>NC_133648.1:186532173-187143635 GCF_009905375.1 Apium graveolens | reverse complement strand
ATAAAATATGTGTGTTGGTTTTGACCGCTATGTGTTGTTTGATTATTATCCATATGTGATTATTGGTGTACCGGGTTGTCCGCGCGATTAATTATGGGATCGTATTGAATTGCTTCACTTTTAAAGTGGATTTAATGCAAATTTATTTGTATAAATATTTGAAGTGTCTCTAAAATTATGTTTATGATTTTATAGTTACAATGATTATTTTTAGGATTTTATAAAATTGAAAAATCAATATTTTATTACTTATTTATCTTTAAATGATTTTCTGAATGCTTTTATCTGTAAAATCCATATTTAATTCTAGAATTCTTCAAAAAATTATGAAACTCGTATTTATTTAAGTTTGGAATATTCCGAGAATTTTAAAATTATTTTAGAAATTTCAGGATTAATTTCACCCGCACGTTATTTCAGTTATTTGTTAAAAGCGGGTATAAAGTGCATTTTAGAAATTATTTTAAAATTACGAAATTTATGTTTTTATTTACTTCGGGATATTTGTAACATTTTAAGACTGTTTCCGTAATTTTCTGAAATTATTTTAAGTATACCTCAGTCCGTTAATTTCAAATTCCGGGGTAGAATCGAACTACAGGGGACTTATATTTATCCAGATTGCTACGTGGCAAGACAGGAATCTGTGTGGCAGTAAATTTTGATACGTGTTGCTTGATTGCTGGTTAGCAGAAATAATAATAATAATAAATAAAATAAACCCAATTACCCCTCCCCTGTATCACCTCTCCCATCATCTCTCCTCTATTTTGATTTAATCTCTCTATTATATCCCCGTTTTTGTTTTCCGGAGAGGCGATGGTGGTGCGTCTAGGTGCGAAGTGTGCGTGACCCTGTGTGTGTGGGTCTGTTGTGTGCGTGGCTGAGTTTTTCCGGTACCCTTGCTGCCTCTGTTCTTCCTCTTTCAGGTTGCCGCCTTCTCTTGCTTTCCGGCGAGGTTGGTATGGTGGCGCGTGTTGTGCAATTATGTATGTTACTGTGTCTATGTGATATGCGTGGGTGCGTTGTGTGTATGCCTGTACTTGACAGACGCGCTTGGTTTGGGGCTGTTTTCCGGCCACCTGTGATTTCCATGTTGCTATCAATTTTTCGATCGTTCCTTTGATGTTTTGATTTTATGCTATTTTAATTCAAGTTTCTTAAATTTCTGCAGGAATTGTCGATTAGTTTGTGAAATAATAAATAATTCTGAGCGGGAAATAATAATAATAACAATAATAATAATCGGTGGAATTATTGCATTGGAAACCCGGGATTTAATCGAGTACCCGCAAAATTTCGCCGCCGTCGACGATGAGCATCGGCGAGTCGACGTGGACCGTGATGATCATATTTTGAGTCCTAAATTAGTAAATAAAAATAAAATATGAGTATTAATTAATAATTGTGATTGAGTTGGAATTTGAAAATATGGGGATTTTGATATATATTGTTGGTTTGAAGCACTGATTGGATAATTGTTGCGATTGTTGTGTTTGAGATTTGACGTCGATTGATGTTTCGACGGGTAGTCTGATAAACAAAGGAGACGCTGTCCGATTTTCGGAAAATTGAATTACGCAAATACGGAAACGTATCCGATGAATATCGGGACATCGAGAGACTATATATATATATATATGTGTGTGTGTGTTTTATACGAAACTTTATTGTACAATATGATGTAATATTTTGCTAAATTGATAACCCTGATTTCTTAAAATAAATAGTATAGGTATTTTCCGAAAACGAACACCGAACCGATTTTCGAGAACGAGAACCCTAAGTGATACGTGTATTATTATATGAAGTATGTTACGAGTCAGATTTTGTTAACGTTCAGGTAGATTGTTAGCGAGGATATGTCAAGCATAATCGAATGTTTAAGTTAGAATGTTTCGACCTTGTAGGTTCTAGTCGGAATGCCCGAGAATTGGAATTGGATGAAAGATAGTTGGTGGTGAGTCGAAAAGCTCAGTAAGGTCCCAATCAAAGGACTTATGTGTTAAGGTCGAATCCCGAGTGATCTAGTGGTTGGGCGTTAAAGCCTAAGCGGCAGAGTTAGCCCAGAATTGATCAGTAATAGTTGTAAAATCCTGTAAGGCAAGTATTTCTAAACCTTTTCCAAAATATAATGCAAATGTTTCTAATTCTCTCGTGAAATATTGTTAAGTATTCAAAATAGCCTTGTTTTATATTGCAAATACTTTGAATCCCTCAGCCTTGAACCTGAGCCACCTCATTTGATCTTTAAGCCATAAGTCTTATTCTTTGTGAACCATTTCTTGTTGACTTACCGGACACTAAATCACACAAATATGATACGACCCCCCCCCCAAATGTAAAACTATCAAACACCAAACACTGAAACAAAATTGTTTGAAAACACAGAAACTCTTATACTCCAACCCCTCTTTATAACATCAAAGAGCTATACCTTGAAAAATCACTATTTGTCTAATACTTGATTCTTTTACAGATTGAAAGCATTTTGTTTTACATACCTTGATATAACCTTGTGATATCTATGAATTCCTTACATTTTATTCAAATATTTAATCATCATTGATTATGATCTTGTGTTATTGAATTTTACTGTTTCTCGTATTGAACTGCTTTAGGAATGGATAGTTTTTATATATGTGGACCAGATTCGTGGTCAGACCACACCAATGGTTAAGTTAGGCCAATGGGTGCCTTGGATCCAGTAATTAGAGCAATGTTGTGTACTTTGCTCGGGGTTAGTGCGTGACTGATCAGCAGCCTAACCTTGGTTTTATAACTTAAAATGAATATCCAATTCTAATGATTGTTTAACAATGAACTTGATTTCTCTGAATCATCTTGTTTAATCATTGAGTAACCTCAATTATTGTTATGGTGACTTGCTGAGCTAGTTAGCTCAATCTTGCGAATCCTTTTTATGTATTCTACAGTTAAAGAAGGATACAACTGATAGCGAGGTTTAACAGTTCAATGAACGAGCTAGGACCCCAGATTGAGTTGGATCGAACTAGCAGGAGCTTATTACGGTAGTGAGATAGTAAGATTGTAAGAATAATTCTATTATTAGTTGTAAATTAAATTAATTGGGATTTGGTACGTTGTAATAAAAGTTAAGGTTGTGGCTTGTTTTCATACTTTAACCTGTTGCGATCCGTGGTTATGTGAAACAGGGTCATTGCAAATAATATTTCCTATATAGGTTTATATATTGTGTATGTGTTGTGGACCCCAAACTTCTGACCCGGATTTGGAGGGCGCCATAGGTTGGTATCAGAGCTACAGGTTATAAGTCACTAAAACAAGCCTAGATTGTCGGGATTGGGTAGAGGGTTAGGATTAGGAATAGGAAATAGAAAGATAAGATGTTTGTGAGGTTGAGTACGATTGTATAGTAGGTCTTCGGAATGGTTCGTATTGTGACTCAGGATTCTTAGCTTGCGACGTGATTTCCAGACAACAGCAATGGCATATCCTGATTTCCCTATATCATCTGATCGTTTGGAGCTTCTCGTTCAAGGATCGTCATCTTTTTTCAGATTGGATTTGCATCTTGTTCTTCCACCAGCGTTAATGGTATTACCATCTGTTATAACAACTGCACTCTTTCAACCTATTCTACACTATTATCACCTCTTGATATGAAACCACCTATGTAAGAACCTCCCTCTGTTTATACTTGTTTTACTAGATATTCAGCTGGGAGAGTATCTTTTCAGTTTACTTTACACCCTGTTCTACACCCCCAGTTTAAAACTCGTCCTATGAAGCAACAGTACCTACGAGGATGGATTCGAGAGCTACAGTAAATGGTGAGTATTTTAGATATAAATAAAGGTGAGAAGAAGATTTAATTGTTCCAGAGAATAGTTGTTACCAGTTTGAACGAGGCCACTAGTGAATAGACCACTTGTGATTAGTTTCTGGGATGGACTAGAGGAGTTTTGAAAGAGTTAGAGAGAAAAGTATAGATCTGGAATTTTCGTAGAATTAAGTGATGGTGCTATGATAAATACAATATGTAAAGTATTGATGTGATGTGATATGACCAAATTTTGTTCTATAAAATAGATTTGTTGACTATTGAATAACCTGTTCTACTTAACGACTGCAAAGTGGATGACGGGAGCATTACCAGTACGTAAGCTTTGATGTGAAGCTACGAATAGGATGACATGTAACGACAATTGAAGTTTCGTCGATTAAGGAAGGCAAATGGACACGATAAAAGAGAAAAGGTAGATTGAAGTAAACGGATTTTTATGTGATTGTTTCTTTAACTTGGTACCTTGTTATAGGTAAGAAGGACAACAATAAACTCATATAGTAAGGACAACCAAGTGTGAGATTTTTAAAATTTTCTTAAACAAACTCTCGAAAGAGATTTTCTTAACAAATTTTCAACGGCTGTTTTAATAAAATAAGTTTTAAACCTTGGTTGTCAAGTTACTACTTGAGTTTCTTGGTTGTTAAAAGACCTGGATTACCTGGAAGGATGTTCGTTTCAGACTTAATATTGTTAATTCAGAAAACAAAGTAACCCGCGATGATGAAGAAGTCGATTATTCCTAACGGTTTGACAAGGTTAATAACAGAATGTGCGTACAGAGTGATTATTCATCCAGTTACAGAAATCATTAAAGTTTAAAGAATTCATTGATTTAAAAGGAGCCTGGACGTGATCGATGAAGATTGGGAAGATTTCCAGACGTTTTCTAAAAGAAGAATATTATTAACAAAAGGATCGTTATGTCGAATGATTCGTGGTTATTATAAATTAAAAAGAGGAAACTCAAAATTATCTGGTGGGAACGCCATTATGATTGAATTGTTAAAATATTATACGTGTAGATACGACGTTACAGACGCAAGACTTAACAAGTAAGAATCTACCATAATGCTTAATTTGCAAAGGCATTTTAGCGTACCTTCTCAAGTTATTATATGACACGATTGGGATATGACCGAACAAGCTCAAAAGATGAACACAAGTGAAATGTGGATGGTGACCAATGGTATCATATTTGTCCTCAATATTACAGCGTATATTCCTTTTTGATTCTTAAATAAGTATGAACTTCTTTTCTTAAATAAACTCTTTGCTATGACCTCGATAAGGAGGATATTGCATTCCTTTCAAATTTAATTTTTTTCCTCGAGCTTTGCTCTCTGATTGGGACAAACAGTGTTATGGTAAGACGCTTTGTCGGGAAGACAAAGAGTCGGATGGGACGCCACCTAATCATGTGCTTTATGCCATATGGTATGAAAGACTGGCCATCTTAAGTACCAATGTGGTTGTCTCATGCATATTCAAATTCTTATTTCTTCTTTCTTTTCAACTCTAATTTTGTTAAATTGTGAATCCTTCTAGTTTTTTTGTGGTACTATCGTTCTTTGCAAGAGTTTTTCCAACAGACATCAATGTATTATGGACCAAGCGGGCAAAAGTTCCATCTACTTCTCACGCATGGAAAGCAAACAAGGGCATATGGCGAGAACTGCAAATCACTAAGCCAGTCAGGGATGCACTAAGAGTCAAGGGAATCTACTCCAATGAGGAATACGTCTCTGAGAACGAGAAATTGCGATTCTCCTGTGAAATATGTTATTCAGAATACGGATGCGGTGATATGAATTATTATCGTGGATACCTTATGCGTTAAAGTATTGAAAGATGTGAGAGCCACTTGATTGTTAGCTCCCAAGGTTTTGTTGATAAGATTGTGATTAAAGGACTAGCAAGTCAAGAACGTGTAGTTGTTAAATAAGTGGGTACCAATGGTGGAATTGAGATTTCTGGCAATAAGTTGTGAAGAATTGATATCATGAAAGATAAGAGGATTTGATATTATTCTAAGAAATGGATTAACTATTAAAGTGTGATGTCCAGACAGACCGTCCTGATGAAAAGATAATTCTGAGGACGCCAAATGAGAAGGTGATGAGGTTCAGAAAATGAAAGAAAGTAACGAATTTGTTAATGATGATTACGGTGATCAAGATATGAGCATTATGGTGATTATGGAATACATAAAAGTCGGAAGCAAACAAAGTTTGAAGATTTTATAGCAATTAAGGAGTTTCAAGATATGTTTCTGGATGAGTTATCAACATTTCCTTCAGATATAGAAATTGAGTTCGTGATTGACTTAGCACCTGAAATGAAGTCAGTGTCCAAGGCCCCGCACAGAATGGCGCCAGTTAAAGTGAAGGAGTTAGCAAAGTAAATGCAAGAAATGCTAGAAGAAGAAGCGATTAGACCTAGTGTACCCCATAAGGTGCACCGGTATTAAATGTTAATAAGAAAGATGGAAGTATGTGATTATGCGTCGACTAGCGAGAGCTCAACAAGTTTACTATCAAAAACAAGTATCTGTTACCTCGACCCAATAATTTGTTTGATCAAACGAAAGAAGCAAAGTACTTTTATGAGATTGATTTAAGACTTGGTATTTCACCAACTGAAGATTAAACCTATGGATATATCAAAGATAATTTTCAGAACTAAGTATTGTTCTCGTATCGTCATTTGGATTAACCAATATACTAGTAATATTTGAACTGAATGGACAGAACCTTTAAGGAATATCTGGATAAGCTATAGTTGTGTTACTTAAAGACAACGGAGAACCATGCAAGGCATTTAATCATAGCCAGGAAGTCGAAGAAGAAAGATGTTGTATGAAGGGTTTACAAGGTGAAAGTTTTGATGGTAGGAAGCATAAATAGTCAGTGAGGAGAAGGTAAAAGGGAATCTAACACGGATTAAAGTTACTATAAATGAAGAGAAACCAAAAAAAACACCAACAAAAGTATGAAGTTTTACCATGTGTTGGTTATTATCGAAAATTGGTGCAAGATTTCTTGAAATTTGCAATACCTTTGACGAAGCTAACCAGGAAAAACAAGAAGTTTATATGAAATGGAGAAGGGTGAAGAAAGTTTTGCGGAGTTAAATGAAACAATGGTTTCAGCACCTGTTTTATCAATTTAAAAGTATCAAGGAGGTTTGGTAGTTTATAGTGATGCTTCTCATTAGGGAATAGGATGTGTGTTGATGCAGCACAATAAAGTTATTGTATATGCATCCAGACAATCGAAACCTTATGAGCAGAAGTATCCTACTCATAATTTGGGATTAACAGTAATAATATTCGCTTTGAAAGATTGGGAAACATGATATGTATGGAGAAAGGTGTAAGATCTATGCGGACCATAAGAGGTTGAAGTATGTATTCACGAGGAAAAGCAAAGATAAAGGAAAGCAATAACGAATATAGAAACTGTACCGGAAGAATTTTCTATGGAATTTTAGAAGTTGGAATTGGGAGTCAGAGTTTATAATCCAAACAGGAGCAAGGATGGATAGTATGACCTTTCAGTCGAAGTTGTTAAGAGAAAGATAAGGAGATGTCAAAAGAAGATAATGGATCACGATGTTAGCAGTAGTGAGAGGAAATTTATGCGCCCAGGAGGACGATCACGATATCTCTAGATTTTCTTCCAGCACTTGGATGCTACAAGTAGAAGAATTAAGAAATAAGATCCCACATGGAATTGACAATATTAAGTATTTAATTATTGAAGAGATGTCAAGATATATGGAAATTTAAAAAATAATAGTGATAACCGGGTATAAGCAGCGGATTTCAAAATAGATTGGGAAGTGTTAGACATGCCAAAGAATTAAAGCGAAGTATCGGAAGCCTAATAACCAAGGCAGGCCAAGGAGTGGTTTTACAAGAAGCGAATTGTAAAATGTATCAGTGATGTTGTCGGAGAAAAGGAATAAAATTATGAGCTTATGTACTGATTAGCGGGAGTTCAACGAATAAGAAGAAGTGAGACCCCTATAAAGATTGATTACCTATGAGACCTAATATAAGAAATGTGTTATGTCTCGAGGACTAACTTAAGATCCAACCTGAGAACATATTAGAGATTATGATTAAAGTAAGTTAAGAGCATTGCAAGCTCTGGTGATATTATGTGAAATGACAAGTGTATCAGGTGGCTATAAGGAATTAAGGAATGCGGTGTATAAGGAGTATTTGGATAAGTAAACTGTATTTATTGATAACATCCTCAGCTACTCAAGGAATAAGAGAGTCTGCGTGGGATGCCCAAGGATTTTTCTCCAAAGATCAGAAGGAAAGCAACTATACGTTGAGTCTTCAAGAATGAAATTTTGACCAAGGTTAACAAACGATTCTGAATTAATCCATTTACAACTACCTAAGCAAAGCCGTATGGTAACAGATGCCTTATGCCGACAAAAAGTGTAATAACCCCAAAATTTTCAACTTTTTGTAACCCTTATGAATAGTGTTTTAGCTGAATGAGAAAACTTTTCGCGCCACACTATGTAGGGATTCTGTTATGGATATTCTGGGATATTATTAGTACTCTATGAAGTATATAAGTGTATGTAAAGATCGTCAGAATCCAATTCCGAACACTTTGGTTTTTCCCGGAAATCCACAAGGTACGGAGAGAATTGAGTATAAGGTAACAGGATAAAAAGGATTTAAATTAAAGGATTATAATAGAGGATCATAAAAAGGAATATAATGTATTGAGAAAGGTTAAGGGAACCTAAGTAATAAGATCCCGGGTATGATCCTTCAAACGATAAACGAGAACGAAAGTTAAGCGAACCGCATAACAGATCAGCGGTCATTAGGCAAACGATTAGGAAGTTAATCAAAAGGGATTAGTAGGAATGATGTCATCCCACCAATAAAAAGAAGACAAGGAAGGAAGGATGACATCATGTGGATGAGGTAAGCATGACATGGAAGAAGGGAGGTGTGGTTGATTAAGGACCACACAAATTCAAGGGCAAGGTGGTAATTTGCTAAATCAAATACAAAACCAAGTCAACCAACTAGCAAATCATTTCATCAAAAGATCAAAAATCAACCAAGGCCTTGTTCTTCATCTTTTAGCTCTCGGCTTTTTGTTTTTTTCAAGGCTTAGAATTTCCAAAATCAAGATCAAAGCATCCTTAATTGGTAAGAAAATTCCCTAACCATCCTTATGCTTAGTAATGGCTATATCATGAGTTTGAGCCATTAATTCTTTCTCTAGCTTCTTCATTTAAACAATGAAGAAGACAATGAATAGTGTTTTCAAGTTTTTTTAACTTGAACTTTTCTTGTTTTCTTGAAGATCCAAGCTTTCCTAAGGCTTCTCCAAGCTTCTTAAGGCTTCCTAGCTCAACCCACCACTTCAAGGAAGGTATACCATTTTCAAACCCTAGGTTCTTATATGTTATAAGGTGATTTTGATGAGTAGGATGTTATGGTATCTTGTTGATATGATTAGAGTTTGAGGTTTGGTATGGTAGTGAAATGAGATGGTAATTTTGTGGTTTTGATTTAAAGAAACTTAAGTATGATTAAAGTAAAGTTTAAGCATATGTATGATTGATTAAAATTGAATTGGTTGGGATTGTTATGATGTGATAAGGATGGGTGTTTGTTGTGTGTTGGATTTGAGGATGGTTTGTGTTGATTGTGGATAGTTTAAAAATGGGAAATCGCGTAAACATAGCCGTCGTAATGTCCGATTTTCTTTGGACTGTTTTTGTGCATAGCATTAGGACCCGAGAACCCCCTACTAAATTGTGACCACTGCCATGTTTAGATAGCTCATGTTACGAGCTTCGTTTTGATATGTAGTTCGTCCGATTCCGATTTACGGTTTAGGAGAAACGACCGTTTCAAGTAACGGCATTTCGCGAACGAAACTTTTTTCCCTCGCCTCACTTTGAAACATAGGTTAAAGACCAAAAAGGGTTAATTAATGTATGAAACATTTATGGTAAGTGTGTTAGGCAGTTGGTAAGTCATTCGTGAAGGAATCGCTTTAAAACTCGTAAAGGTTAAATTATTTAAAATGGTGGAGCCGAGGGTACCCGAGTGACTTAAGCGAATCGGTGCGCGCAAAACTAGCATTAGAGTCTAAGTTAGTTAAAGCATAGAGTTACAAGTGATTTTGGTTTAATTCCAACTTACTTGTTGTTTATAGGTTATCAGACTCGTCCCGAGCCTTTCTCACCCCCAAGTCGCTCAGGCAAGTTTTCTACCCGTTATACTGTTGTTGTGATGTAAATATATGTATATGCATTATCTTGTGATATTGCATGATTGTTATTAGCAAATTTTGCAATATATTGGAGTATGCTAATATGGTATATATGCATGTCTGTTTCGTAATCTGGTTATCTATCTGTTGATTTCAATGCTTATAGTTGCACAATACCTATGCTAGAGGATAGCGGTATCTTGCATATACCCTTAGTATAGGGACCGAAAGGTGAAAATATTTTCAAAAACCGGAAGTCGAGGATCCCGAGTAGATTTTATATATATGGATATGGATATATATATATATATATATATATATATATATATATATATATTTATATATATATGGTTATAGTTTTCCAAACTATTAATCGAATAAGGTTTATTCGATAACTTGAAACTTTATTTTACTATTGAATATTATTTCGAATATTATTCGAGGGCTTATGACTCCTTTTATTTATTTATCTGAATATTATTTGAATATTCATTCGAGGACTTATGACTCTTTTATATTATTATGAATATTATTTGAATATTCATTTGAGGATCTATGACTCCGATAATGTGCTGTAATATATTCTTTATTTTATTAAAGAGTAAGGTGTTAATAATCAAACTTATTTTCGATTATTCAAATAAAGATAATACTTTCATATAAGTATATCTTTGGTTATTTAATACTCGTTTCAAGTATAAATTTTAATACTTCTACTTCAATTATTTTTATAAAGATTATTCTTTATGGGAATATTATTTAAATAATAATATTCAGATATTTTCTAATATTCTGGGGACTGATTTACTTCATTAAATCAGCCTTACTCCAAACACTCTTTAAAGTGTTTTCGAGTCTTCAAAATGATTTTTAAAAAAAAAATCAGAGCGGATCCCAAAACTCATTTTTTTATTTAAGATCTTCCTTTTTAAAGGGGATTTAAATACTCGCTCAAAACCTGGGGAATCCGGCTCTGTGGTGTATTTTATATTCGCAACGAGGTTGCAGATTTGGTAAATGAATTGATTACTTGCCCAATGTTCGGGAAGTAAGCCCATCTAATTGAGTCGGCATAAGCGACAGGCCGGGGTACGGTCTAATATTGTGTAAGTGGCTGGGTGGCAGTCCATCAACGCGTGAGGGGCCGGGGTACGGTCGAGCGCGAGGTCTTAATTATGACCAGGGTGATGACCGGTGAGGAATTCATCCATCTACAGTAGAAAAGGTTACTTATTGGTATCTGTGCCTGATCAGCAAGATATCGGGTTTATGCCAAATGTTTTCTTTTCCTTTCCAAAAATTCATTGGATGTTTCGAACTCTGTTCATACTTCACATAACAGAGGTTCCAGGAAATGTTTTTGGGAGATATATATGAATATATATATATATATATATCGGGACTAAATAAAGTATCTCATAACTTTTTATTCAATAATATTTCAAAGATTGAATCTATTCAAGTCTTAACTTGTGGTCTCATCTATGGGATGTTTTTCTTAAAACTTATAATACTTTGAAAAGTGGTAGTTCAAGTAACTTTATATGATATAAGTGTGGTGAAGTACTGGTAGCTTCATTCCTTGTTTTTACTTATATCTAGCAAGTAATTATCTTGCATATGATAGAGATGCTATTAAGTATCCTTTTAGATACTTATATTATTGATATCACTGTATATATTATCTTGCGAGCTGTAAGGCTCACTCTTGCTTTATTTCTTCATCACACAACAACAGTTAGGAGAGATGGCCAGACTCCAGCAGACCCAGCGCAAGCGCGTGGGAAGCGTCCCGCGTCTTCCCGCTGATATTGTAGCTGCTATAGCTGCAGAGGTAGATCCATTGTAGTTTAGACCATCTACTTTTGAGAATCAAATTATGTATAATTATAACTTGTGGCAGATAATGGCAATTAACTGTAAATTTATCAAGTAATCATTTTGGGTTGTAATAATTTTAAATTGTGGATTCAAAGACTTGTACTTATTTCAATTTCATCTCTGAGACTATAACGAGTTGTGGTGTGTGTTAGTGTGGGGTCACAGCATGAGGGTATTTATTATTAATTAAGTAAAGTGATATTGTGGAAAGAAAGACCGTGACAACCCGGATTCCCGACCCCGAATCTGGGGGTGTTACAGAAATGGTATCAGAGCTAAGCGTTATAAATCTCAGAGATGATGCGACGATAAAATAATAAACTCACAAAGATAATAAGAACTCTTGCCAAGTTCATGGTCGGACTACTTAAAGTAGTACTGACAGCTAAAACCCTTACGGGAACCCTTATAAGTATCATGATAGTAACTTAGCTCGTTTAATGTGTAGGCGCCTGAGATGGAGGACCCTGAGATGTACGAGCGTGAGCATGATGAGGCATTGTTAGATGTTGAGGATCAGGAGGAGCCTGAGATGGAGGAGGATGAGGAGGACCCCCCAGAGGAGCCTGAGACGGAGGTCATTGCTGTTTCAGATGAGGAGGACCCCTCAGAGGAGTCAGAGACAGAGGTTATTGCTATTCCAGATGAGGAGGACCCGGATGAGGTCCCAGTAGCTGAGGAGTGTGTTGGACCTATGGTAGTGTATGATGGTATCCCTTTACCCACACTTCCGGTGGTCAGAGCCCCTACCCCTCCACCACTATCTTGGATTCCTGATGATGATAGCTCAGAGACCCATACTTCCGAGCCTAGGCAGACCGAGGAGGCACCCTCAGCGGCTCCGGATTCACCACCCCTTGACCCTGCCCAGAGGCAGTCTTCGTTAGCTCATGGATATGTTCAGGATGTTTTGAGGACCCGAGTGGCTGTTGCCGAGGCCCGACTGGATGAGGCCAGGAGGGAGTTGGATGCAGAGAGAGCGGGTAGGCGTACCCGAGCTTATGAGACCAGGGCTTCTATACCCCGATCCTTGAGGAGGGAGCTTACGGGGATAGAGCTCACGTCCCGAGCGAGACTCAGATCTCTCCAGGGGGACAGGCATGGTAGGATCTCCAGGCGGCAGGCCGACTATATCTTCCGTCGTGCGATGGAAAGGGTTTGGGAGCTGACCCGTTCCGGTGTGTGATTCAGGATTGATGATGGAATAGTCTAGTTGTCTAGTTAGCCGAGGCCTTAGTAAGAGCCAATTTTCCGGGATAGTTGACTTGTATATAGCATCCCTTTTTCTGACTAGACAGATAGACTCTTGTGTATCACTTTTGGGACAGATGACTGTAGCACTGTTGTACTTTTGACCAGATTAAACTATGTATTCTCGCATTATGTATATATTTGTTTCCTTTCGGTTCAGTTCCTTAGTGACGTGATCACTGTTTTATTATTATTATTACTGCACTTCGTATTAGAACTTTCTTAAAATAATAGAACTGCGTTATACGTTCTCCCCATTGTAAGAGCGGTGCAAGGCACAATGTTGTATATGATTGTGACCTAACGTTGAATTTTCTCAATAATTGTTTTTATTATTATCAGAATCATGCCGCCAAGAAAGATTGGAACTAGGGCGAACCCTGGGTCTAAGGACCAGGGAAGCCATAATCAGGACAATAGAAACCAAGAACACAGTGAAGAGGAAGATGAGGATTATGTGGAACAGGATGACTCCCTGTATGAAGAGGAAGAGGAAACATATGATGTTGAGGGATTTGAGATAGAGGCTGAAGAAGGAGAAACCGAGGTTGAGCAACCAGTACCAAACCCAGGCATGGATCCCATGGATCAGTTTATGCAACTCCTAAGACAGAATTTGGAACGTCAACCCTACCCACCCCCTCAAGGAAATAACAATGCAGTGGCAAACTCTTTCAGGGCTTTTAAGTCCCTTAAGCCCCCTGAGTTCCACGGATCAGCCGACCCAGTTGAGGCAAGGGCATGGTTAAAGGAAATGGATAAATCTTTTGAGATTTTGAGTATCGATGAGGCACAGAAAACTGTATTTGCTACCTACCTTCTGAAAGGAGAAGCTAACTACTGGTGGGAGGCCAAGAAAAACATGGAGACAGATGCTATAATAACCTGGGAGAGATTTAGTCAGTTGTTTCTAGGGAAGTATTTCCCGAGGTTTATGGAAAACCAGATGGAGCTCAAGTTCTTAGAGCTAAAGCAGAATAACTTGTCTGTAGCAGAGTACGAAGCGAAATTTACTGAGTTATCAAGGTTTGTGCCGGAGTTTGTGAGCACCGAGGAAAAGAAAGCTAGGAGGTTTCAGCAGGGACTGAAACCATGGATTCAGAATAGGGTGGCAATCCTTGAGCTTACGGACTATGCCACTCTGGTGCAAAAGGCAACGATTGTAGAAGTTGGAAGTGAACAGATACAGAAGGAAAGAGAGGAGAAAGGAATAAAGAGGAAAAGTATGAGCATGGGTGGAGGTTCCGCAGGAAGGAGCTTCCCAACTAGATGTAATCGAGGAGCAGTGTCCCTACCAGGAAGGAACACTGGGTTTAAGCGGCCAATGAGTGTGAATGTGAGCCAGGGCGGCCAGAAGTCAAGAATGTCCTATTCCAACCAATCTCGACCCCCATTGCCAGCCTGTAACATATGTGGAAGGAATCACACTGGGGAGTGTAGAGGAAGGCCAGTAACCTGTTTTAAATGCGGTCGGGAGGGCCACTATGCAAATAAGTGCCCATCATCAACCCCTGCCGTCGTTCCAACCACCAATTGTCATCAGTGTGGACGCCCAGGTCATTGGAAGAAGGATTGCCCAATGAGCAAACCAGCAGCTTCGGGAGCAAGCAGGGCTGCTTCTAATAAGCCACCTACTGCGAGGACTTTCAACATGACAGTCCAGGATGCTATGAAAGATTCAGATGTGATAGCAGGTACCCTTTCTCTAAATTCAGTCAGTGCAATTGTTTTATTTGATTCGGGAGCAACTAAATCTTTTATATCTAAGGACTTTGCTCGTAAGTTAAGACTTAAGGCTAAACCTTTGATAGAACCCTTACAAGTGGAAATAGCCAATCATGAAATTATTCCTGTTAACCAGATTCACCCCGCCTGCGAGATAGGCATAGGGGAGCAATCTTTCAGTGTTGATCTGATTCCTTTTAAATTAGGGGAGTTTGATGTGATTTTGGGAATGGACTGGCTATCTAGCAACAATGCTCAGATAGACTGTAAAGGGAAGAAAGTTAAGTTAAATATCCCCGGGAAGAAAGAAGTTATATTTAGAGGAAAGAGGCAGACGCAGAAATTTTTGACTATGGCTCAGGCCAAAAGGATGCTACGAAAAGGAAGTGAGGCCTACCTAGCCTATGTGGTGGACACACAGAAGGAGGTGCCCAACTTACAAGATATTCCAGTAGTCAATGAATTTGAAGATGTATTCCCCCAAGACCTTCCGGGATTACCACCCGATAGAGTGATTGAGTTCGCTATTGAGTTGGCCCCAGGGACGGCGCCAGTTTCAAAAGCACCTTACCGGTTAGCCCCGTTAGAAATGAAAGAATTAGCTATCCAATTGCAGGAACTCTTGGATAAGGGTATGATAAGACCCAGTGTGTCTCCGTGGGGAGCACCAGTTTTATTTGTTAAGAAGAAAGATGGGAGCATGAGGTTGTGCATAGACTATCGAGAGTTGAACAAGCTAACCATAAAGAACAGGTACCCATTACCTAGAATAGACGATCTGTTCGACCAGCTAAAGGATGCTGTTTATTTTTCCAAGATTGACCTGAGAACTGGATATCACCAACTAAAGATTAAACCCGAAGATATTTCCAAGACAGCGTTCCGTACCAGGTATGGGCATTATGAGTTCTTGGTAATGTCCTTTGGATTAACCAATGCCCCAGCAGCTTTCATGGATTTAATGAATAGAGTATTTAAGAAGTACTTGGACAAGTGTGTGATAGTTTTTATCGATGATATTTTGATCTATTCAAGGACTGAGGCAGAACATGCAGAGCATTTGAGGATAGCTCTAGGAATACTCAGAGAGGAGCAGTTATATGCCAAATTCTCGAAATGTGAATTCTGGCGGAAGGAAGTACAGTTTTTAGGACATGTGATCAATAAAGAAGGAGTATTGGTCGACCCCTCCAAGATAGAGGCGGTCTCAAATTGGGAAAGGCCAACCACACCCACAGAGGTAAGAAGTTTCATAGGATTGGCCGGCTACTATCGTAGATTTGTACAGGACTTTGCGAAGATCGCAGCCCCTTTGACACGACTTACTCGTAAGACAGAGAAGTTTGAATGGACGGAGAAATGCGAGAACAGTTTTCAGGAATTAAAGAAAAGGTTGATAACGGCTCCGGTATTGGCATTGCCGGATGGAAAAGGAGATTTTGTGATATATAGTGACGCGTCGCACAAAGGATTAGGATGTGTGCTTATGCAGCACGGAAAAGTTATTGCGTATGCGTCAAGACAATTGAAGGAATACGAGGTTAGATATCCTACTCATGACCTTGAGCTCGCAGCAATAGTATTTGCTTTAAAAATTTGGAGGCACTACTTGTATGGAGAGAAGTGCGAGATTTTCACAGACCATAAGAGCCTCAAGTACATATTTACGCAGAAAGAGCTCAACATGCGCCAGAGGAGATGGTTAGAATTAATCAAGGACTACGATTGTGAGATTCTCTATCATCCAGGGAAAGCCAATGTGGTGGCTGATGCCCTTAGTAGAAAGGAAAGACTCAGAATGTTAACGACTTCGGAAGAATTGATAAGGGATTTTGAGAGAATGGAAATAGAGGTAAAGGTAACCGGAACCGGAACTGAAAAGCTTTTCGAGATCTCAATGCAGCCAGAATTATTGGAAAAGATCAGATTGTGCCAGGAGAAAACAATGAATGAAGACAGAGAGTCAATGACTGGAGAAGAGATCCATACTGAGAAAGATGATAAAGGGATAATGAGGTACTCCTACCGAATTTGGGTTCCGAATGTTCAAGAACTTAAAGATGAGATTTTGGATGAAAGCCATAGTTCAAGGTATTCCATTCACCCAGGAAGTACCAAGATGTATAGGGATTTGAAGGAATATTACTGGTGGCCCAACATGAAGAGGGACGTAGCAGAATGGGTAAACAAGTGTTTGACTTGCCAAAGAGTAAAGGCAGAGCACCAGAGACCCAGTGGACTTTTGCGACCCCTGGAGATTCCCGAATGGAAATGGGAACAGATAGCGATGGATTTTGTTGTAGGCTTGCCAAGGACGAAAGCCAATCACGACGCCATTTGGGTAATTATAGACCGACTGACAAAGTCAGCTCATTTCATTCCTATCAATGAGAGATACACAGTCGATAGACTGGTGGACATTTACCTTAAGGAAATAGTGACGCGACATGGAGTCCCAGCGTCCATTGTCTCAGACCGAGACCCTAGGTTTAACTCCAGATTTTGGAGGAGCTTTCAGGAATGTGCGGGGACCAAGTTAAATATGAGTACCGCGTATCATCCCCAGACAGATGGGCAGAGTGAAAGGACCATCCAGACACTAGAGGATATGTTGAGAGTCTGTGCAATAGACCTTAAAGGAAGTTGGGATGATCACTTGTCGTTGATCGAGTTTTCTTATAACAATAGCTTTCATGCTAGCATCGGAATGCCGCCTTATGAGGCCCTGTACGGAAGAAGGTGTCGATCTCCCTTATACTGGGATGAAGTAGGAGAGCGGAAGATGCTCGGACCCGAAGTGGTCCAAAGGACCAAAGATATAGTGGATCTTATCAGAGGGCGACTTGTAGCAGCCCAAGACAGACAAAAGAAATATGCAGACCTAGCCCGAAAGGACAAGGAATATGAAGTAGGGGACTTAGTACTGTTGAAAGTATCCCCTTGGAAGGGATTAATGAGGTTCGGAAAGAAGGGAAAACTAAGCCCAAGATACATTGGACCCTTTGAGATATTAAGACGGATTGGGAAGTTAGCTTACGAGCTAGCCCTACCCCCTAATTTGCAACAAGTTCATAATGTGTTCCATGTGTCAATGCTAAGGAGGTATCATCGGGATGCCAGGCACATAGTGGAGTACGAGCAGGTGGATATGCAGCCAGATCTAACTTACGTGGAGGAGCCAGTAAGGATTATAGATAAGAAGGAGCAGGTGCTTCGGAACAAGGTGATCAAGCTAGTCAGAGTACTATGGCAGAATCATAATGTGGAAGAATCGACTTGGGAACTAGAGAGCGCAATGCTAGAAAAGTACCCCCATTTGTTTTCTGTTTGATTCCGGGACGGAATCCTTTTAAGGAGGGGAGACTGTAATAACCCCAAAATTTTCAACTTTTTGTAACCCTTATGAATAGTGTTTTAGCTGAATGAGAAAACTTTTCGCGCCACACTATGTAGGGATTCTGTTATGGATATTCTGGGATATTATTAGTACTCTATGAAGTATATAAGTGTATGTAAAGATCGTCAGAATCCAATTCCGAACACTTTGGTTTTTCCCGGAAATCCACAAGGTACGGAGAGAATTGAGTATAAGGTAACAGGATAAAAAGGATTTAAATTAAAGGATTATAATAGAGGATCATAAAAAGGAATATAATGTATTGAGAAAGGTTAAGGGAACCTAAGTAATAAGATCCCGGGTATGATCCTTCAAACGATAAACGAGAACGAAAGTTAAGCGAACCGCATAACAGATCAGCGGTCATTAGGCAAACGATTAGGAAGTTAATCAAAAGGGATTAGTAGGAATGATGTCATCCCACCAATAAAAAGAAGACAAGGAAGGAAGGATGACATCATGTGGATGAGGTAAGCATGACATGGAAGAAGGGAGGTGTGGTTGATTAAGGACCACACAAATTCAAGGGCAAGGTGGTAATTTGCTAAATCAAATACAAAACCAAGTCAACCAACTAGCAAATCATTTCATCAAAAGATCAAAAATCAACCAAGGCCTTGTTCTTCATCTTTTAGCTCTCGGCTTTTTGTTTTTTTCAAGGCTTAGAATTTCCAAAATCAAGATCAAAGCATCCTTAATTGGTAAGAAAATTCCCTAACCATCCTTATGCTTAGTAATGGCTATATCATGAGTTTGAGCCATTAATTCTTTCTCTAGCTTCTTCATTTAAACAATGAAGAAGACAATGAATAGTGTTTTCAAGTTTTTTTAACTTGAACTTTTCTTGTTTTCTTGAAGATCCAAGCTTTCCTAAGGCTTCTCCAAGCTTCTTAAGGCTTCCTAGCTCAACCCACCACTTCAAGGAAGGTATACCATTTTCAAACCCTAGGTTCTTATATGTTATAAGGTGATTTTGATGAGTAGGATGTTATGGTATCTTGTTGATATGATTAGAGTTTGAGGTTTGGTATGGTAGTGAAATGAGATGGTAATTTTGTGGTTTTGATTTAAAGAAACTTAAGTATGATTAAAGTAAAGTTTAAGCATATGTATGATTGATTAAAATTGAATTGGTTGGGATTGTTATGATGTGATAAGGATGGGTGTTTGTTGTGTGTTGGATTTGAGGATGGTTTGTGTTGATTGTGGATAGTTTAAAAATGGGAAATCGCGTAAACATAGCCGTCGTAATGTCCGATTTTCTTTGGACTGTTTTTGTGCATAGCATTAGGACCCGAGAACCCCCTACTAAATTGTGACCACTGCCATGTTTAGATAGCTCATGTTACGAGCTTCGTTTTGATATGTAGTTCGTCCGATTCCGATTTACGGTTTAGGAGAAACGACCGTTTCAAGTAACGGCATTTCGCGAACGAAACTTTTTTCCCTCGCCTCACTTTGAAACATAGGTTAAAGACCAAAAAGGGTTAATTAATGTATGAAACATTTATGGTAAGTGTGTTAGGCAGTTGGTAAGTCATTCGCGAAGGAATCGCTTTAAAACTCGTAAAGGTTAAATTATTTAAAATGGTGGAGCCGAGGGTACCCGAGTGACTTAAGCGAATCGGTGAGCGCAAAACTAGCATTAGAGTCTAAGTTAGTTAAAGCATAGAGTTACAAGTGATTTTGGTTTAATTCCAACTTACTTGTTGTTTATAGGTTATCAGACTCGTCCCGAGCCTTTCTCACCCCCAAGTCGCTCAGGCAAGTTTTCTACCCGTTATACTGTTGTTGTGATGTAAATATATGTATATGCATTATCTTGTGATATTGCATGATTGTTATTAGCAAATTTTGCAATATATTGGAGTATGCTAATATGGTATATATGCATGTCTGTTTCGTAATCTGGTTATCTATCTGTTGATTTCAATGCTTATAGTTGCACAATACCTATGCTAGAGGATAGCGGTATCTTGCATATACCCTTAGTATAGGGACCGAAAGGTGAAAATATTTTCAAAAACCGGGAGTCGAGGATCCCGAGTAGATTTTATATATATGGATATGGATATATATATATATATATATATATATATATATATATATATTTATATATATATGGTTATAGTTTTCCAAACTATTAATCGAATAAGGTTTATTCGATAACTTGAAACTTTATTTTACTATTGAATATTATTTCGAATATTATTCGAGGGCTTATGACTCCTTTTATTTATTTATCTGAATATTATTTGAATATTCATTCGAGGACTTATGACTCTTTTATATTATTATGAATATTATTTGAATATTCATTTGAGGATCTATGACTCCGATAATGTGCTGTAATATATTCTTTATTTTATTAAAGAGTAAGGTGTTAATAATCAAACTTATTTTCGATTATTCAAATAAAGATAATACTTTCATATAAGTATATCTTTGTTTATTTAATACTCGTTTCAAGTATAAATTTTAATACTTCTACTTCAATTATTTTTATAAAGATTATTCTTTATGGGAATATTATTTAAATAATAATATTCAGATATTTTCTAATATTCTGGGGACTGATTTACTTCATTAAATCAGCCTTACTCCAAACACTCTTTAAAGTGTTTTCGAGTCTTCAAAATGATTTTTAAAAAAAAAATCAGAGCGGATCCCAAAACTCATTTTTTTATTTAAGATCTTCCTTTTTAAAGGGGATTTAAATACTCGCTCAAAACCTGGGGAATCCGGCTCTGTGGTGTATTTTATATTCGCAACGAGGTTGCAGATTTGGTAAATGAATTGATTACTTGCCCAATGTTCGGGAAGTAAGCCCATCTAATTGAGTCGGCATAAGCGACAGGCCGGGGTACGGTCTAATATTGTGTAAGTGGCTGGGTGGCAGTCCATCAACGCGTGAGGGGCCGGGGTACGGTCGAGCGCGAGGTCTTAATTATGACCAGGGTGATGACCGGTGAGGAATTCATCCATCTACAGTAGAAAAGGTTACTTATTGGTATCTGTGCCTGATCAGCAAGATATCGGGTTTATGCCAAATGTTTTCTTTTCCTTTCCAAAAATTCATTGGATGTTTCGAACTCTGTTCATACTTCACATAACAGAGGTTCCAGGAAATGTTTTTGGGAGATATATATGAATATATATATATATATCGGGACTAAATAAAGTATCTCATAACTTTTTATTCAATAATATTTCAAAGATTGAATCTATTCAAGTCTTAACTTGTGGTCTCATCTATGGGATGTTTTTCTTAAAACTTATAATACTTTGAAAAGTGGTAGTTCAAGTAACTTTATATGATATAAGTGTGGTGAAGTACTGGTAGCTTCATTCCTTGTTTTTACTTATATCTAGCAAGTAATTATCTTGCATATGATAGAGATGCTATTAAGTATCCTTTTAGATACTTATATTATTGATATCACTGTATATATTATCTTGCGAGCTGTAAGGCTCACTCTTGCTTTATTTCTTCATCACACAACAACAGTTAGGAGAGATGGCCAGACTCCAGCAGACCCAGCGCAAGCGCGTGGGAAGCGTCCCGCGTCTTCCCGCTGATATTGTAGCTGCTATAGCTGCAGAGGTAGATCCATTGTAGTTTAGACCATCTACTTTTGAGAATCAAATTATGTATAATTATAACTTGTGGCAGATAATGGCAATTAACTGTAAATTTATCAAGTAATCATTTTGGGTTGTAATAATTTTAAATTGTGGATTCAAAGACTTGTACTTATTTCAATTTCATCTCTGAGACTATAACGAGTTGTGGTGTGTGTTAGTGTGGGGTCACAGCATGAGGGTATTTATTATTAATTAAGTAAAGTGATATTGTGGAAAGAAAGACCGTGACAACCCGGATTCCCGACCCCGAATCTGGGGGTGTTACAAAAAGGATTAGATGTAATGAAGACCACCGAGGAATTAATAAACGAATTGGAAAGATTAGAATCTGAAGTTCAAATACTAAAAGGTAATAATACGTGAATATATGAGATTACGTTCTAACCCTAACTGATGAAAAGAGTAAGAGATGTTTAAATGTTGGGAAACCAAGTTGAAAACGAGCACTGCCTATCATCCTTAAACGAAAAGTCAAAGTACGGAAGTGATTCGGGAAATGTAAGATATGTTGAGAGGTTGAGTTTTAAGGAAACACTGGAATGATCATTTATCAGTGATGTTAGCTTTGGAATGCCACTTTACCAAGCTTCATGTGAACGCAAGTGTAGGTCCCCATTTCTATTAAAATAAAGTGGGAGAAAGAAAGTTGTCAAATTCTAATTTAAATCGGCACACCAAGGGCATAGTAATATTGATTGCAGCAGCTCGGAATAGACAAAGAAAGAAAACGAAATTGTATTGAGAGAAAGTATGAGTATAGAAATAGGACCAGTAAAGTTAGTAAAAGTGTCGTCTTGAAAAAAAAAGATTGGATAAGTATGAGTAGAAGGGACTAGCTAAGTCCTAAAATTAGTGAACCATTCGAGGTATTGATAAATATAGACAAAGTTGTTCATGAGTTGATGTCACCGTCATAACAGTGTGTACATATAGTGTGTTTGACCTGTTAAAAATTAAAAACGATAATTATCTGATTTGAATTAAGTGATTAATCAGGAGCCAATGGGACTCTTGTCCAAGTTTGTTTTCCATATAGTGATCAATCCAAACTCTTGATCGTTAAAGGCGAATCATTGGAAATGAGTGTATATTTATAGTAAGTATATTTGAAATCCTCGAGTAGAAGAGTCTACTTGGAAATTAGGGTCAGATATGCTTGACAAATATCCTCACTCGTTTAGTTAGACCAGATTCTGAGGACAGAATCTTTTTAAGGGGGGAAGGATATAACGACTCGTATATTTTCGAATTATTTAATTATGCAATTATGGAAATTATTAAATAAATAAAATATGTGTGTTGGTTTTGACCGCTATGTGTTGTTTGATTATTATCCATCTGTGATTATTGGTGTACTGGGTTATCCGCGCGATTAATTATGGGATCGTATTAAATTGTTTCACTTTTAAAGTGGATTTAATGCAAATTTATTTGTATAAATATTTGAAGTGTCTCTAAAATTATGTTTATGATTTTATAATTACAATGATTATTTTTAGGATTTTATAAAATTGAGAAATCAATATTTTATTAATTATTTATCTTTAAATGATTTTCTGAATGCTTTTATTTGTAAAATCCATATTTAATTCTAGAATTCTTCAAAAAATTATGAAACTCGTATTTATTTAAGTTTGGAATATTCCGAGAATTTTAAAATTATTTTGGAAATTTTCATGATTAATTTCACCTGCGCGTTGTTTCAGTTATTTGTTAAAAGCGGGTTTAAAGTACATTTTAGAAATTATTTTAAAATTACGAAATTTACGTTTTTATTTACTTCGGGATATTTGTAACATTTTAAAACTGTTTCCGTAATTTTCTGAAATTATTTTAAGTATACCTCGGTCCGTTAATTTCAAATTCCGGGGTAAAATCGAACTACAGGGGACTTATATTTATCCAGATTGCTACGTGGCAAGACAGGAATCTGTGTGGCAGTAAATTTTGATACGTGTTGCTTGATTGCTAGTTAGCAGAAATAATAATAATAATAAATAAAATAAACCCAATTACCCCTCCCCTGTACCACCTCTCCCATCATCTCTCCTCTATTTCGATTTAATCTCTCTATTATCTCTCACTGTCCTTCCTTTTCTGCCCTTTTCATTTGCGTGGCTGTGCTTCTTTCTTTCTTGATAACTCCCGACCGCCGCCGTTGCCGCTGTTTTTATTTTCCGGAGAGGCGATGGTGGCGCGTCTAGGTGCGAAGTGTGCGTGACCCTGCGTGTGTGGGTCTGTTGTGTGTGTGGCTGAGTTTTTCATGTACCCTTGCTGCCTATGTTCTTCCTCTTTCAGGTTGTCGCCTTCTCTTGCTTTCCGGCGAGGTTGGTATGGTGGCGCGTGTTATGCAATTATGTATGTTACTGTGTCTATGTGATATGCGTGGGTGCGTTGTGTGTATGCCTGTACTTGACAGACGCGCTTGGTTTGGGGCTGTTTTCCGGCCACCTGTGATTTCCATGTTGCTATCAATTTTCCGATCGTTGCTTTGCTGTTTTGATTTTATGCTATTTTAATTCGATTTTCTTAAATTTCTGCAGGAATTGTTGATTAGTTCGTGAAATAATAAATAATTCCGAGCGGGAAATAATAATAATAACAATAATAGTAATCGGTGGAATTATTGCATTGGAAACCCGGGATTTAATCGAGTACCCGTAAAATTTCGCCGCCGTCGACGATGAGCATCGGCGAGTCGATATGGACCGTGATGATCATATTTTGAGTCCTAAATTAGTAAATAAAAATAAAATATGAGTATTAATTAATAATTATGATTGAGTTGGAATTTGAAAATATGGGGATTTTGATATATATTGTTGGTTTGAAGCACTGATTGGATAATTGTTGCGATTGTTGTGTTTGAGATTTGACGTCGATTGATGTTTCGACGGGTAGTCCGATAAACAAAGGAGACGCTGTCCGATTTTCGGAAAATTGAATTACGCAAATACGGAAACGTATCCGATGAATATCGGGACGTCGAGAGACTATATATATATATATATATGTGTGTGTGTTTTATACGAAACTTTATTGTACGATATGATGTAATATTTTGCTAAATCGATAACCCTGATTTCGTAAAATAAAGAGTATAGGTATTTTCCGAAAACGAACACCGAACCGATTTTCGAGAACGAGAACCCTAAGTGATACGTGTATTATTATATGAAGTATGTTACCAGTCAGATTTTGTTAACGTTCAGGTAGATTGTTAGCGAGGATATGTCAAGCATAATCGAATGTTTAAGTTAGAATGTTTCGACCTTGTAGGTTCTAGTCGGAATGCCCGAGAATTGGAATTGGATGAAAGATAGTTGGTGGTGAGTCGAAAAGCTCAGTAAGGTCCCAATCAAAGGACTTAAGTGTTAAGGTCGAATCCCGAGTGATCTAGTGGTTGGGCGTTAAAGCCTAAGCGGCAGAGTTAGCCCAGAATTGATCAGTAATAGTTGTAAAACCCTGTAAGGCAAGTATTTCTAAACCTTTTCCAAAATATAATGCAAATGTTTCTAATTCTCTCGTGAAATATTGTTATGTATTCAAAATAGCCTTGTTTTATATTACAAATACTTTGAATCCCTCAGCCTTGAACCTGAGCCACCTCATTGGATCTTTAAGGCATAAGTCTTATTCTTTGTGAACCATTTCTTGTTGACTTACCAGACACTAAATCACACAAATATGATACCACCCCCCCCCAATGTTAAACTATCAAACACTAAACACTGAAACAAAATTGTTTGAAGACACAGAAACTCTTATACTCCAACCCATCTTTATAACATCAAAGAGCTATACCTTGAAACATCACTATTTGTCTAATACTTGATTCTTTTACAGATTGAAAGCATTTTGTTTTACATACCTTGATATAACCTTGTGATATCTATGAATTCCTTACATTTTATTCAAATATTTAATCATCATTGATTATGATCTTGTGTTATTGAATTATACTGTTTCTCGTATTGAACTGCTTTAGGATTGGATAGTTTTTATATATGTGGACCAGATTCGTGGTCAGACCATACCAATGGTCAAGTTAGGCCAATGGGTGCCTTGGATCCAGTAATTAGAGCAATGTTGTGTGCTTTGCTCGGGGTTAGTGGGTGACTGATCAGCAGCCTAACCTTGGTTTTATAACTTAAAATGAATATCCAATTCTAATGATTGTTTAACAATGAACTTGATTTCTCTGAATCATCTTGTTTAATCATTGAGTAACCTCAATTCTTGTTATGGTGACTTGCTGAGCTAGTTAGCTCACTCTTGCGAATCCATTTTATGTATTCTACAGTTAAAGAAGGATACAGCTGATAGCAAGGTTTCACAGTTCAATGAACGAGCTAGGACCCCATATTGAGTTGGATCGAACTAGCAGGAGCTTATTACGGTAGTGAGATAGTAAGATTGTAAGAATAATTCTATTATTAGTTGTAAATTAAATTAATTGGGATTTGGTACGTTGTAATAAAAGTTAAGGTTGTGGCTTGTTTTCATACTTTAACCTGTTGCGATCCGTGGTTATGTGAAACAGGGTCATTGCAAATAATATTTCCTATACAGGTTTATATATTGTGTATGTGTTGTGAACCCCAAACTTCTGACCCGGGTTTGGAGGGCGCCACATAGGTGGTGTTGGAATAAAAGCTCGTTGAAGCCGTCTGGAAGCTGCAAGATAAAAAAAAGTTATTTCTTCCAGAAGCCCAGTGCCCCCGTGCTGAACAAGTGCGCGGCCGCGCCGAAGTACAGAAAGCCAGCACGCCCACGCTGATGAAGCACGCGGCCGCGCTGTATCGGGATACTAAAATCCTGATTCTATTATAATTCTATTTTCTGGACTCCTGGGTTGATTGGACTGCTATATATTGATAGCTCAAGATCTTTTTTTGATAAGGAGACTTACCAGAGCACAAGGAGAAGACGACAGGAAACCTTTAGCACAATTTAACAAAGGCGAAGACCATATAGTTTATTCTTATGAATCTTTGTTTTGAGTTGTAATCTTGGATGCTCGTTTCTTGTTTTGTTGAACCTATACTCTTGTTTGTACTTGGGTTTATTTATTTGTTATAAAGACTACATTTTATATACCATGCTTTCATTGGAATCCACGTTGATGATGAGTCTGATTATGGGATAATCGTTATCGTGGGGTTCTAACGGATTTATTTATGAATTTCTTTAGTTAAATTATTTGATGCCTTAATATGTGGTGATTGTATGATATCCTAGTGTTGGTTGTGCGTATTCGTCTTATGAGCGTCGCGAACTTATAAGATAGTGTGTTAATTCTTAATGAAGCGAAAGTGAATTTAAGGATTTAGAACTTACCATGCTAGTATAGGTTCATGCATTGTCATGCATAATTCGTAGGTAATTTTAACCATCTTACTTGCCCGTATAATCAAGATAGATAACATGTGCTTAAACCGTTACGTTGTCAAATTCTATAGACATATAGGGTCTCAATATAATTGGTGTCTATTCAGCTTCTATCTCTTTTGTGGATGTCTGGTAGTATGGTATTCGTGCAACGAAAGTTGGCATTTATCAGTTTTGTGTTATCTGATTAGTGTCATCGCCATTGCATGCTAAGGTTAAGAACAATAAGGATATTGAATAAAGTATTTAATGAAGTTAGAATCTCATGTTTGTCATACTTATTAATTCAATCAATCTTATTCTCATAGTTATATTTATTAGTTTAATTCTTAGTTATAAACAACCTCATTGCATTTTCGTCTTAGCATCGAATAATAACCATACATTGTTGCTTAAGTGCGTGAATTAATTAGTTAACCAATACAGTCTCTGTGGAAATGAACTAGAAAAGATTCTATACTACTTGCGAACTCATATACTTGCGTGTATTATTAGCGCGTGTTTAGCGACTAACAAGTTTTTGGCACCGCTGCCGGGGACTGCAGTGTTAATTGATAGTTTATGTGCTTTCCATCAGTGGTCATTAAGTTCATTGATTCAGACATTATTACTTATCTGTTTCCTTGTCTTGTTATAGGTACTCTAGCGAGGGTGTATGCATATACATTCGCGTACTCGTAAGAGAACACTGGATAAAGCCGAGGAAGAAGTTGTGGTAGTTCATAAGGAAGTTTTTGAGGAAGGAAAGAAGGTAGAAGAAGAAGAGAAAGTTGAAGAACCAGTTGTAGTAGCGATGGGAGATCAAGCAGAAAATCCAAAGGCTTTAATGATGTGACTGAAGATGCTATCAAGCTACGCCTGTTCCAATTCTCTCTGAGGAACAAGGCTAAGTGCTGGTTACACTCTCTGCCAGCAGGATCTATCACCACTTGGGAGGATCTTGCGCAAAAGTTTCTCACTAAATTCTTCCCCATGGCGAAGACTGCTGCAATCAGGAATGCTCTTACCTAGTTTGCTCAGCAAACAGGGGAATCTCTATGTGAAGCTTGGGATCGATATAAGGAGATGCTAACGAAGTGCCCACTCCATGGCATGCCTGATGGGATGATTATTAATTACTTCTATGATGGATTGGGTGCTACTTCTAGACCCATGTTTGATGCAGCATCAGAAAGAGCCTTGTGGGATAAGAGCTACGATAAAGCTTATGAACTTATTGAACTGATGGCTTCTAATGAGTACCAGAATCCTTCCCAGAGACTGACTCAGGAGAAAGTCATAGGAATTCTGGAGTTGGATGCAGCTACTGCTATCGCTGTAAGAATCCTGATTTTTGTAATATTTTAAAACTTTTATGAATAGTAACTTGAGCTGATTAAGTAATACGTATGGGGATCATCACAAAATAAATATTGGAATTTTGATAATCCGAGATCATATTCTTGTTTATCGAGGAAAATAAGTGAATGTAAAAGCCGACGGAATTCGAAGATTCACGATTATACTACGTGTTTTCGTATCCGTAAAGAATGGCGTAGAACCGGAAATACTACATGAAATAAATAATATATCAAAGTGTTTCTATGATCAAGAGAAGGAATGGGATTGGTTATAGTATTATAAGCGATAAAAGAAATCGCTACGAAACAAGTCGTTATACGTGGAAACTATCGGAATGGAACGACGATTGCGTTTACGATAAATAAACGAATGAAAAATTAAATCCCATGCAAGTTGGCCATGTATAACCAAGTCCGAACTAGTAGTTACGAGTATAACTAGATGATTAGAAGTTACGAGTCATACTTCTCCATTTTCTCACTTCATCACACAATCAAACCAACCTATACCTTTGCCAAATTATTGTCAAATCTGCTGCATACATCCCATATATTCATTATACACTCCCACACTTTAGCCACAAAAGAAAACAACCCCCTTTTTCCCTCACTTAAAGCTCTCCCATTTTGCATTCCAGCAGTTCGGATTTTCTGAGCAAGGAAGAAAGAAAAATTCATAACTCAAAATGTACGCATTCAAATATCATGAAATGTTTACCATAGCTTCTATATATCATGGGTAAGCTTCATACCAAATTTCAGCCTCAAATTAGTTTTTTTCAATTTTATAAAAATCTTTGAATGAGGTACTGAAAAGTAACTCCGAAATTCTAACTTGTTTCTTGGTTTTGTTTCTTAAGGATCTAGCCCTTCTAAGTGTTTTTAAGCAAACCAAGCCCTAATCACCTTAGTAATAACCCTCCTAGTGCTCAAAAAGGTATAACTTCCAACTCTTTAAAGTTTTAAGGGTGAGTTTAAGAGTTATTTATGATGTAGTGTCAAGATCCAAGAGTTTGTGTATGTGTAAGGTTGTTTTACTCATATTCTTGCTAAGTACTTGAGTTTTTGAGTTGTGATGCTTGTATGTGATGATAGATAAAGTATATCAGGTGTATGTGGGTGGATCTTGAGAAGTAAGAAGTGTTGTGTTGGTCATAAGTAGTGATTGTGTCAAGAACAAGTAGTAGAAATGGAATATGGAGCCTATTGCACTTGGTCTGCCTTCTGCAGTGTATTCGGCCATGTAAATATTTGAAATTTGTGAGTCACTGGCCATGACTGGGTAGATCTTGATTTTTAATTTCTGTACATGTGTGGATCGTCGCGAGGGGATTTACGGTTTAAAAGTTATGACCGTTTTAGTGTAGAGCGTTCATACGAAAAAGCCAACTGCACATAGGCCACTTGCTTGATAATTTTGAAAGGCTAAAAATGATTTCGAAAATTTGGAAAAATCATGATAATTAAATAATGCAGCAAGAAATACTTTCCAAAAAGAATTTTAAGAAAATATTAATTTTTCGATTTTATAAAAATGTTTTAGTAAAGCGAATCGATAATCGCGTACTAACTAAGATCGTTGGTTATTGATTTTAGATCGCCAACAAAAGCCCCAAGACCATACCACTCCTAGCGCTCGAGGCAAGTTTACGAAACTCTAACACAAATTATCCATGCTATATATATATTGTTGTGATATTGATGCCATGATTTACAATTCGAAAATATATACTTGTTTGTGATATCAATACATTCCAATTATGCGATTATTTACGGAGACGAACTTCGTTTTATACGAGTATGAGAAATTGAAACGTAATTTTAATATAATACAAGATAGTGGGAGTCGGAGATATTTTTAAATCAATTTAATCCTGGAAAGAGCCGGACGCGGAAAATTTCGATATCAATAAATAAAGTACTTTCGCGTAACATACATATTAATCGAACGATCGAGATTTGATTTATAACTAAAAGAGGTAATCGAATATTCACTCAAGCGATATCCTACTTGATTATTTATGTATAAGTAATACCTAAAGAGTTACTAAAATATCCAGAAAATACTTAAAGAGATATTGAAAAGTTTATAAATCAATTCACTCTATCTAAAACGTATGTAACCCATTCGAAGGATAATTATGAGATGTCGAATCCCGTCTTAAGCATTTAATTAAGATTTTTATCAATCCATTGAACCTTATTGAGAAACATTTTGTACTTAAGGTTTTATCAATTTATTGGACCCTTTTTAAAAATATTATGAGACCGTAAATATTTAATATTGCGTACCTCAAAAAAAATTCATTTAAAAATAGACATAGTTCCCAAGGATACTTTCTAAATTATTCAAAATTTCTCGGAAGAGATCAATCATCTGAAACTTATCAAAACCTTAGGGAACTTAGTCTAGAAGCATGAAGGTTTTGCTTCCTCGCTCAATGAAAAATAAGTGAACAATATATGTAAAACTCTACTACGGATAAGGGTCGAAAACGATTTTAAATTCAAAACTCCGACAACTCCCAAGGATCAATTGTAATAAAAGTAACGGATAAATTACCTGTTTAAAGGTCAACTGAGAACGATCTATTCCTTCGATAAAGGATTTTATGTAAATGATATAATTGTTTTGGGACTGGAATGTGGCTTACCCGGCACGGAGAGGTATCGGGTAGTGACCAAGCGCGGAGTGGCGCAGTATACAGTTATGTGGTCTCTGTGACCATTGACTTTCGGACTTGCACGGAAATGGGCAACCATCATGTAATGTCTTAATAAGCCCAAAGGCGGCTAGGTTTGTATTCCTTCTACTAGTAGAGAAAATTTCGTATTCGGGTGATCACCGGTACATGGTTTATTCCAGTATAGTCCCTTCCTCCATTTTAGATAAATTGTTGTGAAACCTACAACAGAAGGCCGATAAGGCTGAGTTTTAAATAAGGATGTTGATGTACATATATCACATCCATATGAGAATCTTGGTTCAAGCATCATATTGAGATTTTGAGATAAAATGAGTACGAGTATAAGCCGGTTAAACTGATACAGTTAAAGTTGAGTTTTTCATAAAATTGACAAGCATATAAACTTTTAGAAACCTTGGATATACAATGCCTAATGGTTGTTTTTCCCTAAATGATTATATTGAGATAATGGATATCTATATCTTGCTGAGCATTAGTGATCAATCTTGCTTATATAAATATCATATCACAACAGATTACCAGCATGGCCCGAACCAGGATGACTGCCCGCAAACGGGTAGGGGACGCCCGTGAGTACCGTAGACTGTTCGTCCGCCAGCCACCTCAGGTAGACGAATAGAGATAGTTTTTTTTTGAGTACTTGAACCAAGACTATTTGTGACCCGAGTCAGTCTCATGTAGAGCTGTTCTCGACATTCACTCTTTTGAGATAATTTCCTTTGGTCTGTAATAACTTTAATACTTTAACGTTAATTTAGTAATGTTTCTGAGCATATAACCTGTGTGTGTGTGTGAGTTTGGTTAAAAGGTCGAGTAATGATGTGAAAAGAGGATTAATTATTTATTAGTCAATATTAAGTGATCGTAACGACCCGAATTCCCGACCTTGAATTTGGGGATGTTACAGAAATGGTATCAGAGCCCTAGGTTATAAGTCTCAGAAATGTTAGGTGAATCAACTGAATCAACTGAATCAATGAACTAGAACTCACATAGAGTTCTAGTCGGGCTACGAGGGTAGCACTGACATTAAGAACCCTTAAGGGTGATTTAAGTATCCAAGGATAGTAATACGTGTGTTAAATGACTTGTAGGTACCTGATGTGTTAGACCGTGAGGCTATAGAGGCGTACGAGAGAGAGCATGATGAGGCCCTTTTAGCTGAGATCGAGGTAGCAGACCTTGCCCCCACTGTGGGCTTAGAGGTATTCGAGTACCCGGAGACTGACCCTGAGGAGGACCCGGAGGAGGACCCCACTGAGCCACACACTGAGATGGCCCCTCCTGAGGATATTCCATACGGCAACACGGAGGTTCCGTCTCCAGAGATGATGAGGGTGGATGTGCATCAGAGGTCGATAGAGCGTTTGTTAGATCGGATCTCAGCAGCCCAGGCTCGAGTCGCTGAGCTCGAGAGCGAGACGGGAGTAGCAGATTTGATGGATAGGATGATAGCTCTGCAGGCTAGAGTCACTGCACTGACTGAGGAGTTAGAAGCGAAGCTAGGGGCAGCCACCCCAGTGAGGACACCCACCCCGTCCCCTGTACCAGTTAGTCCCGCACGGACTGAGACCGACGACGGCATGGACCCTATTCTTGATGGTGTGGCAGCGACTCCTGCAGATTCCCCACTTCCACCACCCCTACCAGTCATATCCCTAACAGTTCACGACTGGGTGGTAGGTCGCTATGCTACTGATTTGACAGCGGCTGAGGCCCGTATTGCCGAGCTGAGGGACCAGCTTTCCATCGAACGGCACATGAGGATAGAGGCCCGAGGCAGGCGAGGATACCCCAGCGCCCGACGCGTGCACAGGACCATTCGCCGCATAGAGCAGAGGACCGTCGGTAGGATTCACCGCTTATCCCCACAGCGTGACTTGGTGAGTAGGCGCGAGGTTATCAGGGTTGTGGTCCGCGCTATGAGGCGGATTCGTGATGTTGCTCATGGCTAGTGGACACTGTTAGTAGTTGGTTGTTGTTCCTCAGCGGTGGTACTTAGTTGTTTTGTGATAGTTTTTTTGGGTTGTTGTCTTTGATAGTGCCACCAGCTAAGGATTATTGTATTAAGGCAGATTGTACTTTTATTATTCAGTATGTTGTACCTAGACCCGGCGTATGGCCAAATTATGTATAATTATCATGTTGTTTAGTTGCGATTTCTAGATTGTGGTTTAATCTTCTTTTATACCTGCATAATTATATACTGTCATAACAAATCAGGAAGCATGAGAATTGGCAAGTGGAAACAACCTAAATAAGTTTATGTAACAGGAAAATGCCGCCAAGGAGATTAGTAACAAGAACTCTCCCGGCTGTATCTGGCAGCCAGGGTAGTAATAATGAGCAAGGGCATCGAGCACAGACCCCACCATTAAGAATTGACGAAGAACGAAATGAGTATGATGATGAGGACTATGAGGAGTTAGAGGTTGAAGATAATCAGGGGATGGAAATGCCAGTGAACCCTATGGAGCAGTTTGTAGAACTTCTGAGGCAAAACCTACAGCAGCAACGACCACCCCAGCAACCCCAGCAGGCCATGGCTAATGCATTTAAATCTTTCAATTCGGTCAAGCCCCCAGAGTTTCACGGTGTTACTGACCCAGTTCAGGCCAGGGCTTGGCTAAAAGAGGTAGAAAAGACCTTTGAGCGAATCGGCACTGAAGAAGCCCACAAGACTAATTTTGCCACTTATCTCTTAAAGGGTGAGTCTAACTATTGGTGGGAAGCCAAGAAAAATATGGAGCCCTAAGGGATTGTTACTTGGGAAAGATTCACTGAGTTATTTTTAAAGAAGTATGTCCCGAAGTTTATGGAGGTTCAGATGTAGTGAAAGTTCCTAGAGCTGAAACAAGAAAATATGAGTGTAGCGGAATATGAAGCTAAGTTCACAGAATTGTCGAGGTTTGTGCCACAGCTGGTGGGCACCGAAGAGCAAAAGGCTGAGAGATTTCAACAGGGATTGAAGCAGTGGATTCAGAACAAGCTGGCAATTCTGGAGATAACTGACTATGCCACCCTAGTGCAGAAGGCCACGATAGCTGAAGCAGGGAGTGAAATGAGCCAGAAAATGAAGCAAACTAAGAAGCGAAAGTTTGATGGTCAAAGCCGGAGTGTGGGAGGGGGAAGCTTCCCTAGTAAGTTTGTCAGGGGGACGGCCTCCCAACCCAACCGCAGTACAGGATTTGGGGGATCAGGGGGCGTGAGTGTAACCCAGAGCGGGAACCAAAAGGGAATGTCTTATCATAGCCAACCACAACCCCCTCTGCCAGAATGCAAGAGTTGTGGTAAGAAGCATTCTGGGCAATGTATGCAGAAACCAGTGACATGCTTTAAATGTGGTAAGGTGGGGCACTACGCCACAACTTGTAACCTGGAAGCGGCTAAGTGTTTCCAGTGCGGAAAGATAGGACACATGAGGAAGGACTGCCCTGCGGCGGCCCCAACTAGCTCAAGGGGTAGTGTAGCTGCATCTAACAGAGTGTCGACTGCCAGAACCTTTAATATGACTGTGAAAGATGCCGTGAGGAACACCAATGTTATAGCAGGTACGCTCCTCCTAAACTCCAATTCCGCCAATGTGCTATTTGATTCTGGAGCTACTAAGTCTTTCGTGTCTAAGGAATTTGCTGAAAAATTGAACTTAAAAGTGGAACCTTTGAAAGAATCTTTGCAAGTGGAAATAGCTAATCAAGAGATTATCCCTGTAAATCAAATTTATGCTAACTGCTACCTAGAATTAGGTGGAGTAAGATACCTAGTAGATTTAATTCCCTTTCGACTAGGGGAGTTTGATGTGATATTAGGAATGGATTGGCTATCTAGAAACCATGCCCAGATTGATTGTGAGGGGAAGAAAGTAAAACTGAAAACACCTAGTGGTAAGAGTGTAATAATTAAGGGGCAACGGCAAACCAAGAAATTTCTAACTATGATGCAGACCAAGAGACTTTTAAGGCAAGGATGTGAGGCCTACTTGGCTCATGTGGTGGATACCAAACGAGAAACCCCTGAGATCCATACCATACCCGTAGTTAACGAGTTTGAGGATGTATTTCCCAAGGATCTTCCCGGACTACCTCCGGATCGGGAGATAGAATTTGCCATTGATTTAGCTCCCGGCACGGCACCAGTATCAAAGGCCCCGTATCGTTTGGCCCCCGTCGAGATGAAAGAGTTGGCTGATCAACTGCAAGATCTATTGGATAAAGGAATGATTAGACCAAGCATGTCCCCGTGGGGTGCACCCGTATTATTTGTGAAGAAGAAGGATGGCAGCATGAGACTGTGCATCGATTATCGAGAGCTGAACAAGCTGACCATTAAGAACAAGTACCCATTGCCAAGAATAGATGACCTCTTTGACCAACTAAAGGATGCAACGTGTTTTTCCAAGATTGACCTTAGGATAGGTTATCATCAACTTAAGATCAAACCGGAAGATATACCTAAGACTGCATTTCGCACTAGGTACGGACATTATGAGTTCCTAGTTATGTCATTTGGTTTGACAAACGCGCCCGCGGCTTTAATGGATCTGATGAACAGAGTCTTTAAGAAGTATCTGGACGAATGCGTGATAGTCTTCATCGATGATATTCTAATTTACTCTAGGTCGGAGGAGGAACATGCGGAACACCTCAGGATAGTATTGGAAATCTTACGGAAAGAAAAATTGTATGCCAGATTCTCAAAGTCTGAATTTTGGTTGAAAGAAGTTCAGTTTTTGGGTCATGTGATTAGTAAGGAAGGAATTCTCGTAGACCCCGCAAAAATAGAAGCTGTCGCTAATTGGGAACAACCAACCATGCCCACCGAGGTCAGAAGCTTTATTGGACTGGCCGGGTATTATCGAAGGTTTGTAAAGGATTTCGCCAAGATAGCAGTCCCGTTGACTAGACTTACTCGGAAAATAGAAAAGTTTGTTTGGACGGAGAAATGTGAGGAGAGCTTCCAAGAACTGAAGAAAAGGTTGGTATCGGCCCAAGTGCTGGCCCTACCAGACGATAAAGGGAACTTTGTGATTTATAGTGATGCGTCTCATAAGGGTTTGGGATGTCTGCTGATGCAGCACGGTAAGGTGATTGCCTATGCATCCAGGCAATTAAAGGAATATGAAGTGAGGTACCCTACCCATGACTTAGAATTAGCCGCCATAGTGTTTGCCCTTAAGATGTGGAGACATTACCTATACGGAGAAAAGTGTGAGATTTATACTGACCACAAGAGTCTTAAATATATCTTCACCCAGAAGGAGCTCAACACGAGGCAGAGAAGGTGGTTAGAATTAATTAAGGACTACGACTGCGAAATTCTTTATCACCCGGGGAAGGCCAATGTGGTGGCCGATGCCCTTAGTCGTAAGGAAAGATTGAAAAGAATCACCACGTCAGAGGATTTGATCAGAGAATTTGACAAGTTAGAGATTGAAGTCAAGGTCGCTGAGCCAGGGACCGAAGGTTTGTATGAGATAGTTATGCAACCGGAGCTACTGGAAAAGATTAGGCGATGCCAAGAAATAGTGTTGAGGGAGAACAAGGAACTGGTAAGCGGAGGGGAGGCCAAGTGTGACCCAGACGAGAAAGGAATCAGGAGGCATGCCTACAGGATATGGGTCCCTAACGTCCAAGAATTAAAGGATGAAATTTTACGGGAAGGACACAGCTCTAGATATACGGTCCACCCAGGAAGCACTAAAATGTACCAAGATTTGAAGGAGTACTACTGGTGGCCTAACATGAAGAAGGATGTAGCGGAGTGGGTCAGTAAGTGTATGAACTGTCAGAGAGTAAAGGCAGAACACCAGCGACCAAGCAGACTCTTGCAACCCTTAGAAATTCCGATGTGGAAATGGGAGCAGATAGCTATGGATTTTGTGGTAGGATTACCCCGAACTAAGACTAACCATGATGCAATATGGGTAATTGTAGACCGACTAACCAAGTCAGCGCACTTTCTCCCAATCAAGGAAACCTACACAGTGGATAGATTAGCGGAGCTATATATTAAGGAAATTGTGGTAAGGCATGGAGTGCCAGTAGCTATCGTATCTGACCGAGATCCTCGATTCAACTCCAGATTTTGGAGGAGCTTTCAGGAATGCCTAGGAACCAAACTAAACATGAGCACCGCTTACCATCCGCAAACAGATGGACAAAGTGAGCGAACCATCCAGACATTGGAGGACATGTTGAGAATGTGTGTAATTGATTTTAAGGGTTCTTGGGATGAACACCTGTCTTTGATAGAGTTTGCTTAAAACAACAGTTATCATGCGAGTATCGGAATGCCCCCATACGAGGCGTTGTATGGCCGAAGGTTCCGTTCACCCTTGTATTGGGATGAAGTAGGTGAGAGAAAGTTACTAGATCCCGGCTTGGTGCAAAGGACAAGGGACATAGTTCAATTAGTCAGAGGACGCATAGCAACAGCCCAAGACTGACAGCATAAATACGCCGATCTGGCACGGAATGACAGAGAGTATGAAGTGGGTGACAAGGTGTTTCTGAAAGTGTCACCATGGAAAGGATTGATGAGATTTGGGAAGAAGGGAAAGCTGAGCCCCCGTTATATTGGACCTTTCGAGATTCTAAGACGGATAGGACCCGTGGCATACGAGTTAGCTTTACCTCCAAATCTTCAGCAGGTCCATAATGTTTTTCATGTATCAATGTTGAGGAAGTATAATACGGATGCCAAACATATAGTGGAGCAAGAGCAAGTAGACCTTCAACCAGATCTGTCCTATGTTGAGCAGCCACTCGAAATCATTGACCGAAAAGAGCAAGTACTCCGGAACAAGAGTGTCAATCTAGTCAGAGTCTTATGGAGGCATCACAACGTCGAGGAATCGACTTGGGAATTAGAGAGTTACATGCAAGAAAAGTACCCCCATCTATTTGTGGATTGATTCCGGGACGGAATCCTTTTAAGGGGGGGAGACTGTAAGAACCCTGATTTTTGTAATATTTTAAAACTTCTGTGAATAGTAACTTGAGCTGATTAAGTAATACGTATAGGGATCATCATAAAATAAATATTGTAATTTTGATAATCCGAGATCATATTTTTGTTTATCGAGGAAAATAAGTGAATGTAAAAGCCGACGAAATTCGAAGATTCACGATTATACTACGTGTTTTCGTATCCGTAAAGAATGATGTAGAACCGGGAATACTACATGAAATAAATAATATATCAAGGTGTTTCTATGATCAAGATAAAGAATGGGATTGGTTATAGTATTATAAGCAATAAAAGAAATCGCTACGAAACAAGTCGTTATACGTGGAAACTATCGGAATGGAACGACGATTGCGTTTACGATAAATAAACGAATGAAAAATTAAATCCCATGCAAGTTGGCCTTGTATAACCAAGTCCTAACTAGTTGTTAGGAGTGTAACTAGATGATTAGAAGTTAACTAGAATAGTTAGTGGAATAGTGTTGAATAGTGATGGGAGACAAACAAGTACACAAGCCATACTTCTCCATTTTCTCACTTCATCACACAATCAAACCAACGTATACCTTTGCCAAATTATTGTCAAATATGCTGCATACATCCCATATATTCATTATACACTCCCACACTTTAGCCACAAAAGAAAACAACCCCCTTTTTCCCTCACTTAAAGCTCTCCCATTTTAAATTCCAGCAGTTCGGATTTTCTGAGCAAGGAAGAAAGAAAAATTCATAACTCAAAATGTACGCATTCAAATATCATGAAATTTTTACCATAGCTTCTATATATCATGGGTAAGCTTCGTACCAAATTTCAGCCTCAAATTAGTTTTTTTCAATTTTATAAAAATGTTTGAATGAGGTGCTGAAAAGTAACTCCGAAATTCTAACTTGTTTCATGGTTTTGTTTCTTAAGGATCTAGCCCTTCTAAGTGTTTTTCAAGAAAACCAATCCCTAATAACCTTATTAATAACCCTCCTAGTGCTCAAAAAGGTATAACTTCCAACTCTTTAAAGTTTTAAGGGTGAGTTTAAGAGTTATTTATGATGTAGTGTCAAGATCCAAGAGTTTGTGTATGTGTAAGGTTGTTTTACTCATATTCTTGCTAAGTACTTGAGTTTTTGAGTTGTGATACTTGTATGTGATGATAGATAAAGTATATAAGGTGTATGTGGGTGGATCTTGAGAAGTAAAAAGTGTTGTGTTGGTCATAAGTAGTGATTGTGTCAAGAACAAGTAGTAGAAATGGAATATGGAGGCTATTGCACTTGGTCTGCCTTCTGCAGTGTATTCGGCCATGTAAATATTTGAAATTTGTGAGTCACTGGCCATGAATGGCTAGATCTTGATTTTTAGTTTCTGTACATGTGTGGATCGTCGCGAGGAGATTTACGGTTTAAAAGTTATGACCGTTTTAGTGTAGAGCGTTCATACGAAAAGCCAACTGACCATAGGCCACTTGCTTGATAATTTTGAAAGGCTAAAAATGATTTTGAAAATTTGGAAAAATCATGATAATTAAATAATGCAGAAAGGAAGACTGTCCAAAAAGAATTTTAAGAAAATATTAATTTTTCGATGTTATAAAAATGTTTTAGTAAAGCGAATCGATAATCGCGTACTAACTAAGATCGTTGGTTATTGATTTTAGATCGCCAACAAAAGCCCCAAGACCATACCACTCCTAGCACTCGAGGCAAGTTTACGAAACCCTAACACAAATTATCCATGCTATATATACTGTTGTGATATTGATGCCATGATTTACAATTCGAAAATATATGCTTGTTTGTGATATCAATACATTCCAATTATGCGATTATTTACGGAGACGAACTTCGTTTTATACGAGTATGAGAAATTGAAACGTAATTTTAATATAATACAAGATAGTGGGAGTCGGAGATATTTTTAAATCAATTTAATCCCGGAACGAGCCGGACGCGGAAAATTTCGATTTCAATAAACAAAGTACTTTCGCGTAACATACATATTAAACGAACGATCGAGATTTGATTTATAACTAAAAGAGGTAATCGAATATTCACTCAAGGGATATCCTACTTGATTATTTATGTATAAGTAATACCTAAAGAGTTACTAAAATATCCAGAAAATACTTAAAGAGATATTGAAATTTTTTTAAATCAATTCACTCTATCTAAAATGTATGTAACCATTCGAAGGATAATTATGAGATGTCGAATCCCGTCTTAAGCATTTAATTAAGATTTTTATCAATTCATTGAACCTTATTGAGAAACATTTTGTACTTAAGGTTTTATCAATTCATTGGACCCTTTTTAAAAATATTATGAGACCGTAAATATTTAATATTGCGTACCTCAAAAACAAATCATTTAAAAATAGACATAGTTCCCAAGGATACTTTCTAAATTATTCAAAATTTCTCGGAAGAGATCAATAATCTGAAACTTATCAAAACCTTAGGGAACTTAGTCTAGAAGCATGAAGGTTTTTCTTCCTCGCTCAATGAAAAATAAGTGAACAATATATGTAAAACTCTACTACAGTTAAGGGTCGAAAACGATTTTAAATTCAAAACTCCGACAACTCCCAAGGATCAATTGTAATAAAAGTGACGGATAAATTACATTGTTTAAAGGTCAACTGAGAACGATCTATTCCTTCGATAAAGGATTTTATGTAAATGATATAATTGTTTTGGGACTAGAATGTGGCTTACCCGGCACGGAGAGGTATCGGGTAGTGACCAAGCGCGGAGTGGCGCAGTATACAGTTCTGTGGTCTCTGTGACCATTGACTTTCGGACTTGCACGGAAATGGGCAACCATCGTGTAATGTCTTGATAAGCCCAAAGGCGGCTAGGTTTGTATTCCTTCTACTAGTAGAGAAAATTTCGTATTCGGCTGATCACCGGTACGTGGTTTATTCCAGTATAGTCCCTTCCTCCACTTTGGATAAATTGTTGTGAAACCTACAACAGAAGGCCGATAAGGCTGAGTTTTAAATAAGGATGTTGATGTACATATATCACATCCATATGAGAATCTTGGTTCAAGCATCATATTGAGATTTTGAGATAAAATGAGTACGAGTATAAGCCGGTTAAACTGATACAGTTAAAGTTGAGTTTTTCATAAAATTGACAAGCATATAAACTTTTAGAAACCTTGGATTTACAATGCCTAATGGTTGTTTTTCCCTAAATGATTATATTGAGATAATGGATATCTATATCTTGCTGAGCATTAGTGTAATAACCCCAATTTTTGGAATTTTTGAAACCCTTATGAATAGTGATTTTGCATATTATGCTGAATGAGAAAACTTTTCATGCCACACTATGTAGGGGTTCTGTTATGGATATTCTGAGATTTTATTAGTACTCTATATGGTATATAAGTGTATGTAAAGATCGTCAGAATCCAATTCCGAACACTTTGATTTTTCCCGGAAATCCACCAGATACAGAAAGAAGTGAGTATAAGGTAACAAGATAAATAGGATTTAAATTCAAGGATTTTAAGAGGGGATCATAAAAAGGAATATAAAATATTGAGGAAGGTTTATGGGAACCTAAGTAATAAGATCCCGGGTATGATCCTTCAAACGATAAACGAAAACGAAAGTTAAGCGAACCGTATAACAGATCAGCGGTCATTAGGCAAATAATTAGGAAGTTAAGCAAAGGGATTAGAGAGAGTGATGTCACCCAACCAATGAGAAGAGGACAAGGAGGGAAAGATGACATCACAACATGACATAGGCATGACATGGGAAGGAAGGAGATGTGGTGGATTTTTAACCACACAAAATCAAGGTTAAATTGGTAATTAACCAAAAACAAAACAAAACCAAATCAACCAAGCCAAATAATTCATTCTTCATCAAAACAAAAAGAAACCAAGGCATTATTCTTCAATTGCTCTCGGCTTTTTACTATTCCAAAGGCAAGAAATTTCAAAAATTCAAGATCCAAGCTTCCTAAATTGGTGAGTTAATTCCCTAATCATCCTTATGCATAGTTAGGGCTATATCATGAGTTTAAGCCATCAATTATTTCTCAATCTTCTTTATTAAATCAATGAAGAAGACAATGAATAGTGTTTTCAAGTTTTTAACTTGAAATTTTTCTTGTTTTCCTTTAAGATCCTAGCATCCCTAAGACTTCTCAAAGCTTCTTAAGGCTTCCTAGCTACTCCAACCACTTCAAGGAAGGTATATCATCTCCAAACCCTAGATTCCTATGTTTAATAAGATAATTTTGATTATTATGATGATATTGTAGCTTAATGTTTGTGGTTTAGAGTTTGGGTTGAAGTGGTATTGAAATGGAATGGTAAATCTTGTTGTTTTGGTTAAAAGAATGTAGTATAGTTAAATTCAAGCTTAGGCATAAGTATGAATGTTAAAAATTGAATTGATTGGGGCTGTTATGATGTGATAAGGATGGATGTTGGTTGTATGATTGATTTGAGATTGAATTGGGATGGTTTTTGAATGGTTTAAAATTGGGAAATCGCGTAAACATAGCCGTCGTAACGTCCGATTTTCTTTAGACTGTTTTTGTGCATAACATTAGGACCCGAGAACCCCCTGCTAGATTATGACCATTGCCATGTCTAAATAGCTCATGTTACGAGCTTCGTTTTGATATGTAGTTCGTTCGATTCCGATGCACGGTTTAGGAGAAGCGACCGTTTCAAGTAACGGCGTTTCGCGAACAAAACTTTTCCCCCTCGCCTTACTTTGAAACATAGGTTAAAGACCAAAAAGGGTTAATTAATGTATGAAACATTTATGGTAAGTGTGTTAGGCAGTTGGTAAGACACTCGCGAAGGAATCGCCTTAAAACTCGTAAAGGTTAATTTATTAAAAATGGTGGAGCCGAGGGTACTCGAGTGACTTAAGAGAATCAATAAGCGCAAAACAAGCGTTAGAGTCTAAGTTAGTTAAAGTATAGATTTACAAGTGACTTTGGTTTAATTCCAACTTACTTGTTGTTTATAGGTTACCAGACTCGTCTCGAGCCTTTTATCACCCCAAGTCGCTCAGGCAAGTTTTCTACCCGTTATACTGTTGTTGTGATGTATATATGTATATGCATTATCTTGCGGTAGATGCATGTTGGTTAATTAGCAAATGTTACGATATATTGTAGCATGTTATATGGTACATATGCATGCCTGTTTCGTATTCTTTCCATATATATATCTGTTGGTTCAGTTGATAATACCTATGCTAGAGGATAGCGGTAATTTGCATATACCCTTAGTATAGGGACCCAAAGGTGAAAACATTTTCTAAAACCGGGAGTCGAGGATCCCGAGTAGATTTTGTATATATGTATATATATATATATATTTATATATATATATGGTTATAGTTTTCAAAACTATTAATCGAATAAGGTTTATTCGATAACTTTATTTTATTATTGAATATTACTTCGAATATTCATCCGAGGACTTATGACTCCTTTATTTGATTATTGAATATTATTTCGAATATCCATTCGAGGGCTTATGACTCAGCTTATTATATTTATTGAATATTATTTGAATATTCATTTGAGGATCTATGACTCCGATTATTTGCTGAAATATATTCTTTATTTTATTAAAGAATAAGGTGTCAATAATCAAACTTATTTTCGATTATTCAAATAAAGATAATACTTTCATATAAGTATATCTTTGGTTATTTAATATCCATTTCAAGTATAAGTTTTAATACTTCTACTTCGATTATTTTTATAAGGATTATCTTTATGAGAATATTACTTAAATAATAATATTCAGATATTCTCCAACATAACGGGACTGATTTATTTCATTAAATCAGCATTACTCCAAACATTCTTAAAAATGTTAGCGAGTCTTCAAAATGATTTTTAAAAGTTAGAGCGGATCCCAAAACTCATTTTTATATTTAAGATCTTCCTTTTAAAAAGGGGATTTAAATACTCGCTCAAAACCTGAGGGATCCGGCTCTATGGTGTATTTTATATTCGCAACAAGGTTGCAGTTTTGGGTAAATGAATTGATTACTTACCCAACGTTCGGGAAGTAAGTCCATATATTGAGTCGGCATAAGCAACATGGGCTCAGTGGGCGTCCATGATAGTGTAAGTGGCTCAGTGGGAGTCCATCAAATGCATAAGTGGCTGAGTGGCAGTCCAGCATAAGGTCCTATTGCGACCAGGGTGATGACCAGTGGGGAATTCGTCCATCTACTACTAGAAAAGGTTACTTATTGGTATCTTTGCCTGATCAGCAAGATATCTGGTTTATGCCAAAATTCTTTTCCTTTCCAAAATTCATTGGATGTTTCAAACTCTGTTCATACTTTACATGACAGAGGTTTTCAGGAAATGTATAAAGAAGATGTATATGTGGATATATATATATATATATCAGAACTTAATGAAGTATATCATAACTTCATTTCCTTTAATAATATTTCAAAGATTGAATCTATACAAGTCTTATCTTGTAGTCTCATCAGTGTGATGAACTTTTGAAACTAATTATAACTTGAACGGTGGTAGTTCAAGTAGTATTTGGAAAAGATATAAGTATATTGGAGTATCTGGTAACTTCATCTTTTAAACTTATATCTAGTAAATGATTATCTTATGCATGACAAAGATTTTCAGAAAAATGTTGAGACAAGGTTAGATATATGAGATCACCTTGCAACGATATTTTTGTACAGTTATACACTGGAACTCTGTGTGTATTATGCATGGAAGAGGACTTCCCATATTTTGAAAAGTATATGTGTATATATATACTGAATATTTTACGACTTCATCGCATTAAGATATCAAATTGGTTCATTTCTTTTGACCAAGACTTTCATGAGTACTATGAGAAGGCTCATATATTGTTAATCATTATACATATTATTTTGGTGGGTTTGCTGCTCACCCTTGCTTCTTCTTTCATCACACAACATCAGATAGATAAGATGAACAGGACCAAGCTCCCAATTCGCAAGCGGATAGGAAATGTACCGCAGCTTTCTGGAAGCGTTGAGGCCGCTGTAGCTGAGGTAGAAATTACCAATAGGCTAAGTTTTCAACTAATAATGTACCAGACTTATGTATATCATGGATTGTAATAATGGCAAAGAAATGTAAATTTATTCAGAAACCTATTTAAGGTGCATTGGCATATAATTGTGGAATAAAACGACTTGTGATAATTTTTGGATATTCATCTCTGAGACTATAACTTGTGGTGTGTGTGTTTATTGTGGGGTCACAGTACAGAGTAGTTGATTATTTATTAAGATTGGGTGTTATTAAGGGAAATGGAACTCGTGACAACCCGGATCCCCGACCCCGGATTTGGGGGTCTTACAGAAGTGGTATCAGAGCTAAGCGTTATAAACCTCAGAGATGAAGTGACGTTAAGATAATAAGTACACTAAGATAAATAAGAACTCTTGCCAAGTTCATAGTCGGGCTACCTAACATAGTACTGACAGTTAAAACCCTTACGGGAACCCTTATAAATATCGTGATAGTAACATAGTTCATTTTCGTATAGGGCAGCGGGGCACCGAACCCTGAGGTTCAGGAGCATCAGCATGAGGATGTTTTATTACAAGCTGGAGATCAAATTGTGAATCCGATGGAGTACCCTAATGAGGGACTGGATGAGATTCATATATAGAATGTTGCGGTTGAGGATGTTATTCTGGAAAGGATTGTGGCTGAGGAGGATCTCATGGAGGATCCTGATGAGAATGAAGAGAGGACCGCTGAGGAATTGATGACCGTAGTCAGGGCGACTACCAGAGCAAGAATGGTCGCGAGGGTGGCACTAGAGGATGAAGAGTTACCAAGGGCACAAAGGTTAATGAGGGCAGAAGGAGGGGGCCTTCCACGACCCCAATTATACCAGTATCAGACCCTCTTCCAGAGGTTTCTGTAGACATCCATGAGGTTCTACCAATTCCTGTTCCCTCCCCTGTACAGAGCCCAGCACATACTGAGGAAATGCCACCTTTATCTCCTGCACCATTTTCACCTGATACCGTGCTTGGTTATCCGTTTGGATCTCCTGGGTCTGCGCCACCTGCACCCGATGGACTGCTAGATGCTACCACTCAGGCTTCTCTTATTGCCAATTATCATATGACTTTGGGTGGCCTGTCTGAGGCCCGTAATGTTGGGAGTGATCTGTTGGATCGACTTACTACACCGAGGATTGAGGGTGGGGTACTTCCGGAAGGATTAGCTCATAGCATGGAAAGGATTGAGGCTACCACCCGTGTTATAGCTAGAGGCCATCTTGAGGGTCAGATTGATCCAGCTCTACTTGCAACTATCCTAGACCTCATCACCGCTTTAATGGAGCAGGTTAGGGATGTCGTGCGTGCTCGCATTTCTTGATCCATGGTAGTATGCAGAGCCAGAGCAATCAGACAAGAATTTCATGCAACACCGCTTTTGGAGGATTAGCCTAAGTTATGAATGATTAGTTTTAATGACGAGATGACTATCAATGGTAGTACTTTTGGGATAGGAGCGATAAGTTCAAATCATGTAATCCTCTTTAATATGTTCAGTTGTTGTACCCTCGAACAAATGGTTATGTATATATTCGTTAATTTCAGTTCAGATCAGTTTGTTTGTGATAAAATCACATTGTTAATTGCTCTATTAACACTTAAGAGAGTGTCATGAAGTTTATCGAACTTGAGAATTCATAATTTGCAATCGTGCAAGGACTAAACGAGGGGAAGACTTAAGCAAAGTAAGTAAGACAAATATCCGGAGATTCTCAAAATTTTCCAAGTAATATGCCCCCACAAGGAATAAGATTAGGGGCAAACCTTGAATGTGATAATCAGGGAGGTCGCAATTAAGATATAAAGAACCCGGAATATAATAAAGTGGAAAATGAAGATTTTAAATTAAAAGATGACCCCAATTATGGGGAGTAGGAAGAAATATTTAGACTAAGAAAGCAAAAGTCGAGCGAGATAAGGAGACCCGAGACGGTACTCCTATACGGAAATTCATGGACCTGTCTAAACAGAACTTATATTTTATTCCCAACCACCACCTTGAGGAAACAATGTGGTGTGAAATTCTTTCAGGACCTCTAAGTCGCTAAGCTCTCAGAGTTCCAAGGAACAAGCTGACCCAGTCGAGGCAAGAGCCTGGCTAAAGGAAATATAGGAATCATTTGAGATTCTAAATGATTGACGAACCACAAAAGACTGTTTTTATCACTTACCCTCCTAAGAGAGAGACCACCTGCTGGTGAAAGGCCAGGGAAGGCACGGAGCAAGAGATTATAATAAACTGATTTAAGTTCAGTCAATTGTTTTCGGGAAAGTACTTCCCAAGGTTATGGAGATAGTGTAAAAGCTTTAGAGCCAGAACAAAGGTAGACGAGTATAATGAATTATGAATCTAAGTTATAAAAGTTATCAAGATTCATTCTGAGGACACGAATCCAGAATGACGGGATGTTTGAAATCATTGCTTATGTTGTGTTGGTTCATGAAATAATGATAAGAGAAAGGAAAATAAAAAGAAACTGAAGTGGAAAGGAATATAAAGGCAATAGAGTTTGAGGTATGATAAGGGAGTTGGGTATGAGGAAACCCTAAAGACTCGTAGCAATAGAAATAGAAAAGTATGCATTCGTCAGGATGAGGGTGATTCACCATGAGTTAAAATTGATGATTGAGGGCATAAGAAATACATATATTTTATCCCCTGTGAGTTGGGAGGATTCGAGGAAACCTTGAGATAGTTCGAAGGATAAATAATGAGACGCGAATAGACTAAGGAGACAAGGAAGTAAGAAATTAGGAAAATCGGATGAAGGAAGTGACCTTCAAGAATGTAAAGTGTAAGACCGGTGGCTTGATACCCAGAAAGGGAGACGCCAGGTATGAGAGATATCCCAACATTCAGATGACTGTTGAGATAAACAACAAAAGTAAATAAGGAATTATTAAGAAGAAGTTCACGTTGAACACGACCAATATCTTCCAGAACATCCTTGTTATCGTTACCAAATTAGGCAAGACAAGCGGATAACCGTTGTTATCTTTTGGAGGCCATATTGATTGACCCCATTTTGAATACAGATGTTATTGTGAAATTAGACATGTACTATCGAGGTGGGAATGATTGAATAAGACACCCTTATCAGGGATATATGACTTGATTTATCCATGGAAGGATGCAGGTACCTTTTAAAGGTGGAATTAAGGATAGAACATCGGTAACTTAAAAAGAATCCTAGGGGAATCCATAAAGGTTGGCATTTCACCCTTAATAGGGACAGTATGAGTTTTGACAGTATGATTGGGAAAGGGTTAAGGTAACAACAACCTTTAAGAATCAGTGGAGAAATTTTTTAGAAGTATATAGACAATGGTTCTAGTATTAGTAAATGGTATTTTGATATGCCTTGTATCTAGGGAATACAGGAGGAACGATTGAAGGATAACCTTAGAGGTTTTACAAGGAAAAAGGTAATATTCAAAATTCTCAAGAATAGAAATGTGGATAAAGGAAATATGACGTAATTATAATGATGCCAAGTGGGGCACGTGTTAAACCACGAGAAAGTATGAATCGAACCAGTAAAGGTCAAAATTGTTCAGGGCAATTAGGGCCCAGGATAAAAGATGTTCTAAGTATGATTGAGAGTCAGTCTTGACAGTGATTAGCCTCTAAAGACTGAGGCAATAACTTATGGAAAAATGGTGATATTTTTTTTACTCATCTGATTTTAAGGAAAACATCTTCACTCAAGCAGTGATCGGAAATAGGGTAGAAAATTAGTGAAAGTGGTTAAGACGACATTGATTGTAAGGAAATATTACTATCAGGAAAGGCCAAAGAGGTGGCCGACACTTTAAATGTAAGAGGACAATTACAGCCGCTCGTGCCAGAGGAATACAGTAATAATGGTTGAAGCCGTAAAGATTTTTTATGGTTTGAGAGATTGACATTCCTTCTGATGACTGTGCAAATACCCAACCCTAATAGTAGTTGGTAAAGGTTTAATTCGTGTAATCGCCATGAGCAGGCTATCTATCTCAGAAGATACTATCTTGAGATAAGCCAGGACCATGTTTCAAAAAGGACTAGACGAACCTTTGAGTTAAGTCTTCTATTTAAGGCATATGATTAAGAATGGTATTAACCTGCTATCGTTGCTTTGATGCAAACTCTTCTGCAATTTTATTTGCTTCATGTCATGTATGTATGTCAGGATCAGGAGTGTTCTTCATGAATCATGAATGGTGATTATGTTACCTCCTTAGAAGAATTCGATACGATATATATGGACTCCGTATGGTTAGCTATTAAGACTTCATGGAAAACGAATGACTACAGTAGGTCAGTGGTGGACCATAGTAAGGCATCAATGATTCTGCGAGTATTGAGCTGATTACAACCGTGAGAGTTGTATTGGAATGGGTGTTGAGATTGAGTACCACTAATCGGGTCGTGGTAGTGTATAAGTTATCATTGATAGACTAATTAAGTAGAGTATCTACCTATTGTATATTTATTCTTTCTTATCAATAAAGAGTCGTATTATTATACGAGGAAGGTTGCAGTGCAAGCATAGAACTCTAGTAACGATGATGTCTAGAATGAGATCCCAGGTTCGATTTTCGAAATCGAGGGAGTTTCAAAGGTGATTGTGTATAAGCTCAAGAAAGAGCCTGGGTCCATAGAATGATGGACGGAATAGCAAAAATATTTAGGCATATGAAATACGATGCTATAATACTTGATGTTGATATAAATACATATATGTTTTGTTCTCCTATGACAGACCTCTATAGTTCAGAGGTAGATTCCAAGCCAGATATTTTATGGCAATAAAATTTTTGGTACGTATATACAATTCTCTTCAATTCGTTCTTTTCTCTTCTTTTTATTTCATATAAGATGAGAAGAACAACCCTTCCAGAAGGGGAGGTATTGCCGAATGACTATCTATCTGTGTGATAGAAGCCTAGTAGGATACCATCTATTGTTTAATTGCTTGTCAAGTACTAAAGGCTGGCCACCTGCTGTACTAACTATGCAATGTAACAAGTGTTCATGATCATAGTGATCTCTCAACAAATTCTTTTACTTCTATATGATTGATCAAATTTTGGAAAATAGAAACAACTGAAAAAGGAGTAATAAAGTGGTGGTAGTATGCGGAATGGAAACACATTCGTGATACTAAGGTTGACGTGGTTATTAAAAGGTTATAGAACGCTAACGAGCAGAATTATAACCAGTATAATATTAGAAACGGAAGGTAGTAGCGACTACGAACTGGAAAAGAATGGGTAGTGAGAAGCAAAAGCTAAGTCCACAATTTGTCGGACCCTTGGATATATTAAGAAGTATTGGGAAGTTAGCATATGAGCTAGCCTTACCCCAGAACATGTAGCAGGTCATAACGTGTTTCACGTATTAATGTTAAGGAAGTGTAATTCGGATGCCAGATAAATAGGAGCATATGAGCGCATAGACATGCAACCAGACGTAACCTATATGGAGCAATCAGGAAGGGTTATAGATTGAAAAAGGAACAAGTGCTTAGGAGAAGGGTTATCAAACTATTCAGAGTTTGATGGAAGAACCACAATGTGGGAAAATTTACTTGAGAGTTAGAAAGTGTAATGCTAAGAAAGTATCCCTATTCATTTTCTTTCTGATTCCGGGACGGAATCCTTTTAAGGAGGGGAGACTGTAATAACCCCAATTTTTGGAATTTTTGAAACCCTTATGAATAGTGATTTTGCAGATTATGCTGAATGAGAAAACTTTTCATGCCACACTATGTAGGGGTTCTGTTATGGATATTCTGAGATTTTATTAGTACTCTATATGGTATATAAGTGTATGTAAAGATCGTCAGAATCCAATTCCGAACACTTTGATTTTTCCCGGAAATCCACCAGATACAGAAAGAAGTGAGTATAAGGTAACAGGATAAATAGGATTTAAATTCAAGGATTTTAAGAGGGGATCATAAAAAGGAATATAAAATATTGAGGAAGGTTTATGGGAACCTAAGTAATAAGATCCCGGGTATGATCCTTCAAACGATAAACGAAAATGAAAGTTAAGCGAACCGTATAACAGATCAGCGGTCATTAGGCAAACAATTAGGAAGTTAAGCAAAGGGATTAGAGAGAGTGATGTCACCCAACCAATGAGAAGAGGACAAGGAGGGAAAGATGACATCACAACATGACATAGGCATGACATGGGAAGGAAGGAGATGTGGTGGATTTTTAACCACACAAAATCAAGGTTAAATTGGTAATTAACCAAAAACAAAACAAAACCAAATCAACCAAGCCAAATAATTCATTCTTCATCAAAACAAAAAGAAACCAAGGCATTATTCTTCAATTGCTCTCGGCTTTTTACTATTCCAAAGGCAAGAAATTTCAAAAATTCAAGATCCAAGCTTCCTAAATTGGTGAGTTAATTCCCTAATCATCCTTATGCATAGTTAGGGCTATATCATGAGTTTAAGCCATCAATTATTTCTCAATCTTCTTCATTAAATCAATGAAGAAGACAATGAATAGTGTTTTCAAGTTTTTAACTTGAAATTTTTCTTGTTTTCCTTTAAGATCCTAGCATCCCTAAGACTTCTCAAAGCTTCTTAAGGCTTCCTAGCTACTCCCACCACTTCAAGGAAGGTATATCATCTCCAAACCCTAGATTCCTATGTTTAATAAGATAATTTTGATTATTATGATGATATTGTAGCTTAATGTTTGTGGTTTAGAGTTTGGGTTGAAGTGGTATTGAAATGGAATGGTAAATCTTGTTGTTTTGGTTAAAAGAATGTAGTATAGTTAAATTCAAGCTTAGGCATAAGTATGAATGTTAAAAATTGAATTGATTGGGGCTGTTATGATGTGATAAGGATGGATGTTGGTTGTATGATTGATTTGAGGTTGAATTGGGATGGTTTTTGAATGGTTTAAAATTGGGAAATCGCGTAAACATAGCCGTCGTAACGTCCGATTTTCTTTAGACTGTTTTTGTGCATAACATTAGGACCCGAGAACCCCCTGCTAGATTATGACCATTGCCATGTCTAAATAGCTCATGTTACGAGCTTCGTTTTGATATGTAGTTCGTTCGATTCCGATGCACGGTTTAGGAGAAGCGACCGTTTCAAGTAACGGCGTTTCGCGAACAAAACTTTTCCCCCTCGCCTTACTTTGAAACATAGGTTAAAGACCAAAATGGGTTAATTAATGTATGAAACTTATATGGTAAGTGTGTTAGACAGTTGGTAAGACACTCGCGAAGGAATCGCCTTAAAACTCATAAAGGTTAATTTATTAAAAATGGTGGAGCCGAGGGTACTCGAGTGACTTAAGAGAATCAATAAGCGCAAAACAAGCGTTAGAGTCTAAGTTAGTTAAAGTATAGATTTACAAGTGACTTTGGTTTAATTCCAACTTACTTGTTGTTTATAGGTTACCAGACTCGTCCCGAGCCTTTTATCACCCCAAGTCGCTCAGGCAAGTTTTCTACCCGTTATACTGTTGTTGTGATGTATATATGTATATGCATTATCTTGCGGTAGATGCATGTTGGTTAATTAGCAAATGTTGCGATATATTGTAGCATGTTATATGGTACATATGCATGCCTGTTTCGTATTCTTTCTATATATATATCTGTTGGTTCAGTTGATAATACCTATGCTAGAGGATAGCGGTAATTTGCATATACCCTTAGTATAGGGACCCAAAGGTGAAAACATTTTCTAAAACCGGGAGTTGAGGATCCTGAGTAGATTTTGTATATGTATATATATATATATATTTATATATATATATGGTTATAGTTTTCAAACCTATTAATCGAATAAGGTTTATTCGATAACTTTATTTTATTATTGAATATTATTTCGAATATTCATCCGAGGACTTATGACTCCTTTATTTGATTATTGAATATTATTTCGAATATCCATTTGAGGGCTTATGACTCAGCTTATTATATTTATTGAATATTATTTGAATATTCATTTGAGGATCTATGACTCCGATTATTTGCTGAAATATATTCTTTATTTTATTAAAGAATAAGGTGTCAATAATCAAACTTATTTTCGATTCTTCAAATAAAGATAGTACTTTCATATAAGTATATCTTTGGTTATTTAATATCCATTTCAAGCATAAGTTTTAATACTTCTACTTCGATTATTTTTATAAGGATTATCTTTATGAGAATATTATTTAAATAATAAAATTCAGATATTCTCTAACATATCTGGACTGATTTATTTTATTAAATCAGCATTACTCCAAACATTCTTAAAAATGTTTTCGAGTCTTCAAAATGATTTTTAAAAGTTAGAGCGGATCCCAAAACTCATTTTTATATTTAAGATCTTCCTTTTAAAAAGGGGATTTAAATACTCGCTCAAAACCTGAGGGATCCGGCTCTATGGTGTATTTTATATTCGCAACAAGGTTGCAGTTTTGGGTAAATGAATTGATTACTTACCCAACGTTCGGGAAGTAAGTCCATCTATTGAGTCGGCATAAGCAATATGGGCTCAGTGGGCGTCCATGATAGTGTAAGTGGCTCAGTGGGAGTCCATCAAATGCATAAGTGGTTGAGTGGCAGTCCAGCATAAGGTCCTATTGCGACCAGGGTGATGACCAGTGGGGAATTCGTCCATCTACTAGTAGAAAAGGTTACTTATTGGTATCTTTGCCTGATCAGCAAGATATCTGGTTTATGCCAAAATTCTTTTCCTTTCCAAAATTCATTGGATGTTTCAAACTCTGTTCATACTTTACATGACAGAGGTTTTCAGGAAATGTATAAAGAAGATGTATATGTGGATATATATATATCAGAACTTAATGAAGTATATCATAACTTCATTTCCTTTAATAATATTTCAAAGATTGAATCTATACAAGTCTTATCTTGTAGTCTCATCAGTGTGATGAACTTTTGAAACTAATTATAACTTGAACGGTGGTAGTTCAAGTAGTATTTGGAAAAGATATAAGTATATTGGAGTATCTGGTAACTTCATCTTTTAAACTTATATCTAGTAAATGATTATCTTATGCATGACAAAGATTTTCAGAAAAACGTTGAGACAAGGTTAGATATATGAGATCACCTTGCAACGATATTTTTATACAGTTATACACTGGAACTCTGTGTGTATTATGCATGGAAGAGGACTTCCCATATTTTGAAAAGTATATGTGTATATATATGTACTGAATATTTTGCGACTTCATCGCATTAAGATATCAACTTGGTTCATTTCTTTTGACCAAGACTTTCATGAGTACTATGAGAAGGCTCATATATTGTTAATCATTATGCATATTATTTTGGTGGGCTTGATGCTCACCCTTGCTTCTTCTTTCATCACACAACATCAGATAGATAAGATGAACAGGACCAAGCTCCCAATTTGCAAGCGGATAGGAAACGTACCGCAGCTTTCTGGAAGCGTTGAGGCCGCTGTAGCTGAGGTAGAAATTACCAATAGGCTAAGTTTTCAACTAATAATGTACCAGACTTATGTATATCATGGATTCTAATAATGGCAAAGAAATGTAAATTTATTCAGAAACCTGTTTAAGGTGCATTGGCATATAATTATGGAATAAAACGACTTGTGATTATTTTTGGATATTCATCTCTGAGACTATAACTTGTGGTGTGTGTGTTTATTGTGGGGTCACAGTACAGAGTAGTTGATTATTTATTAAGATTGGGTGTTATTAAGTGAAATGGAACTCGTGACAACCCGGATCCCCGACCCCGGATTTGGGGGTGTTACAATTAGTGCTCACTCTTGCTTTTATAAATATCATATCACAACAGATTACCAGTATGGCCCGAACCAGGATGACTGCCCGCAAACGGGTAGGGGACGCCCGTGAGTACCGTAGACTGTTCGTCCGCCAGCCACCTCAGGTAGACGAATAGAGATAGTTTCCTTTTGAGTACTTGAACCAAGACTATTTGTGACCCGAGTCAGTCTCATGTGGAGCTGTTCTCGACATTCACTCTTTTGAGATAATTTCCTTTGGTCTGTAATAACTTAAATACTTTAACATTAATTTAGTAATGTTTCTGAGCATATAACCTGTGTGTGTGTGAGTTTGGTTAAAAGGTCGAGTAATGATGTGAAAAGAGGATTAATTATTTATTAGTCAATATTAAGTGATCGTAACGACCCGAATTCCCGACCTTGAATTTGGGGGTGTTACAATCGCTGCCCAACTTAAGGCTTTGAAAATAAAGGTGGACACTTTGGCTAATTATGGAGTGAATCAAATCGCTAGTGTCTGTGAGCTTTGTGTTGGTGCCCATGATACAGATCAGTGCATAATTTCTAGTGAATCAGCTCAGTTCGTGAGCAACTTCCAGCTATCGCAGCAACCAGTGCCAGCCACCTATCATCCCAACAACCGCAATCATCCTAATTTCAGTTGGAGCAATTCTCAGAATGCGGTTCAACAGCCTTATCAGCAGTACCCAGCTAAATAGTACAACCCCCCTGGTTTTCAGCAACCACAGTATGCACCTAGACAGCAACTCCAGCTGCAAGAAGCCAATAAAAAATCTGAATTAGAGGAGTTGAAGATTATGTGTAAGAGTCAAGCTGTTTTTATCAAGATCTTGAAAAATCAAATTGGACAAATTGCCAATGCCTTGCTAAATCGTCATCCTGGTACATTACCTAGTGATACTGAAGTTCCAGGAAAAAAGGAAGCTAAGGAGCAGGTAAAGGCAATCACTTTAAGGTCTGGAAAGGTTGTGAATCCCGAACAAACTCAAGAGTTGACTGAAGAAGTTGGGGTTGAGAAAGAAGTAGTGTAGCAGGATGAAGAAGTGGAACCAAGGAAGACTACTGTTGAGCACACTCCGCCTGAGGGTAATACAGGGGAGAAACAGATCTATCCTCCACCGCCTTTTCCCAAAAGGCTGCAGAAGAAAAAGCTGGACAAGCAATTTGAGAAGTTTCTGGAGGTGTTCAAGAAACTTCATATCAATATACTTTTCGTCGAGGCTCTCGAGCAGATGCCTAGTTATGCAAAGTTTATGAAAGGTATTCTCTCTCGGAAGGTGAAGCTAGATGATTTAGAGACAGTCGCTCTCACGAAGGAATGCAATGTGTTGCTACAACAGAAGTTGTCTCCGAAGCTGAAAGATCCAGGAAGCTTCACTATTCCATGTACTATTAGAAAAGTGTCTTTTGACAGATGCTTATGTGACTTGGGAGCTAGCATCAATCTAATGCCTTTATCAATTTCAAGCAGTTGGATTTATCTGATCCCAAACCGATTTATATGACCTTGCAGTTGGCCGACCGTTCTATTACATATCCGCGAGGTATTGTTGAGGATGTCTTGGTCAAGGTTGATAAACTCATATTTCCTGCTGATTTCATAATTCTTGATTTCGAGGAGGATAAGAAGATTCCCATAATCATGGAAAGACCTTTCCTGGCGACTGGCCGAACCTTGATAGATGTGCAGAAGGGTGAGCTTACCATGCGGGTTCTGGATCAGGATGTTACTTTTAATGTGTTCAATGTTATGAAATTCCCTACTGATAATGAGGAGTGCTTAAAAGTGGAGTTGGTCGATTCGGTGGTCACCTCGGAACTTGATCAATTGCTAAGGTCTGATGCCTTAGAAAAAGCCTTATTGGGGAATGCGGATAGTGAAGATGACGAAGGGGAAGAACAATTGCAATATTTGAATGCTTCTCCCTGGAAAAGGAAAATTGATATGCCTTTTGAATCTCTTGAAATGGAGGAATTGAACAAAGCTCCTAAACGCCGCAAGCCTTCTATTGAGGAAGCTCCCACTCTTGAGCTTAAGCCTTTACCTGAACATTTGAGGCATACATTTTTAGGTGATGCATCTACTCTTCCTGTTATTATTGCATCTGACCTTTCAGGTGGTGATGAGGAAAAGCTTTTGAGGATTCTGAGAGAGTTCAAGTCAGCAATCGGATGGACTATAGCAGAAATCAAGGGAATCAGCCCTTCTTACTGCATGCATAAAATTCTGCTAGAGGAAGGTAGTAAACCTACAGTCGGGCATCAAAGAAGACTAAATCCTATCATGAAGGAAGTAGTGAAGAAAAAATTCTTAAGTGGCTAGATGCAGGGATCATCTACCCTATCTCTGACAGTTCTTGGGTAAGCCCGGTTCAATGTGTGCCAAAGAAAGGTGAAATTACGGTGGTAGCAAATGAGAAGAATGAGCTTATTCCTACAAGGACAGTCACGGGGTGGAGAGTTTGCATGGACTACAGGAAGCTAAACAAAGCCACTAGGAAGGATCACTTCCCTTTGCCCTTCATTAATGAGATACTTGATAGGTTGGTCGGTCATGAATACTATTGTCTTTTTGATGGATATTCGGGTTACAATCAGATTTGTATCGCTCCAGAAGATCAGGAGAAAACTACCTTCACTTGTCCATTTGGTACTTTCGCCTTCAGACGAGTTTCTTTTGGTCTGTGTGGTGCGCCAACCATATTTCAGAGATGTATGATGTCCATCTTTATTGACATGATTGGCCAAAATGTGGAGGTGTTCATGGATGACTTCTTAGTATTTGGCGATTCTTTTGATGAATGCTTGCAAAATCTTGGGCATGTTCTCAAGTGGTGTGTTGAGACCAATCTGTTTCTCAATTGGGAAAAATATCACTTTATGGTGCGACAGGGCATAATTCTCGGGAATAAAGTTTCTAGTAAGGGTCTTGAGGTGGATAAGGCCAAGATGGGGGTCACTGAGAATCTTCCCCCACCCATTTCTGTTAAGGGAATTCGCAGTTTTCTTGGTCATGTGGGTTTCTACAGGCGTTTCGTCAAAGACTTCTCAAAAATTTCGAAGCCTTTGTGTAGTCTGTTGGAGAAAGATGTTTCTTTCAAGTTTGATGACGAGTGCCTTGCAGCTTTTGAGACATTGAAGAAGAGTCTAATCACAACACCGATTATAACTGCACCTGATTGAAAAGAGCCTTTTGAGATGATGTGCGATGCAAGCAACTATGCAGTTGGAGCAGTTCTGGGGAAAAGGAAGAACAACATATTTCATGTGATCTACTATGCTAGTAAGACCCTAAATGGAGCCCAACTGAATTATACTACTACGGAGAAAGAACTTTTGGCTATTGTCTATGGTTTTAAGAAATTTCGATCTTACCTACTTGGGACAAAGGTGATAGTTTTCACGGATCACGCCGCAATCCGATATCTCATCTCAAAAAATGACTCGAAGCCTAGATTGATTAGATGGGTTCTTTTGCTCCAAGAATTTGAACTAGAGATCAAGGACATAAAAGGAACTGAAAATCAAGTCGCTGATCATCTCTCGCGTTAAGAAAATCCTAATGCTACTTCATTGGATAAGACATTGATAAATGAGTCTTTTCCCGACGAGCAACTGTTTGGAGTGCAAGAAGAAGAACCGTGGTTTACAGACATTGTGAACTACCTTGTTATTAATATGATGCCTCCCGACTTATCTTATGCTTAAAGGAAGAAGTTTCTACATGAGGTAAAGTGGTATATGTGGGATGAGCCATTTCTTTTTTGCCAAGGAGCTGACCAAATCATCAGGAGATGTATTCCTTACAGCGAAATGGGGGGATCTTACGAGATTGTCACTCAACCGCTTATGGAGGATATTATGGTGGAGAAAAGACAGCAGCTCGTGTTCTCCGAGCAGGATTCTTTTGGCCGATGTTGTTTAAAGATGCTCATTAGTTTGTTTTGAAATGTGATCGATGTCAATGTATGGGGAATATGACTAAGAGGGATGAGATGCCTCTTAATATGCTTCTCGAGGTTGAGGTTTCCGATGTTTGGGGAATTGACTTCTTAGGGCTATTTGTCTCATCTTGTAACAATCAGTATATCTTGTTGGCGGTTGATTACGTGTCAAAATGGGTTGAAGTTAAGGCATTTCCAATGAACGATGCGAAAGTGGTGCTTAATTTTCTTCACAAGCAGATATTCACAAGGTTTGGAACTCCAAGAGTCATAATCAGTGATGAGGGGTCGCATTTTTGTAATCGCAAGTTCACTACTATGATAAAAAGGTATAATGTGAATTATCGCATTGATACGGCTTATCATCCTCAGACGAATGGTCAAACTGAGGTATCTAACAGAGAGGTCAAGCGCATTTTGGAGAAAGTAGTGTGTTCATCAAGGAAGAATTGGCCTTTGAAGCTTGATGAAGCTGTTTGGGAGTATAGAACAGCATATAAGACTCCATAGGAAATGTCGTCGTTTCAGTTGGTTTATGGTGAGGGGTGTCATTTTCCTATGGAGCTCGAGCATAAGGCATATTGGGCTTTGAAGAAGTTGAATCCGGACTTGGATGCGGCTAGAAAGAAGAGGATGCTTCAATTGAATGAACTTGACGAGTTTAGACTTCAAGCTTATGAGAACAACAAAATGTATAAGGAGAAAGTCAAGAGGTGGCACGATAAGAGTCTAGTGCTCAAGTCATTTATGCCGGGGCAACAAGTTTTTTAATTCAACTCTCATCTACGTCTTTTTCCTAGAAAGTTAAAGTCAAGATAGTCAGGGCCGTTTATTTTCAAAATTGTGTTTCCACATGGAGCGGTGGAAATTTTTGAGAATGATCTGGGCCAAGAATTCAAGGTAAATGGTCAAAGGTTGAAGCATTATTATGGTGACCGGCAAACCGCGAGGTGGGTAGTGCCGTTTTATTGTCCATTTGATCACAAAATTCTACGTCGAGCTAGCGACGTAAAAGAAGCGCTTCTTGGGAGGCAACTCAAGTATGTTGTACATTAGTAGGTAGAAGAAGCAAGAAGAAAAGAAAAAAACAGAAAAAAACCAGAAAATGAAAAACTTCAGGGCCAACTACAGAAGCTGGGCGTGCCCGCGCTGAACAAGTGCGCATGCGCGCCATTTTTCCAGTAGCCAAGCGGCCCACACTGTTCTAGCGCGCGCCCCAGCCGGTTTTCCAGAAAGTGAGCGCGCCCGCGCTGTCCTAGCACGCGGCCGCGCTGGGTCCCTGTTCGAAAAAAATATATAAAAATGGCAGTTTCCAGGTAAAATCGGGATTTTTAACCAAAAATCAATTCCAACCCGATTTTTACTCTTCCACATCCCATAATTCCCTCTCCTAATCAATTCCCTTATTCCCACGATTCCCATAATCAATTCCCACTTCTTTTCCTTATAGAATTCATACCTCTCCACCTATAAATACATACACTTACACACAACTTCTCCACCAATTCACAACCTCTCAACACAAATTCTCTCTAAACACTAAAGCTTTTATTCTTTCTTCTTCAATCCCGATGGTACCCAAGAGATAAAGAACACAAGTTGGAAGCAGCACCACCGACTCTTCATCTGCGGGTGGTGTGAGACCCAGGTTTTCTACTCTTGAGGCTGAGGAGTACACGAGGCTTCTCTCAAAGACTATTGCTAAGGAGCGAGGTTTTCTGCCATCAGGGAAGAATGGTAAATTGTTAGAGATGATTCTCGAGATGAACTGGGTTTTTTTTGTGAGACACCCGATGATGTGCCCATGAGTATTGTACGGGAGTTCTATGCAAATGCCAAGGCGGAGAAGAATGGGTTCACAGTGGTGAAGAGGAGGACTGTAGAGTACAGTGCTGATACTATCAGGGCGGTGATTGAGCAGCCCACAAGGAAGGTGGGTCGGGGCCCCTGGAACGATAAGACTCAGGAGGACTTTAATTTAAATCTCATCATTGCTACTCTCTGTGTGCCTGAGACTTATTGGAAGTTCAAGAGGGGCACTACTGATTACTCCACATTCTCTGCGTCGTGCATGAACAGGTTTGCACGGGATTGGAACTCGTTTATCCCCGCGAGTATATCATGATGAGCCCAAGTTAATTTGTGCTAATATCATGCCATCTTCGCATGTGCATGAGATTACTGTAGAGCGTGCTCGTTTGTTGTGGGGTATTCTGCAGGGTGATTACATTGACTTGGGGATGGTGATACATCAGGGGATTTTGAGATTCTTGAGGGGAGGTACTACAGGTGCTATTCCGTATGCGTCATTTGTGACGAAGTTGTGCGTGGCGGTTGGAGTTTATTGGCCAGCACATGAGCAGCTTCAGCTTCCCAGTGCTCCTATTGATAGTTCTACACTACAGCATGCAAGAGTTGTATGGAGGGAAGCCCGATCCTATGGGGCTTGGTTATTCATATGATCATTTGCCAGGTGGTGTGCCTATGGAAGCAGCTACAGCAGGAGGTTCTCAGCATGCCTGTAGAGCAGCTTGGAGAGCTTAATATAGAGAGGAGGCTGGTTCGTCGCAGCAGCAGCATCAGGAGGCAGCAAGAGCAGAGATGGGAGCTAGTTTGAGTTCGACGCAGTATAGGCGTCTCGCGAGGAGGATGGATGCGATGCACGACATCCATAGTCGGTTTGCACACGATCTCACCCAGGCACTTGGGACAGCTTTTAGAGCCACCGGTGTTGACATCCAGTGGCCAGTTTTTGGTGAGGATTCAGTGTATCCGCCTCCAGACTCGCCTGACACTCCACCCGTTGAGGGTGAGGATTCTGATTCGCAGTAGGTATGCCCGATTCCTTATTATTACCTTCACTGAGGATAGTGAATATTTTAAGTTTGGGGGTAGTAGTTGAAGAATATAGTTTGTGTGAGTCTCATATAGTTTATATGTTCATGATAGTATATCATATAGTTGCATATTTTTCCATGTAGTTTTTTTATTTTTGGTAGTTTTATGATATTTTGTTCATGTAGTTTCATGCATTTGCATTATAACATGATCCCTTAGATAGTTTTCCGATTAACTTGTGATATTGATGCTAGTGTAGTGATGTCGTATTTGGTGATGTTGAGTCTTATTAGATTGATTTGCATGCTAGAGACAATTGTATTTCACTAAGTCTTATAGGTTGCTAGAGTGTTAGATCATAGTCATAATTTGTTTGATTGTCGAGGTTTAATTGCTTGTTTATATTTGGAATTTAGGGTATTCTCTTAATAATAAAAGACATGGATATTTAACAATTAGAGAAATTGGATTTCATTGCTAGTTATGTGGCAAGGTGTCAATTGGCTAGTAGACGGCTCATATTTATATGAGTAGTCTAGGGTTGAATGATATGGAGCGAAATGCACTCATTCAGAAATTGGAGAAGAAATATAAAAAAAAGAAAAAAGAATAAGTGTTATGCATAATTGATCACGACAGGGCTCTTTAGTACTCGATTTGTTAAGTTCTTAGGGGACTCTGTACCTAGTGACCTAAGGCTTTTATAGTCTGGGATTTGCTAACCTAACACTCGCTACATGGGTACTATTGTATAAGTCTTTTGTGGATCTCGCTCATTGCACGATCAAATAAGCATACTTGTGTTGTGTTATTGTGAATAAAAACATGAAGCCATAAAAACTCTATTATAAGAATTGAAGTGTTATAAGTTATTTTGAGTCTAGCTTTTATTCTATTTATGAACTTGCGATTGTTTTGTTAAGTAGTGAGTCATGATTGTCGATCTAGTAGCAATAGTATATCTATAAGCATTTGCACACACGCACGTCTTTGGTTTGTAGGTTGATTTAAGAGATTTGATTGATCTTTATGCGAATAATTGCATTTGCTGTGGTGTTGCTTATTGGTTGATTTAGTTACTCTATGGGGATCATTGCATTTATATTAGTTGCATTCATGCATTTTTATTTCTTGTTCTTTGAGTCTGTTTATGCTTGAGGAAAAGCATCGATTCAAGTTTGGGGGTATGTTGAGTGGCATTTATGATACTTTATTATGCTCTAATAAGATTTGGATTGATGCATTTGTACTCAAGTTTGTAAGTGTTATAACGTGTTTTTTAGTGTTTTTACATTTCAGGCATTAATCTATGGATCAGGTGAATTAGCATTGTTTTGGTGCTAATATGGTGTCTAGGTGGTGTTGGAATAAAAGCTCGTTGAAGTCAGCTCGAAGCTGCAAGATAAAGAAAAAGAAAAGAAGTTATTTCTGCCAGAAGCCCAGCGCGCCCGCGCTCAACAAGCACGTGCCCGCACCGAAGTAGAGAAAGCCAGCGCGCCAACGCGGATGAAGCGCGCGACCGCGCTGTACAGGATACTAAAATCCTGATTCGATTATAATTCTGTTTTCTGGACTCTTGGGTTGATTAGAATGCTATATATTGATAGCTCAAGATCGTTTTTTTAATAAGGAGACTTACTGTGACAGCCTCAACTCCGGGGTCAGAGTTGACGTCATCAACAACAATAATAATGAACACAATATAATCCAAATCACTAATTATCCATAACCACAACCCCTTTACCAAGACCTTTTCCAGGTTTAAGTATGACTTAGGTTACTCAACTAACACAACCCAAATTACCTTACACAATCCTGACCACTAATTTAACGCAGAAACTCAACATACCTCATCTGGTCTGAACACAACTACCTCAGAGGAGCCTGACACGAAAGGAGCTGGAACTTTGCCCTGATTACCGCTCAAGAATCTTCTAGGCACCTTGCAGAGCTTTACGACTATCACTGACTGATTTTGATAGACTTGAACGTTCGGGCTCTCATGGAAAAATGACTATCTCACTAGAAGACATCTCTGCTTCGCAGCAAACTATCTCAGGATAGTATCCAAGACTCTCAGGGTTCTTCGCTTGGAAATCTCGAGGCACTCATCGACTGATCACTAGATTATCTTAGTTCGATATCCATTCTTGAGTCATTCGACTAGAACGTGATCGTGATACATACACACGTGTGTGTATACATATACCACAACCCCGAACTGGAATCAAGGCGGCAAGGCCACCGGACTAGTTATCGGTGACGTGAACAGAGATAGAGGAGCAAGGCGGTAACAAATTACCGATGAAACAAAGCAAGAAAAGAGACTCGCAAGAGAGGAGAGAAAATAGAAAAGGAAAGAAGAGAGATGCGGGTGAGCAGAGAGGGTGAGAGACACAGAGATACATTCTCTGTGTTATTATTATTATTTTTTTCTAACCAGTCACAGCAATACACGTATAAGAAAAGGGAAGTAGAAAGTAAACACGTAGCCACTAAGTCCCTGAAAATTCGACACGTATTATACAATGCACTGCACCCTCCTTTTGTTTCGTTACTTCACAATTTACCGAGCCAAGTGGCGCATAAAGTAAATTCATAAAATTATCAAAATATTCTTAAAATTTTCTAAAAATCCCGAAGTTAATAAAATAAAATTTCTCTAATTTTTAAAGCATTTTTGAAATGCAACTCGTACCCGCATTACACAATTAATGAACCGAGCTGCACTTAAAACAAATTCAGAAAATCATGGAAACAGTCTTAAAACGTTACAAATATCCCGAAGTAATTAAAAACGTAAATTTTGAAATTTTAAAACAATTTCCGAAACACAATTTATACCCTCTTTTCTCAATTAAATGAACCAACGCGCGGGTGAAATAAATCCCGAAAATTCCCAAAATAATTTTAAAATTCCCGGAATAATACGAACTTTATAAAATACAAGTTTCATAATTTTTGAAGATTTCCATAATTAAATATGGATTTTACCATTAAACACACTCAGAAAATTATTTAAAAATAAAAAATTAATGAAATATTGATTTCTCAGTTTTATAAAGTCCTAAAAATAATTATTGAAATTATAAAATTATAAAACAAATTTTAGAGATCATCCAAATATTTATGAAAATAAATCTGCAATTAAATCCATTTTTTAAAGTGGAACAGAACAGTACCACTCACTATTTATTACACAAATAATCCCTATACATCCACGGTCACACATAAAAATAGTAACACACCATACACTGTTGACACTACCAATACACATATTTTATTTATTAATTATTTAACAATTACACATTTAAATAGTAAAATATACGAGTCATTATATTCCTTCCCCTTAAAAAGAGTATGTCCTCAGAATCTGATCTAACTAAACAAATGAGGATATTTGTCAAGCATATCTGACTCTAACTCTTTATTAGGCTCTTCTATTTAGGGATATATTCAAACCACACTCAGTATAGATATAAACTCATTCCTAGGGATTCGCTTTTTAACGAACTAGAATTCAAATCGATCATTCCACGCAAAACAAATTCGGATGAGAGCCCCTTAACTCTCAATCAACGACTTGATTCAAATCAGGTACATATCACCTTAATATTGATACGCAAGACACATTATATATATACTGTAATTGCAGCAGTTCGACAACTCGGGGGCGACTTTACCTATATGTATCAGTACCTCGAATGGTTCAACACAGTTAGGACTTTACTTGTCCCTTTTATTCAAACTTAACCAATCCATTTTCAAGGTAAAACTTTTTCCTGTACCATGATCCTCATTCTACATATTCATATTCTTTTGATGTGAATCCGCTTTCTTTCTTTGTCTATCCCGAGTTGTTTCAACTCTCTTCCGAATCAACACCACTGTACTCTGGATGAACTGAATTAATCCGGGACTTAACAATATCTCTACTCCCACTTTCTCTCAATAGAGGGAGGACTCACGCTTATGTCCACATAACACTTCGCAAAATAGTATTCTCTTACTATCAGGGTAACTATTATCATAGAAAACTCAATTTATGGTAGCTGATTATCGCAGTTCACTTTTTAAACCCATCATATATATATTCTCCACATGTCTTATGTTGTCCGAATCATCTTCTCACTTTGACCCTCTGTCTAAGGATGATAGGTAATACTGATTTTCAATTTAATTTCCAACATCTAATCGCTTCTTACTCATTTCCATCAGTTAAGGCTGGGAAATAATCTTATATACTAACTTCTCATCACCTTCAGATACTCAACTTCAATTCCCACAGTTTCCAATTCCTTTACTGATTCTTTAGCAATTTTAATCACATTTAATCATTTTTCTCTGCACGAGGCATAAACTATTACACTGGCTTTGCTTAGATGGTTATTAGTAAAATACTCAAAATCTTTGGTTATTTCCAACCAAAATTCATACTTTAAAACTTAGCATATAATTGTTTCCCTTCTAATCAACGTAGGGAAATCCTGGGGCGTTCTACACAAACTTTCTTAATCCTTAAACAGCTGAGGATGTTATCAATAAATACAATTTTCTTTTTCAAGTACTCCTTATACACTATGTTCCTTGATGCCTTATAAATAAATGATGCACTTATTACTCCGCATAATATCACCAGAAGTTGTAATGCTCATAACTCATTTTAATCGCAATCTTTGACATGTCCTCAGGCTATATCTTAAGTCAATCCCGTAGAAATCACACACTCCTTGAATTAGGTCATATAAGTAACCAATTCTTTATAGAGGTTACCTATTCTTATTTATCATTTTGTTAAACTCCCGATAATTAGTACACAATCTCATAATTTCATTCCTTTTTCCAGCAACATCACTGGTGCACCCCCAGAGAACTATATCTGGTATGCTCACTTTCCTTTCTAATAACTTTTACCATTATCAACTAATTATTTCGTTCCACTGGCCTCCAGAGACTCCAGGGCATTTATTTATTACCCAACATTCCTCCAGCTTCAGTATTCTCTTCTTCGTATCTTTACAAATGCTACATCTACCTTATGTCCTTAGCTTATTACTTCTTTTCTCGCATGATTGGAAGAATTCCCTATATTGCTTCCCCATCCAGAAACTTACCTTACCATTGGCTTCTGTACACTTTACACATCACTTCTTATAAAACCACTCATTGCCCTAATTCAGGACAACCAACTCAATTCTAAAATCACATCAAACCCCTTTAGCTCAAAGGGTGTCAGATCAACTGTAACTACGTCCAACTTCTAAACGCTTGATTTCTTGGTTCTTTTGAAAGTTCTATCTCTAGCTGAGCTGGATGTTGGCCTTTGAGATGTAATATCTTGAATAATCGTTCTACAACTTCTTGCAATATGCCCAATATTTCCACAATTATGACATGTAACTCTTAGAATTTCTGAATTACATTCCGATGCATAATGACCCTTACGTCCACACTTGAAATATTGCACATTCTTTTTACACGAGCCACTGTGTCTTCCGTCACAGGACTTACAATCTACTACTCACTTAACTGACTGGGTTGGAGGGGAAGCAATTGAAGTAGCACTAGATCTATCCTGAAATAAACTCTATCTCCGGAATCTCTTACTCCTATTCCGGCCAAACCAATTCTCAAATCCCTGAGTGGATTCTCCTCGGTTTGCTTTATCCTTAACACCTTCCGACTTTCTTTTCTTACCACTTTCGTCCTTAACAGTCAACCTCTGGTCACCTTCTCTTACTAGGGCGACCTGAACCATAAAGGGGTATGTCTTAAGTTGCAACGCCACAACTCCTCTGCGAATTTCAGGCTTCAACCCTTGTTGGAACCTCCTTTCCTTCTGACTCTCCGTACTTACATACTCAGGAACTAATCGGCCAATTTTATAAACTTGGCCTCAAATTCCAACACACTTCTTTCTCCTTGTTTTAGTTCTAGAACTCAATTTTCATTTAACTCCGTACACAGCCTGGGAAATACCTTTCCAAAAACAACTCAGTAAATCTAGCCCATGAAATAGGGCCTTCTCCTTTTAACAATCTGGTTGTCTCCCACCAGTAATTCGCTTCATTCTTTAAGAAGTAATTTACATACTCAGTCTTAAAATTTTCACTTACTTTGACAAAATTGAAAGCTTTCTCTATTTCCTTTTAACCATGCTCCAGCAGCTACTGGATTAGGTTCACCTTTAAACTTAGAAGGGTTAACATTCTGAAAAGATTTGAAATAAAAACTTGAGTTTACTCCTTGCTGTTGCTACTGCAACAGTAGTTATCGCCACTAAACCTGTTAGATTAACTGCAACTGTTGTTGCTACGGCTGGTGCAACAAATCTAGAATTTCATTTATAGTTGGACCCTTCGTAAAACTACTACTATTTTCTTTAGACTGGGTAGCTTTCTTAGGTGGCATTTTCCTGAGACATACAAATAAATTTATTAAAAACATAACAAAACATTTAACAAAATATCACCGTTTTTAAACAGTGCACCTGTATCAGGAAAATGCTGCCCCAATAAATTACCCATGTCCTTAATATCGGGGTCCATGTACAAAAGAAGTCTAGATTAATAGCACTAGCAATCATAGCAACAATGACACTAGCAGAATCAATAACAGTTTAGGAAAACTAAAATACAAAGGAACTAACACCGTAGCATGACTCCTCAATACAACAACAACTAACCACTTCCCGACATTGCTCTATTACTTCATTAACACCAATCTGGTATACGATGAAACTTGGCCGGCTATAACAACCACCAATTACATAGAATCCACTAGTAATTCAAGTCAAGCTTAAGGAATCCTAGACTCCTCTAGGCACCATGGACCAAATTTCAACCAACCATTCCTCCAGGGATGATTTCTTATCACCCTCAAGTGATTCATCAATCACCGAATTACCCTTTCTTCCCAAGGCGACTTTTTATCTCCTACCATAACCTATCTTTCACAGGGTTAACTTTTCTAAAACCGCAACCTTCAATATTGAATCACGAATCCTCTCTACTATTATCGTTTCTAAGATAGCTAGCAATCCGATGTACATCTTCTATTTCCTCCAGACAGTCAACTCTCAATTACTTTCAATGACCTGGACTGTCTAATTACAAAAGCTACTGACAATCCACAACCTCGGGACTTCAAATGAAATTTCAAAGTCAAAGAATCAATGATACGAAGAGGACAAAAGAAGAAAACATTGGTATGACTGAGAGCAACCATACAAGTACATAAGATGGCCAGTCTTAGTACCATACAGTCACAACACATAATTCGGTGGCGTCCCACCAGACCTTTTTATCACATAGACAAATGGTTAATTCATATGCATTGTTTGCCCCAATCACCCGGAAAAATCACCGAGGAAAGAAACAATATTCAGATAAGAAATTCACACATAGAAAGGAAAGGATCTGATTTGTAAGGAGATCAACAGAACCCTAAGTAGCTTACCTCGGGTTCACAACTTTCTCATAAGAAAGATAAACAACTTAGAATAAGAAACAATTACTCTGGAGATAAAATACATTTCAAGGAAGGAAATAAAAGAGTTCAAATATATTACCTCCTATTCAAATCCACATTCACTACCAAACTTAGTCGTCATAGCAGCCCCTGACTATTATCATGCTATCCGAACTCACCAAGGTCACACAATCAGTCCAGTAACATTCCTTGACACAGAAAATGCAATATCTAGAAATAACATTGGTGTCTTCTCAACTGACACAACAAGAGCCCGCTCAAAGCTGAATCTTCGCAATCAAACTTGTTTTCTCGAGGGAAAAACTAGAAATCTCTATAAAACGTTACTAATAATACATATGCGAAGAATATGTACTCTAGGTTAGGGCAGTTCCAGTCAATCCTTAATAAATGACAGGGTTACGTCTCCGAAACCCTTGACTAAACTCATAGACTCACTCCTCTGATTGAGTTGCTAACTTACATATATCTACAAACCTTTCTTCACTCTTTTGACTCTACCCATAACCTAAATCAGGGACTCAAACCTGTAGCTCTGATACCAACTGTGACAGCCTCAACTCCGGGGTCAGGAGTTGATGTCATCAACAACAATAATAATGAACACAATATAATCCAAATCACTAATTATCCATAACCACAATCCCTTTACCAAGACCTTTTCCAGGTTTAAGTATGACTTAGGTTACTCAACTAACACAACCCAAATTACCTTACACAATCCTGACCACTAATTTAACGCAGCAACTCAACAGACCTCATCTGGTTTGAACACAACTACCTAAGAGGAGCCTGACATGAAAGGAGATGAAACTTTGCCCTGATTACCGCTCAAGAATCTTCTAGGCACCTTGCAGAGCTTTACGACTATCACTGACTGATTTTGATAGACTTGAACGTTCGGGCTCTCATGGAAAAATGACTATCTCACTAGAAGAAATCTCTGCTTCGCAGCAAACTATCTCAGGATAGTATCCAAGACTCTTAGGGTTCTTCGCTTGGAAACCTCGAGGCACTCATCGACTGATCACTAGATTATCTTAATTCGATATCCATTCTTGAGTCCTTCGACTAGAACGCGATCGTGATACATACACACGTGTGTGTATACATATACCACAACCCCGAACTGGAATCAAGGCGGCAAGGCCACCGGACTAGTTATCGATGACGTGAACAGAGATAGAGGAGCAGGGCGGTAACAAATTACCGATGAAACAAAGCAAGAAAAGAGACTCACAATAGAGGAGAGAAAATAGAAAGGGAAAGAAGAGAGATGCGGGTGAGGAGAGAGGGTGAGAGACACAAAGATACATTCTCTGTGTTTTTATTATTATTTTTTTCTAACCAGTCACAGCAATACACGTATAAGAAAAGGGAAAGAGAAAGTAAACACGTAGCCACTAAGTCCCTAAAAATTCGACACGTATTATACAATGCACTGCAGCCTCCTTTTGTTTCGTTAATTCACAATTTACCGAGCCAAGTGGCGCATAAAGTAAATTCATAAAATTATCAAAATAGTCTTAAAATTTTCTAAAAATCCTGAAGTTAATAAAATAAAATTTCTCTAATTTTTAAAGCAATTTTGAAACGCAACTCGTACCCGCATTACACAATTAATGAACCGAGCTGCATTTAAAACAAATTCAGAAAATCATGGAAACAGTCTTAAAACGTTACAAATATCCCGAAGTAATTAAAAATGTTAAAACAATTTTCGAAACACAATTTATACCCGTTTTTCTTAATTAAACGAACCAACGCGCGGGTGAAATAAATCCCGAAAATTCCCAAAATAATTTTAAAATTACCGGAATAATACGAACTTAATAAAATTTAAGTTTCATAATTTTTGAATATTTTCATAATTAAATATGGATTTTACCATTAAACACACTCAGAAAATCATTTAAAAATAAATTATTAATGAAATATTGATTTCTCAGTTTTATAAAGTCCTAAAAATAATTATTGAAATTATAAAATTATAAAACAAATTTTAGAGATCATCCAAATATTTATGGAAATAAATCTGCAATTAAATCCATTTTTTAAAGTGGAACAGAACAATACCACTCACAATATATTACACAAATAATCCCTATACATCCACAGTCACACATAAAAATAGTAGCACACCATACACTGCTGACACTAACAATACACATATTTTATTTATTAATTATTTAACAATTACACCTATAAATAATAAAATATACTAGTCGTTATACTTACCAAAACACAAGGAGAAGACGACAAGAGACCTTTAGCACAATTCAACAAGGGCGAAGACGATCTAGTTTATTCTTGTGAATCTTTATTTTGAGTTGTAATATTGGATGCACGTTTCTTGTTTTGTGGAACCTATACTGTTGTTTGTACTTGGTTTTATTTATTCGTTATAACGACTACGTTTTATATAACATGCTTTCATCGGAACCCACGTTGATGATGAGCCCGATTATGGGCTAATCATTATCGTAGGGTTCTAACGGATTTATTTATGAATTTCTTTAGTTAAATTATTTGATGCCTTAGTATGTGGTGATTGCATGATATCCTACTATTGGTTGTGCGTATTCGTCTTATGAGCGTCGCGAACTTATAAGATAGTGTGTTAATTCTCAATGGAGCGAAAGTGAATTTAAGGATTTAAAACTTGCTATGCTAGCATAGGTTCATGTATTGTCATGCATGTTTCGTAGGCAATTTTAACCATCTTACTTGCCCTGTGTAATCAAGATAGGTAACTTGTGCTTAAACTGTTACGTTGTCAAATTATATAGACATATACGGTCTCAATATAATTGGTGTCTATTCAGCTTCTATCTCTTTTGTGGATGTCTGGTAGTATGGTATTCGTGCAACGAAAGTTGGCGTTTATCAGTTTCGTGTTATCTGATTAGTGTCATCACCATTACATGTTAAGGTTAAGAACAATAAGGCTATTGAATGAAGTATTTAATGAAGTTAGAATCTCATATTTGTCATACTTATTAATTCAGTCAATCTTATTCTCGTAGTTATAATTATTAGTTTAATTCTTAGTTAAAAACAACATCACTGCGTTATCGTCTTAGCATTGAATAATAACCATACATTATTGCTAAAGTGCATGAAATAATTAGTTAACCAATACAGTCTCTGTGGGAACGAACTAGAAAAGATTCTATACTACTTGCGAACTTGTATACTTGCGTGTATTATTAGCGCGTTTTTAGCGACTAACAATATCTGCACTGCCATGTCAAAAGAAAGCTCTACTTCCAGGCTCCGCAGAAATATAAAATCAATTAAGTGCTTATTCATGATGCATACAAGAGTTCCCGCTGGTAAGAAAGAATGATTGTTCAGGGATTCTACTTATCTATTGTTTATAACCATTTAATTTTTGGAGCTAATTTACATAGTTCATCAGTCACTGACAACCGGCTAATGAAAGCATAAACTGTAGTTGATTATATGTACTTGACAATCTGTTGTGTTAACCAACCACACATACATACATTTTTGTAAAGAGAGGAGAGGGAGAGAGAGAGAGAGACTAACCAAAATACTGTCATAACTAGCAAGATGAAGAAGAGCATACTGCAACATACACCCATGAGTGACCAACAGACAAAACAAACCTATCCCTAATAAACCAATAAGGATTCTTTGGATTATACCTCATCACTTCATCATAAAAAATATTACCCAATTGACGAATAATTCAACAGATTGATAACATATGTCAATGTACACCTTGCCTTGCTACATGTGAATTCATCGATGTGGAAGTTGAAATAATTCAAGAAGAGAATGTAACTGAAGATCTGAGGAGTCGAGGTTAGGGATTTAACACCTGAAATCAAAGAGGGAGAGATAATAAATGAAGTTTAAAGGATAATAGGTAAGAGATGAACTCTAATTGAAGTTTAATGAAAAACCAAATCCCTAACTAAAGAACATCCCAATTCAAATGAGCCTTAATTACAAATGCCAATACATATAAGTGTATAGATTGAAAGTGGTGGCTAGAGAGAGTGAAAGTGGTGACTAGAGAGAGATTAGTCGCGGAGAAGGTATTGAAAGAGAAAGTCGATTGAGTGTGAACAGGGTATAGTAAGAGAGGGAACGGTGATTATGAGTGTATTCTACCAATTTCAAATTATTCTCAAATTGTGAGTGTTATTTGATAGTTTATGTGCTTTCCATCAGTGGTCGTTAAAGTTCATTGACTCGGACATTGTTACTTATCTGTTTCCTTATCTTGTTTCAGGTACTCTAACGAGGGTGTATGCATACGCGTTCCGTACTCGTTAGAGAACACTGGATAAAGCCGAGAAAGAAGTTGTGGTAGTTCGTAAGGAAGTTTTTGAGGAAGAAAAGAAGGTAGAAGAAGAAGAGAAAGTCGAAGAACCAGTTGTAGTAGCGATGGGAGATCAAGTAGAAAATCTGAAGGCTTTGATGGACTATTCTCCGCCTAAGATTAATGACATTCAGTCAAGCATCATCAGACCGACCATCAGGGCTAACACCTTTGAGATCAAGTCAAGCACGATTCAGATGATATATAACTCAGTTCAGTTTGGGGGTTCTCCTACAAAAGATCTCAACATTGACATCAGGGATTTCATCGAGATCTGTGACACTTTCAAATTCAATGATGTGACTGAAGATGCTATCAAGCTACGCCTATTCCCATTCTCTCTGAGGGACAAGGCTAAGTGCTGGTTACACTCTCTGCCAGCAGGATCTATCACCACTTGGGAGGATCTTGCATAAAATTTTCTCACTAAATTCTTCCCCATGGCGAAGACTGCTGCAATCAGGAATGCTCTTACCCAGTTTGCTCAGCAAACAGGGGAATCTCTGTATGAAGCTTGGGATCGATATAAGGAGATGCTAGGAAGTGCTCACACCATGGCATGCTTGATTGGATGATTATTAATTGCTTCTACAATGGATTGGGTGCTACTTCTAGACCCATGCTTGATGCAGCATCAGGAGGAGCCATGTGGGCTAAGAGCTACTATGAAGCTTATGAACTTATTGAACTGATGGCTGCTAATGAGTACCAGAATCCTTCCCAGAAACTGACTCAGGCGAAAGTCGCATGAATTCTGGAGTTGGACGCAGCTATTGCTATCGCTGCCCAACTTAAGGCTTTGATAATGAAAGTGGACACTTTGGATAATTATGGAGTGAATCAAATCGCTAGTGTTTGTGAGCTTTGTGCTGGTGCCCATGAGACTGATCAGTGCGTAATTTCTAGTGAATCAGCTCAGTTCGTGTGCAACTTTCAGCGATCGTAGCAACCAGTGCCAGCCACCTATCATTCCAACAACCTCAATCATCCTAATTTCAGTTGGAGCAATGCTCAAAATGCGGTTCAACAGCCTTATCAGCAGTACCCAGATAAACAGTACAACCCCCCTGGTTTTCAACAACCATAGTATGCACCTAGACAGCAATTCCAGCTGAAACAAGCCAATGAAAAATCTGAATTAGAGGAGTTGAAGCTTATGTGCAAGAGTCAAGTTGTTTCTATCAAGACCTGGGAAAATCAAATTGGGCAAATTGCCAATGCATTGCTAAATCATCAGCCTGGTATATTACCTAGTGATACAGAAGTGCCAGGAAAAAGTGAAGCTAAGGAGCAGGTAAAGGCAATCACTTTATGGTCTGGAAAGGTTGCGAATCCCGAACTCAAGAGTTGACTGAAGAGAATACTGCAACATACACCCATGAGGGACCAACAGACAAAACAAACCTATCCCTAATAAAGCGCTACTTCAAGGCTCCGCAGAAATATAAAATCAATTAAGTGCTTATTCATGATGCGTACAAGAGTTCTCGCTGGTAAGAAAGAATGATTGTTCAGGGATACTACTTATCTATTGTTTATAACCATTTAATTTTTGGAGCTAATTTATATAGTTCATCAGTCACTGACAACCGGCTAATGAAAGCATAAACTGTAGTTGATTATATGTACTTGACAATCTGTTGTGTTAACCAACCACACATACATACATTTTTGTAAAGAGAGGAGAGGAAGAGAGAGAAAGAGAGAGAGAGAGAGAGACTAACCAAAATACTGTCATAACCAACAAGATGAAGAAGAGCATACTGCAACATACACCCATGAGTGACCAACAGAAAAAATAAACCTATCCCTAATAAACCAATAAGGATTCTTAGGATTATACCCCATCATTTCATCATACAAAATATTACCCAATTGGCGAATAATTCCACTACACCATAGATGGCCTATCGCAATGGTTTAATCATGCATGTTACAAAATTATGTTACCTTAGGTATGCTCATCTTAGCCTACCGCAACGTAGTATTTTTGATGTTACCATAGCCTTTAAAACATGTTACTATAGCTTCAAAGTGTTACATACGAGTAACATGTGGCAATTTATGTTACAATAGGGTATTAATGGATAAAAAAGTAGTATATTTTACAAACAATTAAATATATATAATTATTTGACATGAAAATTAATCAATTTTTATAATATAATTAAGCAAAAATATTAATATTAGTTAAGATTGATAAAATATTTTTTTAAAAAAAATTTATAAACTGTATTAATTAATAATTGATAAATTTTTATCAATAAAAAATTTAAAGACAATTAAAACTTAATTTTTTTTTTAAAAAAAAGAGATGAAATTAGCTGGGCTTTTTCAGGCGGGCTCAATTTTTTTGGAGAAGCGCTAAAATTTCAGACAAATTAACTTCTCCCTCTAATTTCATTCTCCCTCATTCTCTCTCTCTCTCTCTCATTCTCTCTCTCCCAGTAGCTATTCTCTTTCATTCCTCTCTCGAGCTAGGGTTTCTAATTGGGGGTAACATTTTGGCGAAGCTGGTCACATTTTGGAGAAGCGGGTCACGGATTGGAGCTAGGGTTTCTAATTGGGGTTTCAAATCAGCTTGCGGTTCAACATTAAGGTACTACATCTCTCTCTCTCTCTCTCTCTCTCTCTCTCTCTTTCTCTCTCTCTCTCGTTCTCGCTCTCTCTGATTTTGTGTATCTCTCTCTCTCTATCTCTCTCTCTCTCTCTCTCGCCCCCTCTATTTCTGTTAGTTTCTTCTCTAATTTGTTACATGCGTGTTTTTATGTATTTTATACATGTATATGTATGTTACATGCATGTTTTTGTGTAATTTTAATTGGAATTGGGGTTTTTTATTTTTGTAGATCTGTAAGTGTGATTTTTGTATTAAATTTGTTTCTCGATATTTGCTTTTTATCCGGTTGATTTTCATGTTAGGCTTTAGTTATAACTTACATGTAAATCATCGTAGTCAAGTGGATATAATTGATTGTGTAAGTAGATATTTGTTGTCTCTATAATGCAATTGTTAATGAGTATTTACATTTATGTTAATTTGGCCTTTATTCCTGAGAGTTTCAACCCTTTACGAGTATTTAAATTTTTGTTAACATCAACTGTCACAGTTCGGTAGGTAGGAGGAGTGGGATAATACGGAAATGGGTGTATGCACATCTATATTCATGGTCATATAAAATGGATTCGATACGTATAATCTAATATGGATTTACGATTTCAGGGCTGCGTTGTTATGCTGTGTTGTTATTAATACGTATAATCTATAATATTGGTTTAGGATTTCACTTCTGCGTTGTTATTAGTACGCATATCTAATATGGGTTTAGGGTTTCACGGTTGTGTCGTTATTAGTATGTACAACCAATGAAAAGGAGAACATAAAATATTACCTCGGTCTGCTTAGGGCTTCACGGCTGCGTTGTGTTGTTAGAACGTATAACCAATATGGGTGTATGGTTTCACGACTACGTTGTTTTCTTTTAGGAATATAACATTATTGTCCTATTTTCTATAGTGATGGACGATGATCTAAGTCAATGGATAACCCTTCCAAAATACAGTACACCTTACATTAAGGGGATAAAGGATTTTTTAGAAAATGCATTTCCCAAATTTTCCGTAGGCGATGAAATGTTGTGCCCTTGCAAGAATTGTAGAAATGGCAAGTGGCATACTCAAGATCTTATTTATGATCATCTTATTTGTCATGGCCCTTGTCCATTGTATGCGAATTGGATTTGTGAGGTTTCGAGCAAAGATCATAGGATAGATATTGAACGGGCAGAAAATATGGGTTTTGAAGATTCCTTTACCTTCGGAGATAATTTGGATGAGATGTTCCATCGTACTAATGATACTACTGGACCGAATGATGATGCCAAAAAATTTTATGGCCATCTTGAAGAAGGAAAGCAGCCCTTATATCCGGGCTGCAAAAAATTTTCCCGCTTAAGTTTTATCATTAGGCTGTACTCTTTAAAGTGCATTCATGGGATTTCGGAGTCGGGTTTCGGGGATTTATTAGAGCTGATAAAAGATGCTTTTCCAGAAGCACACATTCCTTTGTCTTTTAATGCGGCAAAGAATGTTATTAAAGATTTAGGGCTCGATTATCAAAGGATACACGCCTGCCCCAATAATTATATGCTGTTTTGGGCTGAAAATGAAAAAGAAGAAAATTGTAAAACTTGCGGTGCTTCAAGGTGGGTCGTAGTGGAAAAAAAAGGCGCCGTGGACAATAATGAGAAGAAGTTAATTCACAAGGTTCCGGCAAATGTGATGCGCTACTTTCCACTCAAAAAAAGGTTGCAACGCATGTTTATGAGCAAAGAGTTATCAGAACTGATGTTATGGCATGCAAAAGGTCGAAAAAGGACGGCAAACTTCGACATCCCACTGATGCAGAGGCTTGGAAGGCATTGGATGCTCGTTATCCTCAATTTTCATCCAAGAACAGAAACATCAGATTGGGCCTAGCCGCTGATGGTTTCAATCCTTTTCGTACTATGAACATAAGTCATAGTACTTGGCCAATTATTTTGGTTAACTACAACCTTCCCCCCTCGCTGTGTATGAAGCAAGAGAATCTAATTCTCTCGACACTCATATCTGGTCCCGAGTCTCTGAAGAATAATATAGATGTCTTCATGCAACCTTTAATTGCTGAACTGAATGAGCTATGGGAAGTAGGCATTGAGACTTATGATGCCCTTACTGACCATACTTTCAACTTGCGCGCTTCTTTACTTTGGACAATCAGTGATTTTCCCGGGCTAGCAATGCTATTTGGATGGAGCACAAAAGGAAGACTAGCTTGTCCAGTTTGCAATTATGAAACATCCTCTATGTACCTAAAACATAGTCGGAAAATGTGTTACATGGACCATAGGAGATTTCTCCATCCCGAACACCCATGGAGGCTTGATAAAAGAAAATTTAATGGTCAAATTGAATTGAGAGGTTTTCCAGAGGTTCTAACTGGAACAGACATTGAAGAATTATTGGCAGGATTTGTAAATCATTTTGGGGGGAAGAAACCAGAGAAGAAAAGAAAGCGCCAAAAAAATAAGATTAAGTCGAATTCGCCTTTCAAGAAAAAATCAATATTCTTTGATCTGCCTTATGGGAAGCACAATGTCTCGACATAACCTTGATGTTATGCACATCGAGAAGAATGAGTGTGATAAAGTACTTGGCACATTGCTCAATATTGCTGGAAAAATAAAAGACCATATAGCAGCTCGCCTAGATTTGCAAGAACTTGGCATCAGAAAGGTCCTCCATCCTGTTCTATCAAGTGACGGGAAACACCTTGAAATAAGGGCTGCGATATTCGACATGACAAATGAAGAGAAAGATTTATTCTGCTCTGTCCTTAAAAATGCTAAATTGCCATATGGAAGTGCCTCTAATATCAGCCGGTGTGTGCACATGAAGGAGAGAAAGGTATCTGGCTATAAGAGTCATGATGCTCACTTTTTCATGCACTACTTATTACAATTTGCAGTGAATAAATCTTTGAAACCGGAGGTTGCAGTCCCTTTTATCAGATTAGGGGCCTTCTTAAGAGGTATTTGGAGTAAAGTCATCGACTTAAGTGATCTTAAGAGGCTGCAAACAGAAATAATTGAAATTATTTGTCAATTTGAGACTATATTCATTCAGGCTTTTTTTGATGTGATGGTCCACCTTTTGATTCACTTGTGCCAAGAAATTGAATTTGGTGGACCGGCCCATGTTCGAAGCATGTGGCCAATTGAGCGCTATTTAAATAAATTGAAATCTTATGTGCGGAATAGATCTAAACCAGAGGGATGTATCGCCGAGGGTTACCTGGCCGAAGAATTCTTGATATTTTGTTCAAGATTCTTGGGTGGCCATGGAGGATCAAAAATTACCAAGGCTGCAAAATTTGAAAGTTTTCCAGAAAAAGTAGAATTTCCTATTGGTTCACGCAGAAATAAAGATGGAAAGGCTGTGAATTTAGTTGAAGTTGAATGGATGGCTATTCATCGTTATATTCTATTCAACTGCGGGAATAAAGAAATTGATAGTTTAATCGAGTAAGATTCTAGCTACTAATTGTGTTTAACTGTTATAGAATTAGAACCTGTTTTGTCTTGATTTTTAACTAGGTAATTGTTGTAGGGAGCATCGAATCTTAATAGAAGGACAAGCCAAGTCAAAAAGATACAATCGTGAGAGACAACATTCTGAAGATTTTTGGAAATGGATGAAGGGGGAGGTCGGAAAAAAAGATAACATTTCAAAGGAATTGGAAGTGCTTGTAATGGGCCCTAATCAATCAGCGTAGAAGTATAGTGGTTATGTACTTAACGGATATCGATTCCATACAAAGTACCGAGATGCTAAATGTACAACCCAAAATAGTAGGGTATTTCTAATTGCTTTGACTACTAGCTTTGCTAGTTCAAAAGATCAAAATCCACTGGTCGGCGATGTCAATTACTACAGAACAATTGAAGAGATTTTTGAAATTGATTATTGGGGAGAATTTTCTGCAGTGGTGTTCAAGTGTTGTTGGTATAAGGAAGAGAAAGATCTATATGGGTTAACTCGAGTTAATTTTAACAGATTATGTCAGAAGTCTGATCTATATGTGCTAGCTTCACAGGTGCAGCAAGTCTTCTACGTAGAAGATCCTACTGAAAAGACGATGTATAATGTTATAAAGAAATTGCCAAGGGATTGGTGCGATGTCGAAGCTGAAAATGCAAATGAAGAAGCCGAGGATCCAGTTTTACATGATTTACACACTAGTGTTCCTCTAGAAACAGACACGGATATTAACTGGTGCAGAGATGATGTCCCAACACGACAAGTCCCCATCAAGGCTAGAACAAACGAAGAAACTACTTAAATTTGTAATTCGAAATATGTAACTATCAAGGGCCTAGTTTCTGATGTATCAACTGTTAATGAAGTGACTTCTTAATTGCCTAATTTATCATGTTTTAATGTATTTTCTTTTAATTAATTAACTTGTTCTTAATATAATGTTCTGTTAGTTTTAAATCTGCCCTGCTCTTTATGCGATCGCTTCTTAATTTAGAGCATTATTAAATTTATTGACTTGCATGCTGCTCTTTTAATGTTTCTTTTAAGTGTTTATTTTTAAGTGTTTTTTATTTAAGTGCCATGTCTCAGATTATTTTAATGATTTCATCTAATTATACTTTCTCAATTTTTTGTAGGATGGCATACATAAATCTCAGGTTGTACCACCAGGGTGAGTTTCAGCCTACACGGTATGTCGGTGGTAAAGAACTGATTATAAGGAATATCGAAGTAGATAGGTTTTCGTACCCTGTATTGATGGATTATGTCAAGGATAACCTTGAATATTCAGAAATTGGAGGGATTTATATGAGAAAAGGTGATAAGCAAGGGGGTGGCAGTTGGTGGCCAATGATGTGGACTTGTGTTCATTAACTGCAGGAGCTGCAGACGGTGAAAATGTTGATTTTTATCTTGACAATGTCGTTTATAGCACTATGGAACCAATGGATCAGATGCAGCCATTTGTAATAATACGGCCAAGAAAGGATATCTTAGCAGGTAATATATTAATTTCATTTCAGAAATATACCTTAATTGTAGGGTCATCAGAAATATATAGGTGTTACTATATTTAGATTTTATTCAAACTCGTAATTATTGTTTTTATGTCTTTATAGCTAAAAAGCAAGTCAAGCGGCAGTTTGTAACCACTCATCAACTACAGCAACAGAAGATGAACAAGAAGGCAAACCAAGTTGATAAGGCTGGGAAGAGGAACTCAAAGAACTTTCCCCTAGAGGGTACTCGGAAGTCACCACGGCTTTCTAGAGTGCAGGAAATCGCTGATGGTGATGATTGTGAAACTCCTCCAAGTGTTAGGAGGAAGTTGAGCTTACATGATACTCATGAAGATGAGCGTATGGGAGAAAATGAACTGGAGGTTAGCATATAATTCAGTAATACCTATAATTTTCTTGTTAGATTATTGTTGTTTAAGTACATGTAAGTACATGTATGTAACCCCTTTATTAATCCAGTAATTCCGTCATACCTATATTAACATGAATTTATGTGAAATTGCAGAAACTACCCCCTCCACCTCCTCTAACGGAGTATGAAAAACTGAGAGCTGTCACAGTAAAGAGGAACAATGAAGTATTTTTTGCCCTCAATCTTCCTACACTCTCTTCTGAAGTGAGAAACTCAATCTTAAAAGATAAATCCAAAAAAAAGAAGCATGTGCAAGAGGGGAGCGATGAAGAATATGATCCAGCTGTGGATCTTGAGGATGGTGGATCGGGAACTCAAAGGAAGGCTGCTAGTAAGGATGGTGGATCAGGAACTGAAAAGGTATGTCATAAATGTCATAAAGCTATCATTTTCACATTTTCTAAATTCTTCCCCAAATGTTTCATCGGGGTTGATAGTTTGTAATTCATATATACACAAACATTGAGTTTTACATGATTTATGTTTCAGAGAGGGAAAACTGAGAAAAGCAAGGTGCTTATTGGACGTGGACCAACAACACGGTCACGAGCCAATACTGTTATATCACAGAAGCAAGGAACCGAGGATGCTACTGATAAGGAAAATCAGTCATTATCACATATGGAACCTGCAGAACCTCTGATTCAGCTACCGTCTATTGAATCAAATGGTTTAATGGAGGCTTTTTGGGCTATGCGAAAGCGCCAAAAGGAAGCAGCTGCAGCGACATCGAAGATTTCTCCAAGTACAACTGCAACTACAAAGACTGCTACAGAAAATGTTGTTGAAGAAAATGTTTTTCCGGACATTGAAGAAGAGGAGGAAGCAGGTATCTTCTTTCCTTTATTTATGATTACATAAACTGATTATTTATAAAGGAATTATTCCTTTAAGGCCCCTTAAAGAATACTCACTTTGAGGCTACCCACATTCATATATTTTCCATAATTGATTAATTTGCATCAGTTTAGTAAATTACTTATAATTGAGGTTAATTGGCATAAGGTTATTTATGTCATTTAAGTTAATGAAATTGTGAAGTTGACCATGGTTAATTATGTGATAGATGTAAAACTTCTTGCATAAATTTAATTAGCATATGTAATCTATAATGCTGTTAATTGTTATTTGTATTTTTATATAATTATTAAAACACAACCCCCATGAGAATTAATGTATTCTTTATGACAGTAGGTCCTTTAGAGTGTCCAGAATCCAAGGTATGCGTTATCTATATTTATCATTTTAAAAATAAGGGCTGCTTATTATAAAGACACCCATTAAAAAAATAAAAACTAAAAATAAGACATCTTTATAGATCAATCTTTGAAATACGACATATTAGAAAAACACCCATAAATATAATCAAATTTATTATAATATTCCTACTTTGTTTGATTTTCCTGCAAGTAATTTTTGCTCATATGTAGTTGAAGTTCCTAAAAGGCTGAGAGGACCGACGAGGATGGATAGGGTTCATACCAGAAATATGGACCATCGAGTTGTCCTTCAGATGAATGAAAGGTTCCAGCCCGTTTCAGATGAGGACAAAGTAATCTCTGAACTTAGTAACTTCTTGGGGACACTCGCAAAATGATGCGTGTCATTTACCTATGTTTCTTGGCGTGATGTTCCGAAAAATTTGAAAAATACACTGTGGAATTATGTCAAGGTATCACATACATTGTTTAATTATCGTGATTTATTTTTCTGCAACATTACCTTTGATTAACTGTACTTGTGTTCTTTATTTTGTTGACTTTTTCCAGCAAAGATACATTATACCTGATGAATGTGAAACATGGGTGTTGAAAACCATTCAGTCATCTTGGAAGACACGTAAGAGCCGAATTAAGAAGGCGCATTATAAAGCATTTGAAACTGATGAAGAACGGATGGAAAATAGGCCAAATGATATTCCCCTTGAGAGTTTCAAGATGTTGCTGAAGTACTGGAATGATGAAAGCATTAAGGTTTTCTAATTCCCCTTGCACTTTCATATTTAATTATGTATTTATATTTGATCTAAGTGACATAAAGGTATTTCACATTTTTGTAGAAAAGAGCAGCGACAAATGCAAGAAGTCGATGTCAGTATACAGACACACACACTACTGGTCCAAAGACTTTCGCACAAATTCGAAACAATATGGTATGGCCAGAATCTCAATTACGCAAATTAACCTCAATAAGCTAGTTGTTACGCAAATATATGAATGTGGGCAGCCTTCTGGTTACATATATTACTATATATCTAGAAATTAATTTCTATATTTCTTTTGGCTAACTTGTTCATTTTTGTCAGAAAAAAAAGGCAAAGATCAGCGTCCACCACCTGAAGCAGAGGTTTTTGTTGAGACTCGTGAGCGTACTGATGGTTGTGAGTGTAAGACCAACACTGAAGAAATAAAAAACAAGATTGTAAGTGTTTTTTATTAATCTTAGTGCTTCTGAATATCCGTTAATGTCGCAAGATGGTTAATTAGTTGTGTTTTATGATTTATTTGGTGTTTAGAAGTTTTATTTATGTACCTGCATGCATTTTTTATTTAATGGTTACTAATTATGAATTTAATTGGATTAAATTGTTCGGTTATTTTGAAATTAGTTAGTGAAGCATTTAAATTATTGTGTGACCGAGTGTTCGTTTATTTTTCTGGTATGTAGAAAAAGATTAAGGAAAAAATCAGTACGAGCGAAGATCCCAACGAGGAACTACTTTCTGATGGAAAAAAACATGGGCCATCTTGGCTCCATGGAAGATGTCCTGATGCTGCAAAAGGTTACTCCAGTACTGCTGGTTCGACAAATACTTATGTACAGGAGTTGGCAGGAAAGATAAAGCAGACTCTGGTGAGTGAAGTCGAGGCATCGATGACAAAGAAGGTACAAGAAGAAGTGGATATGCAAGTCAACAAGAAGGTGCAGGAGAATATGGCCTGGTTACTTAAGAAAATAGCCGACGCAAATCCAGGCATCACAATCAACCATCAAGATTTCAGCACAACCAGTGATAATGACAATTACCTCACACCAGTTACCGGAGGCTCTGGACTTTAGATTTCAGATGTGCACCTTTTTACATATCTTATTTTGAGTACTAGTAACAAGTGTTATCGTACTAGCTTTTGGATGTTTATTTATCGTCCTAGACTAAGTAACTGTTCTTTGGAGTATGTGGAGTATGTGGAGTTGGTGAATTGTGTGAAACCGCAGTATTTGGTGGGGGTTTGTGAAAACTGATATGGAGTTTGGTTGAAATTGTTTATTTGGTTGACTTGGATGAAAAACAGATTTTATGGCATGTTGAATTTACAAACCATTCCTGTCAATTTTTTTTTTGAAAACTATGTTACATTAGGTACTAAAAATGTTACAAAGAAATTGGTATAATACAAAACATTACTGTTACAATATGCATCAAAGGTAACATTAAAGTATGTCTATAATATCACATTATGTATGTTATCTTTGCAAACAAATAGGGCCCCAAAATGGGGCCCACCAGCGGGCCCTACATGTGGGCCCCATTTTTTTTTGAAAATTCTAAGTCCAAAGGTAACATACATATTGTGATACTATAGACATAGATTAATGTTACCTTTGACAGCTATTGTAACATAAAAGTGAATGTTACAGCAGGGCAAAAGTAATGTTACCTTAGGGGCCAAAGGTAACTCGAAAAAAAAGCAACTTAATTTTTATGTTACCTTAGGCCTTTTTCTGGCTGTGGTAACACTTTTTTGGGCCTGTTGTAACATTTTCTTGGTGTTGCTGTACGCCATTTATGGTATAGTGTTCAACAGATTGATAACATATGTTAACATACACCTTGCCTTGCTATATGTGAATTCATCGATGTGGAAGTTGAAATAATTCAAGAAGAGAATGTAACTGAAGATCTGAGGGGTCGAGGTTAGGGATTTAACACCTGAAATCAAAGAGAGAGAGATAAAAATGAAGTTTAAAGGATAATAGGTAAGAGATGAACCCTAATTGAAGTTTAATGAAAAACCAAATCCCTAACTAAGAACATCCCAATATAAGCCTTAATTACAAATGTAAATACATATAAGTGTATAGATTGAAAGTGGTGGCTAGAGAGAGTGAAAGTGGTGACTAGAGAGAGATTAGCCGCGGAGAAGGTACTGAGAGAGAAAGTCGACTGAGTGTGAACAGGGTATAGTGAGAGAGGGAACGACGATTGTGAGTGTATTCTGCAAATTTCAAATTATTCTCAAATTGTGCGTGGTAATTGATAGTTTATGTGCTTTCCATCAGTGGTCGTTAAAGTTCATTAACTCAGACATTGTTACTTATCTGTTTCCTTGTCTTGTTTCAGGTACTCTACTGAGGGTGTATGCATACGCATTCACGTACTCGTAAGAGAATACTGGATAAAGTCGAGGAAGAAGTTGTGGTAGTTCGTAAGGAAGTTTTTTAGGAAGAAAAGAAGGTAGAAGAAGAAGAGAAAGTCGAAGAACCAGTTGTAGTAGCGATGGGAGATCAAGCATAAAATCTGAAGGCTTCGATGGACTATTCTCAGCCTAAGATTAATGAAATTCAGTCAAGCATCATCAGACCGGCCATCAGGGCTAACACTTTTAAGATCAAGTCAAGCACGATTCAGATGATACATAACTCAGTTCAAATCGGGGGTTCCCCTACTGAAGACCCCAACATGCACATCAGGGATTTCATCGAGATCTGCGACACTTTCAAATTCAATGATGTGACTGAAGATGCTATCAAGCTACGCCTATTCCCATTCTGTCTGAGGGACAAGGCTAAGTGTTGGTTACACTCTCTACCAGCAGGTTCTATCACCACTTGGGAGGATCTTGCGTACAAGTTTCTCACTAAATTCTTCCCCATGGCGAAGACTACTGCAATCAGGAATGCTCTTACCCAGTTTGCTCAGCAAACAGGGGAACCTTTGTGTTAAGCTTGGGATCGAGATAAGGAGATGCTAAGGAAGTGCCCACACCATGGCATGCCTGATTGGATGATTATTAATTGCTTCTACAATGGATTGGGTATTACTTCTAGACCCATGCTTGATGTAGCATCAGGAGGAGCCTTGTGGACTAAGAGCTACGATGAAGCTTATGAACTTATTGAACTGATGACTGCTAATGAGTACCAGAATCTTTCCCAGAGACTGACTAAGGGGAAAGTCGCGGGAATTCTGGAGTTGGACGCAGCTACTGCTATCACTGCCCAACTTAAGGCTTTGACAATGAAGGTGGACACTTTGGCTAATTATGGAGTGAAGCAAATCGCTAGTGTCTGTGAGCTTTGTGCTGGTGCCCATGAGACTGATCGGTGCACAATTTCTAGTGAATCAGCTCAGTTCATTAGCAACTTCCAGTGATCGTAGCAACCAGTGCAAGCCACATATCATCCCAACAACCGCAATCATCCTAATTTCAGTTGGAGCAATGCTCAGAATGCGGTTCAACAGCCTTATCAGCAGTACCCAGCTAAACAGTACAACCCCCCTGGTTTTCAGCAACCACAGTATGCACCTAGATAGCAACTCCAGCTGCAACAAACCAATGAAAAATCTAAATTAGTGGATTTGAAGCTTATGTGCAAGAGTCAAGCTGTTTCTATCAAGACCTTGGAAAATCAAATTGGGAAAATTGCAAATGCCTTGTTAAATCGTCAGCCTGGTACATTACCTAGTGATACTGAAGTACCAGGAAAAAGGGAAGCTAAGGAGCAGGTAAAGGCACTCACTTTAAGGTCTGGAAAGGTTGCGAATCCCGAACAAACTCAAGAGTTGACTGAAGAGCATACTACAACATACACCTATGAGTGACCAACAGACAAAACAAACCTATCCCTAATAAAATGCTACTTCCAGGCTCTGGAGAAATATAAAATCAATTAAGTGCTTATTCATGATGCGTACGGGAGTTCCCGCTGGTAAGAAAGAATGATTGTTCAGGGATGCTACTTATCTATTATTTATAACCATTTAATTTTTGGAGCTAATTTACATAGTTCATCAGTCACTGACAACCGGCTAATGAAAGCATAAACTGTAGTTGATTATATGTACTTGACAATCTGTTGTGTTAACCAACCACACATACATACATTTTTATAAAGAGAGAGAGAGGGATAGAGAGAGAGAGACACTAACCAAAATACTGTCATAACCAGCAAGATGAAGAAGAGCATACTGCAACATACACCCATGAGTGCCCAAAAGATAAAACAAACCTATCCCTAATAAACCAATAAGGATTTTTAGGATTATACTTCATCACTTCATCATACAAAATATTACCCAATTGACGAATAATTCAATAGATTGATAACATATGTCAACATACACCTTGCATTGCTATATGTGAATTCATCGATGTGGAAGTTGAAATAATTCAAGAAGAGAATGTAACTGAAGATCTGAGGGGTCCAGGTTAGGGATTTAACACCTGAAATCAAAGAGGGAGAGATAATAAATGAAGTTTAAAGGATAATAGGTAAGAGATGAACCCTAATTGAAGTTTAATGAAAAACCAAATCCCTAACTAAGAACATCCCAATTCAAATGAGCCTTAATTACAAATGCAAATACATATAAGTGTATAGATTGAAAGTGGTGGCCAGAGAGAGTGAAAGTAGTTACTAGAGAGAGATTAGCCTTGGAGAAGGTACTGAGAGAGAATGTCGACTGAGTGTGAACAGGGTATAGTGAGAGAGGGAACGGCGATTGTGAGTGTATTCTGCAAATTTCAAATTATTTTCAAAATCTGGGCGGCTGTTACCCTAAATATTACCCGCTCAGCCCAAATATTGCTCATCCCAAATATGGCCCCTGAGTCCAATTAGATACATTTATTTATATTTTATTATTTTAATAAGAAAAATTGAAAATTTATATAGGGAAGAGATTAATTACTCATGTGTATTTTATCACTATTATAATTTTAATTTTACATTTTTTATATTTTATATTTTATAATTTATATATTGTTGCTCATATCAAAATGAGAGGAAGATATACTATTTTAGTTTTTTATTATTTTTGAAAATTAAATTTTTAACTTTTATTATTTTATAAATTTTGAATTTTAAATTTTTAAATTTTATCATGTATAAATTTGTATATAATTGTGTATCTTATTTGTTTAATATAAATCATCTTATATTCTTGAAATCTTAATTTAAATTATTATGTAATCTTAAAAAGTATTATATTTTTATTTTAATATCCTAAGCTAACACTTTTACAAGTATGTTACAAATTGCAACACTTTAGAGCTAATGTAACATCGTGTTTTTAGCTAAGATAACACAAAAATGCAATGTTATAATAGGCCGTAAGTAGCACAGCTAAGGTAACATATTGGGCTAACATTTATTTGGAGGGTGTTGCGATAGGTCATATTTGGTGTATTGGAAAATGGGCGACCCATCATATGATATGCTCTCATGCAATGGCAGGTTGTCTAAGATATGGATTGAGTTGGGAGCATTTCATTGAAAATTGCCATAAGAACCAAACAATGGAGAACTTGTATCGACCAATGATTTATCTGTTGCAACCAACTGAATACTGGAATTACGAATTACATGTACTTTGGCGGGGCTATGGAAAGTTAGTGACGGATGAGTCCTTGAAAAATCTTAAGAAAAAATGCGGAGATAAGGGTCAATCGGTACGGATCCGAACGAAGATTGATGGTCCGTAGTCAGGAAAGAAATGTAGTGTATGAAACCAAGAAGGTCACACCAAGCGTAGCAAGAAATGCCCAGGGCGCCCACACTTAACAACGTGATCTTCTTGTTGCTCATTTATTAGCATCATTGCATCTTGTTGTCTTACTTTTCACCAATTATCTTCCACATTACACGTTATAGTACAATTGTCATTTGTATTATCTAAGTATTCTATCATGGTATTTCGAACAATACTTCTTCTACCACTGCAATTACAACTACAACTGTGTATTATCACTTATATCCCATTTCAAACAAACATTTCAATTAGGCCTTCACATTCTTACTAAAATTATAGAACAAACATTACAGAATTACTTAAAAATCATCAAGGTTAACAACATATTTATCCTCATCACTTCTCGCATTCTCCACAACTTCACTCTCTTTTATATTCTCATTTTCTCCAACTTCACACCCGGCCTCATGACCTTCAACATACCATGCAATTTCACTATCTTCTCTTTTAATCAAGTTGATTTCCATTGTGTCATATTTTTTATACACTTCATCGACCTGACGGATGAATTCATCCTCCGTGAGGGACCGATCATTGTAAGTATTTATGGTTTTCAATTACAAGTAAGGAGACATTTATAGGGCAACATAATAATTAGGTGATAATGGATTCATACAGTATTTCATAATAAATTTATCATACACACACTATCTAAGTAGTCAGATCATTTTGAAATTTATCATAATAAATTCACACAATACTTCTTCAACAAACTCCCTACATTTTGTTTGTAGATCCTTCTGGTTGAAACACATCCTCATTCGATTATATTCCTCTCTTGCACGGGACAACGTTAGTTTCAGATGTCGAGGGGTGTCTAGTTGTATGTGTATAGCGCGTTGTTTAGTTATTCGCACTCCATGCTCTTGACATTGGGATATACATCTTTACAAACACCTTGAACGCCATTCCCACTCTCTATGCATCGTGATTACTGAACCTCTTGAGTAACGTAAATTCAACTCCATTGAATACCTAAAATCGTCATTACAAAACCATTTGCGGCCCATAGCTCAAATAATATCACAAGGACTGTAACTCATTTCTCTTCAATTAATATACAACATCAACTTCCGAACAACATCCTACTTAAATAATAAACAAAGATTAAAAGCCACTTCATTTTCACTATAATTTTAATAAAAAATTAATATTGCATTATCAAATAAAAAATTATTGTAGCCATTCATGAAGCAGAAATGTATGTAACATTCACGTGCAACTTAATTTTCATACTTCTTTCACTAAAACAATTGACTTGTCAGATTATACAGTTTTTCAATTTTTGCTGCATTTGACAAGACAACTCATTTATTTTGTTGCACTCAAACTATTATTTGCACTGAACTTTTCAATTAGTCATTTATGTTATATTATGAACCTACTTTGACCAATTTCATGAATTTCATTCCCATATTTTTTTTTTCTTATTTTTAAGTACTATTTTACACATTTCTTATAACATTCTACTGCCACTTTCGGGTAGTCAAAAATCATTAATTTTTAATTTATTTATTTTTTAAAAATAAACAGTAATCAAAGTAATGCAAAAGTACTGCTACATAAAGAAAATTTTTACAAAAAAAAATTTACAACTACATTTGAAAAATCCGTGAAAATGTGTCTTAATCAAAAAATTGTTCACTCGACTCATATAACACCCCTTTTAAATTATCGAAAGTCATATGTATACAACTTTTTAATTAAAATAAAAAAATACGTACTAAAAATAGGTTTATATCACTTGCCAAACAAAAAAAATTGACACCAAAATAATTTTTTTCTAATTAAATAATAATGTTCAAAAAAAGCACCTTGATTAGATTTTTAAGACTTACAAGGCAGGTTGGGGGAAAGAAAAAAAACAAAAAAAAAAGTCTCAAAACGCCATTTCTTGTGGGTGTTTGTGGCAAAACCCTTAATAAATGGCGTTTTATGTTATTTTATCCAAAAAATAAAAATGAATTATCTCTTCGAACATCTCGCAAAAGGGACGGAGTCTCAAGATAATGGAGAAAGATATAATAAAAGAGAGACTTGAAAAATAATTAATTTGCTGGAAGCCGGGTTGGATACCAAGATCCAAGCCTCCGTGGGAGGTATTAAAAATATACCTCAATGTCACCGGTCCATTCTTGTGACGTACTCCCTTCGTCCCAATTTATCTGTTTTGTTTGACTTTTTACGGTCAAGTTGACCTAACTTTGATCGAAAATTTCACATAGTATAATATCGAAAATACTTATAAAATTTATATCATCAGAAAATATGTTTAATTTACTTTTATATGTATATTTTAATTTTTCAAAATAATGAAAAAATGAGTTTTTATTTACGGTCAAAGTTGAGTCAATTTGACCATCAAAAGTCAAACAAGACTGATAAATTGGGATAGAGGGAGTATAATAAATATAGATATATTTTTTTGACAAATGTGGCTGGTCCCTAGCATATATTTTTTCAAAAAATGTGACTTATATCCTTATAATATTCAAAGAAATTTTTAGGATGAGCGATAATCAACTAAGGACAATAGAATATAAACTCTTAACCAATAGCTATCCAACCGTGATCCATAAAAATGATTTATTACCTTCTATTAATCTAGTATTCTCTGCTAATCTAGATTGCTATGTACAGTGATACTGTATGTTTTAATTTCATTGCTTGAAAAGCTGAAACCCAAAACAATGTCCACCAACAATTACAAACCATAAACAGAAAATTAGTACATATAAAAGAAAAATGACTCTTAATCTAATCAAATCTCATCAGATCTAAGTTTGCTGTATTTACAGCCCCGCCCCTGGTGGGGGTTAAGTTCCTTTTCGACACATATTCTGGCTACGGACGTGTATAGAAAAATATTACCAACTACACAACTGAAAACAATACATTTCCTCTCTATAGGACACAATTGCCTCCTCCGTCCATGTAGTCCAGCCTGCATTTAGATCTATCCGGGTACAACATTAATGCAGCAGCCATAAAGTGATATGCTGACGGCAAAACCTCTGTTTTTTTTGTTTTTTTTTTCTTTTTTTTTTTTGTCTCAACGAGATTGTTTTCTTCTAGATCTGACGCCCCGATGAAATAGCCGAAAAACCAACACAACTATGAGGAAAAAAACTTGTATAATTATCACTACCTTTAGACCTGCAATCATCAAATAGATGTCAATGTTTGGTAATGTTTAATTGCTTATGAACTACTGAAAGATTGGCTTAGCCACCTGTAAGTTTCTGAACCGAGTCTCCAACATCAAGCCTACTCTGAACTATTTTGCTATCAACAAATTGGTTACCAATTGCTGCACCATAGTCAATCCTTTTATATGCAAGATTTCCACCCATGACGCATGTGTTCGGACAATTCATATGTCCGTCATATTCATCACTTCCATCGCAGCAGTCTAAAAAAATATTGAATTGAAATATCTATGACAAACACATGCACCTAAATTTGAACTGAGCTTTCTCATTTAACTTCAACTATTTTCCCCACCTTCAACTATTGTCCCCACCAATTTTTTAATTAATATATACAACAAATTGAAATTAGTGGAAGAATATATTATATATGCACAAATCGAGATCGGGTGGGTTCAGGAACAAGAACATGACATCGTAATTTACTGATTTGTATTGGACATCGCAGAGTACCACAAAATGCTCCAAGAACTGATCCCTTTGAAAAACAAATGAACAGGGGAGCACCCAGAAGTTCAAGGTAATTTAGTTAACCTATAAAAAGAACTAATAACCTACAATAGTTACAAATTATTTTAATATAACCTAGTAAATACTTAACAATAATTGCTATTATGTTATAATGATTTACTAAGCAATCAGATATTGCAAAATAATTTAAAAAATGTGGAAAAAAGGTAACTAGAATATTAAAAAAAACTGATGATCTCGATACATAAACTACATACTAGAAGTATCCACCTTTGCCTGTATATGTTGATTTCTTCTGAAAGCTTTTTAAATTTGTATTTTTCAAAGCAAAAAATAACACTGAAGTTACGTTTATTCGTAAAAATCTGCAATAAAATGGTATGCAATAAATGATCGTTCCAAATTTACATTCATCTCATCGGTTTAATTTGAAAAGGACCCTTTTCTGGACTGCTATAGTTAGGGATGGCAAAATAATTCGATCTGACGGATAACCGATCCGAAACCCGAAATTTTATATTTACCGCACCCGATTTTTTTGATTTGGATTTGGATATGGATTTAATTTTTAAACCCGAAAATTTTTGAATTTGGATATAGGGTATACCGATCTGAAATCTGAAACTCTATCCGAGCCTGAAATTCGAAAAAAAACCCGAATTATTATATATATATATTAATTATATATATAATATTACAATTTTATATATTACACATTATAATATTATATATATATTATAATATATATTATACTTATTATTATATAATTTTAAGAACATATATTTTTATATTTATGTTAAAAATTAACTAATTATAAAGTTTAATGAAATATAATTATTCAATCATTTAAAAGGGTGATAAGGTTTATAAGGTTAACAGAACATCTTTTAGTAATAAATCTAAAAATTTGGATATCAACTGAGTTGATTTTTTAAATATTAGCTATACATATAATAACACAATTAATGATGCGGTGAAGTGGTTGAAGATGACACGTTAAAGTGGTTGAAGATGACACGTTAAAACACTTTCTATGCAAGTCGCGTGTATATCAATAATTATACAAATTTTTAGATTTCTGGTTTGGGTTTTGGGTATGAATATCTAATTCAAAAAAAAATCGGGTTTTGGGAATACCAAATCTGATCCGAAATCTGATAGATCGGGTTTGGTATTCATTTTCGGGTATTTTTCGGGTTCGGGTCAGGTTCGGGTATGGATAAAATTTTCGGGTTTTGATATGGATTCTGCAATACCCTGCAATACCCGACCCGACTCGATCGCCAGCCCTAGTTATAGGGCAACTAGTCCATAATTAGGCCATACCATCAAGGCCAATACTAGTAATACACATAAATTAGTTGAATAGCATGGTTTATAAATTCTGGTAATGTTCATGTCTTTAACTCTTTAAAGTCATGCACACACTACAAAGTGAAAGTAAATCCCGAACAAAAAGGAACCTTAGTGGTGTACAAGGTAATAAAAGCATTATAAAATGAGTTATATATGAAGCCTAGCCCAAATTTGTAAATCTAAGATTAGAGTTGAGCAAGCATACCACAAATTTGATCATTTACGCGAGAAGAAAACAAAAACCGAGGAGTACTTCCAGCATTTCTACAATAAAATTTACCGGCTGGGCAGGCTGAAGTTCCTGGTGACCATAATGGATTGAGAAAATGAAACCATACTTTATTGAGCAACTTAAAAAAATTACAATTTATACAGTTATTTTAATTCTGTTTTGCACATACACGATCTTCTTAACATATTTGCACTTTTGCCATTATGTTTATTTGCTTCAACTTTAAGTTATAAAACTACACTGCTCCTCTCCATCACATATGACGTCCTATATGATTGAAGTACTCTATTCAGTCATAAAATATACAAATGTCGATGCAGATGGTGAGTATATTAGTTCGATTACATTGGAGTTGATTAAGTTGCAAATGGTATATGTTAAGAAGATCGCGTATGTGGAAAATGAAGTTAAAATGCAAATAAATTATTTAAGAGAGAGAGGGAGGGAGACAGAGAGAGAGAGAGAGGGTAGGGGAGTAAAATACCAGGCTCGTCGGAACCATCGGGACAGTCGCAGAAATTATCATTAATTTGAAGTTTACTAAACAAATTGGATCCATCTTTACATTTTATAACATCCGAAGCAAAATACTTGACATCTGAAGCAACAATTAAGGTAATTAAAATTACAAAACAAGTTGAATATTCAATACAATACAAGAGGAGGAGGAGGGGGAGGAGGAGAGTGTAGCGCTGCTATTATTACCTAGAGGATGTATTCCCAAAGGTAAGATAGTAGTAGCGGACGAACAACATACCAAAACCACGATAATTATGATGATGATGAACATATCAAAAACAAACATAACACGCCCATCACTCATTTTCACCCCTGCCCACTTTTAACCTATTCTGATTTCTGCCCCTCTTACATTGCCCCCGTCTCTTTGCCCGCAACAACTATTTCATTATTCCAAAGGATTGCATTGAACTCCGATTTTAAAAAAAAATTATAAAATATAGATGTATTTAATCGGAATTTGAAAAAAAGTATCAGAATTTTAAAATATTAAATTAGGATTTTTAAATTGTGTTAATCAGAATTTTAAATTATACTTAAAAATCTGATTGTATTTCACTGAGATTTTTTATAATCTATTAAAATCTGATGGTATTTACATGCTGACGGATTTTTTTGGACTTCATAAAATGATGGATTTTGTGGGATTGTTCAATATATTTTATGATTTTTGAAATTCGACCATAATTAATGAGATTTTGAAGGATTGTGTTTAAATCCTAAAGACTCTTCATCAATTTTAAGTCATTTTATTTAGAATCTGCGTAAAATCAAAATCAAATATAATACATTAAAATTCATGAATTATATATAATGTATTAAAATCTCAATTCAATACACGTAAAGTAAAACTTGCACCTCTGCAAACCACTTGACATGCTCACTTTAAAAAATGATCACTTAAATATAAATTTTAAGAAAAACTTGTAAAGTCCCCTTTATCGTTAAATCCAGTAATTCTATTAGTCTAGTCGGGTTATAATAGTTTTTTTCTTTTATAATCGTTATTTCTTATTTTGAGAAAGGAATTTCATCATTTTTATAACATTTTCTTAAGATCCAAGAGTTAGGCTGTTATATATAAATGCATACACTTATATGTATAGCTATGTCCGATATATATTTTTATGTATGCTTAATTATAGGGGTTTGTTTCTATTCGCAACCCTATTTGTCAATACTTCTCACATATAATTATTCTTTCATATTTTTAGTAAAAAAACCTATTAAAATTTTTGTCTACATCAATTTTTTTTGATATAATTTATTATATGATGTTGGATACTCGATTCTAAAATTTTAGCCGAAGATACAGAATTAGTCATGCTAATTGGGAGGGCGAAAAGCTTACCATAGAAAAATTGATTTTAATGGTACTTGAGGTCGGGGAAGAAAGAAATGGTACGGGTTTCTCCATTTTCTTTCTGGAAAGGTAATTGATTGATGATATTATTCATATGAATTGATGGATAAGTTGTAAGAATCACAAAATTTTAATCATCTTTTTGAACATAAACATAATTAAATGATATTTTGTTGTGATAAATTATTAATAGCAGAGAAAGAGATTATAGAAGATACAGATTATGGAAGATACAGATAATAGAGATGATTTTACCATTGGTAGAAAAGAAATAATGCTAAAGTTGGTAGGAGAATAATACATTTAAGATTTAATGAACAGGGTAAAATATTGTAATTTCAAGATTACCCTCACGTCATTAGAGTTATTTGACGAAAATACACAACTCGTAACAAAATTGAAATTTTAATATAGCAAGTGATCGTTTTTAAAAGTGAATATCACAAGTGGTCTGACGGTCTAATTGCAAGTACACAATTTGCACTTTACTCTTATTTTAATGTACTCTTATTTTTGGTATTTGGCTGTAAATGTCATTTTGGAACGAAAAATTATTTAAAATATCACATTTAGAACTAATAGCCCAATATGTCATTTACATAAACACTACAACGGCTTCACATTTTGGTTTTTCTTATTTGTTTTCTTTAATTTTTGCCACAATGTGAGATAACTAGCGTTAAGGTTTTTTTAGTTATTATTTTCTTTTTTCATGTTAAACGTTACATTAAGTATTGTTTCGTACAAATTTTATTTATTTTGGTTAAATCATTGTGCCTTTATTCAGCTATTAATAATTCTAACACTTAAATGGGGAATTTTAAAATCCTAAAATATTAAAAAATATTAAATTAGGCTCCAATGTTTAAATTATAGTTTAGTTTCCAGGATTCATGATTTGAATTGGAATTCACTTCTTAGGTATAGGAGCCCAGCAGCCGTAAATTCAAGATTAAATTACGGTTTAGACTCTAGGGATAAGAGCCTAAACCCTACATCATAAACACTAAATCAGTATATCTTTTATTAATTTCTTTTTTATTATTTATGAAAGTTAACAAGGGATTGGTGAACCCTAAATGATAAAAATTGTAAATTAAAATACGTGCTTTATTCAATATTATAATATTTTTAAACCCAAACGAGATTATTAAACTCCAAAATTTAAAAATTGTTAAATTATGATCCAAATTTTAAATTAGAGTTTGGTTAGTAAGGTCCTAAACCCTAGCATAAATTAGGATTTAGGCTCTAAAAGGCCCTAAACTCAAATCGGTGCAGTATTTATTAATTTCTTTTTTAATATTTCTAAAATCCAAAAAGAATTGTTTAACCCTAAAATATTAAAAAAAAAATTAAATTTGACGTGGTTTTTATTAAATTTTTAATATTTATCAAAATCTAAAAGAGGATTATTGATCCTAAAAAAATAAAAATTTTAAATTAGGGTACACCCTTAAAATAAATAAAATAAATAATTTAAAATTGATCGTTAAAGACTTAACATTATTTGGTATTTTTGACCCTAAAAGGACACAAAGTAAAAAGTTTAGAATAAAAAAATTAAAAAAATAACACAACGCTACATCCTGTAGCAGCGTGGAAAAAATATGAAATAAAAAAGTAATATAACACGTTTTGCTTATTTATAAAAGGCTACACCATACTTTGTGTTAGAGTGACATTTTGGACCTTAATTTTTGATATTTTGGGCATTTTTTTTACTGAAATTAGACCTGGAGGCGTTCCGTGTCGTGTACAAACGTTGCGTATACTTTTGTGTTTTCATGTACTAAACTTTAAACCCAAACATGACCCGCATTTTCCCTCGCGTACCAATTTGTCGATATTAACTCGGAACTAATATATTCATATTTACCCATTTAGTACACTAAATTACACGAATTATATATGGAAAAAATTTATTATTAAAAAATATAATAGATAATTAAATAGTTTTTGGATATTAAACAACAAAAATTCTAAATACAAATGCATAAAACAAGCAAAAATGTTCTTGTGAGTACAACAACCTACAATTTGTTCAATATCAAAATGAAACTAAAAACATAAAGTTAAGATCTTGATCTTGCTTGTTTCTTTTTTTATCGACGATCACGAATCTGAAAATAAATAGCATAAATTTAGTTTACCATTATAATGTCTTAAAAATAAATAAACATATAACATGAGGAGGATAGAAATGACACCTTAAATATTATCACCTAGCATAAGTAGTGGTGTCACATGAAGTCCAAGGTGGTGCATTTTCACATAACAATACTCACAACATCTTCCACGTAATAAATAAATAAAACATAATATTATCAGGTGCATAAAAAGTGTGTTCAACATTATGAAATTAAACTAATAATATAAATAAATTACCTTCTTCTTGAATTTCCAGTCACGGGTACAAATTAAACTCTCCATGACAGTATGCGCCTAAGAACTAAGATATATATGTTGGGATTCGTGGCACAAACGCAGCCGAAAAAATTAAAAATAAATATGAAAAATGAAACCCCAAATGCAGGATCCATGCGAAATAAGACATTTAATTCGGAGATTAGATGTTTACCTTAAACAAAGCTTTCCGTATGATTGTAATGGAAGTTCTGATCTTGATGAATCACAGCAGCCCTCCTTGCGAAGTTCTGCTCTCCAAGGTATCCACACGAACGTCCGATCATCCAACAATCACCGGAGCCGGTACTAGCCAATTTTGGTTGCATCTTCCTCTCTCTCTTTCTCTCTAGCCTCTCTAAGATGTAGAGCTGCTAGGGTTTTTCTCAAAAATATAATATGACTTCACACTCTAAAAATATACATCTTTATGTATATATAGGGGAGAAAGGATTAAGGCCTAACCCTAACCTAATGGGCTTCTGAAAACAACCCATTCTAATTTCGTGTTTTATATATTACTATTAAATTTGAATTCTAATATAATTAATCAAGGGGATTATTGAATCCTAAAAGGGGATTATTGAATCCTAAAAAAATTATATTATAATAACCTAAAGGGTCAATAATTCAAATAATCTAAAAGGGGATTATTAGGGTTATTCTAAAATTTTGAATTAATTATATTATAATTAATTCAAATTTTTAGGATTCAATAATCCCCTTTATTGATTCCTTTTTAAACATTCTTTTTGTGTGACCCTTTAGGTTATTATTACGTTGGATATAATTTTATTTTTTAATAATAAAATTATAAAGAATGAGTGGCATCTAGTAATACGTCATTGTTACCCAAGTAATAATAATAATTAGTGATTCAATTAAACCTTTCGTGAATAATGTACAATATAATATAATCCCTTTAGCCTTATATTATAGATCAAACTCAAGGCATGCATCATGTCATCCTCTGTTAACGTTTAAACCTTGTTTCCTTGATCAATGAGTAAACTATTAAATAAATCAGTATTTGAGCACAACCATGCATTTTATAGTCTTACTCAATCAAGAGGCCAATAATATCACTTCTTTAATATAGGAGGGCTAAATCCCATCTAGATCATTCATATTTCTCATATGATTCATAATATACCCAATGTCTACTTTTATTATTATCCGGTCAAGGATAACTTTTAATAGTATCAAAGAATATTAATTCTCGTATAGAAATATAATGGCTCCAGGTCTAAGAACCAATACATCATTATCATCGTGAGATTAACTTATGACACTATAAACATGTAGTATCTCATAACGGGTCAATCCAGTACCATGTATCTAATACATGTGCCTATGTTTTGACTTTAGTATCAACATACCTATGATCAATGAGATGTGATCATCAGTCAACAAACACACTAGTCTAAACATATTTATTATCATCCCTTAACAATAATACTTGACCAGGGACCTTTAGAAATATCAATATTATTCTCATAATCTCATTTTTATGTCACGTACTTAGAGATATAGATTTACATATCATATTTCAATGACATTTATTAATCTAACACTTTATCGCAGAAAATAAAGATATAATAAATTACTAAAGAATAATCCATAGAATCATAATTAATAATCCAAATATCTCGTAACATAAACATAATGGTGTTGTCTCTAGGGAACACACACTAACAATATCCCACTTGCAATAAAGTCGGTCACCCATGTATCAAATACCCATGGAACTAGTATGACCTTCATGCTTTTGCTGCGACAAAGCCTTAGTCAGTGGGACTGCAACATTATCATCAGTATGCACTTTATATATATGTATATCTCCTCTTTTGTTAATCTCTCGAAGAAGGTGATATCTCCCAAGTATATGCTTTTCCCGGGAATTGGACCTTGGTTCTTTAACCTGCGCGATGGCTCCATTATTATCACAGTAAAGATCAACTGGATCTGTGATTGATGGAACCACACCAAGTCCCGTTATGAATTTTCGTATCCAAACAGCCTCCTTGGCTGCTTCACTGGCAAGAATATACTCAGATTCCATTGTAGAATTAGCTATTATCTCTTACTTTGAACTCTTCCAGCTTATAGGACCTCCATTAAGGCAAAACACAAAACCTGACTGAGATACCGAATTGTCTCTGTCTGTCTGGAAGCTAGCATCAGTGTAACCTTTTACAACCAGATTCTCATCTCCTCCATACACCAAGAATAAATCTTTAGTCATCTTTAAGTTACTTAAGATTATTCTTGACTGCTGTCCAGTGACCCTCACCTTGATTAGACTGGTATCTGCTCGTCATGCTCAAGGCATACAAAATATTAGGACGAGTACATATCATCGCATACTTTATAGATCCAATTGCCGAAGCATATGGAAATTTGCTCATACAACCCTTATCATATAATGATTTAGGGTAGTTATCTTTTGAGATTAATATCCTATAAGACATTGGGACATATCCTCTTTTTGCCTCTTGCTTCCCAAAATGATGCAATACTTTGTCAATGTATGTACTCCGATTAATTTCCTTGATCTATCTCTATAGATCTTGATCCCTAAGATATTGGTAGCATCGCCTAAGTCCTTCATCGAGAAACTATTTTCCAACCAAGTCTTAAAAGCCTGTAATGAAGGTATGTCATTCCATATTAGTAATATGTCATCTACATATAGTACTTGGAATGCCACATGGCTCCCATTAAGCTTCTTGTAAACACATAGTTCATCTTCGTTTTGAATAAAGCCAAATTCCTTGATTGTTTCATCAAAAGGACGGTTCCATCTCCTTGAGGCTTGCTTCAATCCATAAATAGATTGAAGAAATTTACAGACCCTCTTAGCAAACTTGGGATCGACAAAACCCTCAGGTTATGTCATGTATACATTCTCTTCAAGGCTTCCATTTAAGAAAGCAGTTTTAACATCCATTTTCCAAACCTCATAGTCGTAGTATACAGCTATTGCTAGCAAAATCTTGATGGACTTGACTATAGTAACTGGTGAAAAATTCTTACCATAGTCTATACCATGAATTTAAATTTTTTGCCACTAGCCGCGCCTTATAGGTTTATACTTTACCATCCATGTCAGTTTTCTTTTTGAAAATCCACATGCACCCTATAGGTTTTACCCCTTCAGGTGGATCAACTAAAGTCCATACTTTATTTTGATACATGGATTCCATCTCGGAGTTCAGGGCTTCTAGCCATCTCTCGGAGTCTGGACTGTTCATAACTTCTTGGTAGTTAAGAGGCTCTTTATTGTCTATGAGCATTACATCATCATCTTGAGTCAAGAGAAATCCATAATATCTCTATGGCTCATGATGAGCCCTACTAGATTTACGAACAACATGTGTTTCCAGAGCAGGAACATCTTGATGTACATCCTGCCCACTTTTAAACTCAAGTTCAATGTTATTTTGTTCAACTCCATTGTTAGATATATTTGATAATGTCATGGCTAATGTGATTTATGTTTAGTTTTCAGATCTTACTTAAACAGGATAAATCAGTACTTACTGGAAGTCAGGACTTAAGGATATCAGTACTTATATTATCAGGAGATAATTATCAGAAGATGGATATCGGAACTTAAGTACTGAAGGACGTTCAGATAAGGAAGGCAGCTGGTTAAAGGAAAGAAGATCGAGACAAACATAAGAAGAGATATGCATGAAGATGGAATTCTATGAAGAATAGAATACTTGAAAGAAAAGATATCTGATTGATATATTTCATGAAGCAGAATTATATTTCATATCAATTAGCGATTATCTTGTAACTGTGTAGTATACAAACACAGACATAGGGTTTACACTATAAGTGTTATCACAATCGAGAAGATTATTCATTGTAACCCTAGCAGCTCTCGTGATATTTGTTCATCACTGAGAGAGAACAATTCCATACTGTAACAGAGTTTATTGTTTTAATAAAGTTTGTTTTTTGTTACGTGAGTTATTAAAGTTCGATTTGATTGTACTATACACTGTATTCACCCCCCTCTACAGTGTGTGTGTGACCTAACAAGTGGTATCAGAGCCTATCTGTTAACACACAAATAGTTTAAGATCCAAACACAATCATGTCTGAAGCAGAAACTCCAACTAAGCCCACCAAAGCTGAAGAACCTCCAAAGACACAAATTCAAAGCCGATATGAGACTATTAGAGTTCCCATATTGAGACCATCTGAATATGCCATATGGAAAGGGAGGATGACCATATTTTTGGAAGCTACAGATCCAGAATATCTTGATAGAATCAAGGAAGGGCCTCATAAACCAACCAAGCTCGCTGTTGCAGTTCCAGGTGAAGCAGCAAAGTCTGTACCAAATGAGAAGAGTGATTACATTTCTGAAGATATCGCATCAATTGCTAAGGATGCTAAGGTACGACACTTACTGTATAGTGCTATTGATAATGTAATATCAAACAGGGTAATAAACTACAAGACTGCAAAGGAGATATGAGATGCCTTGGAAACAAGATGTCAGGGAACGGATACGATTAAGAAGAAAAGGAAGATAATACTCACTCAAGAGTATGAACACTTTGACTCAAAGGCTAATGAGTCATTGACTGATTTATATGATAGATTTGTCAAACTTTTGAATGATTTGTCACTAGTTAATAAGGAGTATGATCTTGAAGATTCAAACCTTAAATTCCTGTTAGCTCTTCCTGAATGCTGGGATTTGAAGGCAACAACAATAAGAGACAACTATAATCTTGATGAAACAACTCTTGATGAAATTTATGGAATGCTCAAGACTCATGAACTTGAGATGGAGCAAAGAAGCAAGAGGAAAGGAGGAAAGTCAAGGACAGTTGCTCTTAAGGCTGAAGAAGAATCCCCCAAGGCAGCTACCTCAAGGAAAGACAAGGGTAAAGCTCTCTTCACAAAGTCTGATACTGAGTCATCAAGTTCTGAAAGTGATGATGACTCAGAATCTGAAAGCTTACATGAGACGGATGCTGATGAAGAGATGATGAAGCTGTGTGCTCTTATGGTGAAAGGGATCACAAAGATTGCATACAGGAAGTTCAGGAAGGGAAAGAAGTTTTCCAGGAAAGGCACAAGTTCTGATAAGAAGAATTTCAGAAAATCTGAGGGAAGAGGAGGAAAGTCTGACAGAGGAGATTATACAAATGTCAAATGCTACAACTGTGGTGAGAAAGGCCACATATCTCCTGATTGCAAGAAAGTGAAGAGTGACAAAGGCAAGGCTCTTGTCACAAAGAAGAAAAGCTGAACAGACACCTCAGATTCTGAAAGTGAGGAGAATTATGCCTTGATGGCAAATGCTGATAAGGCAAGTGCTGAAAGCAGTTCTAAAGCTGCTGAATTAAAGGTACCTCAAACTACTTATGCCTTTCATACTGATGATATTAATGAGTTGAGAAGATATCTTAAAACCATGTTCATTAGTTATAGAGATTAAACTTTAACATGTGAAAGATTAACTTCTGAAAATCTTGCTTGCAAAAAGAGGAATGATTATTTAGAAAAAGAGTTAGTCAAGTTCCATCAAACTCAGAAAGATAGAGTTGATGCTTTCTATGTTAGGGATGGGTACTTAAAATGAATGAATCTCTAAAAGCTGAGTTAGAAAAGGAAATAGAGATTATCAGAACTTGGACTAACTCTGGCAGAACAACTCAGAATTTGTTAAGTAGTGAAAACTGGAAAGAGGGCTTAGGTTATGGAGAGGATAAGAATGATAAAGCAACTGTAGATATTAAGCCTGTAGTTGTTAAACAAAAGCCAAAGTTAAAACTTGTTAAGTTTGTAGCTGTAAAGTCTGATAATGAGAAATTAGAAGTTAAAAAGGAATTAACTTCTGACAAACTAAAACAGGAAAAGACAACTGAAGTAAACGTAGGCTTAATGACTAAGAAACAGCTTAAGCATAAGCTGAAAGATGTTAAGAATGCAAACAAGGTAAAATCACCTAGGAAAAATAAGAATGGAAAGGAAGGTGTGAAAAAAAGCAATAAATAAGCCTGTTCCTGAGGCTCCTAGGAAAACGTGTCATAACTGTGGAAGTTCTAACCATCTGGCTTCTTTTTGCAGGAAGAATAAGAACATAAATTCCTTACCTTCAAAGTCAGGAGTTAAGAGTCAGTCTGTTAGATATAAGCCACAAAATCCTTGTTTTCATTGTGGTAGTTTATGGCATTCCATTTATACTTGTAAGGAATATCATAGTTTGTACTATGATTATTATCAAGTAAAACCTTCTTTAAAGAAAGTTACCATTGTTCCTTCTAGTGTAAGTTCTGATTCAAAGTCTGATAGTGTAAATTCTGATAAGAAAATTGTTAACATAAACTCTGATGCTAAATCCGCTGTAAATGTTAACAGACTTAATAAGGCCAAAGGATCCAAGCATGTCTGGGTCCTTAAAACTAATCATTAGTGGTCTTTGTGATTGCAGGGCAACAGGAAAAACATCCTAGTTCTGGACAGTGGATGTTCAGTACATATGACTGGAAATAAAGCTCTGCTATCAGACTTTATGGAGAAGGCTGGCCCAAGTGTTTCTTATGGAGATGGCAACATTGGAAAAACATTGGGATATGGCAATATCAATCTTGGGAATGTCATCATTAAGGAAGTAGCTCTGGTCTCAGGACTTAAATATAATCTGCTGAGTGTCAGTCAAATCTGTGACAGAGGTTATCATGTGGATTTCTTTGAAGAATACTGTGAAGTTGTAAGTAAATCTACAGGCAAAGTTGTTCTGAAAGGATACAGGCGTGGTAACATCTATGAAGCCAAGCTTTCAACAAGTACTGATGGTTCTACAATCTGTCTGATGAGTAGAGCATCAATTGAAGAAAGCTGGAATTGGCACAAGAAACTCTCTCATTTAAATTTCAACAATATAAATGAGTTGGTCAACAAAAATCTTGTGAGAGGACTGCCAAAGTCAGTATTTGCTCCTGATGGCCTTTGTGATTCTTGTCAGAAGGCCAAACAAAGAAAATCTTCATTCAAGAGCAAGACTGAATCATCATTCTTGAGCCTTATCACCTACTACATGTTGATTTATTTGGTCCAGTGAATGTCATATCTATTGCAAAGAAGAAATATGTTATGGTCATAGTGGATGAGTTCACCAGATACACATGGGTGTATTTCTTGCACACAAAAAGTGAAACTGCATCTCTCTTGATTGATCATGTCAAGCAACTGGATAAATTGGTCAAAGACTCAGTGAAGATAATAAGAAGTGATAATGGTACTGAGTTCAAGAATTTGATAATGGAAGAGTTCTGCAAAAACCATGGAATCAAGCAGGAATTCTCTGCTCCTGGAACTCCACAGCAAAATGGAGTTGTTGAAAGAAAGAATAGAACTCTTATTGAAGCTGCACGTACAATGCTTGATGAAGCAAAGCTTCCAACCTATTTCTGGGCTGAAGCTGTGTAGACTGCTTGTTTTACTCAGAATGCAACACATATTAACAAGAAAGGAAAGACACCATATGAGATGGTGAAGAAAAAGAAGCCAAATCTGAAGTATTTTCATGTATTTGGATGCAAGTGTTTTGTTCTTAAGACTCATCCTGAACAGCTATCCAAATTTGATCTAAAAGCTGATGAAGGAATCTTTGTTGGATATCCACTTTCCATAAAAGCCTTCAGAGTCTATAACTTGAGAACAAGAGTGGTCATGGAATCTATCAATGTCTCTTTTGATGATAAGAAGATTACTGGACTTGAAGATTTTATTGATCATGAACAGCTGAGATTTGAAAATGAAGACTCAAATTCTGATACTGAAAATCCTGACAATCTAAATCCTGATACTGCAAACTCTGATGGATTAAACTCTGTTATTATTGAAACTGTGGTGACTACGCCAAAGGAAGATGCACCTATGCAGGGGGAGCATACTCAAGATATAACCACATCTCAAGAAGCATCAGAACATACATCTGGCTCTTCAAGTTCTGATTCGTCAAGTTCTGATAAGCCAAGTTCTGATAGTTCTGAAGAATCCAACTCAGAGAGCATAGTTTCAAGGGGAGCATCAGAAAATGTTAATGAAGATAGCATGAATCATGGGGGAGCATCCATTTTTAGAGAAAACCTTCCATCTGCAAGAAAGTGGACTAAATCACATACACCTGATTTGATAATTGGAAATCCTGATGCAGGTGTCAGAACTAGAACAGCTACTTCAAGTGAATGTCTTTACAATTCTTTTCTTTCTCAGACTGAACCAAAGAAAGTGGAAGAAGCTCTTCAAGATGCTGATTGGGTGCAAGCAATACAGGAAGAGTTAAATGAATTTAAAAGAAACAAAGTCTGGACCCTAGTACTAAGACCAAAAAACATATCTGTTGTTGGTACAAAGTGGGTATTCAGAAACAAAACTGATAGTGATGGCATAATTACAAGGAATAAGGCAAGGCTGGTTGCAAAAGGATATTTTCAACATGAGGGAATTGATTATGATGAAACATTTGCACCAGTTGCTAGATTGGAAGCCATAAGGATATTTTTGGCTTATGCTGTCACAAAAAGTTTACTGTCTTTCAAATGGATGTGAAAAGTGCTTTTCTCAATGGAGAATTGGAGGAAGAAGTATATGTTGAACAACCTCCAGGCTTTGTAGATTCCAAATATCCAGATTATGTCTACAGGCTTGATAAAGCACTTTATGGACTTAAGCAAGCTCCAAGAGCATGGTATGAGACTTTAGCTCAATTTCTTCTGGAAAGTGGATTTAACAGAGGAACAATAGACAAAACACTGTTCTACCTCAACCATTGAAAGGACTTACTTCTGGTCCAGATTTATGTTGATGATATCATTTTTGGTTCTACAAATGACAGACTTTGCAAGAAGTTTGCCAAACTGATGCAGTCAAGATATCAAATGAGTATGATGTGGGAACTTAGCTATTTTCTGGGCCTTCAAGTCAAGCAGAATGAATAAGGCACTTTTATTTGTCAAACTAAGTACACCAGAAATTTGCTAAAGAAATTTGGAATGCAAGATTGTTCAAGTGCATCCACTCCCATGGCCATTGCAACAAAACTGGATAAGGATACTGGTAAATCAGTAGATATTACTGATTACAGAGGTATGATTGGCTCTCTACTCTATCTAACTGCTAGTAGACCTGATATCATGTATGCTACCTGTCTTTGTGCAAGATTTCAAGCAGATCCAAGAGAACCTCACTTAACAGCTGTGAAAAGAATTTTCAAGTATCTTAAGGGAACAGCTGATCTAGGATTGTGGTCTCCCAGAGAATCAGATTTTAAACTAATAGGTTACTCAGATGCAGATTTTGCAGGTTGAAAAATTGACAGGAAAAGCACAAGTGGAAGCTGCCAATTTCTTGGAGGCAGATTGGTTTCTTGGTTTAGCAAGAAACAAAAGTCAATTTCCACATCAACTGTAGAAGCAGAGTACATTGCTGCTGGAAGCTGTTGTGCACAGATTCTTTGGATGAAGAATCAGTTACTGGATTATGGGTTAACATATTTTAAAATCCCTATCTACTGTGATAATCAAAGTGCTATTGCTATGACAGGTAATCCAGTTCAACACTCAATGACAAAGCACATCAGCATCAGGTACCACTTCATAAGGGAACATGTGGATGAAGGTACAGTGGAATTGTACTTTATTCCAACAGATCAACAACTAGCAGATATCTTCACAAAACCACTGTGTAAAGCTACTTTTACAAGATTGGTAAATGAACTTGGAATGGTTTCAGGTTCTTTCTCTAAATCTGCTTAGTTTTGTTCTGATGTATCAGACTTTATGCTCAGTATTTACAGAAAATACTCTCTTTGTGTATTCTGTGCTTAATTGAAAATTGCTTAAGTACTGACTGTTGTCTGATGTGACTTTCTAAACTCTGATAGTGATATGACTGTTTATGTAACTATTCAATCCTATAAGGATAACTGTGCTAGATGCCGACCTAGTAGTCTTCAATACACTAGAGATCCCACGGTAGAAGTAATTATTTCTGTGGAAATCTATTGACACAAGCAAATTCTGATATTGAGCTTAGTTGAGTTTACTTTGTCTATCTTATTACTAAGTCAAAAACTAGAATGATGCCTCTCTTCTGTTAAGTTCTGATGCTAGTAAATCTGTTGAATGTACTAAGTGCTGATAAACCTCACTTATCAAAAGAAAAAAGGAAAAGAAAAGGAAATAAAAATCAGGTACTCCTTTGAGGTCTAGAGTAAAAATGTGGAAGGGACGACCCAAGTGCATTACTAGTATTAAGTAATATGCATCAGAAAAGCAAATAAATATTTTTCTTGGTGACTTTTCACACTCTATGATTACTGGAGAAATACTCTGATAATAGCATAAATTCTGATAAGCAGTCATGACTCACTTACACTGAGAAGCCACTGTAAAATGGAATTTAAAAAGATGCATAAAATTAGCACAAAACAGTTGAGGTGGACTCAAGCATGAACTCATTCAATAGTCGGCTTCAGAATAATGACAGATTTTTAGTAAAGTTTTAGTTATGCCTTATTTCTAAGATGTACTGAAGTGAATCAGACTTTACTCTTTGTCTGATATTGAGCTTAATGCACACACTAACACTCCATATGAATGATGACAATTACTGTGGTGATCTATGTTATTTTAGATGAACAGTTTATGTGTCAGATTGCATAAATTCTGAGGACAAGTTCTGTTGAACGTCCTGATGATTAAGTTCTGAAGAATCGATATCGGAATTTGTGTGAAGAATTACAAAGATAGGCATTCATTTTTCGAGTTAAGAGATCATGTTTTGATGACTGTTAAGTTCTGATATGAGTCCAAGTTCTGATATTAAATTCTGATCCTTTACTTGACTTATTTGTGGATAAACTCTAAAAACAGTCTCATTTTAAATCAGAATATGTTGGGGCGGAATATTAACAGTCAATATAATTAGGGATAGTGGTACACGTACATGCATAATAATTTTTACTTGTTTCTTGTGCACATTAAACATTGTTTTACACTTCCAATGACTGTTTTTCTTCTTCCCAGTCTAGGGGGACGAGGTAGAATTATTTCTACTTGTAAGCATTAAATTTCCTTGCATCTCTTGACATTCTCTTGCCTATATATACCAACACTTCAGATCAGCCTACACATTATTTCTTTTCTCACAAAATCACTCTCCTTTTCTTCATACCAACACAATCATGGTCAATTACAATATGTTTAAGAACTATGAAACCTTCAACATGGAGCTGAGCTGTGAGGCATGGCAGCAGGAATGGCACGTCACTGTCATTCCTGATGAGATTTGGGACTCGGTTCCCCAGGAGGTTCTCACCGACCTCCTGTTCTTTTACATGGACTACCATCGCCATCTGGAGCGATTGAAGGAAGAAAGGCTGGAAGCTCTCCGCCAGCAAGAGCGAATCATCAGACTCGCTATTCTTTTTGTAGAGAGTAGGAAGAAAAAATAACTTATTTTCTTCTTCCTGTTTTTCTTCATCGTCAGCTTTGCCCTGCTTCTTGAGCTAGGATAAAGGCTGTTGATTTTAGGTTTAGAAGCTTAGGACAATCTTGTAATGCTCTGATATAATTTAAATTTCATGAATGTATTCTCTTAATATATTAATGGAATTTCTACTTTTTGCAAGTTTTTGTCTCTGAGATGTTTGTAATTTAAATGCACTGATAAATCCTGATATATCCATATTCTGATGACCATTTCATTTTTGATTTAAATTAAGTTCTGATCTTAAAATATCAGTACTTGTTTATTTGATTTATTTTGGTCATTCTCACACTCAAATTTTTTTTTCCTCAGAATATTGGTGTTGTAGTGAAAATAATTGAATAAGTGGGAACAATTTAAATTTTGAATTAAAACTGATTTACCTCAATTAATGGAATTACTGGGTAAGTGGAACGGTTTTTCCTTGAAAAACTGCAAGTGGGTAAGTAATGATAAATGTTTTCCCGTGCCCATTAACTATTCATTATTGCTGCATGTCTGACAGGTGTCCAACGGTTCTATTTTTTTACCAAGTATAAGTAAGAGAGAGAGAAGATTATACAATCTTTTATTTACTTTTACACTTTATCTTTCTTTCTTTGCTTTTACTCTCTATCATCTCCTGACGTTGGTTTTCATACAGACATTTTATCAAACACTTAACAGGCAACTCTTAATTTTCGATTTTTTCTCATAGCACCTAAGGATTTGATCATTGATGGAGCTAAGTTCGTTCCAAATAACTATGTTGCAATTCTCGATCATGCTGAAGCTCCGTCTGAGTTGCATTTTATGCAAGATCTTCTTGCACACAGTGAAATTGGGTATGTATTGACCCAACCTTCAGTTTTTTCAAGCCAACAAGTTCTGACGTTTTGGTGGACTGGGCATTTTGATAATGGTGGTACAACTGGTACTCCCAGTATTGTTTTTGAAGTGAATGATTCTGAACATGTGGTAACTCCTGGTACAATTCGCAAGGCCTTACATTTACCAGAAAGCTGTACTTTTTCAACACCGGAGGAATCAGCTCTACAAGAGTTAATGGACAGTTTGGGGTATGAAAAGAGTTTGGCTAAGCTTGGACAGTTGAAACGGCCAAATATCAGAAAGGAATGGAGCTTCTTCTTCGACTGCATCACTACAGCCTTCGGGAATAAATGTTCTAACTTTGATGCCATTCCTATAATGAGTCAGCACATCGGGTATGCTATCATTAACCAAACTCATTTTGATTTTGCAAATGTTGTGATAGGTTTTATTGGGGATAGGATGACAGAAGATAGGAATATTGTCTACTTTGCTAGATTTTGTCAGCTTATATATAATTTATGTTGTGCTGATGAACCCCAATCTACCACTGACGTAACTCCACCTTTCAAAATTGTAAAACGATCCTTTAATGACTTGGTAAATGCTGACCTTAAGAAAAAGGTGGTTAGACCTTTACAGATTCCTCAATCTATAAAACAGATCTTGGTAAATGCTGATCCTCAAACCTATAGATCTGTTTATCCTGATGTACAACCCACCACCATAACCCAAACACCACAGCAACCATCAGAACATATCACTCATACATCTATACCTCAACCTTCCCTCAGAACATATCTCAAATTTTATCTCTCAACTTCACAGATAGCTCAACCTTCATCCTCAGCACCTACTGTGAAGCCTTCATCTTCCAAGCCCAAGAGGACAAAGACTGTTTCTCAAACATCACAGAAGAGAAGGAGGATTGTTCTGAGAGATGAGTCTGATAGTGAGGAACAGGTTTCTCCATCCGAACCTGTTGTTAAAGAAGCTGAGAAAGTTCCTTCTCAGAAGGATTCTGGAATTGGGGGATCTAGGCTTCTCAAAAGGCTTAGAAGAATGACTTCTGCTGAACCTCCCAAGGAATCCCCATCTTCAAAGAGATACCTAAAAGGCCAATTTCAGATGATGAGGAAGCATCAGCTAAGGAAGGAGATCTCTGATCTCATAAGAACTAGAATCTGTTGAAGCCACTGCTTCTCCATTGACTCCAACTCATGAAGCTGCTACAGAAAAGGCCAACACACCATCTGTGTCTCCTGTACATAAGACTGTATCTCCTGTTGATCCAGGCACAAGTGCTGAAATTGATATTCAGAACCTAGTTGTGCCTGAGGTACTTTACTTAGAAGCTCCAATGACAATTAATCCATCAACAACACCTATTACTAATGCTACTCAAACTCCAGAATTGTCTACTACACCTTCTGTGCATCTAGATATTGATAATCAGAATATAGGTGATCATCAGGATATGGATGTTGATCAGAACTTGGAACCAGATCAGCACTTAGAGGAAGATGCTGAAGCCTCAATTGCTTCTCATACTGTTGTTTTATTAGAAGATGCTGATTCTGTAAGTTCTGATGCTGCAAATGCTGATGATACTGGTGATGCTGCTCTAAATGCAGATGCTGATGAAGCAGGTCCTTCAGGACATGCACCTCAGCAAACTGTTCACAAAAGTGAACTAGTAAAGAAGTTTGTTACAAGAGAAGCACCAGTGCCTTGGAGTGAAACTCCTGCAGGACAGGAGTGGACTAAGGAATGGAACTCAGTTACCTGTGTTCCATCTGTAAAGACTCTTGCTGAGCACTTGACAAAAGCTGATGAGATGTTAATTAATGATGATTTCAAAACACAGCTTCGAGTCACTGCATTGAGTACTAAAAATCTGCAAGGTCTTCATTCAACTACTCATGCAGAGTTACATAAAATTCAGGAAGAATTAATCAAGCAAGAACAAGTTCAGAAAATTGACAAGAAAAAATTCTTCCAACCTACCTTTGACAGAGTTGCTTATATTGAGAAGACCCAAGAGAAACAACAATCTCAGATTGATGATATTTTGAAAAATCAAGCTTCTCAGCAATCTCAACTTGATGAAATCCAAGCCTCAGTGGAATTGCTTGTCTCTCTTATGTTACCTGCTGATGCCAAAAAGGGGGAGAAAGTAATTAAGTCCAAATGCAAAACTGATAAGACACTGAAGGGGAAGGATGATGAAAAAGATGACCAGGGAAACTTTGGAATGGGTGGAGGTCATAGTCAAGGTAGAGGTTTCTCATCAAGAAAAGCTGAAATCACAAGTCACAGGACAAGTTCTGATGCTGGAAAAAGAATTACTTCTGCTACTGGTAAAAGGATAAGTTCTGATGAACTTTTGGATCTTGATGAAGAAATGTCAAGACAGTTATTTCTTAAGGAAAATCCAGGAATGGACTTGGAGAGTCTGATGGAAGAAGAAGCTAGACTTAAATCAGAAAAAGTCAAATCTAAATCTGAAGCTTCTGGTAAATAGAAACTTCCAAAACTCAAAGGCATTGTGATAAAAGAAAGGACAAATTCTGAAGTAACCAAAGCTAAATCACAACTGCAGATAGATCAAAGGTCCAAGGGCAAAGAGAAAGTTGGTGAACCTATCAAGGTTTATGTGCCTCCTGTGAATGAAGAAATTGCTGATGAAGATGCTGATCTTGCTCTGACTTCAAGAAAAGTTTCTAAGACAACCTCTGACATGGCTCAAGTTGTTCAGAGTCAAGAGATAGTTAGTTCTGATATCTCAAAGAAGCAAGTAACCTCTGACATAGCTCAAGTTAACTTGATATCAGAAGATAAATTAAAGGAAACCTCTGACGTTGCTCATGTTAAACCTTCAAAGATACTCCTACCAGGATTCACCAAAGCCAAACAGATTCAACCTTTGAAGACTGCTGCAAGTGGTTTTGAAGCAAGAGTGGTTACTAGAAAGGAAGCAAGAGATAAAACTGGATTGGGAAGTGCTGATAAAAGAAGAATACAGAACACAACCAATGATCCAACTTCCTTAAGTGAACCAGGTATTGGAGCAACTCCTGAGAGATTGAATCAACTAGAATCTGTACAAATGGTTTACCATACCTACTTGAAAGAACACATCTTGTTGTATTTTCAAGAGCTGGAATATGTATTATTCTTACTTCAAGTGAATGACAAAATAACAGAAAGTGTTGCAAACTTTTTGAAGAGTCAAATTCAGAAACAGAAAAAGCTTTATTCTGATAAGTCTGACAGCACATATCTTCCAAAGTACAGAGATCACAAGGGTGATATTGTTGAGATGAAGCCCAATTCTGCTAAGATTATAACTACCTTTCTGGTTACAAGGCTGTGGAATTCAATCTTGAGTCTGACAAGGTGTATTTGATCAGACTAGATCAGGACATAAGGAAAGCTAGAATTAATGATCTCAGGGCTGCAATCTTTCAAATTGGTGAAGATTCTGCAGAACTTAAAGATGCTAAAAGGAGGATGGTTGATGAACTTAGATATGCTGAAAGATGTTTGTTGAAGAACTATCTCAGAACAACTCCTGACATCAGAAAGATCAGAAGATGAAGCCAAGTCAAGATCTACAACTACTTAAATTCTGATATGGATACACACTGATGTTGTTATCAGAAGTTAAAGATTGGTAAAGCTTTAAGGACTGTAAGTTGTAGTTATCTAGTCAAATTCTCATGCATATGTACTTAATGTTTTTGACATCATCAAATATTTGTTAAACTTGTATATTATGCTAATTTACAAGTTGGGAGAGATTGTTATATATATTTGATAATGTCATGGCTAATGTGATTTATGTTTAGTTTTCAGATCTTACTTAAACAGGATAAATTAGTACTTACTGGAAGTCAGGACTTAAGGATATCAGTACTTATATTATCAGGAGATAATTATCAGAAGATGGATATCAGAACTTAAGTACTGAAGGACGTTCAGATAAGGAAGGCAGCTGGTTAAAGGAAAGAAGATCGAGACAAACATAAGAAGAGATATGCATGAAGATGGAATTCTATGAAGAATATAATACTTGGAAGAAAAGATATCTGATTGATATATTTTAGGAAGCAGAATTATATTCCATATCAATTAGCGATTATCTTGTAACTGTGTAGTATATAAACACAGACATAGGGTTTACACTATAAGTGTTATCACAATCGAGAAGATTATTCATTGTAACCCTAGCAGCTCTCGTGATATTTGCTCATCACTGAGAGAGAACAGTTACATACTGTAACAGAGTTTATTATTTTAATAAAGTTTGTTTTTTGTTATGTGAGTTATTAAAGTTTAATTTGATTGTGCTATACACTGTATTCACCCCCCTCTACAGTGTGTGTGTGACCTAACATCCATATTCATCGAGATCTATAGTTCTCCCACTATTTTTCTTGGAAAGTAACTCTCTTTCAAAAAATACAGCGGTTCGAGCAACAAACACTTTGTTCTTGGTAGGATTATAGAAACGATGCCCTTTAGTTTCTTCAGGATATCCCACAAAATAATATTTATCTGAATTTGGTCCTAACTTGTGAGACACCAAGCGTTTCACAAACGCTTCGCATCCCCATACTTTCATAAACGACATGATGTGACGTTTTTCAGTCCATATCTCATATGGAGTCTTTTGAACCTATTTAGTTGGAACTTGGTTTAGTGTATATGCAGCCGTTTCTAGAGCATAACCCCATAAACTTATTGGAAGATCTGATCTGAAAATCTTGGAGCTGAATGAAAATCTTGGTCTGATCGCTTTGACTCTGCACACTACACTAAATCAAGGAATGCGAGCACAAATGACATTCCTAACTGCTCCATCAAAGAGGTGATGAGGTCTAAAATAGTCTCAAATAGAGCTAGATCAATCTGACCCTCAAGATGGCCTCTAGCTGTAATTCGAATGACAGCCTCAATCATATCCATGTTATAAACTAAGCCTGCCGGAAGTACCTTGCCCTCACCCCTCGGTGCAGTAAGTCGATCCAACAACTTACTTATAACATTACGAGCTTCAGTTAGGACACCCACAGTCATATGATAATCGGCGACAAGAAGAGCCTGAACCACATCTAGCAGTCCATGGGGTGCAGGTGGTGCAGACCTGGGAGATCCAACTGGATAACCAAGAACAATATCAGGTAATAATGGTGCAGGAGATAAAAGTGGCATCTCCTCAGTAGGTGTTAGGCTATGTACAGGGAAGGGAACGGGTATTGGTGGAACCTCTTTGATGTCTACAGGAATCTCCTCGAAAGGGTCTGATACTGGTATAACTAGTGCCATAAGAGGCCCCACTCCATCTGCCTTCACTATCGGCTGTGCCCTTCGTAACTTTCCTAGCTCTGGTAGTCGCCCTGACTATGGTCATCAATTCCTCAACGGCCAACTCTTCATTCTCGTGAGGATCCTCCACGGGATCCTCCTCAGTAATAATCTCTTCTAGGATAACATCCTCAACCTCTACATCCTCAACATGAACATCATCTGGTCCCTCATTAGGGTACTCCATCGGATCCAAAATCTGATCTCCAGCATGTAGTAAAACATCATTGTGTCGTTGCTCCTGAACCTCAAAGTTTGGTGTCCACTACTGTAACGCCCTCCAAACCCGGGGTATAAGTCTGGGGGTTACTAGCTAAATACCAACCCTGAACAAACCTGAATAACAATTAAGCAGTTACATATCTAAACCCCTTTAATACTAACCACAATCTTTTTAGGTTAAAGTATGAAAACAAGGACAACACTCTACTTTTATTACCCTCCAAATTTAAACTCTCACAAAACTCTGTTTATTACAAACCATTGTCTAACAAGTTTTCAACTACATTCATCTTTATTCAAACACACATATTATCTATCTATACTACACCTGTTCAGGTAACTCAAAACTTTCCTCCTGAATTAGTATAAGCACTTTTGATAATAGAGGGTCCCACTGCTTGACTCGTTTCTTTACCACGCGAGTTCTGATAGGTTTCATTTTCCTTCTTAACTCAAAACAAGAAGGTGAATAACAATAAAAAGGGGGGTGAGCCATAAGTTGCTCAACAAGTCCACAATTTATAAATATTGTTATAGTAAAGCTAAATTAACCGGTAATTTGGTTATACCTTCAAAGATATTACCTCGCAAGAAAAGAACAAAGTCCCTTATCGGCGAGTATCAATAAACAAAACTGGACACAAGTTCACACCTATATCCTGCTGATCAGCCAGGATACAGTGCAAATCCATACCTTAATGTATAAATCCATTCGGGTACCCAGGCTCTAGGCCTAACACAAGAATCCGGTTAATTCTCGATCCTTAGGATTAAGTGTATACCTAATCCTAATCGTTACCATCCAGTCCATAAAAGAGCAACCGAAATAATCGGTATGCTTTGATGTATCCCAACATCAAAATATATCATGATATATGTATATATATAACTATTGGAATATGAATAGAGGATTCAATGAATTAGGAGAAATCCGGAATCGAAATGAAATAGGAACAAAGGAATGATAATTGTGTATCAGTATTTGTGAACATGAATTACCAGTGTGTAACTACGATAAGAATCTAAGAGTGATTCACTATTCTAAATTTAGAATAGGGGAAAAACTTGCCTTTTACGCGATCTACCACAAGTATATATCACCGTTCTTGAATACTGGCTCAGTCCGCTTTGTTGGCTTCGTCTCTATCAAAGAAAGATGCTTATTTAGTCAACTCGCATTTCAATCGCGTCTTAAACCGACTTCACATAATCCTTATCATCTACCCGTACGTGTATTATTGACCCGTATAATAAATAGTAACAATTAGGACTCGATTAACCACATAATTCACATAGCATATAAGTCACATAGTCATTCTAGGTTTAAAATAATTTTTAGAATCGAAATCGACTCGCTATTCGCTTTACACAACAATATCTGGCTCCTTCCTATTTTTTAGAATTTATTGAACTCGTCTCTATAATTAATATGGCTTATAAGTAGATAAATATCGTAAGTCGACTCACTTCTAAAAGAAATTAGGATTTAAAACTATTTTTAATGAAAACAGATCATTTTTCTGAGTCGAAGGTCTTTCGTTTCTCCTAAATCGGATAAACGGTTCGATAAATAAGAATAAATAAATTTAATATTAAATATAGTTAATTATTAAAAATAATTGAACCTCAAAAATATTTTTAAATAATTATTTAGGAAAAATCAGAAATAAAAATGATTTTCCCATAATTTTGGAATTAAAATGAATTTATTATGAATTATTAAACATAATTTGATTAATTATCAAGATAATTAAATAATTTATAAATAATAAAAAAATAATAAATAATTAAAGAAATAAATAATTTTAATTTTTAGAAAATATTTCAGAATTATTTATAATATGAATTATTTAATTAATTAATTAAATAATCAATTTACAAAATAAATAGAACTAATTTTACAATTAATAAAAATAAAATGAAAAAGAAAATTTCAGAAACATTTGTCAGAAAACAGACTTCTGACAAAACAAATGAAAAGCGGGTCAAATGAACGGGACAAACGGGTCAAAATCCGGGTCGTGAAGAACAAGCCAGATTTTGCCCAGAATCCGGTCGCCGGAGCAACTTCCGACCAATCATTTTCTGGCCAAAAACGTAAACGTTTGGTTCGTTTTTGAGCTGGGTTCAATTTCAAATCACTTCCCCTTTCTGATTCAGGCCAAAACCAGCTGTGAAAACCCCTGGAACTCCATCTCCGATCAAACTCAACAAAACTACGGCCAAGTATCGATTTTCTTCGTTTATACATGAAACTTTGATTTTAATAGCTCAAATCAAAGTTTGTTAAACACAGAATCAAAGCCCTAACATCTAAGGAACCAAATATTCATCAAAATAAAAAAACGTATAAATCAAAATTTAACATAAACCCTAGATATCAAATTCACATATTCAGGAATCGTTCGTTCAATTAAATACCATGAATTGACTGCAAATCATCATATGAAGCTATATCAATTATCAAATCATCCTAATAACACTAGAATCAAAAAAACCCAATTCGAACATAAACCCTAGAAATCAAAAATCAAAATATACGAATTAAAACATGAAATTGATATTAAAAATAGAAAGAATAGATCAAAACCTTCGATTTGAGTACTTGAATCGCTTGATTTGATGCAGAAATCAGATCAAAATCACGGTTTAAATCTTCAACCCGAATCCGAAAACCCTGACCCGAATTACAGAGGATTTTTGTATTCATCTGATTTTTTGATAATTAATTAATAATAATTAAATAAAAATTAAACTATTTATAGCAAAAAAATTAATACTGCTAATTAAAATTAAGGCCCAAATTATACATCTATTAAAATTAATTGGCCCCTAATTTTATAATTTTTGAGTATTAATTTCTAATTTTTAAATATTTAATATATACAATATATATGCCAAAAATTCCAAAAAATTGTGAATAATTCAAAAATACAAAGAAATGGTATATTTGAAAGTTCTAAAATTGTATAAACTAAAAATATGATTTTTGTGGGGTTTTTAACACCCAATGGGGCCCGGAAAAGTCATTTTTCGCGAAACAAGAAAATTTATAAAATATCTAGATGTTCAGAATAACGCTATGGTACAAGCCGTTCTAAGAAAATTAAGACCAATTATTTTATTTGAAATATCAGCTATTAAAACGCAGTTCGGGTCGTATAACTTTTGGTACGAAAGCTTTTAATATGAAATAAAATATCCCATAAATACCCATAAAATATCCTAACGATACACAATACACGTAGCACATAACAGTTAGGGTTTCATAACTAATTACACATAAATGATATACTAACACACATAATTTATCTCTATTATGATATAATACAAGCGTAATTTCCCAGTCGTTACATCCTTCCCCCCTTAATAGGATTCTGTCCTCAGAATCTCACTAAGCAAATAACTGGGGATACTTTTCTAACATTTCACTTTCAAGTTCCCAAGATGACTCTTCTTGACACTCTCTCTTGCTGATCTAGAATTCTTATTGGTTGTTCTATAAAAGATAAATCAGGTTGAATCTCTATCGGCTCATATTCTATTACATGTCTAGAATCAGGATTATATCTCTTAAACATCGACATGTGGAACACGTTATGAATATGCTGCATGTGAGGTGGTAAGGCTAACTCATACGCAACTTTCCCGATTTTCTTTAAGATTTCAAAATGGACCAACGTATCACGGCTTCAGTTTACCCTTGTTACCAAATCTGGTCAATCCTTTCCATGACGATATTTTTAGTAACATATGCTCTTCTTCTTGGTAGTCTATATTCTTTCTAGCTTGATATGCATATTTGCGTTGTCGATTTTGCGCTGCCTCGAGTCGCTTTCGAATAAGCTCCATCTTTTCCTTAGTCAGCTGAATCAGTTCTGGACTTAAAATTTTACGTTCACCTACTTCATCCCAATATACAAGTGATCTGCATTTAATTCTGTATAAAGCTTCATAAGGTGGCATTCCAATGCTTGCATGATAGCTATTATTGTATGAAAAATCCACTAGCGGTAAATGCTCATCCCAACTGCCCTAAAAGTCAATTGCACATACATGTAACATATCTTCAATTGATTGGATAGTTCTTTCACTTTGTCCGTCTGTTTGTGGATGATAAGCAGTACTCATATTTAGTTTGGTACCAAGGCATTCTTGAAATTATCTCCAGAATCTTGAATTGAAACATGGATCTTGATCAGATACAATGGATACTGGAGCTCCATGTCGCATCACAATTTCTTTGAGGTATAAATGCACTAAATTGTCAAACAAATATCGTTCGTTGATTGGAAGAAAATGTGCTGACTTAGTTATGTTAGGAGGAAACACACACACACACACACATATTCGAGATTCAATTTTACCAATACGGAGTACACACACAACAATATGTTTGACGTGGAAAACCCACGTCCCAATTTGTATTATTAATCAAAACAATTATCAATATTACATCAACAGATAACACTTTAATGGTGTCCAAAACTGATACTTGAGCTAACCAATGCTCAAGCATCTCTCACACGATACCTAAGACGACTACATCTCTTAAGCATACATCAAAATAATAACATGACTGTGTATATATAGCCATCACAAACTTAGCCAGCAAGACATACCTAATCTAATTACAATAATAATTGTCTGCCCATACAATTATTATCCATTCCCATTATGATAATAATTGTCAACACATACAATTATTACTCAAATCAATTATGATAATAATTGTCAACAAATATAATTATTACCCAATCTAATTATGTCTTGTATCACCAAGCCCATATCACATATTGGGTTTAACCCCAACAATCCTCCCTTTCAACCCAATACTCCAGATCAGGTTGAATGGTAACCATCAAAATAGCAATGTACGTTCCCCGATGCCTCCCCTCGAACAAGAATCCATTCATCTCGTTCTTCCAACTTTTGAGAATCACTAAGGCCCATATAGTGACCTCCAATAACTCCAAACTACCGTTCTTCATCCTAAAGGCATATCCATCCACAAAATCACGTGCATCAACCACGAGTACCTCCTTTCAGCATTGAGTCACCCGATCCTTGCTTTCACAATCCTTCGGCCTCTTTTGAAGAACATCACAAGTATCATCCAAATTTTTTCACCTTGTTGATCAACTATCAAACCATTGAAACTATTTCAATGATCCCGTCCATCTTCCACCTCGAGTTCGAATGAATTGATCCATGGTGCAAGTCAACCGCCATACCGCACGTAACTTTGTCAGAAAATCCATCAACGTACTCCACCATAACAATTGAACCTCGAATGTTCCTCCAACCCAATTCATCACAAACCTCGAACCTTGGCTCTGATACCACTTGTTAGAAGGAAACACACATATAAATATTCGAGATTCAATTTTACCAATACGGAATACACACACAACAATATATTTGATATGGAAAATCCACGTCCGAATTTGTATTATTAATCAAAACAATTATCAATAATACATTAACACATAACACTATAATGGTGTCCCAAACTAATACTTGATCCAACCAATGCTCAAGCATCTCTCACACGATACCTAAGACAACTACATCTCTTAAGCATACATCAAAATAATAACATGACTATGTATATATAGCCATCACAAACTTAGCCAACAAGACATACCTAATCTGATTACAATAAAAATTGTCTGCCCATACAATTATTATCCCTTTCCATTATGATATTAGTTGTCAACACATACAATTATTACTCAATCCCATTATGATAATAATTGTCAACAAATACAAATATTACCCAATCCAATTATGTCTTGTATCACCAAGCCCATATCACATATTGGGTTTAACCCCAACAAGTTAGTCTGTCGATTATTATCCAAATTGTGTCATGATTTGCCCTGGTTTTGGGAAGTCCTACTACAAAATCCATTGCTAAATGTTCACATTTCCATTCTGAAATATCTAGTGATTATAGTATTCCACTTGGATGTTGATGTTCTGCTTTAACTTATTGGCATAAATAGCACTTACTTACCCACTCTGCTATTTCTTCCTTCATGTTTGGCCACCAAAAGTTTTCTTTCAGATCTCGATACATTTTTGTACTTCCTGGATGTATGGAATATCTTGAGTTGTGAGTGTCTCATAATATTTCTTCTTTCAATTCTGGCATATTAGGTATTCATATTCTTGATGAAAATCGTAGAATTACTTTGTCATCTTTTTGCCTTGTATTTCTTCTCCTGTTAGGTTATCATCTTCTTGACTTATCACTTCTTCTTGACATCTTCTAATCTTTTCCAATAGTTCCGATTGAAATGTCATTGCATAGATTACTTCAGTGGGTTCTCCTGGAATACGAACTTCAATTTCCAATTTCTCAAATTCTCTGACTAATTCTTTTGAAGAAGTCAACATATTCAATCTCTCTTTTCAGCTTAGCGCATCTGCCACTATGTTCGCTTTTCCTGGATGATAGCTGATGGTAACATCATAATCCTTGATTAATTCTAGCCATCTTTGTTGTCTCATGTTAAGTTCCTTCTATGTAAGATATATTTTAGGCTCTTATGATCCGTGTAGATTTCACACTTCTCACCGTAAAGATAATGTCTCCAAAGTTTCAGTGCGAACACGATAGCTGCTAGTTCCAAATCATACGTACGATATCTCTGTTCATAAGGTTTCAGCTGTCTAGAAGCATATGCAATAACGTTACCCTGCTGCATCAATACGCATCCTAGTCCTCGATATGAAGCGTCGTTGTAGATGACAAAATCTCCATGCTCATCTGGTAGCACAAGTATAGGTGTGGTCACCAATCGATTCTTTAGTTCTTGAAAACTTTCTTCACACTTGTCATCCCCTACAAACTTTTCATTCTTTCGAGTCAACTTAGTTAATGGCGTAGCTATCTTTGCAAAATCCTTGATGAATCTTCTGTAATACCCTGTCAATCCTCAGAAACTTCTGACTTCTGTCAGGGTCTTTGGTATTTCCCAGTTTAATACAACTTCAATCGTTGCTGGATCAACTTTGATTCCTTCTATACTGATTACGTGGCCCAGAAATTGTACTTCTTTTAACCAGAATTCGCATTTCGAGAACTTCGCGTAAATCTGTTCTTTTCTTAAAATTTTCAAAGCAATCTTCAAATGCTCGACATGTTCTTCTTCAGTCTTCGAATAAATCAAGATGTCAAAAATAAATACAATTATAAATTTATCAAAATTCTTCTTGAATACCCTGTTCATTAAATCCATAAATGCTGCTGGTGCGTTAGTTAAACCAAATGTCATTACAAGAAATTCATAATGCTCATATCTGGTACAAAAAGAAGTCTTGGGAATATCTTCATCCTTGACCTCTGTGTCTTATAATTTCTTTGTCCAGAAGATCTTTCAATTGCATTAACAATTCTTTCATTTCAAACAGTGCCATTCAATATGGAGCTTTTGAAACTGGTTCTGTACCTAGTGCTAAATCAATAGTAAACTCAATTTCTCGATCCGACGGTAATCCTGGAAGTTTATCTCGAAAAATGTCAGGAAATTCACACACAATTGGGATGTCTCTTATCCTTGGACTTTCCTTTTCAGTATCCAACACATAAGCTAGATAAACTTTACATCCTTGTCATAGCAATCGTTTAGTCTGCATCATTGTTAGGAATTTTTTCAGCTGTTTCTCACCCATAATATTACCGTTGCATTTTCCATAGTTCGTAATTTCACTTTCTTATCCGCACAATCGATCTGAGTACTACGAGCTAACCAATCCATTCATAAAATAACATCAAACTCTCCTAACTTGAAATGTATCAAGTCTACAGAGAAATGATGTCCGGCTGTATCGATATTGCATTCGGGACATACTCGATCTACAAGAACTTGGTCGTCATTCGCTAATTTTATAATTAACGTCTCGCCCAACCGTTGACTTTTACAACTTATCTTATCAATGAAATATTCAGAAATAAAAGATCGTGTGGCTCTAGAATCAATCAATATTTTTGCATCTGCGTACTGTGACCCCACAATATACACACACACCACCGGTTATAGTCTCAGAGATGAACACCAAAATTAACACAAGTTATTTTATTCCACAATTATAAGTCATTACACCTCAAAAGGGTTTCTGAATAAATTTATATATTCTTTGGCATCATTACAATTCATATATATAGATAAGTCTGGTACGTCAAGTTGAAAGCCTAGCCTATTGGTAGTTCCTACCTCAGCTACAACGGCATCAACGCCTACAGGAAACTGTGGAACATTTCCTATCCGCTCGAGAATTGGGATCTCGGTCCCGTTCATCTTGTCTAGCTATTGTTGTGTGATGAAAGAGTAAAGCAAGGGTACGCAACAAACCCACCAAAATAACATGTATAATAATTAACAATATATGAGCATTCTCATAGTACTCATAAAAGTCTTGGTCAAGCAGAAATGAACCAAGTTTGATATATTAATGTGACCAAGTCGCAAAATATTCGGTATATATATACTTTTCAAAATATTTGAAATCCTCTTCCATGCATAATATACACAGAGTTCCAGTTTATAACTGTATAAAAATATCATTGCAAGGTGATCTCATATATCTAACCTTGTCTCAACGTTCTTCTGAAAAATCTTTGTCATGCATAAGATAATCATTAACTAGATATAAGTTGAAAAGGTGAAGTTACAAGATACTCCAATATACTTATATCTTATCCGAATACTACTTGAACTACCACCGTTCAAGTTATAATCAGTTTCAAAAGTTCATCACATAGATGAGACTACAAGATAAGACTTGAATAGATTCAATCTTTGAAATATCATTTGGAAGAAATGAAGTTACAAGATACTTCATTAAGTCCCGATATATATACACCTATATATATATCTCATACACTCCTTGAAAACCTCTGTTATGAAAATTATAAACAGAATTGCGATATCCAATGAATTTGGAAAGAAGAAAACCTTAGCATAAACCTGATATCTTGCTGATCAGGCAGAGATACCAATTAAGTCACCTTTTCTACTAGTAGATGGATGAATTCTCCACTGGTCATCACCCTGGCCGCATTAGGACCTTATGCTGGACTGCCACTCAGCCACTTATGCATTGATGGACTCCCACCGAGCCTCTTACACTTTTATGGACACCCACTGAGCCCATGTCGCCTATGCCGACACATTTTGATTGGGCTTACTTCACGAACATTGGGCAAGTAATCAAATTCTTTTATCAAATTAGCAACTTCGTTGCGCCGAAAATACACCACGGAGCTGGATCCCTTAGGTTTTGAGTGAATATTTAAATCCCCTTCGAAAGGAAGATTTTAAATTAAAATCGAGTTTTGGGATCCGCTCTAACTTTTAAAATCATTTTGAAGACTCGAAAACATTTTTGAAAATGTGTGAAGTAAGGATGATTTAATAGAATAAATCAGTTACAAAATAATCGAAGAATATCTTAATATTATTCTTTATATAATATTCCAATAAAGAATAGCTTTTATCAAATAAAATCCAGTGAAAGTTTTTGAAAATAATACTTGAAACGAATAATAATTATCGAAAGATATACTTATACGAAAGTAAGATCTTTATTTGAATAATCGAAAATAAGTTTGATTATTATTCAAAACTATGGAATATACCTTATTCGATTAATAGTTATGGAAAACTATATAAAATATACTCGGAAACCTTGCCTCCCTGTTTTAGGAAAATGTTTAACTTTGGGTCCCCTATGCTAAGGGTATACGCAAATAATGCATATCTCTAGCATAGGTATTATACAGTTTATAATAATTGAATCAATAATGAGATATCAAGATTACAAAACAGGAATGCATATATATATATATATAATATCAACATGCTCCAATGTATCACAAGACTTGCTAATAACAACCATGCACTTATCTCAAGATGATGCATAAATATATTTACATTACAACAACAATTTAACGGGTAGACAACTTGCCTGAGTGTTCCGAGGTAGAGTTAAGCTTAGAGTGGGTCCGGTAACCTATGCATAACAACATAAGCCAGAATTGAACCACGGTCACTTAAGTAACTAGACTTTATCCACTTAGACCCTAACGTTTGCTTTTGCGCTTAACAATTTACATAAGTCGCTCGAGTACCCTCAGCTCCACCATTTTTATAAAATTAACCGTTAAACATTTTAAGGCAACTCTTTCACGAGTACTTTACCAACTGCCTAATCCACCTTGCAAAATTGTTTCGTAATCCAATTAGTCTTTAAGGGCTTTAAACAAGGTTTCAAAGTTAAGTGAGGGGTAAAGGTTCGTTCGTGAAACGCCGTAACTTAAAACGGTTGTTTCTCCTAAACCGTACATCGGATCTAAGCGAACCACATATCAAAACGAAGATTAAAACACAAACTATCTAATCTTGGAAGTTTTTAGTTCGTAGCAGTGGGTGTCCGGGTCCAAAATTTATGCACAAAACAGTTAAGGAAAATCGGGCATTATAACGGCTATAACCTAACGATTTCCAAATTTTACCAACATTGAATCAACACCAATCTAACACAACAATGTTAGTTTATACCTTCCTTGGAGAGCGGAGAATTACTAACAAGCCTCTAGGAACCTCTAACTATCTCTACCAAGCTTGGATCTTAAAGAAAACATAAGAAAACAAAATGTTAGTTCTTGAAAACACTATTCATCAAGAACTTTGAGGAATTGTTTAACTAAGGAATCCTTGGAATCTTGGCTTCAAACTTATAGCATAACTAAGTTATGAAATATAGGATCCAAAGAAACAAACCTTGTAATTTTCCATGGCCTATAGCTTGTATTTTGAAAATCTATTTCACCATTTCTATGAAAAAGTCGAATGAAAGAAGAAGAAAATGGGGGAGAGCTTTTGCTTGCTTTGTTTGCCTTGGGAAATGAGAAAGTAATGCTGGGTGGAGGATAATTCTTGAACAAATATCTTGATAAAGTGATGACATCACTTGCTTATGTCATTGTTTGCATCATTCCTTTGCCACATGTCATAATCTCATGGTGTGAGGGTGTCTTTAACAACATGTTTTAGCTTCTCTTGGAAGCTTCCTTCCCATGCTACTTGCACGTGCTTGCCCCTTGGTCGTTTATTTGTTTTACGGTTCGCTTAACACTCATTCTCGTTAATTGTTTGAGGGATCATATATCCAGGATCTTATTACTTGGGCTTCCCTAAACCTTTCTTAATATGTTATAGAGAAAATTGCACTTTGCACCCTCAAACAAAGTTGAAAAAACAATTTTATACCAGAACTTTCGGAAATACAACTTGCACCCCTCAACTTCAACTTACTAATTCAGTATGCACCCTTTTGCAGATTATAATTAAAATAATAAGGGGTAAAAAGGGAACTTTATTTTAAAATTTTAAATAAATTTTAGTTAGAATTTCAAAAATAAGTTAAAATATTTATAAAAATGATTTCTTGTATATTAAATATTAATATTGATCAGAATATTTTTATTAAATGCACTTTAAAATCATAACGACGTCAAAGACTTTAAAATAAATTAATTACATTAAATTAAATATATATAAAATATATAAAAAAAATTATTTTGAATTTAATTTTGGTTGAATTATATAATTTTTGGCATTAATAATATTACTAAAATTCAAAACTCAACTATATAATATTATTCAAAAAATTTAAAGATATTATTTTATATCTATAATAATAAATTCAATTTTTAATATAATCTGAAAAATAAAAAAATTAGTTTAGTTAATATTTTACTGAAATTCCCATTCTACCCCTTACTTTTTTAATAATAACCGTCGAAGAGGTGCTTTCTGAATTGGCAGGTTGAAGTTGAGGGGTGCAAACTGAGTTTCCAATACTATTGATACACATTTGTTTTTGAAACAAAATAAGAGGGTGCAAAGTGCAATTTTCTCTATTTTATATTCCTTAAATGATCCTTTCTTATAATCCTTGAATTGAAATATTTTTCATCATGTTACCTTATACTTAATCCTGTCGGTATCCGGTGAATTTTCGGGAAAAATCAAAGTGTACGAATTCAAATTCTGACGATCTTTACATACCCTCATATTCATTATGGAGTGCTAATATGATCTCAGAATATCCATCAAAGAACCCCAACATAGGGTGGTCTGACACTTTTACTCAATCAGCAAAATCAGCAAAAGTTTCTATTCATCAGGGTTTCAAAAATTCCAAAAATTGGTATTATTACAGTCTCCCCTCAAAAGGATTCCGTCCCAGAATCATATAGAAAACAGTTGGAGATGCTTTTCTAGCATTGCGCTTTCTACCTCTCAAGTCAATTATTCTCATAACCCTTACATGTTGCTCCATATATGTCAAGTCCGGATGCATATCTATGCGCTCGTATACTCCTATACGTCCCACATTCGGATTATGCTTCCTTAATATTGATATGTAGAACTTGTTATGAACTTGCTGCAGGTTCAAGGGTAAGGCTAGTTCATTTGATTCTTCCCAATACGTTTTAATATATCCAAGGGTCCAACAAATCGTGAACTTAGCTTTTCTTTCTTTCCAAACCTCATTAATCATTTCCAAGGGAATACCTTTAACAATACTAGGTTCCCTACTTCATATTCTTTATCCTTTTGGGCCAAACCGACATACTTCTCCAGTCGATCTTGGGCTGCTACCATCTGTCCTGTGATTAGATCTACTATGTCCTTGGTTATTTGGACTACTTTGGACCTGAGCATCTTGTGCTCTCCAACTTCATCCCAATATAAGGGAGATCGGCATCTTTTTTTTTTCGTACAGGGCCTCGTAAGGAGATATTTCGACACTGTCATATCTATCATCGTAAGAAAACTCAATCTGTGCTAAGTGATCATTCTAAATTTCTTTCAAGTCTATCATACAGACTCTCATTATATCATCTAGCTCTACAGCTTTCGCTTCTCAATACTTATTCTTTTCTAGTTCGTAATCATTACTATCTTCCATACAAAATACTATTCTGGATATACCTTTACTCGCTAGAGTTTTATAACCTTTTAATAAATGCGTCAACCTTAGTATCACGAACGCGTTTCCATTCCGAATACCACCATACTTTTACTATTCCTTTTCTAGCTGCTTCTATCTTCGAAAGCTTGATCCATCATATAGAAGTAAAAGAATTTATTGAGAGATCACCATGATCATGAACACTTGTTATATCGAATAGTTAGTACCGAAGGTGGCCAGCCTTTAGTACTTAACAAGCAATTAAACAACATATGGTATCCTACTAGGTTTCTATCACACAGATAGATAGTCATTTGGAAATACCTCCCCTTCTGGATAGGTTGTTCTTATCATTTTACACGAAATGAAAAGGAGAGAAAAAGAACAATTTTAAGGAAAATATGGTCACAAAATATCTGTTTTGGAATCTACCTATGAACTATAGAGGTTTATCATAGGAGAATAAAACATATATGTATATGAATCAACATCAAGTATTATCGCATCGCAATTCACGTGCCTGAATATTTTACTATTATGTCCTTCGCTTTATGGACCTATGCTCTTGTCCGAGCTCATAAACAATCACCTTTGAAACTCCCTCGACATCAAAAATTGAATCTGGTATTTCATTCTAGACATCGTCATCAGTATAATCCATTGCTATACCGCAACCTTCTTCGTATAGTAATACTACTATTTATCGATAAGAAGGAATAAATATATCATAGGTAAATGTTCGGCTTAGTTGGTCTATCAATAATAACTTATACACCACCATGACCCGATTAGTGGAACTCAGTCTTAACATCCATTACAATACAACTCTCACAGTTGTTATCATCTCATTATTCAAAAAATCGTTGCTACATTGCTATAGTCCACCGCGGACCTACGGTATTCATTCGTTTTCCTTGAAATCTTAATAGCTGACCATACTGAGTCCATACCTATCGTATCAAATTCTTCTAAGGAGGCAACATAATCACCATTCATGATTCATGAAGAACAATCCTGAACTTGACGTACATATGACATGAAGCAGATAAAATTGTAGATGAGTTTCAATCAAAGCAAAGATAGAAGGGTAACACCATTATTAACCATATGTCTTTATTAGGAGTCATGAAGCTAAAAGGTTCATTTAGTCTTTTCATGACATGGTCCTGGATTATCTCAAGATAGGACCTTCTAAGATAGGTAGCCTGCTCACGGCGATAACATGAATTAAATCTTTACCAAACTACTATTACGGTTGAGTATTGCACAATCATCAGAAGGAATGTCAACCTTTCACACCATAATACAACCTTCGCGACTTTAACCATCATTACTGTATTCTTTTGGCATGAACGCCTATAATTGTCATCTTACACTTAAAGTGTCAGCCACCTCTTTGGCTTTTCCTGATAGTAATATTTCCTTACAATCAATGTCATTTGAACGATCTTCCACTAAATTTTCTACCTCATTTCCAATCACTGCTTATGTGAAAATGCTCTTAAGCTTTGGTGAGGAAAAAAAATATCACCATTTTTCCATATGTTATTGCCTCGGTCTTTAGATGTGAACATTGTCACGATTGACTCTCGATCATACTTAGGACATATTTTATCTTAGGTCCTAATTGCCTCGAACAATTTCGACCTTTACTGGTTCAATCCATACTTTCTCATGGTTTAACAAGTGCCCACCTGGAATTATTATAGTTACGTCATATTTCCTTTATCAAAATTTCTATTCTTCAGAACTTCGAATATTACCTTTCTCCTTATAAAACCTCTAAGGTTATCCTTTAATCGTTCCTCCTGTATTCCCTAGATACAGGGCATATCAAAATACCATTTACTAATACTAGAACCATTGTCTATATACTTCTGAAAAATTTCTCCACTGATCTTTAAAGGTTGTTGTTAAATTAATCCTTTCCAATTTATACTGTCAAAACTCACTATCCCTATTAAGGGTGAAATGCCAACCTTTATGCATTCCCCTAGGGTTCATCTCAAGTTATCAAGGTTTTATCCTTAATTCCACCTTTAAAAAGGTACCTGCATCCTTCCATGGGTAAATCAAATCATATATCCTTGATAGATTATCTTATTTAATCATTCCCACCTCGATAGTCTATACCAAATTTCATAATAGCATCCTTATTCAAGTTGAGGTCAATCCATATGGCCTCCAAAAGATAACAATGGTTATCCGTTTTTCTTTCCTAATTTGGTAATGATAACAGGGATATTCTGGAAGATATTGGTCGTGTTCAATATGAACTTTTTAGTTCTAACTATTCATTTATCTCCATTATTTATCTCAACCGTCATCTCAATGTTGTGATATCTTTTATACCTAGCGTCTCCCTTTCTGGGTATCAAGCCACAGGTCTTACATACACTTCACATTCTTGAAGGTCACTTCCTTCATCCCATTTTCCTAATATCTTGTTATCCTGTCTCCTCAGTCCATCCGTGTTTCCTTATTAATCCATCAGTCTATCTCAAAGTTTCATCGAATACTCTCAACTTAAAGGGGATTAATTATATGTATCGCTTACACCTTCAAACCTTGACTTTATCTAAAGATCAGTCACCATCGCGCTGATGATGACACACTTCTCTATATTTATTGCTAGGGTTCCTTAGGGTTTCACATACTTAACTCCCTTATCACTTCTGAATTCTATTTCCTTTATATCGATTTATACTACTTCCCCTTTGAGTCTTTTATTTTCGGTTCTATTATAACCATTTCATGAACCAACACAACATAAACATTGGTTTCAAACATCCCATCATTCTGGATCCATGTCCTTCAGACGAATCTTGACGATTTCATTACCCAGATTCATGATTTATCATACTTGTCCGCCTCTGATCTGGCTCTAAAACTTCTACACTATCTCTCTATCTTCCTTAGCCTTCCACCAGCGGGTGGCTTCTCTCATAGGAAGGTAAGTGGAAAAAATAGTTTTTTCCGCTTTATCAATCATTTAGAATATAAAATGATTCATTTATTTCCTTTAAACAGGATCTTGCCTCGACTAGGCCAGCTTGTTCCTTGGAACTATGAGAGCTTCACGACTTAAAGGTCCTGGAAGAATTTCCCACCACATTGTTTTCTCAGGGTGGTGGTTGGGGATAAAAGTATAAGTTTTGTTTAGGCAGGTCCATGAATTGCCCAATAGGAGTACCATCCCGGTTCTTCCTATCTTGTTCGACTTCTATTTTCTCATTATAAAATGTTTCATCATTCTCCCATAATCGGGGTTATCTTATACGTTAAAATCCTTGTTTTTAACTAAATTATGTTATGGGTTCCTTCTTCCTTGATGGGGACCTCCCTAACTATCACATTCAGGCTTTGCCCTAAATCTTATTCCTCAAACTATGGCTTTCATCTAAGATCTCATCTTTAAGCTCTTGAATATTGAAACCTAATTTCTGTCGGAATACCTCATTATTCCCTTATCATCTTTCTGGATATTAATCTCTTCTCCCATCATTAGCTCTCTGCCTTCATTCATCACTTTTTCTTGGCACATCTGATCTTTTCCAATAATTCGGGTTGCATTACAATCTCAAACAGCTTTTCAGTACCGACTCCGGTTACCTTCACTTCTATTTCCATTTTCTAGAAATATCTTATCAACTCTTTTGAGGACATTATCATCTTGAGTCTCTCCTTTATACTAAGGGCATCATCCACCATATTGGCTTTCCATGGATGATAAATAATCCCATAATCCTAATACTTAATTAACTCTAACCACATCCTCTAGCGCATGTTGAGCTCTATCTGCGTGAAAATGTACTAGAGCTCTTATGGTTTGTGTAAATCTCGCACTTTTCTCCATACAAGTAGTGCCTCCAATCTTTGGGGAAAAATTATTGCCGTGAGCCCAAGATCATGGGTGGGATATCGAATTTCATATTCCCTAAATTTTCTTGATGCGTATGTGATTATCTTTCCACGCTGTATAAGAATGCACCCTAGTTCCTTATGCGAAACATCACTACAAATCACAAAATCTCTTTTTCCATCCGGCAACGCCAATTTAGGGGTCGTCACCAATCTTTTCTTCAGTTCTTGGAAGTTGTTCTCGTATTTCTCTGTCCATTCGAACTTCTCAGTCTTACGAGTAATCCGCGTTAAAGGGGCCGTGATCTTTGTAAAATCTTGAATGAAACTACGGCAGTAACCAACCATTCCTATCTCTAGTAGTCTCCCTGACTACAGTCATTAATTTCTCAGTGGTCCTTTCTTCATTCTTGTCAGGATCTCCCAAGGGATCCTCTTCAACAACAATCTCTTCTAGGATAACATCCTCAACCGCTACATCCTTAATATGAACATCATCCGGTCCCTCGTTAGGGTGCTCCATTGGATCCACAATCTGATCTCCGATATGTAATAAAAACAACATCGCGTTGTTGCTCCTCAACCTCAGGGTTCGTCCCCCTAATACCTTATACGATAGTGAACTATGTTACTATCATGATATTTATAAGGGTTCCCATAAGGGTTTAAACTGTCAGCACTACGTTATGTAGTCCGACTATGAACTTGGCAAGAGTTCTTATTATCTTAGTGAACTTATTATTTTAACGATGCATCATCTCTGAGATTTATAACGCTTAGCTCTGATACCATTTCTGTAACACCCACAAATCCGGGGTCGGGGATCCGGGTTGTCATGAGTTCCATTTTCCTTAATAACACTTAATCTTAATAAATAACCAACTACTGCGTACTATGACCCTACAATATGCACACACACCACCGGTTATAGTCTTAGAGATGAACACCAAAAATAACACAAGTCATTTTATTCCACAATTATAAGTCATTACACCTCAAAAGGGTTTCTGAATAAATTTACATATTCTTTGCCATTATTACAATTCATAAATATACATAAGTCTAGTACATCAAAAGTTGAAAGCCTAGCCTATTGGTAGTTCCTACCTCAGCTACAACGACATCAACGCCTACAGGAAACTGTGGAAAATTTCCTATCCGCTCACGAATTGGGAGCTTGGTCCCGTTCATCTTGTCTAGCTGTTGTTGTGTGATGAAAAAATAAAGCAAGGTGAGCAACAAGCCCACCAAAATAACATGTATAATAATTAACAATATATGAGCATTCTCATAATACTCATGAAAGTCTTGGTTAAGCAGAAATGAACTAAGTTTGATATATTAACGCGACCAAGTCACAAAATATTCAGTATATATGTATATATACTTTTCAAAATATTTGAAATCCTCTTCCATGCATAATATACACAGAGTACCAGTTTATAACTGTATAAAAATATCATTGCAAGGTGATCTCATATATCTAACCTTGTGTCAACGTTCTTCTGAAAATCTTTGTCATGCATAAGATAATCATTAACTAGATATAAGTTGAAAAGATGAAGTTACAAGATGCTTTAATATACTTATATCTTTTCCGAATACTACTTGAACTACCATCGTTCAAGTTATAATCAGTTTCAGAAGTTCATCACATAGATGGGACTACAAGATAAGACTTGAATAGATTCAATCTTTGAAATATCATTTGAAAGAAATGAAGTTACGAGATACTTTATTAAGTCCCGATATATATATACACCTATATATATATCTCATACACTCCTTGAAAACCTATGTTATGAAAATTATAAACAGAGTTGCAATATCCAATGAATTTGGAAAGAAGAAAACCTTGGCATAAACCTGATATCTTGCTGATCAGGCAGAGATACCAATTAAGTCCCCTTTTCTACTAGTAGATGGATGAATTCCCCACTGGTCATCACCCTGGCCGCATTAGAACCTTATGCTGGACTGCCACTCAGCCACTTACGCATTGATGGACTCCCACCGAGCCTCTTACACTTTTATGGACACCCACTGAGCCCATGTCGCCTATGCCGACACATTTTGATTGGGCTTACTTCCCGAACATTGGGCAAGTAATCAAATTCTTTTATCAAATTAACAACTTCGTTGCGCCTAAAATACACCAAGGAGCTGGATCCCTTAGGTTTTGAGCGAGTATTTAAATCCCTTTCGAAAGGAAGATTTTAAATTGAAATCGAGTTTTGGGATCTGCTCTAACTTTTAAAATCATTTTGAAGACTCGAAAACATTTTTGAAAATGTTTGAAGTAAGGATGATTTAATAGAATAAATCAGTTACAAAATAATCGAAGAATATCTGAATGTTATTCTTTATATAATATTCCAATAAAGAATAGCTTTTATCAAATTAAATCCTGTGAAAGTTTTTGAAAATAATACTTGAAACGAATAATAATTATCGAAAGATATACTTATACGAAAGTAAGATCTTTATTTGAATAATCGAAAATAAGTTTGAATATTATTCAAAACTATCGAATATACCTTATTCGATTAATAGTTATAGAAAACTATATAAAATATACTCGGGAACCTCGCCTCCCGGTTTTAGGAAAATGTTCAACTTTGGGTCCCCTATACTAAGGGTATACCCAAATAATGCCTATCTCTAGCATAGGTATTATATAATTTATATTAATTGAATCAATAATGAGATATCAAGATTACGAAACATGCATGCATATATATATATATAATATCAACATGCTCCAATATATCGCAAGACTTGCTAATAACAACCATGAACTTATCTCAAGATAATGCATAAATATATTTACATCACAACAACAGTATAAAGGGTAAAAAACTTGCCTGAGTGTTCCGGGGTAGGCTTAAGTTTAGAGTGGGTCCGGTAACCTATGAACAACAAAATAAGCCGGAATTAAACCACGGTCGCTTAAGAAACTAGACTTTATCCACTTAGACCCTAACGTTTGCTTTTGCGCTTAGTGATTTACATAAGTCGCTCGAGTACCCTCGGCTCCACCATTTTTATAAAATTAACCGTTAAACGTTTTAAGGCGATTCTTTCGTGAGTATTTTACCAACTGCCTAATCCACCTTACAAAATTGTTTCGTTATCCAATTAGTCTTTTAAAGGCCTTGAACAAGGTTTCAAATTTAAGTGAGGGGTAAAGGTTTGTTTGTGAAACGCCGTTACTTAAAACAGTCGATTCTCCTAAACCGTACATCGGATCTAAACGAACCACATATCAAAAAGAAGCTTAAAACACAACTAATCCAAGCTTGGAAGTTTTTAGTTCATAGAAGTGGGTGTTCTATCCAAAATATATGCAAAAAACAGTTAAGGAAAATCGGGCATTACAACGGCTATAACCTAACGATTTCCAAATTTTACCAACACCGAATTAACACCAATCCAGCACAACAATCCAAACATCAACCACAAACAACCTAAAATCCTAATCACCATTATCATCCAAACAAATCAAATTTAAAACTAAGGGTTCAAGAGTTTATACCTTCCTTGGAGAGCGGAGAATTACTAACAAGCCTCTAGGAACCTCTAACTATCTCTACCAAGCTTGAATTTTAAACAAAACATAAGAAAACAAAATGTTAGTTCTTGAAAACACTATTTATCAAGAACTTTGAGGAATTGTTTAACTAAGGAATCCTTGGAATCTTGGCTTCAAACTTAAAGCATAACTAAGTTATGAAATATAGGATCCAAAGAAACAAACCTTGTAATTTTCCATGGCCTAGAGCTTGAGTTTTGAAAATCTATTTCACCATTTGTATGAAAAGGTCGAATGGAAGAAGAAGAAAATGGGGAGAGCTTTTGCTTGCTTGGTTTGCCTTGGGAAATGAGAAAGAAATGCTTGGTGGAGGATAATTCTTGAACAAATATCTTGATAAAGTGATGACATCACTTGCTTATGTCATTGCTTGCATCATTCCTTTTCCACATGTCACAATCTCATGGTGTGAGGGTGTCTTTACTTACAACCACATATTTTAGCTTCTCTTGGAAGCTTCCTTCCCATGGTACTTGCATGTGCTTGCCCCTTGGTCGTTTATTTATTTTATGGTTCGCTTATTTCTCATTCTCGTTAATTGTTTGAGGGATCATATCCAGGATCTTATTACTTGGGCTTCCCTAAACCTTTCTTAATAGTTTATATTCCTTAAATGATCCTTTCTTATAATCCTTGAATTGAAATCTTTTTCATCATGTTACCTTATACTTAATCCTGTCGGTATCTGGTGGATTTTCGTGAAAAATCAAAGTGTCCGAATTCAAATTCTGACGATCTTTACATACCCTCATATACATTATGGAGTGCTAATATAATCTCAGAATATCCATCAAAGAACCCCTACATAGGGTGGTCTGACAATTTTACTCAATCAGCAAAATCAGCAAAAGTTACTATTCATCAAGGTTTCAAAAATTCCAAAAATTGGGGTTATTACACATTTGCCTTGTTGCAGACGCCCGTATATTTCTGACCACATGTCTTACAGTATGGCAATGGCGGTCTGATGATTCCCTGCTGGTTGGGAGCTTTGAAATGATTACCTGCTCTCTGGTTGCTTTGTCCTATCCTTTTAAAATTCATATTGGCTCGGGCTTGAAATCTTGGCTTCTTGTTGTAACGATTCTGAAAATTTCCTTGTCCCTTTTCCTTTTGGGACATCTCACTTTCCCCTTCAATGATCATGGCTTTCTGAACCACGGCGGTATAAGTCGTCAATTCAAAGACTGCCACTCTGCTACGAATCCATGGCTATAATCCCTGTTGGAATCTCTTAGCCCATTTTTCCTCAGTATCAACCTGCTCCGAAAAAACCTAGCCAATTCCGTAAACTTGGCTTCATATTTAGTCACTGACATATTTCCTTGCTTCAATTCCAAGAACTTAATTTCCATCTGATTGTTCATATAGCGAGGAAAATACTTTTCCAGAAATAACTCCGTAAACCTGTCCCAAGTTTCGATGCCTTCACCTTCTAAAGCTTTCTTGGATTCCCACCAATAATTTGCTTCTCCTTTCAGGAAATAGCCAGCAAAATCAGTCTTCTGGTCCTCTTCAACCTTCTCAAGCGCAAACTTTTTCTCGATTTCTTTCAACCAAGCCCTAGCCTTAGTATGATCCGCTATACCCTCAAATTCTGGAGGCTTAACTGACTGAAACTGCTTAAAGGTAATAACAGGCACAACTGGTGGTATCTAAGGTTCAGGACGAGGTGGCTGTTATAACATCTGTTGTTGAATCTGCTATTGTTGTTACTGCATCTGCTGCTACATCATTATAATATGTTGTTGCATCAGATGGAACATTTGGTTAATGGTATTATTATTCTGTCAGTCAGAATTGTTGTTGGAGGTTTCCGTTCTCGTCTTTCTTTTTGGTGCCATTTTTTCTGGTAATAAAACAAACAATTCTTTTTAACAATTTATTAAACAGTTGATAGTAGAAAGAAAACAAGTTAACTAATACTAAAACAAGAAATTTAAGAAATTGATAGTGGAAGGAAAACAATTTGAGAGATATCAAAACAAGATATTAAAACAGTTCAAAACTTAAACGAATCATTTGAAATAATTTTAAATTTTTTGAATAATAATGGTACAACACTGTTTTAAATAAACTAGAATTTAAAATATAGAAAAACTGTAAAGCAGTAAAGTAAATGTAAATATTGTAAAAACTAAAATTTAAATAAATAAAAAGAAAAGTTGGAAAAGTTTATTTTATATATATATGACATCAGCTTCATGTGTTAATGCTTGATACAAAGCGTCTAACATCATGTCTGCCATAACTACTGCTGATACATGTCAAAACTGAGTACTACACACATACATATCTAATCTCACTATACTATGTTGCATCTATCTATATATGTCACATATAATACAACAACTAGCTCCATCTGTCATGCCTCAAAACCCTGGCGGAATGCGTCTCAACTCATCATGAAGCATCTCAATCACTAACTATGCGAGATGGGTGGATCTATGAAACTCTGCATAAGAATACGGCCCATCATGCATCAAGGCATCTAATTCAAGAGTAGCATTATAAACCGTCTGTTGAAGACTCTGCCTCATCATATGATCTGGCTGAAGTGCGGCTAACAGTCCTCTACCTCTCTGGTCAAACAAACCCATGATCTCTCTACACTGTGATCTCGAATACTGAACATCCTCTCTCACAATACTGTACACATGATACGGTACCATATGTGGCTCTGCAACCTGTCCAACAGACTCCTAAGATGGAATCCTAGGTATCCCCGCAACACCCTGCTGTGGAAAACCTAACTGTAATCCTACATCATGCTCATACATCCCCTCGACCGGGGCCATCTAAAATACCTCTGGCACTGGAACATATACTGGCATAGAAGGTAACACTGCAGCTGGTGGAAACTCTGCCTCTATCTCTGATATAAGCTGATACTCTACAGGTAGTGGAGGTGGAAGTAATGGCTCAAAGAACTCTAGAGGATCAAACATCTCCATAGGGCCTGGTAGCTGCTTAGGGCTGGTGGGGTTGGCTCCTATGGTAACTGTGGTGGAGGTGGCGAAGGTATCTGTGCTGGTATCTCAGCTGACATAGGCGGTATCACTAGTACAACTGGCCCAGTAACAGTCCACTCAGACGATGCAGATGATGCCATCTGATAATATAACAAAGCAAGAAAAAGAGTCACTCAGCATTCCTAAAACTTTTAAATCCCTAATCTAAACTATCTAAATCCTAACCTTCCTATTCCTTTCTTATTTGATCTTCCTATCTTATCTTAATCCTACGTTCTTGTTTTCAGAGACCAAAACCTACAGCTCTGATGCCAAACCTGTAACGCCCTCCAAACCCGGGGTATAAGTCTGGAGGTTACTAGCTAAATACCAACCCTGAATAAACCTGTATAACAATTAAGAAGATACATATCTAAACCCCTTTAATACTAACCAGGATTTTTTTATGTTAAAGTATGAAAACAAGAACAACACTATACTTTTATTACAGTCCAAATTTAAAATCTCACAAAACTCTGTTTATTACAAACCATTGTCTAACAAGTTTTAAACTGCATTCATCTTTATTTAAACACACATATTATCTATCTACACTACACCTGTTCAGGTAACTCAAAACTTTCCTCCTGAATTGGGATAAGCACTTTTGGTATTAGAGGGTCTCACTGCTAGACTCGTTTTCTTTACCAGGCGAGTCCTAATAGGTTTCATTTTCCTTCTTAACTCAGAATAATAAGGTGAATAACAACAAAAAGGGGGGTGAGCCATAAGTTGCTCAACAAGTTCACAATATATAAACAGTGTTATAGTAAAGCTAAATGAATCGGTAATTTGGTTATACCTGTAAAGATATAACCTCGTAATAAAAGAACAAATGCCCTTATCAGCGAGTATCAATAAACTAACCTGGACACAAGTTCACACCTATATCCTGCTGATCAGCCAGGATACAGTGCAGATCTATACCTTAATGTATAGATCCATTCGGGTACCCAAGCTCTACGGCCCAACATAAGGATCCGGTTAATTCCCAGTCCTTAGGATCAAGTGTATATCTGATCCTAATTGTCACCATCCAGTCCATAGAGGAGCAACCAGAACGATCGGTATGCTTTGATGTATCCCAACATCGGATTATATCATGTATATATGTATATATATATATAACTATTGGAATATGAATAGAGGATTCAACGAATTAGGAGAAATCAGGAATCGAAATGAAATAGGAACAAAGGAATTATAATTGTGTATCAGTGTTTGTGAACAAGAATTATCAGTGTGTAACTGCGATAAGAATCTAAGAGTGATTCACTATTCTGAATTTAGAATAGGGGAAAAACTTGTCTTTTACGCGATCTACCACAAGTATATAACCGTTCTCAAATATTGGCTGCTCCTCCTTGTTGGGTTCGTCTCTATCAAAGAAAGATGCTTATTTAGTCAACTCGCATTTCAATCGCGTCTCAAACCAACTTCACATAGTCCTTATCGTCTACCTGTACGTGTATTATTGACTTGTATAATAAATAATAACAATTAGGACTTGATTAACCACATAATTCACATAACATATAAGTCACATAGTCATTCTAGGTTTAAAATAATTTTTAGAATCGAAATCGACTCGCTATTCGCTTTACTGAACAATATCTGGCTCGTTTCCTATTTTTCGGAATTTATTGGACTCGTCTCTATAGGTAATAGGACTTATAAGTAGATAAATATCTTAAGTCGACTCACTTCTAAAAAAATTAGGATTTAAAAGTATTTTTAATGAAAACAGATCATTTTTCTGAGTCAAAGGGCTTTCATTTCGCTTAAATCGGATAAACGATTCAATTATTGTTCGATAAATAAGAATAAATCATTTATTATGCAATATAATTAATTATTAAAATAAATTGAACCTCAAAAATATTTTTAAATAATTATTTAGGAAAAATCAGAATTAAAAATGATTTTCCATAATTTTTGGAATTAAAATGAATTTATTATGAACTACTGAAAATATTTTGATAAATTATCAAGATAATTATTCATTTTTAAATAATTAATAAATAATAAATAAAGAAATAAATAAATAATTTTGATTTATAGAAAATATTTTAGAATTATTTATAATATAAATTAATTAATTAATTAATTAATCAATTTATAAAATAAATAAAACTGATTTTATAATTAATAAAAATAAAAAGAAAAATAAAATTTCAGAATCATTTGTCAGAAAACAGACTTCTGTCAAAACAGATCAGAAGCGGGTCAAATGAACGGGTCAAACGGGTCAAAATCCGTGTCGTGAAGAACAACCCGAATTTTGCCCAGAATCCGGTCACCAGAGCAACTTCCGGCCAATCATTTTCAGGCCAAAAACGTAACCGTTTGGTTTGTTTTTGAGCTGGGTTCAATTCCAAATCACTTCCCTTTTCTGATTTAGGCCAAAACCAGCCGTGAAAACCCCTGGAACTCCATCTCTGATCAAACTCAACAAAACTCTGGCCAAATATCGATTTTCTTCGTTTGTACATGAAACTTTGATTTAATAGCTCAAATCAAAGCTTGTTTGACACAGAATCAAAGCCCTAACATCTAAGGAACCAAATATTCATCAAAAACAAAAATGTATACATCAAAATTTAATATAAACCCTAGATATCAAATTCACATATCCAGGAATCGTTCGTTTAATTAAATACCATGAATCGATTGCAAATCATCATATGAAGCTATATGAATCATTAAATCATCCTAGTAACCCTTGAATCAAAAAGACCCAATTCGAACATAAACCCTAGAAATCGAAAATCAAAATATACGAATTAAAACATGAAACTGAAATTAAAAACAGACAGAACAGATAAAAACCTTCGATTTGAGTACTTGAATCGCTTGATTTGATGCAGATTTCAGATCAAAATCACGGTGTGATTCTTCAACCCGAATCAAAAAACCCTGACCCGAATTACAGAGGATTTTTATATTTTTCTGATTTTTTTAATAATTAATTAATGATAATTAAATAAAAATTAAACTATTTATAGTAAGAAAATTAATGTTAGATATATTTGTGATGTCATGTCTAATCTGTTGTGTTTAGTTTCAGAACTTAATATCAGGACTTACTGGAAATCAGAACTTACTGAAGTCACAACTTATATCAGAACTTAAGGCCGTCAGGATTTATATCAGGACTTAAGTGTAGATACTTCAGATAAGGAAAGCAGCTGATTTACAGAAAAGGATCGTGACTAAAATATGAGAAGATATGCATGAAGAGTTAGAAGACTAGAAGACTTGTAGAAGATAATATCTGATTGATATATTTTAGGAGACATAATTATATTCCATATCAATTAGAAGATATCTTGTAACTGTGTACTATATAAACACAACTTAGGGTTTACACTATAAGTGTTAGCATTCACGAGAAAGATTATACATTATAACCTAACAGCTCTTAGTGATATTGTTCATCACTGAGAGAGAAGAACTGTTATATTGTGACAGAGTTTACTATATTGAATATACTTGATTAGTGTTACATACTTGTGTTCGAAATCGATTTGATTGTATAAACACTACATTCAACCCCCTTCTATAGTGTTGTGTGACCTAACAAGTGGCATCAGAGACTCTCTGTTGATATACAAACAGTGAGATCCAGTCTACAATCATGTCTGAAGAAACACAAACTCCAACTAAGCCCACCAAAACTCAAGATACTCAAAACAATCAAACCCAAAGTCGATATGAAACCATTAGGGTTCCCATACTGAGAGCATCTGAGTATCCTATATGGAAGGTAAAGATGGCTACGTTTCTGGAAGCCACAGATCCAGAATACCTTGATAGAATTAATGATGGACCATATAAGCCTACCAAGCTTTCTATTGCAGTTGCTGACCAACCATCAAAGATGATACCAAAGAAGAAAGGTGATTACACAGCTGAAGACAACTCATCCATTGCCAAGGATGCAAGGGTAAGTCATCTGTTGCATAGTGCAATTGACAATGTCATGTCAAACAGGGTAATTGGATGCAAGACTGCAAAGGAGATATGGGATGCTTTGGAGACAAGATGCCAGGGAATTGACAATCAAAAATAACAGGAAGACTATACTCACACAAGAGTATGAGCACTTTGACTCAAAAGCTGATGAGTCATTAACTGATTTATATGACAGGTTTGCCAAACTCTTGAATGATCTGTCACTGGTGGACAAGGAATATGATCTTGAAGATTCAAATCTAAAATTCCTTTTAACTCTTCCTGAAAATTGGGATTTGAAGTCTACTACCATAAGAGATAACTATAACCTTACTGAAACTACTCTTGATGAAATTTATGGTATGCTCAAGTCTCATGAACTTGAGATGGATCAAAGGAGCAAAAGGCATGGAAGAAAGTCAAAGACAGTTGCTCTTAAAGCTGAGGAGGAATCTTCTAAAGTGATTGTCTCAAAGAGGGGCAAAGGAAAGGCGCTCATCATATAGTCTGATTCAGAGTAATCATATTATGATGATGATGATTCAGAATCTAAAAATTTATCATAAATGGATGTTGATACAGAGATGATGCAACTGTGTGCTCTTATGGTGAAGGGTATCACAAAGATAGCCTACAAGAAATTCAAAAAGGGAAAAAAGTTTTCCAGGAAAGGTGGAAGTTCTGAAAAGAAAGGGTTCAGAAAGTCTGATGGCAAAGGAGGAAAGTGTGACAGAGGAGACAACTCAAATGTCAAGTGCTACAATTGTGGTGAAAGAGACCACATCTCTCCTGACTGCAAGAAAAGAAAAAGTGATAAAGGCCAGGCACTTATCACAAAGAAGAAAAACTGGGCAGACACTTCAGATTCTGAAGATGAGGTGAACTATGCCTTGATGGCAAATGCTGATAGCAGTTCTGATGCTGCTGAATTAAAGGTACCTCAATAAACTCTTGCTTTTCATACTGATGATATTTCTGAGCTAAGATTATATCTGAAAACCATGTTATTAGTTTTAGAGATCAGACTTTAACAAATGAAAGATTAACATCTGAAAGTCTTGCTCTTAGAAACAGAAATGACTATTTAGAAAAAGTGTTAGTTATACTTCATCAAACTCGGAAAAAAAGAGATGAGGCTTTGTATGTTAGAGATGAAATGCTAAAATTGAATAAATCTCTTAAATCTAAACTTGAAAAGGAAAAGGAGATAATCAAAACTTGGACTAACTCTGGAAGAACAACTCAGAAAATCTTAGAAAATGGAAATTGGAAAGAAGGACTAGGTTATCTAGATGATAAAGAAGAAAAGGAAACTGTGTCATCTAAACCAAACTTTACCAAGAAAGCTGAAAAGCCTAAAGTTAATCCTGTCAAGTTTGTGTCAAATTCTGATAAGTCAAAATCTGAAAAAGTGATAGACTCTAAAACAGAAGTCAAATAAAAGTTAACTTCTGACAAATTAAAACAGGATAAACCAGTTGAAGTAAACATAGGTTTAATGACAAAGAAGCAGCTTAAGCATAAGCTGAAAGTGATAAGAAATATGAACAAGGTAAAGGAAGCTAGGAAAAATAGGAATGGAAAGGAAGGTGTGAATAAAAGCTGTAATTATATGTCTGTTCCTAATACTCCTAGAAAGAAATGTTATAACTGTGGAAACTCTAACCATCTTGCTTCTTTTTGCAGGAAAAATAAAGATATAAACTCTTTACCTCCTAGATCAAGAGTTAAGAGTTAGTCTGTTAGGTTTAAACCACAAAATCCTTGTTTTCATTGTGATAGTTTATGGCATTCTATTTATAATTGTAAGGAATATCATAGTTTATACTATGATTATTATCAAATAAAACCTTCTTTGAAGAAAGTTAGTGTAATTCCTTCTAGTGTAAATTCTGATGCAAAGTCTGATATAAAGTCTGATAATAAGCATGTTAGCATAAACTCTGAAATTAAATCCGCTGCAAATGCTAACAAGCTCAAAAAGGCCAAAGGATCCGAGCAATTCTGGGTCCTTAAAACTAACCAATAGTGGTCTTTGTGATTGCAGGGCAACAGGAAGAACATCCTAGTTCTGGACAGTGGATGTTCAGGACATATGACTGGAAATAAAGCCCTACTATCAGACTTTATGGAGAAAGCTGGCCCAGAAGTTTCTTATGGAGATGGCAACATGGGAAAGACTCTGGGATATGGCAATATTAATCTTTGGAATGTCATAATTAAATCAGTAGCTCTTGTCTCAGAAATTAAACACAGTCTGCTAAGTGTGAGTCAAATCTGTGACAGAGGTTATCATGTAGATTTCTTTGAAGAACACTGTGAAGTTGTAAGTAATTCTACAGGAAAAGTGGTTCCGAAAGGTTACAGACATGGTAACATATATGAAGCCAGACTTTCAACAAACTCTGATGGGTCTGCAATCTGTCTGTTAAGCAGAGCATCAATTGAAGAAAGCTGGAATTGGCACAAGAGACTCTCTCATTTAAATTTCAACAACATAAATAAGTTAGTAAAGAAAGATCTTGTGAGAGGACTGCCAAAATCAGTATTTGCTCCTGATGTCCTTTGTGATTCATGTCAAAAGGCAAAAAAAAGAAAATCTTCCCTCAAGAGCAAAACTGAATCCTCAATTCTTGATCCTTATCACTTACTGCATGTTGATCTATTTGGTTCAGTCAATGTCATGTCTATTGCAAAGAAGAAATCTGCTATGGTTATAGTAGATGAGTTCACAAGATACACTTGGGTGTATTTCTTGCACAAGAAGAATGAAACTGTATCTACTCTAACTGATCATGTCAGGCAGCTGGATAAGTTGGTTAAAGATTCTGTTAAAATCATAAGAAGTGATAATGACACTGAGTTCAAGAATTCAATAATGGAAGAGTTCTGCAAAGAGCATGGAATAAAGCAGGAATTTTCTGCACCTGGAACTCTACAGTAAAATGGAGTTGTAGAAAGAAAGAACATGACTCTCTTTAAAGCTGCACGAACTATGCTTGATGAAGTAAAGCTACCAAACTACTTTTGGGCTGAAGCTGTGCAGACTGCTTGTTTTACACAGAATGCTACACTCATAAACAAGCATGGAAAAACACCATACGAGATGGTGAAGAAAAAGAAGCCAAATCTGAAATACTTTCATGTATTTGGATGCAAGTGTTTTGTTCTTAAGACTCATCCTGAACAGCTGTCAAAATTTGATCTAAAAGCTGATGAAGGAATTTTGGTTGGATATCCACTTTCCACAAAAGCCTTCAGAGTCTACAATTTAAGAACAAGGGCTGTCATGGAATCTATCAATGTATCTTTTGATGATAAAAAGATTATTGGACTTGAAGATTTCAATGATCATGATCAGCTGAGATTTGAAAATGAAGATTTAAATTCTGATTCTGTAAATTCTGATGACCTAAATCCTGATTCTGTAAGTTCTGACGGGTTAAATTCTGATGTCATTGAAACTATGGTAATTACTCCAAAGGAAATGCACCTGTTCAGGGGGAGCAATCTAATGATCCCAGCACATCTCAAGACTCTCAAGAAGCATCAGAACCTGTCACTGGTTCTTCAAGTTCTGATTCATCAAGTTCTGATGAGCCAAATACTGATAATTCTGGAAACTCTGATTCTTCAATTCCTGAAAGATCCAACTCAAATTTTGAAATTTCAGAGAGCATAACTTCAGGGGGAGCATCAGAAAATGCTGATGGAGACATCATGGATCATGGGGGAGGATCCATTTCTAGAGATCAACTTCCATCTGCAAGGAAGTGGACTAAATCACACACACCTAACTTAATAATTGGAGATCCTGAAGCAGGTGTCAGAACTAGAACAACAACAATAAATGAATTTCTCTATCATTCCTTTTTATCTCAGACTGAACCAAAGAAAGTGAAAGAAGCTCTTCAAGATGCTGATTGGGTGCAAGCAATGCAGGAAGAGTTAAATGAATTTGAAAGAAATAAAGTCGGGACCCTAGTGACAAGACCAAAGAACAGATCAATTGTTGACACAAAATGGGTGTTAAAAAAAACTGATTATGATGGCATAATTACAAAAAATAAAGCAAGGATGGTTGCTAAAGATTACTCTCAACAGGAGGGTATTGACTATGATGAAACATTTGCTCCAGTTGCTAGATTGGAAGCCATAAGAATCTTTTTGGCTTATGCTGCTCACAAGAAGTTTAAAGTCTTTCAAATGGATGTGAAAAGTGCTTTTCTCAATGGAGAATCGGAAGAAGAGGTATATGTTGAACAACCTTCAGGCTTTGTAGATCCAAAATTCCAAATCATGGCTACAGGCTTGACAAAACACTTTTTGGCCTTAAGGAAGCTCCAAGAGCATGGTATGAGATTTTAGCTCAATTCCTTCTGGAAAGTGGATTTAACAGAGGCACAATTGATAAAACACTGTTCTACCTCAATCACGAAAAGGACTTACTTTTGGTACAGATATATGTTGATGATATCATCTTTGGTTCTACAAATGCCAAACTCCGTGAAAGGTTTGCAAAGCAAATGTAGTTAAGATATCAAATGAGTATGATGAGAGAACTTAGCTATTTTCTAGGACTTTAAGTCAAGAAAAATGAAGAATGTACTTTCATAAATTAATCCAAGTACACCAGAAATTTACTCGAGAAATTTGGAATGCAAGACAGTTCAACTGCATCCACTCCCATGGCCACTGCAACCAAGTTAGATATAGATACCGGAGCATCAGTAGATATTACTAACTACAGAGGTATGATTGGCTCTTTACTCTATTTAACTACAAGTAGACTTGATATCATGTATACTACCTGTCTTTGTGCAAGATTTCAGGCTGATCCAAGAGAACCTCACCTAATAGCTGTGAAAATCAATTTCCACATCAACTACAGAAGTAGAATATATTGCTGCAGGAAGCTGTTGTGCACAAATTCTTTGGATGAAGAATCAGCTACTGGATTATGGGTTAGAATTTTCTAAAATACCCATTTACTGTGATAATCAAAGTGCTATTGTTATGACAGGTAATCCAGTTCAACACTCAATGACAAAGCACATTAGCATTAAGTACCATTTTATAAGGGAATATGTGATGGAAGGTACAGTGGAATTGCATTTTGTTCCAACAGATTAACAACTAGCAGATATCTTCACAAAACCACTATGTGAAGCTACTTTTACAAGACTGGTAATGAACTTGGAATGGTTTCAGGTTCTTTCTCAAAATCTGTTTAGTTTTTGTTCTCATGCATAAGACTTTATAATCGGTGTTTACAGATTGTCTTATCTCTATGTAATCTGTGCTTAAATTGTAATATATTAAATACTGATTATTATCTGATGTGATTCTATATACTCTGATAGTGTTTTGAATGTTCTGTGACTATTCACTCCAGTGAGGATTATTTGTTAGATGCTGACTTAGTAGTCTTTAACAAACTGTGTATCCCATGTTTGAATTAGTTGTTTATGTGGAAATTCATAACACAAGCAAACTCTGATTTTGATCTTAGTCAAATTTACTTTGTGTATCTTATTACTAAGTCACAAACTAGATTTTTATTTCTTATCTGTCAAATTCTAATGTCAGTAAATCTTAAGGATGAACTACATGCTTGATAAGCTACATTTATCTGAAGAAAACAAAAGAAAAGAAAATTGAAGTCAGGTACTCCTTTGAGATCTAGAGTAAATATGTGAAAGGGAAGACCCAAGTGCATTGTTGGTATTAAGTTATATGCATTAGAAAAGCAAATAATTTTTTCTTGGTGACTTTTCACATTCTCTGATTACTGGAGAAATACTCTGATAATAACATAAATTATGATAGCAGTTGTGACTCATTTACACTGAGAAGCTGTTGTAAAAAGAATGTCCAAAGATGCATAAAATGAGCACAAACAGTTGAGGTGGACTCTTGCATAAATTTATTCTATAGTAGACTTCAAAATTTAAAGACAGATTTTAAGCACTTTTCTTAGTTATGCCTTATTTCTAAGATATACTGAAGTTTATCAGACTTTAATCTTTATCTGATCATTTGCAAGTGCACACACTCTCACTCCATATGAATGATGAAAATTACTATGGTGATTAAGTTATTTTTGACAAACAATTAAGTATTAGTTGCATAATTGCTGAGGACAGGTTCTGATGATTAAACTCTGAAGAAACCGGTCAGTATTTATGTGAAGAATAACAGAAATAGACATTTACTTTTTGAGTACAGAAGCCATGTTCTGATGACCATTAAATTCTGATAATAGTCAAGTTCTTATACAAATCCTGATGGAAACTCTGATGCTTACGTGGCATTATTAATTACTTGGCTTATTTTTAGTATTTACTGTAACAGTTATATTTTGTCAGAAAATAATTAAGTGAGATAAAAACAATGATAATCATTTGGTTTATGGGTTGCGTGTTTGTTTTGGTAACAGCATGTGAGCAATAATTACTGCACGTTTACTGTGCCCACTCATTACTTTTTGACTGTTTCCATGCTGCCAGGTGTAAAAAGACTGTTCTGCTTCACAAAATTGACTGTTGTCACGTGGAGTGTATAAATAAGAGAGTTAAAAGATTTTATAATCTTTTACCTACTATTTTTTACTTTCTAATCTCTCTTATTCTCTCTCTCACTCTCTAATATTCTCTGACGGACTTTCTTACAGGTATTTTAACAAAGACCTTGTGAATACACATTTTCTCACTTATTTTTTTACAGAAATGGCACCCAAAGATATAATCTATGATGGAGCCAAGTTTGTTCCTAATAACTACATGGCTATTCTTTCTAAGGACGAGACTCCTTCAGAACTTCATTTCATCCAAGACTTTCTTGCTCGAAATGAAATAGGGTATGCACTGACCCAACCCCAGGGTCTCTCAGGCAAGAAGATTCTGGAGTTTTGGCAGTCCGGTGTTTATGATGATGGTGGAAAAGTTGGGTCCCCAAGTATTATCTTTACAACAGGGGAGGATGAGCATGTGGTGACCTTGTCAACTGTTCGACAAGCACTACATTTGCCAGAATATTGCACCTTCAATTCATGAGTTGAGGAGTCAGCTCTTCAACAAATGATGGAAAATATGAGCTATGAAAAGTCTTTGGCAAAGCTGGGACAATTAAAGAGACCCCACATCAGGAGGGAGTGGAGTTTTTTCTTTGACTGTATTACAAAAGCTTTTACCAACAAGTGCTCAAACTTTGATGTTATACCCATAATGAGTCAGCAAATCGGGTATGCCCTTTTGAATCAAACACATTTTGATTATGTAAGTGTTGTTTTAGGGTTTATTGGTGATAGGATGAAAGAAGATAGAAATATAGTCTATTTTTCTAGACTTTGTCAACTTATCTATAATTTCTGTTGTCTTGATTCACCACAAAACTTTAGTGAGACAATTGAACCATTTAAACTTCACAAAAGGGCTTTCACAGACTTATTATCTACTGATAATAAGAAGGCTTTACTAAGACCCCTCCAAATTCCTCAATCTGTTAAACAATTCTTAGTAAATGCTGATCCCCTCACATACAGTACCATATATCCTAATGTAGCACCATCTCAACCTCCATTAGCACCTACAACCAATACACAACCAGCTCAATCCTCTCAACCTCAACCACAGCCTTCCATCAGAACTTATTTCCAACCTGCACAATCCTCTCACCCACAACCATCTGCTACAACATCAAGACCCAAACCTACAAGGGCAAAATCTGTTCCTAAATCTCCACCAAGGAGAAGAAGGATGATTTTAAGGGATGAATCTGAAGAAGAAGAGGAGCAAGTCCAAGTTCATGCATCAGAACCTGTGACAGTAGCAGCTGAAAAAGATATTTCTCAGAAGGAAACTTAAGCTGAGGGTTCTAGTATTGCAAAGAGGAAAAGAACTTCAAGTTCCGATGCTACTCAAGCAACTCCTCCACCATGTAGGAGATCAAAGAAAATGAGAGCAGGAAGGCATATGGCATAACCTTAATCTAAGGATGCTATAGAAGCTGTGGAAGGGGATCATGAATCTCTAATCTCAATAGGACCAATAGTAATTGAAGCTTTTCCACCTCCACCTCAAGCTAAAGACACTGTTCCAGACACAGTGATCACACCTCCTGTCTCTCCAATCAAAGAAAATGTTCAAGTTGAAGATTCAGGATTAAGTCCTGAATTTGACCGTCATAGGCTGATCATTCCATCTGTCCTGTTTCTGGAAGCTCCACAAGGACAAGTGACAACTCCACCTGTTTCCCCATTACATGTTGAAGTTCCAAATACTCCCATTCTTGATGTGGAAACAGATGAAGTTGTACCAGAATCTCCAACAGCCACACACACACTTATGTTGTCAGAAGATGAAGAGTTTCTTGCAAGTTCTAGAGAGTCAGCTCCAGTTAACACACCAGCTCAAACTCTTGGAAAGGAGGCACTGATTAAAAAGTTTGTTGAACAAGATGCTCCTGTTCCTTGGGAAGAAACTCACAGAGGAGTTGAGTGGACCAAGAAGTGAAATGAATCTGATTTCATTCCAAGTTCAAAAGTTCTATCAGATCATATTGCAAAGGCTGACGAGTTAATGACAAACTCTGACTTTAAAGCTCAACTTAAAGTCACAGCTCTCAGTACTAAAAGCCTTCAAGGTCAACACTCCATTACTCATGCCAAGGTTGATAAGCTATAGGAAAATGCTGATAAGCTGAACCTGATGATCAAGCTGGAAAAAAACAGGTTTATCAGACCTATTCATGAGAAAGTAGAGGCTATTGAAAAAGTTCAAGAAAAGCAACATGCCCAATTGACTGAGGTCCCGCAGAATCAAGCCTCTCAACAAGCTCAACTGAATGAAATTCAATCTTCAGTAGAACTTCTTCTATCTTTACTCCTACCAGATGATGCTAAAAAGGGGGAGAAGGTAGTGAAGTCCAAATGCTCTACTAGTCAAGAACTGAAGAAGAAGGATGATAAAGAAGATGACCAGGGAAACCCTAGCAAGGGTCAAGGTCAAGGGCAAAACAGCAAAGTTTCTTCAAGAAAACTAATTTCTGATTCTAGCAAATCTTCTACACAAAAGAAGACAAGTTCTGAAGCTGTAAATGCTCAAGTTCTGATAGCAAGTTCTGATAAGTGGCATTTTATACCACTTAGAGAGTCTCATAACAGCTTGAATTGGTGTCTTAAACTCGAGTATTTTGTGTATTTGACGCGTTTTCGAGTGTTTTTGCATTTCAGGGTATAACTTACTTAGATAGGTGGATTTTATCAAAATAAGCTTAAGGAAGTGCTTGGGATCAGTCTAGGGATGATGAGCAAAGAAATCGACAAAAATAGAAGCAAACTAAAGATTTTTCCAGAAAGGTTGCAAGCGCCCGCCTGATGGGAGCAAGCGACCGCCTGCTAGCAGGCGCCCGCGTGGAGAATGCAGGCGGCGGCCTGTGTGCGGAAAATTAGAATCTGGATTTTATAATTCAAGTACGATTAGACTTCTGTTGACGCTGGTTCTTTTGGGTTATTATATAAACCTTATGGGAAGGCGTTTTCTTTATCGAGAGCGAAGGCAAGAAGATTGAGAAGACCGTTTTAGCACGCAACAACGAAGAAGATGAAGCATACGTTTATCTTGTAATTCTTTTAATTCGTTGTAACAGTGGATGCTAGTTTTCTTTATGCTTTGAACCTTAATACTCTTGTGACGTACTTTATTATTTATTAAGTATTTTTATTAGTTTATATCGTTGTGTTTTTATCATGCTTTCATATGAACCCATGGTGATGATGAGTTCTATTATGGTCTAATTGTGATTATGGGATCCTGGTGGAGTTACTATAGATTTCTTTAGTTAATTGTTTAATACCTTGGTATGATATCTAGCATAGGTTGTGCTTATTCGTCTTATGTGCGTCGCGAACATGTAAGATAGCCTGTTAATCTCATGTAAAGCGACAATGAATCTTGAGATTTAGAACTTATCATGCTAGTATAGGTTCATGTATCGTATGCATGATTAGTGTGTAACTCTAACCATTTTACTTGCCCTATGTAATCATAATGAATAACTTGCGCTTAAATCGTTATGTTGTCAAATTCTGTAGACATATAGGGTCTCAACGTAATTGATGCATATTCAACTTCTATCTTAATTGTGGATGCTTGGTAGAATGGTATTCATACAATGAAAGTTGGCGTTTATCAGTTTTGTGTTGTTCGATTAATATCATCATCATTACATGCTAAGGGGAATAATAATAACTATTGAATGAAGTAGTAATGAAGTTATGATCTCATGTCTGTTTAATATTGTTAATTTAAGTGTTTAATTCCCGTAGTTAATATTAGTTAATCAACCTTAATTGTTATATTCTTGACATTGAAGAATAATCATACATTGGCGAGTAAGTGTTAATTAGATATAATTAATCAGAGTCTCTATTGGAACGAACTAGAAATCAATCTATATTACTTGCGAACGCGTATACTTGCATGAATAATTTAGCGCATGCTTTGTGCCTAACAAGTTTTTGGCGCCGCTGCCGGGGACTCGGTTTTAATTTGTTTAGTTTATGTACTTGCCATCAGTGGTCATTAGGATTCATTGATTAAGACTTGTTACTTACTGCTTCCGGTTGGGTTTCAGGTACTCTAGCGAGCATTTATGCAAACACGTTCTCGCACTCGCAAGAGAAATTTGGATAAAGCTTAGGAGACAGATACAACTCTTGACTTTCAGGAGAAGATAGTTTTTAAAGATTCAGATAAAGAAAGTGAAAAGAAAGAACCTGAAACAATGGGTGATCGTATAGTTCAAGCTGATCCAGCTCTTATGGACTTTTCTCGGCCTAAAATTGATGACATTCACTCAAGCATCATTCATCCGGCTATTCAGGCCAATACTTTTGAAATCAAGCCGGGCACTATTCAGATGGTGTAGAATTCTGTTTCTTTCGGAGGTGCTGCGACTGAAGATCCCAACTTGCATATCAGGAATTTTGTCGAGATCTGTAGTACTTTCAAGTATAATGGTGTTATTGATGAGTCTATCAAGCTGAGGCTTTTCCCATTCTCTCCGAGGGACAAAGCTAAGGATTGGTTACATTCTTTACCAGCTGGGTCCATCACTACTTAGGAAGATCTTGCGCAAAAGTTTCTGGTGAAGTTCTATCCAATGGCCAAAACTGCAGCTATGAGGAGTGCTCTTACTCAGTTTGCACAACAACAAGGAGAATCTATGTACGAAGCTTGGGAGCACTACAAGGAGATGTTGAGAAAGTGTCCACATCATGGTATGCCTGAATGGATGGTGATCACTGGTTTCTACAATGGTTTGGGGGCCCAATCTCGGCCCATGCTCGATGCAGCTTCTGGAGGCGCCTTGTGGGACAAAAGCTATACTGAGGCCTACACTACACCATAGATGGCCTATAGCAACAGCAAAAAAATGTTACAATAGGCCCAAAAAAATGTTACCACAGCCAGCAAAAGACCTAAGGTAACATAAAAATTAAGTTGCTTTTTTTCGAGTTACCTTTGACCCCTAAGGTAACATTCTTTTGCCCTGTTGTAACCTTGAATTTTGTGTTACAATTGGCTTCAAAAGTAACATCAAAGTATGTCTATAGTATCACACTATACATGTTACCTTTGCACTTAGAATTTTCAAAAAAAAATGGGCCCCACATATTGGGCCCACATGTTGTCACCAAATCATTGTAACATTTTTTCCCTACTATAACAGTTATATAATAATTTGTATTATATTATATACTAATTTGTTTGTAATATTAAAGTACCAAATGTAATATATTTCTCAAAAAAAATTGACATGATTTGTTTGTAAATTGAACATGCCATAAACTTATTTTTCATACAAGTCAACAAAATAAACAATTCAAACCACCAAACTTCAAATCAGTTTTCACAAACCCTCCACCAAATACTACTTCGGTTTACACACAATTCACCATCAACTCCACGTACTCCAAAAAACATTTACTTAGTCTATAGTCTAGGACGACAAATAAACATCTGAAATCAATAAAACTTGATACTAGTATGCAAAAATGATATGTAAAAAGATCAACATCTGAAATCTAAAGGTCACCGCCTCTAGTAACTAGTAACTGGTATGAGATTAAACCACAGTCGACAAAGCACACCTTCCTTGTATGCATTTAAGTTCTGGCTCCAGCCTACACTTGCTGTACTCAAAGGTCTCCTGTAGTTCATATAGTTTTCCCTTTCAAGTAGCATTGCTTCCAACTGCCATTACTGAATCAAGGGCATGTTAGAATTTTGACAAAGGCACATTTAGCAAATAAAATATAATTTTTTAATAAAAATTAGGCATCTCTTCATCATTTATAACATCTATATACAATCTTAATAATGTAGAAGATTCCTCAGAAGATAAGGTTATGCAACAAGAACACTGAAAATGAGATTGTTTTCTACCTAGAATATAAGTTACCTCAATGTACTAGATTTTCAGGGTCTAATTCTTCCATGATCAATGCAGCGTATTCCTTTGCCCGCTCTTTTAGTTTGGACATCTTATTTGCTGATGCACTTAGCAGGATTAGCTGTTACGAAGAAAACAAATATTATAGTACATTGTAATTAATAATGTTGCTTCAACTGACTCCAGATAATATCAAATTAATGTAATGGCAATCACATAGAATATGGTTAAAAAGGTAGGCACATAGTTATTGTTAACACGAATACAATGTAAAAGCTAAATATTTCTTACTTCTTACTTGCCACTACACTTAGTTATTAATGGTTATTATAAACAAGGAAGAAGAAAATATAGAGTTGATAGAGAAAGTACTTGAAAGTACTTGAAGCTTAGAGACTGGTAAGGCTTATCACAGGTTTCATCACCTGCTACCAGCATAATAAAACTTTATTAATTTACCGAAAGTAAAATTTGAAAATTTTACTATCAAAAATTTAATCTCAATATTAAAACACCTTTCGCTATTTCATAGACAACCAGTGTTATTATCTCAATCACAAAACGCGAGAAATTGACAAGCCTATAGAAGTATAGAAGTATACTTACAATAGGTAAAAGGGCTTTGATATTTGCAGGAGGATTTATAGTCATTTCATGCAGACGTTGACCTGCCAGAAACTATAGTCAATATATCTATTCCAACACTAAAACAAATATATAAATAGTATTATTGGCATAAGAAATCAAACAATATTGAGGCAGCTGGATTATGGCCGTGCACTTGGATGCATTGCAGAAGAGGAGAGAAATTAAAAGTTTATATTGTTTGGTTGCAGATACAATTACACGTTGCATTTTGTTGAAGCGATTTTCTGAAAAAGAATTAGAACGCTCAGTCAGCAGAGGCGTTAAGCTTTTGGTACCGAGCTCCTAAGGTAGAGAAACGTAGTAGAGCAATGAACCTGTAGCTAAAACTACATTTCCAAAGCAGAATCTCACTGGAAAAGTAACTAAAAGAGATATCTTACTGTGCATTTTTTTACAAGCCAGTCAGCACGACCACCATTTAAAGTACCTGCAGAATGAGCATTTGGTGCATTATTAGCCAAGAGGACAAAGCTACAAAGAAAAGATAAACGTTTAAACTACTAACACAAACACTAAAGTTGACTGTTGACTCAATTATACACAAATTATATACTGTACTCTATTTCACTTCCCTGATTTTCAACATTATAAGTTAGCAAACTTAGCTAAAATGTACTTCTCACAACTTTTCCTAATTTAAATAAGAAAATTAAACAGTGAGCATTATGTTTGAAATGCATAAAGAATAATCCTCAACAAGCTGTCCTTCTCATTTGTATACTAAAGTAACAAAAGAAGATACAAGAATACACTAAACATAACTAATAGCATCTGACATACGGATTGATGAAATGGAATACATTCTATCATGTTTTTCACTGCAGTCTGATATTTCCTTCACTTTCACCTATGCTCTTCTTCACAAGTTTTCATCTTATTCCATTCAATGCAACTAAACACAACTTAAATCACCAAACAATCCTCAACAGCGATCTACATCGATTCAATGGCAATTAACCGAAACCAACATCAAAAACCTCAAAATCAACACACTAACAGATACAACTCTATTAAATAACCCAGATACAAAACTGTGACCATATCAGTAAGGCTAATACGTCTCTGAGATGAAAGTACCTGGAAAACAACTAAAGCCGTACCTCATGCCCGATCAAACGGAGACGAATAAACAACATTAAACCTAACACCCCGTGATTTCAAAAAAGAAGACAACGCCCTGGCCTGTCTCTTCCCCGTAGGGGTCAACGCAGCCTCGGGACGTAGTTAGTGGCATATTAGGTGTCTCAGGTTCCTAAATAATTATTCCTTGAACGTAGTACAAAGAATCATTCCAACTTCATAGTAGCATTTTTAAAATCCATAAAAAATCCATAAAAGATGATAAAACAAATTATTCATTTGATAGTAACTAAACTAGAGGGAGAGAGAGAGAGAGAGAGAGAGAGAGAGTGGAGTAGTACATACATACACACACAAAATTGAAGCGAAGTAGTAACTTAAGGTAGAATAACAAGCTAAACCCAAGTTGATTCGACCCCAAAATTAGCACTGAAACAAAGAGAAAAAACCAAATTAGCTTTGGAACAAAGAGAATTAAACAAAAAAGAACAAAAAAACAAAAAACCCCAATTCGAATATATACCCTAGTTTCGTATGAAGCTTGAATCGGTTCAAGCAATCCTCATCTCCATCGATCTGTAAAAGTTTAGCTCTAAATTGAAAGTATAGCTTTAATTTACTATTCAATTGAAAGTAAAGCTGAGAGAGAGGGTGAGAGTTGCGAGCAGAGAGAAAGAGAGCGACTGAGAGAGATATATCTAGAGAAGATGGGTGGAGTTATGTTTTGATTGAGTGAATTTTGACTTGATTAAAATATTAATCCGCTGGTCTAAAATTGCCCGGTTATCTAAAAGTCAAATTACCGCTTGTCTAAATATTTTGAGCCTGTTTTAGCCGCCTGATTGACAGCCCAACGAAATAGTTAATAGTATTGCTAAATTTACTTTATTTTTATTTTTTAAATAAACTTATAATAACAAATAGTGTTAAAAAATTTATTAATAAAAAATATCAGTTACTTTATATAGTTTATAAACTTAAAAAATGATTTATTTTATCAAAATTTGCTAATTTTAATATTTTTGCTGATTATATTATCAAAATTAATTAATTTTGAAGTCAAATAATTAAATATATTTTGTTTTTTGTAAAATTTTACTTTTTCTCTATTAATACTCTATTGTAACATAAGTTTCCAAATGTTACCATACATAACACTTTATATCTATAGTAACATGTTATAAAAGCTATGATAACATCAAAAGTACTAGGTTGCGGTAGGCTAAGATGAGCATAGCTAATGTAACATAAATTTGTAACACGCGTGATCAAATCATTGCGATAGACCATCTATGGCGTAGTGCTATAATCTGATTGAAACTATGGTTGCAAATGAGTATCAAAACCCAACTCAAAGGATGATGCCTGGGAAGGTAGCATGTATTCTTGAAGTTGATGCAGCTACAGCAATTACAGCGCAGCTTCAGGCGCTGTCTATGAAGGTCGATTCTTTAGCCAACTATGGAGTAAATCAAATAGCTAGTGTCTGTGGGCTTTGTGCAGGCTCTCATGCTACGGATCAGTGTTCTCTTGTTAATGAATCTGTTCAGTATGTGAACAATTCTTAGAGATCGCAATAGCCTGTGCCCGCTACTTATCATCCTAATAACAGAAATCATCCCAATTTCAGCTGGAGCAATAATTAGAATGCTGTTCAGCAACCATATCAGCAAGCTGCAAGTAAACAGTCTAATCCACCTGAATTCCAGCAACCTCATCAATTTGCTCAAAGGTAATCATATCCTCAACAAGGAGGTGTTGCTTCACCTTCTAGTGCTGATTTTGAGGAGTTAAAGCTGTTGTGCAAAAGTCAGGCTGTTTCTATCAAGACCTTGGAAAATCAAATTGGACAAATAGCCAATGCCTTGCTCAATCGTCAACCTGGCACACTTCCCAACAATACTGAAGTGCCAGGAAGGAAGGAAGCTAAAGAGCAAGTCAAAGTTGTCACCTTAAGGTCTGGAAAAGTTGTTGATGCTGAAAAAGCAAAAGAGGTAGAAGTTGAAGTTAAGGATGAAGAAGAAAAGCAAAAGGAGAAAGAGGGGGAACCAAGGAAGACTACTATTGAACACACTCTGCCTGAGGGTAATACAGGGGAGAAACAGCTCTATCCTCCACCACCTTTTCCTAAGCGATTGCAAAAATAAAAGCTAGACAAGCAATTTGGTAATTTTTTGGAGGTGTTCAAGAAACTTCACATTAACCTACCTTTCGCTGAGGCTCTAGAGCAAATGCCTAGTTATGTGAAATACATGAAAGGTATTCTTTCAAAGAAGGTGAAACTGTATGATCTTGATACCGTTGCTCTGACAGAAGAGTGCAGTGCCGTGCTGCAACAAAAGCTACCTTCAAAGCTTAAGGATCCAGGTAGCTTCACCATTCTTTGCACCATTGGCAAGTTGTCATTTGACAAGTGCCTTTGCAATTTGGGAGCAAACATCAATCTGATGCCGTTGTCTATCTTCAAAAAGCTGAATTTGCCTAATCTAAAGCCCACCTACATGTCTCTACAATTGGCTGATCGTTCGATTATATACCTACGAGGCATCGCGGAGGACGTGCTAGTAAAGGTGGACAAGCTCATCTTTCCTGTAGATTTTGTCATTTTAGATTTTGAGGAAGATAAGAAGATTCCCATAATCTTGGCAAGACCTTTCTTGGCTACAGGCCGTACCTTGATAGATGTGCAAAAAGGTGAACTCACTATGAAGGTGCAAGATCAAGATGTGACATTCAATGTGTTCAATGCGATGAAATTCCCTACAGAAGATGAGGAGTGCTTCAAGGTGGATTTTGTCGATCCTGCATTTATTTCAGAACTTGATTATGTGCTAAGGTCTGATGCCTTAGAAAAAGCCTTATTGGGGGATTTTGACAGTGAAGATGACGAAGGCAATGAGCAGCTACAATATCTAAATGCTTCTCCTTGGAAACGAAAGATAGACATGCCATTTGAATCTCTGGGAAATACTGATCTCAAGAGTGTTGAGGGAAAGCTCAAACCATCTATTGAGGCAGCACCTACTTTGGAGCTTAAACCATTTCCTGAACACTTGAGGTATGCTTTTTTAGGTGATGCATCTACTTTGCCTGTTATTATTGTATCTGACCTTTCAGGTAGTGATGAGGACAAGCTCTTGAGGATTTTGAGAGAATTCAAATCGACCATCGGATGGACTATATCAGATATTAAAGGGATCAGCCCTTCGTACTGCATGCATAAAATTATGCTAGAGGAAGGTAGCAAGCCGACTGTTGAGCAACAACGAAGGCTTAATCCTATCATAAAAGAAATGGTGAAGAAAGAAATTCTAAAATGGCTGGATGAAGGAATCATATATCCTATTTCTGACAGTTCTTGGGTGAGCCCCATGCAATGTGTACGTAAGAAATGAGGTATTACTGTGGTAGCAAATGAGAAGAACAAGCTCATCGCCACTCGAACAGTCACATGATTGAGGGTATGCATGGACTATAGGAAGTTAAATAAATCCACGAGGAAGGATCACTTCCCTCGTCCATTTATTGATCAGATGCTTGACAGGTTGGCTTGTCATGAGTATTATTGTCTTCTGGATGGCTATTTGGGATACAATCAGATTTGCATTGCACCAGAAGATCAAGAGAAGACTACTTTCACTTGTTCATTTGGTATGTTTGCTTTTTGCAGAGTTTTTTTTGGCTTATGTGGTGCACCTGCCACTTTTCAGAGATGCATGATGACCATATTCTCTGATATGATTGGAAATAATATCGAAGTGTTCATGGACGACTTCTCCGTCTTTGGACATTCGTATGATGAATGCTTGAATAATCTCTGTTTGGTGCTCAAAAGGTGTGTGGAACCCAATCTGGTGCTCAATTGGGAAAAATGTCACTTCATGGTGCAACAAGGCATCATTCTTGGGCATAAGGTCTCCAGTAAAGGTCTTGAGGTGGATAAAGCCAAGGTGGGCGTCATTGAAAATCTTTTGCCACCTATTTCTGTGAAAGAAATCCATAGCTTTCTTGGTCATACGGGTTTTTATCGGCATTTCATCAAGGACTTCTCTAAGATATCTAAGTCGTTGTGCAACCTGCTCGAAAAAGACATGCCTTTCAAATTTGATGAAGAATGCTTGGCAGCATTCAAGACTCTCAAGAAGAGTTTAATCACGGCACCAGATTGGAGCGAACCTTTTGAGATGATGTGTGATGCAAGTGATTATGCAGTGGGAGCAGTTCTTGGGCAGCGAAAGACTAATATCTTTCATGTGGTCTACTATGCTAGTAAGACGCTAAATGGAGCCCAACTGAACTACACCACTACTGAGAAGGAGCTCTTGGCTATAGTTTTTGGTTTCAAAAATTTCGATCTTATCTACTTGGGACAAAGGTGATAGTGTTCACTAATCACGCTGCCATCCGCTATCTGGTCTCAAAGAAGGATTCGAAGCCTAGACTTATTCGTTGGGTTCTCTTGCTACAGAAATTCGAGTTAGAGATCAAGGATACTGAAAATCAAGTAGCTGACCATCTCTCTAGATTGGAGAATCCCGAGTCTACTTCACATGATAAGACATTGATCAACAAATCTTTTCCGGATGGGCAGTTGTTCACAATTCAAGAGGAAGAGCCATGGTTCGCAGACATTGTGAACTATCTTGTTAGCAATATAATGCCTCCTAATATGAATGCGGCTCAAAAGAAGAAGTTTCTGCATGAGGTGAAGTGGTACATGTGGGATGAACCATATTTGTTTAGACAAGGAGCTGACCAGATCATCAGGAGATGTATTCCATTCTGTGAGACAGAGGGGATATTACGAGACTGTCATTCCACAGCTTATGGTGGACATTATGGTGGTGAAAAGACAACAGTTCGTATTCTTCAAGCAGGTTTTTTCTGGCCTACATTGTTTAAGGATGCACATCAGTTCGTTTTAAGGTGTGACGTTGCCAAAGAGTTGGCAATCTTACCAGAAAGGATGAGATGCCAATAAATGTGATGCTTGAAGTTGAGGTCTTTGATGTTTGGGGAATCAATTTCATGGGACCATTTATCTCATCCTGCAATAATTAGTACATCTTGCTGGCAGTCGATTATATCTCAAAATGGGTAGAAGTCAAAGCTCTATTGACTAATGATGCAAAGGTAGTGTTGAGTTTTCTTCATAAGCAGATATTCACAAGGTTTGGAACACCACGAGTTATCATAAGTGATGAAGGGTCGCATTTCTGCAATCGTAAGTTCACTTCTATGATGCAACGCTACAATGTGAATCATCGCATTGCTACTTCCTATCATCCATAAACTAATGGTCAAGCTGAAGTGTCTAATAGAGAGATCATACGCATTTTACAGAAAGTCATTTGTCCGTCAAAGAAAGATTGGTCTTTGAAGCTCGATGAAGCTGTTTGGGCTTATAAAATAGCATACAAGACTCCACTTGGGATGTCCCCGTTTCAACTTGTCTATGGTAAGGGATGTCATCTACCAGCGGAGCTTGAGCATAAGGCTTATTGGGCATTGAAGAAGTTAAACCTTGATCTAGATGCAGCTGGAAAAAAGCGAATGCTTCTAATAAATGAACTTGATGAATTTTGACTTCAAGCATACGAAAACAACAAAATGTACAAGGAAAAGGTAAAAAGGTGGCATGATAGGAAGCTATCGCCTAAGTCATTCATGCCGGGGTAACAAGTTCTTCTATTCAACTCTCGTCTCTGACTTTTTCCTAGAAAGTTGAAATCAAAGTGGTCTGGACCATTTATCGTCAAAACTGTGTTTCCACATGGAGCGGTGGAGATTTTTGAGAATGATCCGGGCCAAGCATTCAAAGTAAATGGTCAGAAATTGAAGCACTATTATGGGGATACAGCAAACCGTGAAGTGGTTAGTGCCGTTTTATTGACAACTTGATCGCATTACACTACGTCAAGCTAATGACATAAAAGAAGCGCTTCTTGGGAGGCAACCCAAGATATGAGACCATAGGACACCTTAGAATTTAGTACTTTATCCAAAAACCCAAAAAAATCAGAAAAATGTTGGCAAAAAAATATTTTTCCAGAAGCCTTGCAGGCGCCCGCCTGCTAGGATCAGGCGGCCGCGCGCTAGCAGGCGGTCGCCTGGCAAGCACCCATGAATTTTGAAATATCATTTTCAGCCTATAGAAAAAAACACAAAAACCAAAAACAAAAACCACAACACCCATTACCCCATTAACCCATGATTTCTTCCCCAATATTAGCCACAATCCCCACTCCAAATCAAATTCAACCCCTAATCTTGCTATTTATATACATACAACCTCTCCATACACATCCCAAACACCTTCAACTCTACAAAATCTCTCCTACACACTAAACACAAACTCTCCAACTCTTATTCTCAGTTTTAATGGCCCCAAAGAGATCACGAACTATGGGTAGCAACAACACCAACCCGACTACTACTGATTCTTCGAGGAATACTGCTGCGAGGCCCCGATTATTGGATGGGGCTGCTAAAGAAGATTACACCAAGCTTTTGACTAAGCCTATTATGAGGGAGATGGGGTTCTTGCCATCAGGGAGGGATGGTGATTTGCTACCGATGATTTCTGAGAAGGGATGGATTACATTCTGTGAGTCACCTGAGGCGGTTCCGATGAGTATCGTTCGCGAGTTCTATGCGAATGCCAAGGCCGACAAGAATGGGTTTTCTGTTGTTCCTGGGCTTACTATTTATTATCAGCCCGAGGAGATTCACCGGGTAATTGGACAGTGATAAAAGAAACCACAAGAGGAGCATTGGAATGAAAAGTCCCCTGAGGACTTTGATATGGACTTGATTATTGTTACTCTCTGTCGGCCGGCCCAATGTGGAAGTTTAAAAGGGGAACCAACGAGTATCGTAATTTCCCTGCTGTCACGATGAACAGGTATGCTCGTTCTTGGAATGCATTTATGTGTGCTAATATTCTTCCTTCTGTGCATTACATGAGGTTATAGTAGAGAGGGCGAGGTTGTTATGGGAAATTCTGAATGATGAATATTATGTGGACCTTGGTGAGTACATCTACCAAGGGATTTTGAAGTTTTTGGGGGGGAAATCATAGTACCCTATCCCATATGCCTCTATTGTCACAAAGCTTTGCAAGGCATATGGAGTCCAGTGGCCTTCTTATGAGCAGCTGCAGATGCCGGTCGCTCCTATTGACTCATCGATATTGAATGCGATGCAGGAGTGGATGGATGAAGAGCCCGAGTCACATGGTTTGGGATATCACCTTCCGGGAGGAGTTCCAGCAGCTGGTGCTACCATGGCTAGGCCCAGTCAGGCTGAAGGAGAGGCAGGTTCTTCGAGAGCCCAAAGAGGAGATGGTTCGGGATTGGCTGATGTCCAGTACATGAGGCTTTCCAGGAGGATGGGTGCGATGTATGAGTCATAGAGTCGGTTTGCGTAGGAGCTCACCCAAGCACTTGGGACTGCATTTAGAGGCCTTGGAGCTGACATCCAGTGGCCCGTTTATGGTGAGGATTCTGCTTATCCACCTCCTGACACTCCACCCTCTGAGGGTGATGATGATGATGATTCGTCTGAGTAGGTATACCCTGTGTTCCTTTCTATTACCTTCACCGGGGACAGTGTAGATTTTAAGTTTGGGGGTGGTAGTTAATGAACATATTTGTGTGTGTGTCATGTAGTTGCATATTCATGATAGTTTGGTCATATAGTTGCATATTTTTGCCATATAGTTATTATTTTTTATTTTTTAGCTTTAATTATCATGTCATATAGCTCATGCATATACCATGATCCCTTTGTGTTGCTTTACCGATTAATATGTGATATTGATGCGAGTGTAGTGATAGCGTTAGAGTGATGTTGAATCTTGTTAGGTTGACATGCATGCTAGAAACACTTGTAATTTCGCTAAGTCTTAGAGTATGCTTAAGAACTAGATTGTTGTCACGGTTTGATGGTTTTTGAGGTTAATCTATTGCTTATGCTTAGAATGCATGATAGGCTCTTAATGATAAAAGACATGAAAAGATAAAAATTGGAAAAAAATTGGAATTCATTGCTAGTTGTGGCTAGGCGTCAAATGGCTAGTAGCCGGCTCGTATTGTATATGAGTAGTCTAGGGTTGAGCAAGATGGAGCGAAACGTACTTGCTCAGAAATTGAATAAAAGAAAAAAAATATGATTTAATACACAGTTGATCACGAGTGAGCTCTTTGGTATTCGAGTTATTAAGTTTTTAGGGGACTTTGTACCTAGTGACCTAAGGCTTTTATAGTCTGGGATCCGCTAACCTAACGCTCGCTAAATGGGTACCATTGCATAAGTCTTTTGTGGCCCTCACTCATTACACGATCAAATAAGCATTTCTTTTATGTGTTGAATAAAAGCATGATTTTGTAATAAACTCCAATAATCTTAAAGTGTTATAAGTCATTTTGTGTCTAGAATATATTCTTCGTATAAGCTTGTGATTGCCATGAGGATAATTAAGTTATGGTGATTGATCTAGTTTCGAAGCATATCTGTTAAGCATTCGCACACACCACGTTTCTAGTTGTATGTTAGCTTGCGTGATTTGATTGATCTTTAGTCGCCTAATTGCATTTGTTGATATGTCATGTGTTGGTTGGTTTAGTCATCGCAATGGGGATCACTGCATTCATATAGTTTGCATTCATGCATATTTTTATTCTATTTTGAGTCTGTGATGCTTGAGGACAAGCATCGATTTAAGTTTGGGGGTGTGATAAGTGGCATTTTATACCACTTAGAGCATCTCATAACGGCTTGAATTGGTGTCTTGAACTCGAGTATTTTGTGTATTTGACGCGTTTTCGAGTATTTTTGCATTTCAGGGTATAACTTGCTTAGATAGGTGCATTTCATCAAAATATGCTTAAGGAAGTGCTTGGGATCATTCTAGGGATGATGAACGAAGAAATCGGCAAAAACAGAAGCAAACCAAGGATTTTTCCAGAAAGGTTGCAGGCGCCCGCCTGCTAGCAGGCGCCCGCGTGGAGGATGCAGGCGGCCGCCTGTGTACGGAAAATTAGAATCTGGATTTTATAATTCGAGTACAATTGGACTTCTGTTGACGCTGGTTCTTTTGGGTTATTATATAAACCTTATGGGAATACGTTTTCTTTATCGAGAGCGAAGGCAAGAAGATTAAGAAGACCGTTTTAGCACACAACAACGAAGAAGAGGAAACATACATTTATCTTGTGATTCTTTTAATTCGTTGTAATAGTGGATGCTAGTTTTCTTTATGTTTTGAACCTTAATACTCTTGTGACGTACTTCATTATTTATTAAGTATTTTTATTAGTTTATATCATTGTGTTTTTATCATGCTTTCATATGAACCCATGATGATGATCAGTTCTATTATGGGCTAATCGTGATCATGGGATCCTAGCGGAGTTGCTATGGATTTCTTTAGTTAATTGTTTAATACCTTGGTATGTGGTGATTGTATGATATCTAGCATAGGTTATGCTTATTCGTCTTATGTGCGTCGTGAACATGTAAGATATCTTGTTAATCTCTTGTGAAGCGACAGTGAATCTTGAGATTTAGAACTTGCCATGCTAGCATAGGTTCATGTATTGTATGCATGATTAGTGGGTAAATCTAACCGTTTTACTTGCCCTGTGTAATCATAATGAATAACTTGCGCTTAAATCGTTATGTTGTCAAATTTTGTAGACATATAGGGTCTCAACATAATTGATGCCTATTCAACTTCTATCTTAATTGTGGATGCTTGGTAGAATGGTATTCGTACAACGAAAGTTGGCGTTTATCAGTTTCATGTTGTTCGATTAATATCATCACCATTACATGCTAAGGGGAATAACAATAACTATTGAATGAAGTAGTAATGAAGTTATGATCTCATGTGTGTTTAATATTGTTAATTCAAGTGTTTAATTCCTGTAGTTAATATTAGTTAATCAACCTTAATTGTTATTGTCTTGACATTGAAGAATAATCATACATTGGTGAGTAAGTGTTAATTAGATATAATTAATCAGAGTCTCCGTGGGAACGAACTAGAAATCATTCTATATTACTTACGAACGCGTATACTTGCGTGAATAATTTAGCACATGCTTTGTGCCTAACAAGTTCTGATGATCAAAATCTGATATCAAGTTCTGATGTTCTGATTCAAGCTGATAGTCAAGACTCACAGAAGTTTTTACAAACTCTAAAGCTCAAGGGAAGGGAGACTACAGTCTATTATAAAGATCCCATGATTCAAACACTAGATGAAGAAATTGCCAGGAGACTATTTCTCAAGCATAATCCTGGAATGGATTTAGAGACTTTAAAGGAGGAAGAAGCTAGATTTGCAGCTAAGAAGACAAATCTTAAGTCTAAAACTTCTGATTCAAAGAAACCTCCAAGGCCTAAGGCAAAAGGCATTGTGATCAAGGAAATGGCTGAAGCCTCAAAGCCCAAGACAAGATCACAAGTTGAAATTGATCCCAAGGAAAAAGGGAAAGGAAAGATTGATGAACCAACAAAGCCACAGGAGATGAAGATTTTTCAAATCCTGATGAAACCAGTGTGCAAAATGGTTCAATTTTTTGATGATACAACTGCTGAAGATGAAACTGTTGAAACTCTGAAAAGAAGGAAGATAACTGAAGAATCTAAGACAACCTCTGACATAGCTCAAGTTGTTCAGAGTGAAGAATAGCAAGCTACAAAAGAAATAACAAATTCTGATCAAGTCATCAACCTCTGACAGTGCTCAAGTTGATTTGAACAAATTAACAGTTACTGATAAGAGAAAACTCCTATGGAAGAATGTTAATCCATCAGATCCTAAGAAAAGCCAGCTGCTATCTGATTTCATGACTGTTGGATTGAAAGCCAGAGAAGCAAGAGACAAAGCTGGATTATGTTCTGAAGAAGCCAAAATCAAGTCAGGAGTTGAAGTACTTACTAGAGATCCATTTTTATTGACTGACAAACCTCTTGAAAAAGTTACACAGAAACACCTTAACAAGGTTATATCTGTTCAAGTGGTACTGTATGCTCATGATAAAAGTAATTTAAAAGAAAAGCTGATTCTATTTCTTGAAGATGGAAGAACATATAGATGAAAGGAATATGTCCTAAGTCCAATCATGTATTAGGATTTAGGAATAACTTTTATGTAATCTGTTTTGATTTCATTGATATTAATAAAGACTTGTTTTGTTTTTATTACGGGCTTTATCTATTTAAGTGTTTAAATAAGATATACCATAGTTTAGAGTAAAGCTTTTTATGGATTATGATGAGATCATAATAGTGAGACCTAAAAAGATGATAACTCTAAACTTAAATAGTTCCTGGTCATAGGATTACTACCTGATAATTAATAATCTACAAAGATCGGTACATACTATGCTTGCTTCATTATGAAGGATGTCTGTTCTCACAGACATTTGTGTGGTGACACTATAGCTAGTATGTAGGTGCTTATTATGGAAAAAGTTCACTGAACATGACTCGCCCAGCTGAACAACTGATGAAGTTCACTCACGTGTCAGCAGTTGTTCGCTTAGTGATAGTTGTACAAGTATCCTTAGACTTGAGGTCATCATAGTCATCTTGTGTACACTGAACTATGCTTTGGTTTAGTTCTTAGTCTCCAGGGACAATTATTAGGGCTCTTCTGGGTATAGGAATTTGTACACGAAGATAGTGTATGATCAATAAAGGATCTACCCCTTCCAGTGAAGGAAGCGAATGTTCAAGCCTGATCCACTTATGCTAGTTCAGGAATCTCTGGCCAGAGTAAATGAAATTAGAAAGGAGTTTCTAATTTGCATAGAACTACGCATAATAGATGGTAAGCAAGTGATTGAATTAGATAGGCTTGACACGAGATCCATGCCTTATATTTAATCGGGACATTGTAGGGTAGAAGGAGTTTATTGTACGGTAACTATTCACTGACAGGTTCTTGGTATTCTAAGCAGTGAATTCATATTATCCGGATAGTCGCGATATGTTGAGAAGCATCACTCACGATGTAGAATAAATGTGATTAATTAATTAATCATATTTAATAAATTAGAGAATTTATATAAATAATGATAAAATAGTTTTATTATTATTTATTTCTACTACCGGCTTAATATTGAACCTACATGGTCACACCATAAAAAGAGAATGATTTTATGGTGGAGGAATTAATTAATAATTAATTGGCAAATTTAATAATTGATTAAATGAGATTTAATTGATTATAAATTAATTAAGAAAAGTTCTTAATATTATTAATTAAGGATTTAATTTTTTGGAAATTAAATCAAGAGAGAGAATTATTTCTATAGTGTTTAGAAAAAGGATTAATAATTAAAAGGTGTTTTAATTATTAATGAGAATAATAAATGGGATAATAATAATATTATTTATGAGAAAATTTCAGCTGAAAATTTTGCCTATAAATACACTATTATAGACCCTATTTTATTCTAACCCTAGAAACCCAAAAGTTTCAGAAAACCAAATTCTCTCCACCTCCTCCTCCTCCTAAAAGTCGTTTTCTTGGTGGATACCGGTGGAGTGCTTCACACTTGAGGAGCAACTGCTAAGGATCTCTGATCGTTGTCTCCGAATTAATTTTAAAAGGTTAGATTCGATCCCTCAAATTTTTATTCACGATTTATATGCTTTTATTTGGATTTTGTATGTGTAAAAGTGTTTTACCACGCCCCGCTGCGTTTAAAAATCCAACAATAGAATGTCAGAATCAGATGTGCAGAACAAATCTCTGAAAGAACTTCAATTCTTTCATTATCTTTTAGAGATAAAGTTTGAGATTACTAGGAGATGGTCAAATTTCATCATGAAGACCATAAGAGATAAAGCAAGAATTTCTGGATCAAGGGTTACATAATTCATTCCAAATATAGTTGAAGATGATGGAGGAGAAATTCCAATGTAGAAGGATTCTGCTAAACTTGAAGTTATTCTGAAAGAGAAATGTCTGTGCTATAATGAAGACTCATCTCATCCAAGAGTAATCAGACTTGCTGATGGTCTAGAAAGAAATCATGTCTCAGCACTTAGGACTGCAATCTACCAGATTGGAAGTCAGAGTGAAGAATTGAAGCAAGTCAGAGCTATACTAGCTCAAGTCCTGAGGAATGCAGAAGAGAAGCTGATATCAAACTTTGTCAAGAATCACTTTGGATTCAGATTGACTCATTAAATTTGGTAAAAGCTACAAGGACTGTAAGTTGTAGTTAGTTGTCTAATTAAACTCTTATTGCATTTGTACTTAGATGTTTTTGACATCATCAAATCTATTAACTTGTATATTTTCATAATTTAAAAGTTGGGGGAGATTGTTAGATATATTAGTGATGTCATGTCTAATCTGTTGTGTTTAGTTTCAGAACTTAATATCAGGACTTACTGTAAATCAGAACTTACTGAAGTCAGAACTTATATCAGAACTTAAGGCCGTCAGGATTTATATGAGGATTTAAGTGCAGATACTTCAGATAAGGAAATCAGCTGATTTACAGGAAATGATCGTGACTAAAACATTAGAAGATATGCATGAAGAGTTAGAAGACTAGAAGACTTGTAGAAGATAATATCTGATTGATATATTTTCGGAGACATAATTATATTCTATATCAATTAGAAGATATCTTGTAACTGTGTACTATATAAACACAGCTTAGGGTTTACACTATAAGTGTTATCATTCACGAGAAAGATTATACATTCTAACCTAGCAGCTCTTAGTGATATTGTTCATCACTGAGAGAGAACAACTGTTCTATTGTAACAGAGTTTACTATATTGAATATATGTGAAAACTGTAACATACTTGTGTTCGAAATCGATTTGATTGTATAAACACTATATTAAACCCCCTTCTATAGTGTTGTGTGACTTAACAATTAATACTCCTAATTAAAATTAAGGCCCTAATTATACACCCATTAAAATTAATTGGCCCCTAATTTTATAATTTTTGAGTATTACTTTCTACTTTTTAAATATTTAATATATACAATATATATGCCAAAAATTCCCAAAAATTGTGAATAATTCAAAAATACAAAGAAATGGTATATTTGAAAGTTCTAAAATTGTAAAAATGTGATTTTTGTGGGGGTTTTTAACACCCAATGGGGCCCGGAAAATCATTTTTTGTGAAACAAGAAAATTTATAAAATATCTAGATGTTCAGAATAACGCGATGGTACAAGACATTCTAAGAAAATTAAGGCCAATTATTTTATTTGAAATATAAGCTATTAACACGCAGTTCGGGTCGTATAACTTTTATTATGAAAGCTTTTAATACGAAATAAAATATCCGATAAATACCTAGAAAATATCTTGACGATACGCAATACACGTAGCACATAATAATTAGGGTTTCATAACTAATTACACATAAATGACATACTAACACACATAATTTATCTTTATTATGATATAATATAAGCGTAATTTCCCAGTCATTACAACTACCCTATACGATACGAACTATATTACTATCATAATATTTAAAAGGGTTCCCATAAAGGTTTTAACTTTCAGTACTACGTTAAGTAGTCCGACTATGAACTTGGCAAGAGTTCTTATTATCTTAGTGAACTTATTATTTTTAACGTCATGTCATCTCTGAGGTTTATAACGCTTAGCTCTGATACCATTTATGTAACACTCCCAAATCCAGGGTCGGGGATCCGGGCTGTCACGAGTTCCATTTCCAATAATAACATACAATCTTGAATTAACAACTAACTACTGCATGCGGTGACCCCACAATATATACACACACAACAACAAGTTATAGTCTCAGAGATGAAATCGAAACAAGTACAAGTCATATTATCCATAATTTATAAGTTATTACAACTCGAAAGGATTTCCGAATAAGTTTACATGTTCCTTGCCATTATATAACATGATTCATAAACATACATGAGTCTGGTACACCAATAGTGTAAAGCATAGCCTATTGGTAATTCTTACCTCAGCTATAGCGGCATCAACGTCTGCAGGAAACTGGGAACCTTTCCTATCCATTTGCGAATTGGGAGTTTGGTCTTGTTCATCTTGTCTAGTTTTTGTTGTGTGATAGAAAAAATAAAGCAAGGGTGAGCAACACAGCCCACCAAAATAACATATAACTGATCAACAATATATGAACATTTTTATAGTGTTTTTGAAAGTCTTTGTCATGTAATTATGAACCAAGATCAAAATCTTAACGCGAAGAAGTCACAAAATATTGCAATATATATACTTTTATAAACCTCTGAAATATTCTGTTATGCATAATATAAACAGAGTTCTAATATATTTTAAAAGATGAAGTTATAAGTTACTTCAACATATAACTTTTCGTAGTTACTGAAAATCTCTGTTATACAAGTATAAATAGAGTTTCAAAATATAAACTACGTAACATTACGTTACAAGGTGATATCATATATCTAACCTTGTCTTAACATTTTTATGAAAATCTTAGCCATGCATAATGTAAAATTAACTGGATATATGTTTTAAAATATAAAGTTACGAGATACTTCGATATATGTATCTATCTTTTTCATAAACTCCCTTGAAAACTACTGTTGTTCAAAGTATAACCAGTTTTTAAAAGTTCATCACATAGATGAAGTTACAAGGTGAGTCTTGTATAAATCATTTTCATAAAACTCTGGAGGGCTTTGTCCCCTCAAGAAAAAAATCAATTCTCGAGGTACCATTTAAAAGATGAAGTTATAAGATACTTCATTTTGAAAACATCATTTTGAACGCTTGACCCTGCCAACATTCATCAGTCACCCAACTATAGCTTTCCGATCGGGGTGCTCTTAATAATATTGCAGAAATTTGATCCTCCAATACGTCCTGCTACAATTGACATTGGATAGTTTCTGAATTATCACTGTAAGATGATAAAAATGGGTTGAATTGTGATGAGAAAAATGATGGTTTAACTATATAATATGAGCACTCAATATAATGATTATAAAAATACTCAGAAGAGTTATAAAACCTAACAAAAATAATATAGAATGCAAAAATTTATCAAATAATCAATATATGTGACTAAGATTTTGTTGACATTGATAACCTCTAACCACGTGAGATAAGGAAGATGATTGTGCTTGACTTGTGAGAATGTTTCAAGATATTTATGACTTGGAAATTACCAAGATATGAACAAAATAATAAAGCATTGTGAAGTTAGTAAATGATATAACGTAGGATGTAATATGGACCAAAATCAATATATGTTGCACAAAAATATGGGTAGAATTACTTGTACATAATTTTATCAGTTAGCTAAAGATATTATAACTGAACATTTTTATTTTTAGCATCTTGGAAATAACTGACACATCAATAGGCAACAGTAAAAAAAACCAACCCTATGCCATGACTGTTGAAATCAGGAAAATTAAAACTAACATTCAGTTATTAAAGATTTTGGTAACTGTTTAATTGCTTATAAAAGGGAAATAGAAAAAACTTTTGACATACTAACACACATATATAGATCTTTGGGTTTTTTTTATATTTAGATATATAATATAACTGAAAATATGACTTCACGAAGTACAAAGAGAAAGAGATGGTCAGACATAAAAAATGTGGCGGATTAAGAGTTACAAAATTTGGCTATAACTTGCATAGACTTCAATAATGATATAGTAGAAGCAACAGTTTTCTTCTCAGAGATGTATGCTACCAAGGAAAATAGGCAATCTGATTTGTTTGATCGTTCTGTTGGCCTCGAAGAACAATTCAAGTAATATTCAAATGTACATCTGATTTTATGAGTTACATTTGCTTTATATTACAAATTGAATAAAATTACTTTCAATGTTTTATAGCGAAATAGAAGATATTCTGAAGAATGAATCAAGGAAAAAATATGGAGAGTCATCACAAAGTAGTAATGAAATTCCACAATCTTATACAAGGAATTCACTCAGATTCCTAAGTGATACATCTACATCTCTACGTGGTTATGAGACAAACTTTAAACAGAATACGGAAGAAATGATAAGTGCATTTCAAAAATTTGGAGATGAGTGGAAAGAACATCCTAATAATTTGAATGCTCATGTTGATTTGTTGATTGAAGAAAGTGAGAAGGTTCAAATATTATTAGATGATTATGCTCGAAATATATAAATTATGTTCCAGTCAATGTGTTGTGATAGTATATTGTAATTGTTCACATTGTAGGAGTGTGATAAATATTTTGATGCAAGCAATTTAAATAGGACTGATTATTTATGTTCAATTCCTATCATGGTATGTTTAATGTAGATTAGTAAACATGTTCTTATATATATAACAATTTCAAAATATAAACTGAATATTGCTTCTATATACTTTTCATTTATCTTGGTATAATAGTGGAAATTACTCAGGCAACCTAATCTCCTATTCAAAAAACAATGTAACATACAATATAAATATTGTGATAACTCATAAAATCATAAGTAGAAATTTGCATGAGCTTAACAAAAGTGATGTCGTCTATTGTTTAAAAACTTAAATAAACCAAACAAAAAAGCATACATATCCTTAATGTCATATTTCATATGAATAAAACAAAATGCAAATATGTAGGATAAGTTTTCATGCAGTAGTAGTTCTATTAAACTCCTCCAACAAGTATCCTCCAAAAAATATAATACATAAAAAGACTTATAAAAAAAAAGAAGCATAAATTTTTCTATCATGACTTTTTATACCTCTGCCTTAAATCTTCAACATCGTGATAATTAATGTTGATATAAAGCTGAGAAGATGCACAACTTCTTACTTGGAGTGAACCTATTAGAATCAATCTAACGAAATTCTTAAATTTATATAATGAAATACATGTAAATAGTGAACAACAATATGATATGTTTTGATATAAAAAAAACCATTATAGATTAGTGGCCTCATCGTTATCAAAATCAGAATGGGAGGATAAAAAATATTTCCCCTCAATCAACGGTGCAAAGTCATATGAATTCATCCCAAGCTACAATCTGAACAACTTTGCTACTATTAAAAAATAAATAACGAGTCTACAACATTCAAGAAGATTTCTAATTTGATACCTTCATTGTGAAAGAATTGTCTAACCTTCCATTAAACAAATCAAAATGTATAAATTTTTTTCCCAAATGTAGTGTACACTTGCTTAACGGGTTCAACATTTTGAGCAACCCCAACAATATCTATCAAATAAAAATTATTTCAATTAGTCAAAGGGTTATTTATAATATTTAATAGAAATTTTATATGAGTTAAAACAATATCTATAGCATATACAAGAGGCATATTTGATGAAAGTGACAGTGCAATATCATAAGCTTTAGCAAAATTACTCAATTCAAACATGTGCCTTGGTATAGTATTAAGTTCAATAGAAGAAGGATGAACATTAGTTTTAATTGAAAAAATAATAAACTTATCATTAGAGACAAGTCTCATCAGTCCAACAGCCTCCATAACTATGAAGTTCTGAATATCATATGAGTTCCCTTCGTGTATGATGTTGCGAACTACATGCTAAACCATGTGGTTTACAAAGGCAAGCACATGAAAATCCTGAAAAAAGTACATTAGTATTAAAAAAAATGTTTGTACATTAAATTGAAATTTACTTATAAATCTAATATACAGGAAAATAAAATATCTTACCTCGGAATAAAAAGTTGTTTGCTAGGAGAAAATGAAGGCCACATTCGAGTTACTCATACGCTCACCCTCCAATCAGTCCTGGTGTCATCAACTTCTGCTAGACTATTTTCCATGCCTGCAATTGATAAGATGATAATAAAAAAGAGATCTTGGACAATGTGTTACACAATTAACTCCAAGTATATATAAAAATGAGATGATGGTAGTATAAACCATAAAATTAGGAAATGATTTATGTTAATCAAGTTGTAATCTGGTTTATTAGAATATAGTTCATATATGTAATTTTAAAATAAATTTCTTATAAAAAACGTATATGATGATATTCATTTTCCCTTAAAATTAGTCTAGTAATTTGTATCAAAATCTTCTTATTGATTTCATTCTAAAAAAAATAATTCGAAATATAAATCATTAATTTTAAGATTTTATGTGAATAACTGTGTTAGATTAAGGTGTCTACTATTTTATAATAGAATATAATATTTTAGTATTCTCGGATAATACATTGCTTTGCTTTAAGAGATAAAAAAAATTAACATCGTGCATAATTTTTGTCAGCAAAACGATGTTGTATTACCTTTTTTAAATACAACAATATTAAAATACATTAAATTAAAATGTTATGACAGAGAGTATGCCGGTTCAAATTGAATAATACTTTTGGAACTTAGTAATTTACAAATGAAATTACATTTGGTGATATCGTATGTGATTGGCACTTATGAAACTAAAATTTAATTGTTAAGTACCAAAAAAGTTTAGTAAGTTTCTTCACAAAAGGACAATGGAATACTCTTTATGTAATTTATAAATAAAGATAACTACTTACTTTACATCATCTTTAAAATGTGAGTAATTAAAACGTTTTTGAACAATCATATTAACTTCTTATATTATATTTTGATTCTACTCTTTAGATTACATGTATTTAATAAATTCTACAAAAAATACGATTGTTGCATTCATAACATAGTTCATTAAACATAGGGTGTTAATTTTGAAATAACTTTTAAAATTTGTTAATGAACTCCATTAATTAAATAAAATAGATATTTCTTTTTATATAACGAGAAAGTATAAATTGTGCATCTGAATTAATGTTTTTTTAGTTTAAAATAAAAAAAATCTTTTACATTGAGAGAATGAACAAATAAAATGTGGTGTATTGGTATAGTGAAATATATAATCTTATTCATTACAGTAATTTAATATATTTTATTTTTAAATTCAATGAAAAATCCCTTACTTATGAATATGAGAAATAGCTTCTAACCACCTGGTTTACTTATCAACCGCATTTGTGATTCTGATTTGTGCATCACCTGTTAAGGCTTTGGTATTAAATCAGTGGATTCAGTCCCTTTGGGGGGCACATGTAGGACGATTCTAGCAGCAGGAATGCATTAGTACGAAGTAGATGATATTTCTTTCAACAGGTCTCTACCACCTGGGGTCTCTCAACTTGCTCCATAACAGGTGCCTTGGTTTTACTTAGAAATCATCTCCTTTTATTTAACACCCCTCCAACTCCCACTGGAGATGTAAATTTAATTATATATTACCAAGAATGATTAAAACTGTCGGAACCTATTTTTGTTGCTTGTATGTAAATGGAATAATTTAAATTTACTGTTAAACCAATATCGTGGCATTAGCAGCCTCTGAAACTGGTTTAGATTCACCGGTAACTATAAACATAACTCGAACTCCAAACAACCATAGCGTCTATAAGAAGTTTTGTACTATGCAGAACTTTTGGCTTGTCACCGGGATTAATTAGAAGAGAATATATTCTGTAATAACCACCTGATAATAGTGCAAGGGAATATACATTAATTATTTAAAACATAAAAAAGATTATTGTTCCATCATTCTAAGTGCATATAAAATTAATCATTACAAGTGTATTTTTTTCCAAAATTATATTTATGGAATCTAGTAATGCGCCAAACTTATTGTACATCCTTTCTGGAGAAATTTTTATTCGGTGCAGAATGATATGAAAGAAATAAGAACCTTGGTATGTCGAAAAAAGAATGTAACACATTCATTAAAATGTCAGAGCAGCTTACCCTTGTCCTTGAGAAGTATGGGAGTTGTTGATGGTGCTAGTTCTACCAACCTCTTTAAAGTATCTATAGTTCCCTTTACAAGGGTTTCCTGTGACCACTTATATTTTTGCATATAAGATAAATATCAATTAACCTTATTTATCATCATAAAGATTCATACCTTGTTTTCAATAATGGACGTTCAACTAATATAACAAAGAGAAACAAATCTGCATGACGATAACAAGATGATAAGTTCCTCAGTAAGACGTTGCCTTTGAAGGATTACTTTTGAATTGAGTATAACTTTGAGTAGTCCAATTTAGAAAAAATCTAATGACAGACTCAAAAATTTTACTACAGCAAGACGATTGTAGGTAAAAGAATGCCTCATCCAGCATTTATAAAATTTGTATTCCTGCTTAGCTGCCTTTGTCAAATGTATGATCATTTGCTGCAATATATGACACATTGGCTTCTTCACACTGTACATTTGGTCAACTTCTTTTTCGATTCAATATTTATGCAATTAAAATGTACATTGCAGTGATAAGAGTAAAATTAAATGATTGTTTGCTTGACTATAGTAGTTACTTATAGATGTTCTCGATGTTTTAATTTGTATTTACTTCCCATATATTTGCGCCTACCAGGGTTGCAAAATCAACTAAATTAAATGCCTGATAAATATATCAGCATCATAAATAGGCATGAAATATATAGGCATAAATAACCACTTTGACGCTTTACCTGTGGAAAAAGGCAATCATGCACTATTCTTCTTTACCTGCTTGTACATGATATTAGGATTCTAATTCTCAATATCTTGAATATGGGCAATATTAGGTAACATTAGCAAAATTTTTGAATTACATAGAGTTTAATTTAAAAAATTAATTCAAAGCCTATCACAAAAATTACATCACATATAAAAAGAAATCCAAAGAACCATGGAACACTTGTACTTGTACTTGTATTTAGACAATGAAATGCAAAAAGAACTTACATAGCAGCGCTGGAGAAACACTCTTCGACAACGTATATTGACAGCCACTCTAAATTCATGTCTCCTTCCTGCATATTTATGCAAAATAAAAAAAAACAAATATTGTCTTAATCTTAATTTCCCTTTATGTAAAGTTTGAATTTTAATGCTAAACATTTTTCTCCCCAAGGTCTCAACTAAATGCATAGTGTAACATCCAGGAAATATCGTGTAATTATTTGTATCAATAAATGATTATTATATGAATATTATATAAATTTTTGGTGAATTATCTGATGATGGATAATAATATTTGGATGTTTGTATATAATAAAATGTTATTATGTTAATTTTAATATGTCCAGAATAAAATATAGATAATTAAGGTATTTTTCTGGTAATTTTTGGAGTGTTATATGATTTTATGTTGATTTATGAATTTATTTATTATTTTTTGAATAATTACAAAATTATTTTATAAAGCTGGGAATCGTCCGACTTCAACCGTTTTTACGTTTTTACAATCCGAAACTCTTCCGAAAACTCCTTCCTAACCTAATCTGGTAATTTCAGACATTTTCCGTGTTTTGACTTTTCCGATCCGGATTACGATTTGACCCGTGCGAAGCCCGACGCAAGATTTTCGATACGATAATCATTTCGGCAAATCAACAAAACTTGTATTCTTAAAAGACGGGATAACATTACATTATTTTCGTATAAAGTGTTTTATAAAAAGCCCGGTTGGGATAATTATCCAAAACTGATATCAAATCGGATCGTTATTGCAGTTACTTAGCGGCTAAATAACTAATTTAACGATCCAAAACAATCCAGAACGAACCAATATTCCGTAAATATAAATATCATATTTCTTAATTCATTTTATTTGTTTATTCAATTACAACCAGTAAAAATATAGTAATTACAGAGAAAAACCCTAAAAACGATATGTTCCTGAGAATCAAACGCACGAACAAAGGCGTTATCGAACTTGGATTCGGGGGTGCCATATATCAAATCGAAGCTCTCGAAAATTACTCTCTAAATCAATCAACCATTTAGTGCAGAAATCAAGGTAATTTTCTTATTTATTATTTATTTTTTATTTTCGAATTATTTGATAATTAAATTATGAAAATTTGTTCTTGATGTTGTTGATATGATTTGATGATTCCGTCGTGTAGATAATATTTTTCTGGTCAACTTGATATATTATATGTCAAAAACCGAGTTCAATAACATATAGAAATTGAGGTTTGATTTTTCTGAAAATTAAAAATTAGGGTTCTTGAATGTTCTTGAGCTCAAATTTGGGGCTTTTCGCTCTGAGGGTTATTGATTGAATTTGATGATTGGAAAAGCTTCCTTATGTAATTTGCAATCGATTCATATACTCACTTGTATCAAACGATTGTTAGAATGATTGAACCGAGGTTTTGATTATTTTTATTGTATTCGATTTTGATTTTTATTTTTCTGATTACATGTGAATAATTGCGTATTTTGATCCCGGGATTAGATTACTATAGTTGTTAGCTTCCTTTTAAGCTATTGAAAGTTGTGTTTGGCTGAGAATCGATCGATTTCGATCGATCGCCGGAGAACCGCAGTGGTTGCCGGTTTTTATGGCGGTTTATGCCGGAAACAACGATCCAAGGATCGTTCCTGTTGGTTAATGTTAAGAACAGAGTACTGGGTTGTGTAAAAATAAATTTCAGCAAAAATCAAGTCCAAACCCTGAAGTTTCGACCCCCGTCCGAGGTGGCCAGATGCCCGCAGACGATCACCGGAATCTGGGCTACTCCCCGGTGTTCCTAGTGACCCGGCTGAGACCCGGTTCCGACCCAATTTTTTTTATCAAAACCCGGTTTCGATCCTGTAAAACCCAATTGCCGAATTCTGATTTCTGTTTCTGGTTTGTTTTATTTAAAAATTATTCTAAAATTTAATTTTTATTTCTAAAAATTCATTTTTAAATTCTAAAAATCTATATTTAATTTTGAAAAAAAATATTTTTAATTCTAAAATAAATCTTAATTATTTAATTAATTAATTTTAGTTGATAATTAATTATTTAATTTGTCAATTAATTTAAATATTAATTGATTAATTAATTTAATTAGTTATTAGTTAATTTTAATTGATTTAATAATTGATTTAATTATTAAAATTGATTTAAAAATTCCGAAAAATAGTTTCGAGTTTTAAAATATTATATAAAATTATTTTCAAGGCTCCATAATTATTATAACATTATTTTAAAGTTGTACCCTATTATTTAATTATTAAATGATTCGGAGACCATTTTAATTCCGAAAAATGTTTAAAAATTCATAATAAATCAATCGTTCGTCCGTTTAATACGAAACGAACGCCTCTAGACTCAGAAAAATATTTTGCTTTTATTAAAAATATTTTTGAAACCTAAATTCCTTTGTATCTAAAGGACGTTTGTTTTATGAATCATTCTGAGTCAATTATTGATCGATAGAATACTCTTTTTGACCCGATTTTAATTCTAAAGTATCGAGACCTATCTTTTGACGATTCAACTTATGTGCTACATGAATTACGTGATTATATGTTATGTGAATAATATGATTACATGCCCTATGTGTACGTGTTATGTGAATAATGAGTCAGCGTGTCTTTTAAACATTATCTGATTGAGATGTGATCTTTATCTGTTATTATCGGGCGGGTAGATAATAAGGAACGTATAGACTAGACAATTTTGTATATTGTCAGTTCATTGAATAGTATTATTTATGATAGATGCGCATAGTTTGAAGCATTCAAAGCTAGACAGAGATTGTAAAAGTAAAGCCTGATTACGTGCAGTCATGAAACGAGCGGATTCAGAATAGAGATAGACCTAAGAGGGTAAATGATAAGAAAGGTCAAGCAGCCTGTCAAGGGAAATACATATGCAACGGGACTGGGTGATATGGTAGCTAGTTAAAGATCAGAGGATTATCAATTGAGGCAAGTATTCCTAACCTTTCTCCTAAAATACTGCAAATATTTATTCGCTCATATTCTAAGTTCGGTATAGTTAAATGTTTTTATATTTCGCTGCAATTACTCTTATTTATGCAAGTGCCTTTTTGATCTTGTTCCTTGATTATCGATTGATCTCTTGAGCAAGTACCCATTCATTCGGGTTAATTGCGAACCCTAATTTGGGATGTTTTGAAATCAAAATGATTTGATATCAAAATACTCTACAGGCTGGACGGTTATTATAGGGGCCAGTGATGAGCTGGACCCTAGGGGCCAGAGATGGCTGGTCCCTTAATTATTAGGCCATAGTTGCCTAGGTACCCCATATGTTGGTTGGGTCTAAGCAGTTGGGTATAGATCCGCACTGTATCCTGACTGATCAGCATGTTATAGTGTATATGTTGGTTTCTAGTGTCCAGTCTAATTTATTGTTGATCGCCATTAACGGCATTCCTTCCTGAATAGTTCATAATTACAAAATCAAACAAAGATTTGGTTCAAAAGGATGAAATATTGAAACATTCACTGTTCTTTTACAGAAAAATGTGATTTATGATTAAAGGCCAATGAGGGCCGACGTTTTGTTCGCTCAAATGTTTTAAATATATAAAGATGTTTTGAAATCATTCAACAATCGTTTCCAGGAGTTTCTTTCTGATCTGATACTTGGAAACTATTTATGATACTTGCTGGGCATTTTTCGCTCACTCTTGCTTTGTGAACTCTTATTTCTTTCAGTATCAAATGAGCGCAAAGTGAATATCTTTTAATAGACAGCAAAAGTGGTGAGAGTCCAGCTGAAGAAATTTGAAGGTGTTAGAGTGATCAATACAAGGAAAATTAGTAATGAGGTAATAAAATTGTATTTAGACAATGTAAATTTTAGAAGGTTAGATTCTTGTTTCATACTATAACCTTTAAGCGATCCTGAATAATGAGGGGTTATCTGTATATTTATTTTAATATACATGTTTTTATTATTTAAAGCTTTGTAGTGACACCCAATCCTGACCCCGGATTTAGGGGTGTTACACATAGTCTGCAATTATACATAGTGAAAACATGCACTAAAGAAACATATGATTCTTCATTTTATGCAAAAAAATAGCTTGATTTTTGAGGAGGAAAAATTCAAAGAAATGAGAATCACGACAGAAGAAAAGCTATATATGAAGAATAAAAATGTGAGTGAAAACCCTATGCAATCATGAAGAGATAGATTTATAGATAAACATACAATATTGTTGTTGGAAAGCTTGTCATCCATGCCAATCTTAGAGCAAGGAGAAAATAGTTGCTCTGGTTCATATTCAGACGATCTATCACCATAAACTAAAATATTATGGAAAAGGTCTGTATCTTTAAGAAAATGATACAACCTTCAAAGTTCACTACCCTGTACATTTTTTAATAATTTTATGTCTAGAAGATCAGTTTGTTGCATAATTAGCGGGTGATTTAATTTTACCCGTAATTTAAAACAGTATCTATTGTGACGCTCCTCAAATCTGGGGGTTTGGATTTGACGTCAGCACACGAAAACACTTTTAAAACACTTTTGAAAACCTGTATTTATGAAAGGATAATAAAAACCAAAGAATTTAAAAACCTGAACATTTGAAAAAATTTTAAAAGAAAACAGTTTAACCCCCTAAAAACATGATCGCATACAAGTTACAACATTGAAATTAGAACCAACGACTATTATTAATAAACAACATCTTTTACAACATCAGGTCATCTTTGATAAGAAGAATCACTACTAATTTATTTACAAAGTTGATTTACAATTGAATCTCAATAAATAACTCTAACTCGAACCTTCTTTATCAAATTCCCCGGGTACCTTCATTGCCCTCTAGACAACTTAACCACCCATGCTCTTCGCCCAACCTTAGTCTAAATGCTATCGTACTCGGGCAACTCATCTTGCAATAACAATCTGAAATAGTTTATCAAGAATTCATACGCTCAGGGTAGATATAAAAGGATTCATCAATCTTTGTATCAATTGAAAACTAGGAAATTCAATCATTCAAAAGAATTATTGAATTGGACTTATCTCATTTTAACTAAAAACTAAAGGTTAGGCTGCTGAACAATCACGCACTAATCCCGAACATGGCACACAGCCTTGTTCTCTATACTAGATCCAAGGCACATATTGGCCTAACATGACCACGAATCTGGTCTGACCACAAATCGGGTCTATATATTTTATCTAATAATTCAATCCAATAAAAAAAATTATTTCCATAAATAGAATCATAATTAGCAGATATAAAAACATTTAACTAAAATAACATTTGCCTTTGGTAATCAAATCATGTACGATAAGAGCTTCAACCTTGTGAGAACAAAGCTTTAGTATTTATGAAAAAAAATCAGGTATACAAGAGTGTGTATTCATTGAATGAAAGGTATCTGGTAATTTTGAAGTGGTATCATATTGTAGGGTATGTGTTCATAGGATATGATAATGTGTTTGGCTTTTCAGAACTTGAAGATAGAAAGAAATCATGGGTTTCATTCTCAGAAGTATAGGTTTACCAGATATGGTTCACGACATAAACATGATACCATAATCTTGAAAGAAACATCAAAATCTATGCAACATATATAAGAAATTATTTAGAAAACTTGCCCTAAACTTGATTCTATTTCAAAGCCCAGTCTCATACTTCATAATCCACAATCTATGCATATCATAATTCACAAATAACCTCTGACTATACTCTATTTGACAACATATTATTATTTTCTCGACTTATTCCTTATTCGCTTTGTGACACCATTTGACCTTTTATACGTCTTCGATATTGCACGTCTCATCCGGATCCTTTACGAGAATAAGACAATACTATAATCACTAAACAGTCCATCAACTTTAACTTATACCTATCAAACCCCGTATATACCCCCATTCGCATATACTTATCACATATACCAATAAACACTTAACACATAATCAAAAGTCAACCTATACAACCCCTCTGACTTACCAATTATCATTTAATCACATAATCATGCTTTGATTCTATCTTATAGTCAAATCATTTTGACACAATATTCTTCTTCTGCAAGACATACCTATACCATAACAAGACTAAGTCACATTGATTACCCTGAAAATTAGTTGTTTGATAATCAATTCTATATTTTGTATTGTATTACTTGAGTCTATAAAAAGGTTAGAAGATTAGACTAGATTATTTTTCTGAACATATTCAAGATAAGGAATAAAATCTGGAAGAAGATAAAGCCATGATCTTGCCTTATAAAAAAGTGTAGAAGCTTGGAGTTGAATAAAACTGTTTTTTGAAAAATATTTTAAGTCAAGATATCGACAAGTCAGAGATCAAGTTATATCGAGAAGTCCAGATTGGCTTATCGAGAAGTCCAAAATGGCTTATAGAGAAGTCTCGGAGATATCGACAAGTCAAATAAAGATGTGAAGATTGGAGATATCAACAAGTCATTTCTGCATGTAGAGAACTCAGAGATATCAACAAGTCAAAATGAAGATATAAAGAATTGGAGATATCGACAAGTCAATTTCTCATTAGAGATCTCAGAGATATCGACAAGTCAAAATGTATATAGAGATCTCAGAGATATTGACAAGTCAATTCTACATGTAGAGATCTCAGGCATATCGACAAGTAATTTAACGTGTAAAGATCAAGAGACCTCGACAAGTCAATTATAACTATAGAGAACTCAGAGATCTCGATAAGTCATTATACTTATCAAGATGTCACTTCTCTATAGAACACACTAGAGATCTCGATATGCCTCTCAAGTACAGAATGTAGACAAGTTAAATATTCAAGATTATTAATCAACAAACGATCTATCAACTAGATTGAAAAGTCTACAAAGTAGCTGGGAGAATACAAGATCAAGGGCCAAGATTAACTAGACAAAGGATGGTCACAGACCTGCAAGATTCTACACAGATTTGCTAAGCTAGAAATGGAAATAGAAAAAGGTTACTTTAGAGAAGAGTTTAGTACATTTTAGTGCAAGTCTTGTAAACCCGTGCTGCTAGTGTATAAATCATGCACTGGTCTTTAGATTATGAGTAACAAACAGATTCACATTTTCTTGTATTCTCTCAAGGAAAGAGCTGGGTTCTTATATTTTTAAGAGCAGGGAATTTGTAGCAAGGCAAACTTAATTAATATAAATTAAGTGAGTTTTGAAATATTGTGCTTGTTGTTTCATTTCTGTTAAACTTAATATCTCTGCAAATTAGAAACTTCTTTGTTCACCTAATATCCAAATTGTTTAAAAAGGCTAAAAATCCAGAAAACACATTCACCCCCCATGTGTTGTACTCAATAGCTAACAAGTGGTATCAGAGCAAAATCTGAAAGAAAACAGATAAAGATCTTGGAAGTATGAGTGCACAAAAGATAAACAGTATCAAGATACCGGCCTTTGATATAATCAACTATACATTTTGGAAAAAAAGATGATGTTGTTCATAAGGATGGTCAATCCACTGTATATCCAGATTCTCATGCATGAAAAGGGTTGAGGAATCTACTGATGGAGACATGGTCATCCCATCTCATTATGCTCCTAAAGACCCCTCAAAATACACTAAATCTGAAAAGGAAAAAGTCTATTTGGATAGTGGCCTGCAATTAGAGTCACTTGACAATGTTATGTATAACAATATTGTCAACTATGACACAGCCAAACAGATATAGGAAAAGATTGAGATTCTGTGTGAGGGTACAGAGGAAGTAAGATCAAATCAAAGGAGGATACTTGTGTCTCAGTATGAGGGTTTTATGGAAAAGCCTAAAGAAGGAATTACTGAAGTTTTTGAAAGTTTTAACAAATTGATAAATGACTTGTAACTTCATGATAAATATTATGAAGTTGAGGAGGTTAACCTAAAGTTCTTGATATCTCTTCCTAACCACCTTGAACAGAAAATATCAGCTATTAGAGAAAGAATAGACTTGAGCAGAATGACACTAGAAGTGTTGTATGGGATCTTGAAAACTTATAAACTTGAAATGTTATAAAGAAAGTCATTAAAAGAAAACAAAGGACATGTGGTTGATGGTTCCAATGCCTTAGTTGTTAATGATAGTGAAGCAAGTGAAGATGAACAAGATGCTCAAGCTCCTATTATTCATGTTTAACACCCCCAAATCCGGGGTCAGGAATCTGGGTTGTCATGAGTTCCATTTTCCTTAATATCACTTAATCTTTAATCAAAACTACTACTGCATACTGTGACCATTTTCTTTCACATACACACAGAGGTTAGAGTCTCAGAGAATGCACCGATACAATACTGAACCATAATAATATGTTGATTCAACAATCATTACATTCTTCCAAATATCTCTACAAAACATTCTATTGATTACTATTTCTAATTAAAGTGTAATCAGAAGTCCAATATAGACCTAACTCAAGGGATATAACGATTCCCATAATTCAACTTATACAAATCATGCTAGGATAACTAGCCTTCTACCAGCTTAATCCTTCATTTCAAGCCAGTCGTATGGACTAATAGATATCGTCGACTTCCTTGCTCTTTTTTGATGGAACGGCCACATTGCTATCTGTGGGGTTGGAAGAATAAACAACAAGAATGAGCAAATAATGCCCAGCAAGTACTCCCAATAACTATCCACTTTTATAAAAAAAGGAATATACCTCGACAGGAGTAATAGGGAAAATAATCAAACCTTTATACCCTTTGGGTCGTTCCTCAATATCAACATCTTTTATAAACCTCAAACCTTTATAATTCTCTAATAGTTCAAGTTATTAAAGAATATACTTTTCATTCTTCAACTGATTTATGACAAATCATTTCCCACCACTTAAGCTGTAATATAAACTAATCACAACAATTACACAATCCCTCTTTCAATAATCAACATCAGTACAAGATGTTCCATAACCAAACAATCTTAACAACCCATTCTGTTGTTAGATTAACACAATCTAGTTATTCTATTTATTGTCATAATTTATATGTGACAATTCAATTTATAAACATTTTAATAATTTCTTTTCCGAGGGACTGGGACTTTTAACCAACTGGATATGATTAAACGATGATCAGTCGTTTCAATCATGTCCTTCCGAGGGACCATTTTACTACTAGTAGATTGGCAAGAACACTTTTCGAACTTGACCAGGGCAAGAACACTTTTCGAACATGACCAGGGCAAGAACAGTTTTCGAACTTGACCCGATGATGGACGGGAACACTTTTCGAACATGACCAAATCATCCTTTGGCAACACATGGTCCAGAATTAAAATGGCTGGACCAGCACCCCGGCCTCTTATGCAGAATTACCGTATTACCGGTGTTCTCAATCCGTGGTACCGACGTTTATGTCGGCCGCAATCTCATTTCGAGAGTATGCTGACCCCTTCCGGTCGCATCTGCTAGAGCATCATTTAAAATGATCCCTGCATTAACCGAGTCCCCTGAGTTATCAAAACTCTTTATTATTATTATTATTATTATTATTATTATTCATCTCATTCTTATCATTTTATTCTCATTATTATGGTTATTCATCTCAACCATCATCTCATTATTGGTCATCCATTAGGAAATTTTATTAACCAACGAACATTCACTAACTGACCAGGAAGCCTTAACAATTGCTAGATTAATTAATAATCTCTTATATATTGATTCAAAATAATATTTTTTAGAATACAACCTTTCTTTGAATCTCATTTAAAGGAAATCCATTAGTCAATATTTGAAAATAATTAAGTAAATAAATAAATTTAATTAAATAGTTAATCCCAAGTTGTCTTAATAAATGTATAATTTATGAAATTACGAATACACCATCTTTCTGAGATTGGGTTGTGATAATATCATTTACTATCCTCAATTTGGCATTTAATAATATTAAATACCCCAATATCTGATCCTCAAAGAAAAAAAATAATATACAGTCATATAATATTCGAAGGAACAATCTTCGATCTACGATGACTATTGTCAGAAGGAAGGTCGGCTTCCGGTCGACGTAATGAATACATAAATAATCTGAAAATACTTCCTCATTTATTTGAGTCTACTTCTCTTAATAGTTATTCCCTATTCTAGGGATTCACAAATCCTTAAACATATTTTACTTATATAGCCATGCATACCTCAACAAAATCCTCTATTCATATTTAGTCTATGCATATATATACATATGAACACTTTATGATGAACAATATCATAAGGTAGAGAAGTCAACAGTTAAGGATAAAAATCTTGACTTAACGATGCGAATATAAATGCAACTGCAAACTCCCATGCGATTGCGAGGGTCCTGGGTTATGTCGATGTGCTATAACGCTGAAAACAAAGTAGGGTTAGCAACTAGTGCTAACCTATACCACTTAAACTATCACATACAATTCAATACATAACTGCTATACACAATTGCCATTTCCACTAATCGATGCTACACATATCTTAAAGGACACATAAGCATGTTATTTATACTCACATTGCATCCTATGACTTAGTGAAATCCAAGTTCTAACTCCATTGTATTCATTCATGCTTCACGTCGTTTTGCTTACGGTTTTCCATGGATGTTGCTTACTTCATCATTTTTATAAAATCGAAAAATAATCCTTTTAATCCAAAAATTTCACGAGGACTTTCCTAACTGACCCTAGCATGTCATACTAAAGTTTCAGGATTTTCTCAGTCCTTTTAAGGGGTGAAATGATAGTCTCAAAACTGCACTTAAGCAAAGTTTGGTTTCGCGAAACAACGTTCACTAAAATGGACATAACTTTTAAACCGTAAATGCGTTTTATGTGGTTCTTGCGCTCACGTAAACTACATGACAACCTCTACACGTATACACAGTTAGATGGTCACAAATGGACAGGCCTCATTTCATGATCTCGGCAGTTTTAGTGGCTAACAAAAATTCGGCATTATGACGGCTATAACTATTCGATTTCTAAAATCAATCCATGTCTAAAATCAACTCAATCAACAATCATAATCCATAAAATAACCATTAACAATTAAATCAAGCTCATAACAATCAAATTTCACAACACTCATCCAAACACATACTACTAAACAAATCAAAATCAACACCAATCATCCATTATACTAAGCTCTTAACTTATGCTAACACATAATCACTAAATCATCATCAAAACTCAAACTCAATATCAAGATTCTTGAAGTCCATAACTTCCTTGGAGTTTTTTATCCACAACAAAGCTTTGTAATACCCTTTTATAGCCTTAAACTAGCTTGGCTCATCCATGGAATCAAGAAATTAAAGTTAGTTTCTTGGAGTTACTATTGGTCCGATTGAAAGAACTGGAAAATGAGGGTCTTACCTTCCTTATCTGGACGAGGATTGTGAAAAAGAGTTGTATAACATCTCAAGACCTTTCCAAAGAGCTATATAACATAATATTTGATTGAGAAATGAAGGAGATACAAAAGTTTTAATGTGCTGGTTCTGTTTTGGCCGAGAGCAATGGAAATGGGGGAGGAAAAGCTTTTGCTTTCTTGTGTTGGTGGAATAATGTGGTGGATGATGATGGGTTGTCTTGATATTTTTCTAGGTTAATAATAAACAAAGGAGTTAGTGGACGATGATCTCACCATTTTCCATGTGTTGGTGATTTGTGGTGAGATGAGATCATCCCTAGTTAACTAGATAATTAACTAGCCATTCCTTCCTAACTATCACTTGATTTCTTGGTTGATCAACCATCCACTTTCCTTGCCACTTGCAAAGGTATTTGCAAGAGTCGTTATTCATTTCTTTGTCCGGTTATCACTCAATCTCGTTGATCGTTCGGTTAAATTCCTCAATGCTTTTATTGATAAAATCTTCTTGGTATTTTTAATACCTAAATTAATTCTCCTTTATAATCCTTGGATTTAAAATCATTCATCTTAATATTAATTCCTTAAATACCTTAATGTCTAGTGGAAATCTCGGGGAAAAATAAAAGTGCTCGTTTTTGAAATCCGACGGCTTTTACATAGACTTATTTTCACTCCCCAATACTAATATAAGCTTAGAATTTCCGTAAGAGAACTCCTATATACGAGCGTCTGATAATATTGCTTAATCAAAAAAAAAATACTATTCATCAGGGTTTAGAAAAATTACTATTCACTAGTGCTTTAATTATTACTAAAAATTGGGGTTATTAAACATATTGTGGAGCAAAAGAACAAAGGACCTCAGAAACAAGTTATTTTGGAGCTGGAGGAAGATGAATTCTACACACATGATGAGCTAGATGAGATGGACCAATCTATGGCTTACTTGGCTAGAATTTTTTTTAACATAAGGGTCAAAAAGCCAAGATTTTTCAAGAATAAGGGACATTTTTCCAATAACAACAATTGGAAACCAAAAGCTAAGTATAACTCAGCTAGCAAAGGTGGCTACAAGACTGGGTCTGTTGACATGTCAAAGATAAGGTGTGTTAGATATATTTGATAATGTCATGGCTAATATGTTTTATGTTTAGATTTCAGATCTTATTTGAACAGAACAAATCAGTACTTAACTGATCAGTACTTATACTGGAAGTCAGAACTTAAGGGATATCAGTACTTATGTTATCAGGAGATAGATATCAGAACTTAAGTGCTGAAGGACGATCAGATAAGGACAGTAGCTGATTAAAGTTAAGAAGATCAAGATAAACATAAGAAGAGATATGCATGAAGAAGGAATTCCGTGAGGAATGGAATACTTGGAATAGAAGATATCTGATTGATATATTTTAGGAAGCAGAATTATATTCCATATCAATTAGCGAATATCTTGTAACTGTGTAGTATATAAACACAGACATAGGGTTTACACTAAAAGTGTTATCATTATCGAGAATATTATTTAATATAACTCTAGCAGCTCTCGTGATATTTTGTTCATCACTGAGAGATAACAGTTCCAGATTGTAACAGAGTTTATTGTTTAAATAAAGTTTGTTTTCTGTTACATAAGTTCTTGAAGTTTGATTTGATTGTAATAAACACTGTATTCACCCCCTCTACAGTGAAAGTGTGACCTAACAAGTGGTATCAGAGCTATCTGTTAACACACATACAGTTAAAGATCCAAACACAATCATGTCTGACACAGAAACTCCAACTAAGCCTACCAAAACTGAGGAATCATCAAAGACATCAACTCAGAGTCGATATGAGACTATCAGAGTTCCCATATTGAGACCATCTGAATATCCCATATGGAAGGTAAGGATGACCATGTTTCTGGAAGCAACAGATCCAGAATACCTTGATAGAATCAAGGAAGGGCCTCACAAACCTACCAAGCTCGCTGTTGTAGTTGCAGGTGAAGCAGCAATGACCGTACCAAAGGAAAAGAATGATTACACTGCTGAAGATATAGCATCTATTGCTAAGGATGCCAAGGTACGTCACTTATTGCATAGTGCCATTGATAATGTAATGTCAAACAGGGTAATCAACTGCAAGACTGCTAAGGAGATATGGGATGCACTGGAGACAAGGTGTCAAGGAACTGAAACAGTTAAGAAGAACAGGAAGACAATACTCACTCAAGAGTATGAACACTTTGACTTTAGGACTAATGAGTCATTGACTGATGTATATGATAGATTTGTCAAACTCTTGAATGACTTGTCATTAGTAAATAAGGAGTATGATCTTGAAGATACAAACCTCAAATTCCTGTTAGCTCTTCCTGAATGTTGGGATTTGAAGGCAACAACAATAAGAGACAACTACAATCTTGATGAAACAACTCTTGATGAAATCTATGGAATGCTCAAGACTCATGAACTTGAGATGGAACAAAGAAGCAAGAGGAAAGGAGGAAAGTCAAGGACAGTTGCTCTCAAGGTTGAAGATGAATCCCCCAAACCACCTTCCTCAAAGAAAGATAAGGGTAAAGCTCTTATCATAAAATCTGATACTGAGTCATCAAGTTCTGAGAGTGATGATGACTCAGATTCTGAAAGCTTGCCTGAAACTGATGCTGATGAGGAGATGATGAAGCTGTGTGCTCTTATGGTGAAAGGAATCACAAAGATTGCATACAGGAAGTTCAGGAAGGGAAAGAAGTTTTCCAGGAAAGGCATAAGTTCTGATAAGAAGAATTTCAGAAGATCTGAAGGAAGAGGAGGAAAGTCTGACAGAGGAGATTACGCTAATGTTAAATGTTATAATTGTGGTGAGAAAGGCCACATATCTCCTGATTGCAAGAAGACCAAGAATGACAAAGGCAAAGCTCTTGTCACAAAGCAGAAAAGCTGGACAGACACCTCAGACTCTGAAAGTGAGGAGAACTATGCATTGATGGCAAATGCTGATAAATCAAGTTCTGAGAGCAGTTCTGAAGCTGCTGAAACAAAGGTACCTCAGACTACTTATGCTTTTCATACTGATGATATTAATGAGTTGAGAAGATATCTTAAAACCATGTTTGTTAGTTATAGAGATCAAACTTTAACATGTGAAAGATTAACTTCTGAAAATCTTGCTTTTAGGAAAAGAAATGATTTCTTAGAAAAAGAGTTAGTCATGCTTCATCAAACTCAGCAGGATAGAGATGATGCTTTTTATGTTAGGGATGAAGTGCTAAAAATGAATGAATCTCTAAAAACTGAGTTAGAAAAGGAGAGAGAGATTATCAGAACTTGGACTAACTCTGGCAAAACAACTCAAAATTTGCTAAGCAGTGAAAACTGGAAAGAGGGCCTAGGCTATGGAGAAAATAAAAAAGGAACTGTAGAAATTAAGCCTGTTGATAAGCAAAAGCCGAAGTTAAAACCTGTTAAGTTTGTAACTGAAAAATCCGAAAATGAGAAATCAGAAGTTAAAAAGAAATTAGCTTCTGACAAACTAAAACAGGAAAAGACAGCTGAAGTTAACATAGGCTTAATGACAAAGAAGCAGCTTAAGCATAAGCTGAAAGATGTTAAGAATGCAAACAAGGTAAAATCACCTAAGAAAAACAGGAATGGAAAGGAAGGTGTGAATAAAAGCAATAACTATAAATCTGTTCCTGATGCTCCTAGGAAAGCATGTCATAACTGTGGAAGTTCTAACCATCTGGCTTCTTTTTGCAGGAAGAATAAGAATATTAACTCCTTATCTACAAAGTCAGGAGTTAAGAGTCAGTCTGTTAGATACAAACCACAAAATCCTTGTTTTCATTGTGGTAGTTTATGGCATTCCATTTATACTTGTAAGGAATATCATAGTTTGTACTATGATTATTATCAAATAAAACCTTCTTTAAAGAAAGTTTATGTTGTTCCTTCTAGTATAAGTTCTGATAAGAAAACTGTTAACATAAAATCTGATGTTAAATCCGCTGCAAATGTTAATAAACCTAAAAAGGCCAAAGGATCCAAGCAAGTCTGGGTCCTTAAAACTAATAATTAGTGGTCTTTTTGATTGCAGGGCAACAGGAAAAATATTTTAGTTCTGGACAGTGGATGTTCAGGACATATGACTGGAAATAAGGCCCTGCTATCAGACTTTGTGGAGAAAGCTGGCCCAAGTGTTTCTTATGGAGATGGCAACATTGGAAAAACTTTGGGATATGGCAATATCAATCTTGGGAATGTCATTATTAAAGATGTAGCTCTGGTCTCAGGACTTAAACACAACTTACTGAGTATAAGTCAAATCTGTGACAGAGGTTATCATGTTGATTTCTTTGCAGAACATTGTGAAATAGTTAGTAAATCTAAAGGAAAAATTGTTCTGAAGGGATTCAGGCGTGGTAACATTTATGAAGCTAAGCTTTCAACAAGTTCTGATGGTTCTGCAATCTGTTTAGTGAGTAGAGCCTCAACTGAAGAAAGCTGGAATTGGCACAAGAAACTCTCTCATTTAAACTTCAACAAGATAAATGAACTGATCAAGAAAGATCTTGTGAGAGGACTGCCAAAATCAGTGTTTGTTCCTGATGGTCTTTGTGACTCATGTCAGAAGGCTAAACAAAGAAAATCTTCGTTCAAGAGCAAGACTGAATCATCAATTCTTGAGCCTTATTATCTGCTTCATGTTGATCTATTTGGTCCAGTGAATGTCATGTCTATTGCAAAGAAGAAATATGCGTTGGTCATAGTAGATGAGTTCACCAGATACACATGGGTGTATTTCTTGCACACAAAAAGTGAAACTGCATCTATCCTGATTGATCATGTCAAACATCTGGATAAATTGATCAAAGATTCTGTGAAAATTTTGAGGAGTGATAATGGCACTGAATTCAAGAATTTGATAATGGAAGAGTTCTGCAAAAATCATGGAATAAAGCAGGAATTTTCTGCTCCTGGAACTCCACAGCAAAATGGAGTTGTTGAAAGGAAGAATAGAACTCTAATTGAAGCTGCACGAACAATGCTTGAAGAAGCAAAGCTTCCAACCTATTTCTGGGCTGAAGCTGTGCAGACTGCTTGTTTTACTCAAAATGCAACACTCATTAACAAGCATGGAAAAACACCATATGAGATGGTGAAGAACAAGAAGCCAAATCTCAAATACTTTCATGTATTTGGATGTAAGTGTTTTGTTCTCAAGACTCATCCTGAACAGCTATCCAAGTTTGATCTAAAAGCTGATGAGGGAATCTTTGTAGGATATCCACTTTCTACAAAAGCCTTCAGAGTCTATAATTTGAGAACAAAAGTGGTCATGGAATCTATCAATGTCTCTTTTGATGACAAGAAGATCACTGGACTTGAAGATTGCATTGATCATGATAAGATGAGATTTGAAAATGAAGATTCATATTCTGATATCTCAAGTCCTGACAGTCTAAGTCCTGATACTGTAAATTCTGATGGATTAAACTCTGATGTTATTGAAACTGTGGTGACTACGTCAAAGGAAGATGCACCAATGCAGGGGGAGCATACTCAAGATATTATCACATCTCAAGAAGCATCAGAACATACATCTGGCTCTTCAAATTCTGATTCGTCAAGTTCTGATAAGCCAAGTACTGACAGTGCTGAAAATCTAAATACTGAAGGATCCAACTCAGAGAGCATAGTTTCAGGGGGAGCATCAGAAAATGAAACCGAAGACAGCATAAATCATGGGGGAGCATCCAGTTCTAGAGAAAATCTTCCATCTGCAAGGAAGTGGACAAAATCACATACACCTGATTTAATAATTGGAAATCCTGAGGCAGGTGTCAGAACTAGAACAAGTACTTCTAATGAATGTCTTTACAATTCTTTTCTCTCTCAGTCTGAGCCAAAGAAAGTGGAAGAAGCTCTTCAAGATGCTGATTGGGTGCAAGCAATGCAGGAAGAGTTGAATGAATTTGAAAGAAACAAAGTCTGGACCTTAGTGCCAAGACCCAAGAATAGATCGGTTGTTGGTACAAAGTGGGTATTCAGAAACAAAACTGACAGTGATGGCATAATTGTAAGGAACAAGGCAAGGCTGGTTGCAAAAGGATATTCTCAACAGGAGGGAATTGACTATGATGAAACATTTGCTCCAGTTGCTAGGTTAGAAGCCATAAGGATATTCATGGCTTATGCTGCTCACAAAAAGTTTACTGTCTTTCAAATGGATGTGAAAAGTGCTTTTCTCAATGGAGAATTGGAAGAGGAAGTATATGTTGAACAACCTCCAGGCTTTGTAGATTCCAAACATCCTCTAAGCCAAAGAGAACAAAGACTGTTCCTCAAACATCTCAGAAGAAGAGGAGGATTACTTTGAGAGATGAATCAGATTCTGAGGATCAGATTCCATCTTCAGAACCTATGACTGATGAAGCTGAGAAGGCAACTTCTCAGAAGGATTCTGCAATTGGGGGTTCTAGGCTTCTCAAGAGGCTTCGACGTATGACGGTTCCTGCAACTCCCAAGGAATCCAAATCAACAAGAAAGTACAAGAAACAGAGGGCACAGAGGCCAGTTTCAGATGATGAGGAGGAAGCAGCTAAGGAAGGGGATCAGGAATCTCTGATCTCACAAGACAAGGAATTTGCTCCAGTCACTTCTTCTCCATCAACTCCATCTCAGGAACCTGTATCTGACAAGGCTAATTCACCTTCTATATCTCTTGTTGATCCAGGCACAAGTGCTGAAATTGATATTCAGAACTTGGTTGTGCCTGAAATACTTTTCTTAGAAGCTCCAACAGCAAATAATCCTTCCACAACACCTGTTACTGATGCTGTTCAAACTCCTGAGTTATCACTAACACCTTCTCTGCATCAAGATGATGATCAGATTTTAGGTGAGCATCAGGATATGACTGTTGATCAGAACTTAGTATCAGATCAGCAATTAGAGGATGTTGAAGCCTCCATTGCTACTCATACAGTTGTCTTATCAGAAGATACTGATTCTTTAAGTTCTGATGCTGCAAATGTTGGAGATACTGGTGAAGCTGCTATAACTGTAGATGCTGATGCAGCAGGTCCTTCAGGACATACTCCTCCACTGACTCTTCCTAAGTCTGAACTGCTAAAGGAGTTTGTTATCAGGGATACACCAGTACCTTGGAGTGAAACTCCTGCAGGTCAGGAGTGGACTAAGGAATGGAACTCAGTTTCATGTGTTCCAAATGCTTTACATCTTGCTGAGCACTTGACTAAAGCTAATGAAATGTTACATTCTGATGATTTTAAAATTCAGCTTAGAGTCACTGCATTGAGTACTAAACATCTACAAGGTCTTCATTCCAACACTCATGCAGAGCTACACAAGATTCAGGAGAACTTTATTAAACAGGAACAAGTTTGGAAACTTGATAAGAAAAAGTTCTTCCAACCTACCATTGACAGGGTTGCTTATATTGAGAAAACTCCAGAGAAGCAACAAGCTCAGATTGATCAAATTCTGACAAATCAAGCTTCTCAGCAATCGCAACTTACTGAAATCCAGACCTCAGTGGAACTACTTATCTCTCTTTTATTACCTGCTGATGCCAAAAAGGGGGAGAAGGTAATTAAGTCCAAATGCAAAACCAACAAGTCACTGCAAGGAAAGGATGATGGAAAAGATGACCAAGGAAACTCTGGAATGGGTAGTGGTCATAGTCAAGGTAGAAGGTTTACATCAAGACAAGCTAGTCACAGAACAAGTTCTGATACTGGGAAAATAATAAGTTCTGCTGCTGGTAAAAGGATAAGTTCTGATGAACTTCTAGATCTTGATGAGGAAATGTCAAGACAGTTATTTCTTCAAGAAAATCCAGGGATGGACTTGGAAAGTTTAAAGGAAGAAGAAGCCAGACTTAAATCAGAGAAAGTCACATCTAAATCTGAAGCTTCTGGTAAAAAGTTACTTCCAAAACCTAAAGGCATTGTGATCAAAGAAAGGATACATACTGAAGAAACTTTGGCTAGATCACAACCACAGATAGATCCAAGATCCAAAGGTAAAGAAAAGGTTGGTGAACCTATCAAGCCTTATGTACCTCCTGAGGAAGAAGAAATTACTGATGGAAAAGATAATCTTGCTCTGACTTCAAGAAAAGTTCTTAAAACAACCTCTGACATGGCTCAAGTTGTTCAGAGTCAAGAAATTGTAAGTTCTGATATTCAGAAGAAGCAAGTAACCTCTGACAGTGCTCAAGTTAACTTGATATCAGAAAATAAATCTAAAACACTCCTACCAGGATTCACTAAAGCAAAACAGACTCAATCTTTGAAGACTACTTCAAGTGGTTTTGAAGCAAGAGTAGTTACTGGAAAGGAAGCTAGAGATAAAACTGGATTGGGAAGTGCTGATGAAAGAAGAGTACACAACACTACCGATGATCCAACTTCCTTGAGTGAACCAGGTATTGGAGCAACTCCTGAGAGATTGAATCAGCTAGAATCTGTACAGATGGTTTACCATACCTACTTGAAAGAATACATCATGTTGTATTTCATGACAGATGGTAGGGTTTATCATATAAGACAAAATGCCATTCCGTTGAAGTATTTTGAAGAATTGGAGCATGTATTGTTCTTACTTCAAGTGGATGACAGAATAACAGAGACTGCTGCAAACTACTTAAAGGAACAGATTCAGAGACAGAAAAGACTTTATTCTGTTAAGTCTGACAGCAGATATGTTCCAAAGTACAGAAATCACAATGGTGATATTGTTGATATGAAGCCTAATACTGCACAGATCAGAACATATCTTGGTATTAAGGGGCTTGAATTCAATCTAGAGTCTAATAAAGCTTATGTCATAAGACTAGATCGGGAGTTGAGAAAAGCAAAGATTAATGATCTCAGAGCTGCAATATTTCAAACTGGTGAAGATACTGCAGAGCTTAAAGATGTCAAACGGAGAATGATTGATGAACTCAGATATGCTGAGAAATGTTTGTTGAAGAATTATCTCAGAACAACTCCTGACATCAGAGAGATCAGAAAATGATGAAGCCAAGTCGAAGATCTACAACTGCTTAAATTCTGATATTTATACAGATTGAAGTTGTTATCAGAAGTTGAATTGGTAAAAACTTTAAGGACTGTAAGTTGTAGTTATCTTGTCTATTTCTCATGCATTTGTACTTAATGTTTTTGACATCATCAAATATCTGTTAAACTTGTATATTTTGTTAATTTACAAGTTGGGGGAGATTGTTAGATATATTTGATAATGTCATGGCTAATATGTTTTATGTTTAGATTTCAGATCTTATTTGAACAGAACAAATCAGTACTTAACTGATCAGTACTTATACTGGAAGTCAGAACTTAAGGGATATCAGTACTTATGTTATCAGGAGATAGATATCAGAACTTAAGTGCTGAAGGACGATCAGATAAGGACAGTAGCTGATTAAAGTTAAGAAGATCAAGATAAACATAAGAAGAGATATGCATGAAGAAGGAATTCCGTGAGGAATGGAATACTTGGAATAGAAGATATCTGATTGATATATTTTAGGAAGCAGAATTATATTCCATATCAATTAGCGAATATCTTGTAACTGTGTAGTATATAAACACAGACATAGGGTTTACACTAAAAGTGTTATCATTATCGAGAATATTATTTAATATAACTCTAGCAGCTCTCGTGATATTTTGTTCATCACTGAGAGATAACAGTTCCAGATTGTAACAGAGTTTATTGTTTAAATAAAGTTTGTTTTCTGTTACATAAGTTCTTGAAGTTTGATTTGATTGTAATAAACACTGTATTCACCCCCTCTACAGTGAAAGTGTGACCTAACAAGGTGCTTCAACTGTGATAAGTTGGGTCACTTTACTACTGAGTGTAGGAAGCCAAAGAAAGTAAGAAGGATAAAGCCTATTTGGAATTGGAGGCAAAGTATGAATCTCTCTTGAAGAAACAACAAGGAAAGGCTTACATAGCTGAAGGCAAGAGTTGGGATGACACTGATGAAGAAGATCAGAATGAGGAGTTTGGAAACTATGCACTTATAGCTCTTGAGCAAGGAGAATCATCCTTATCAAAATCAGAGGTAACAACTCTAACTACCATTGATTTAAATACAAGCCAATATAAAGATACTGTTGAAAAGATGAGTGTAGAGATATTTCATATTCACACAAGCATGGTAGCAGCTGATAAGTGGCATTTTATACCACTTAGAGCGTCTCATAACGGCTTGAATTGGTGTCTTGAACTCGAGTATTTTGTGTATTTGACACATTTTCGAGTATTTTTACATTTCAGGGTATAACTTGCTTAGATAGGTGGATTTCATCAAAATAAGCTTAAGGAAGTGCTTGGGATCAGTCTAGGGATGATGAGCGAAGAAATCGGCAAAAACAGAAGTAAACCAAGGATTTTTCCAGAAAGGTTGTAGGTGCCCACCTGATGGGAGCAGGCGACCGCCGCTAGCAGGCGCCCGCGTGGAGGATGCAGGCGGCCGCCTGTGTGCGGAAAATTAGAATCTGGATTTTATAATTCGAGTACGATTGGACTTCCGTTGACGCTGGTTCTTTTGGGTTATTATATAAACCTTATGGGAAGATGTTTTCTTTATCGAGAGTGAAGGCAAGAAGATTGAGAAGATTGTTTTAGCACGCAACAACGAGGAAGAGGAAGCATACGTTTATCTTGTGATTCTTTTAATTCGTTGTAATAGTGGATGCTAGTTTTCTTTATGCTTTGAACCTTAATACTCTTGTGACGTACTTCATTATTTATTAAGTATTTTTATTAGTTTATATCGTTGTGTTTTTATCATGCTTTCATATGAACCCATGGTGACGATGATTTCTATTATGGGCTAATCGTGATCAAGGGATCCTAGCGGAGTTACTATAGATTTCTTTAGTTAATTGTTTAATACCTTAGTATGTGGTGATTGTATAATATCTAGCATAGGTTGTGCGTATTCGTCTTATGTACGTCGTGAACATGTAAGATAGTCTGTTAATCTCTTATGAAGTGATAGTGAATCTTGAGATTTAAAACTTGCCATGCTAGCATAGGTTCATATATTGTATGCATGATTAGTGGGTAACTCTAACCTTTTTACTTGTCAACTTGCCATGCTAGCATAGGTTCATATATTGTATGCATGATTAGTGGGTAACTCTAACCTTTTTACTTTCCCTGTGTAATCATAATGAATAACTTGCGCTTAAATCGTTATGTTGTCAAATTCTGTAGACATATAGGGTCTCAACATAATTGATGCCTATTCAACTTTTATCTTAATTGTGGATTCTTGGTAGAATGGTATTCGTACAACGAAAGTTGGCGTTTATCAGTTTCGTGTTGTTCGATTAATATCATCACCATTACATGCTAAGGGTAATAACAATAACTATTGAATGAATTAGTAATGAAGTTATGATCTCATGTGTGTTTAATATTGTTAATTCAAGTATTAAATATTAGTTAATCAACCTTAATTGTTATTGTCTTGGCATTGAAGAATAATCATACATTGGTGAGTAAGTGTTAATTAGATAAAATTAATCAGAGTCTCTGTGGGAACGAACTAGAAATCATTCTATATTACTTGCGAACACGTATACTTGCGTGAATAATTTAGCGCATGCTTTGTGCCTAACAAGTTTTTGGCGCCGCTGCCGGGGACTCGGTTTTAATTTGTTTAGTTTATGTACTTGCCATCAGTGGTCATTAGGATTTATTGATTAAGACTTGTTACTTACTGCTTCCGGTTGTGTTTCAGGTACTCTAGCGAGCGCTTATGCAAACACGTTCTCGCACTCGTAAGAGAAATCTGGCTAATGCTGAGGAGACAGATACAACTCTTGACTTTCCAGAGAAGATAGTTTTTGAAGATTCGGATAAAGAGAGTGAAAAGAAAGAACCTGAAACAATGGGTGATCATGTAGTTCAAGATGATCCCGCTCTTATGGACTTTTCTCGGCCTAAAATTGATGACATTCAGTCAAGCATCATTCATCCGGTTATTCAGGCCAATACTTTTGAAATCAAGCCGGGCACTATTCAGATGGTGCAAAATTCTATTTCTTTCGGAGGTGCTGCGACTAAAGATCCCAACATGCATATCAGGAATTTTTTTGAGATCTGTAGTACTTTCAAGTATAATGGTGTTATTGATGAGGCTATCAAGCTGAGGTTTTTCCCATTCTCTCTGAGGGACAAAGCTAAGGATTGGTTACATTCTTTACCAGCTGGGTCCATCACTACTTGGGAAGATCTTGCACAAAAGTTTCTGGTGAAGTTCTATCCAATGCCCAAAACTGCAGCTATGAGGAGTGCTCTTACTCAGTTTGCGCAGTAACAAGGAGAATCTATGTGCGAAGCTTGGGAGCACTGCAAGGAGATGTTGAGAAAGTGTCCACATCATGGTATGCCTGACTGGAAGGTGATCACTGGTTTCAACAATGGTTTGGGGGCCCAATCTCGGCCCATGCTCGATGCAGCTTCTGGAGGCGCCTTGTGGGCCAAAATCTATACTGAGGCCTATAATCTCATTAAAACTATGGCTGCAAATGAGTATCAAAACCCAACTCAAAAGATGATGCCTGGGAAGGTAGCAGGTATTCTGGAAGTTGATGCAGCTACAACTATTACTGTTATTCCCAGTGGACTAACAATGAGATTTGCAGAAGGGGGGTTGAATGTAAATCTCAAAACTTTTTCAAGTTTTGAGCAGTTTCTAAGGCTTTAGTGAGCAAATGTGTGTGAATTGCTTGAGGCTAATACAGACAGATATATATTCAAATACAAATGTAAAGAACACAAAGAACTTAAAAACTTTTCTGGTGGATTTGTTATTCCACCAGAGATGTGTTATTTTAGAAAATCTGTGATTCAAAGAATTAAATCACAGCTGCTTCCTAGTACAAACTAGATGATTTTCTCTCTGGATTTTTCTAAACAGCTCTTGAAAATTCACATCTAATTACTAGCTTCTACTTGGTTTTTATATCACCAAGTTTACAAGTGAAGACAAAACTGTAAAATACAATTAAAAAGGCTCTTCACATGTTTCTTCTTCATTTCTCTATCCAATGCAATTTGGGTTTAGCTGTTAATCTTTGAATACTCCCTTGTTTGCACCAGAATGGAAATGCTGCATTTTCTTGATCCCTCCTAGAGGCTGCCACATTCCAGTTTGTCTCTGTCAACCCATGTGCCTCTGTCAGCTTATGAATTGTCACTATCAACTGTTATTGAACTAAGCATCCGTTGGAGCTTTCATCCGTTGATGCCTTATCCGTTGAGGCTTTATCCGTTGAAGCTTTATCCGTTGATGCATTAGCAGTTGAAGTCTTATCCGTTGACGCACTTATCCGTTGATGGATATTATCCATTGAAGCTTTAGAGACATCCGTTGAAGCTTTGTTTCTTATCCGTTGAAGGTCTCCAATATCAGTTGATACTTCTTCACTTATACAAAATTACAAGGCATGAAATATTTACAATTAGCCCTCCTATTTGCATATCCACTAGTAGTCAACATGACTGATAATTTCCTACAACATCTAAGAATTACAACTTGAATCCTGAGAATGAAGTGTGCTACAATACTAAACTTATTGCTAAGTAAAGCTACTCCTTCAACGGATATCCAAGATGGTCTTATCCGTTGAGGCTACAAACACTAGATTTCTACTTAAGTGTTTTGTTTAACTTATCATCAAACTAATACACATATTCCTAACAATCTCCCCTATTTATGTCTACTAGAATTGTAGGCATAAATTTGGGTTTAGCTTGATGATAACAAAACACTTGACAAACATATTAACTGTAATAAAGCAGAAATTTAAAAGTACTGCAAAAATGTGTATGATGAGATGGAATTGAAGAATTACATTGTTTCCAAGGGTGCTCCTTTAGCCTGAGCAGATTAATTTCTTTTCCTTTGATCCCTTGTTTTCTTTCTTAGCCTCCTGTCATTCTCCTCTATTTGAAGTTGAAGTTGTCTGTAGAACTCAACTTCATCTTCTTCATTGATGTCCAACTTAGATTGCATATCCTTGAGAGTTTCATTACTGGCAATCTTGAGCTGATCTCCAAGACTTAAAAATCTTCTGACTCCTTTGTTGTCTCTGAACTCCATCAACCAGTGAGGTGATTTGTGAACTGTAATTCCTCTTTCTTGAATGAGTAATGTTCTAGGCAAGGCATTGGGCTCCCACCAAGTCTTCCTTATGGTGGCAATCTTGTTGAGAATCTCAGTCTTGGCAGTCCTGGTAAAGACATAATCCCTTTTTATGGTTGAGTAGACTCTAACCAAGGTAGAGTAGCCTTCATTCAGAATCCTGTAGAGAGGCCAAGTTCTTTCCCTACTTCCTTTGTATTTGAACACTAGTCTTTCTGGTAGCTGTATGTAGGCATCTATTCCCCTTACTTCCTCCATCTCATCTAGATAGAGTTCAATGTCTGAGAATTCCTTTATGTCACAAATGTGAACATAATCATCCTTAGAGGCTTGTGGCTTAGGCTTAGGCTTCTGAGTAAATTTGATTGAGGTTAGAGGAGGTGTTGATTTGATTTTCCTTTTCTGTTTCTTTGAAGGTGGAGAAGTGGTTAAGAAGGTGGGCAATTTGATGGTGTCCCAATCAATTGGTTCCTCCTTAGGAGTGATTGTTTCACCATGGATGTTTATGAAGGGGTCAGGCACAATGGGTTCAGGAATCAAAGGTAGTGGTTTAGATTTTGATTGGGTTTCTTCAGTCTCATCTACCATCTTTCTTTTTGCATTAGCCTTCTTTCTGTTCCATTTCTGCCATTTCTTCTTTTCCTCACTTCTTTCTTCCACATCATCATTAAACATGTCCCCCATACCTACATCTTCACTCTTGTCTTCAATTTCTTTCTTTTCTTCAGCTTGACTTAACTTTAGCTATTTTTCAAGCTTTGCTTGTGTTCTTTTGTCATCCTTTAGCTTTTTGGCTTCTTCCTTCAACCTTCTGGCTTCTTCCCTCTTGGCCATTGAGAATTTGGGATGTCCTTGCATCACACAGATGCTCTTTCCCTCTCTAAAGATAATAGCCATGTTCATCCTTTCAGCCACATCCTTGGTCTCTTTGTGCTTTATGATACTTCCACCCAAAACCTTGTGTTTATCAGGCTTTGGAAGAGGAAAATCCACTTCTTTCATCTGAGCAAAGCTTAGAGGATTCTTTGTAGAGTCCTTATTGGATCTATTGTTGGGCTTGAGAACCATAGGTTTCATATTCTTGGAAGAAGTTTCTCCAAACTTATTCCTCCTAACTGGCTTGAGCTCCAAAATGATTGATTCCACCTTTGTGAGATGCTTCACAGATTGTGATTTAGAAGTTGTAGAACCAAAAATTTGTTGCACCTTTTCATCAATTTTCCTCCTTTGCTCTTTGACTTGCAATTCAGCTGCTGCTATCTGGATTAGATCAATTCCATCAAGCTTTCCTTTGATTTGAATAGTTGGAGAAGTGGTGATGGCAGGAACTAGCACTTGAGATATTTGAACTGTTGTTGATGGCTCTCTTTCCCCTTCCCTTTTATTCTCCCCCTTTTTGTTATCATCAAGGGTAGGGGTCAAGCCTTGTGCTTTTGCCAGCTGCATTAGTAGATTTGTCTGAGTTTGTTGATTCTGAAGAATGGTGACCATAGAGTCTTCAATGATCTGAACTCTGTTTCCCAACCTGGCCAGCCTCTTGTCAGCATCAGATTCTCTCCTCAATCTCACTAACAAATCTTGCATAGTACCATAAGCCATGACTGAATCCAACTTCTCAGCATTGTAGGATTTCAGATCAGCAATATCCTGCTTGAGTTCATCCACACTTAGATTCTGTCTGATATGCTGCAACTGCAAGAGATACAAAAAGTCTAGATGAGCTTGAAGAATGGCCTTTGTACCAATATCTGTAGTCTCCTGAAGGGCCTTCTGTATAGTCATTACTTGCTTGACCAAAGCTACACCAAATTGTCCTGGTGTAGATTCCTTTGCCCATGCCCAGTCAGGTAGATTTGGAACAGAACTTGGGTCTGCTGCTCCCCCTAAGTTCATGCTCTCATCCAAAGAATTAGTGTCATCATCATTAGAATTTACTCCAAATTCTTCAGATGGCTCACCAGCTTGAGAAGGCAGCCTATTAACAGCAACTTTGTCTCTTAGAAGAGATTCTGAAGTGTGTACAATGTTCAAAGTCTGCTCTGCCTCCACATTGCCCTGAGCAGCCAACAATTGATAGGCTGGAACAGGGTGAGTAAAAGTGTCAGCATCCAAGGAAATGTTATCAATTACAGCTTTGTAATGTTGCTGAAATTGTCTTTCCTTTCCTGCATCATCCACAATCATTGACTCACTAGCAATGGCTGGATCCACCCTTATAGCTTCTGTACCTGCATTTCTCTCATTTTCTCTATTTTCTTGCATCAGGGGCTCCCCCTGGCTCACACACACCCTCACACCCTCACCCTCACCTTCTAAGGTGGCACTCCCCTCACTTACTTTTGCCATGCTGGAAGAAATAGCATGCATATGTTGACTCTCAACCTCTCCTTTTGCCTGGGAGCAACCCAGCCTCTCACTCAAATTATCACTCCCTTCCCTCAAACCTAAAAGTGATTGAACAATATTCATGTCTTCTACAGTTGGAATTGTTTCTGTTATATGTGTAGAGACCATCAACGAATAGTGAGTCTTCGTTGAAGTGGAAACTGATGGTATCAACGGATAACTGCTGTTAAGCTTATCCGTCGAAGAACAACCACTTGTCAACGGAAGAGAGATATCCGTTGAAGAAGGAAAAGATGTAGATATTAAAAGTGACATAATTGTTGAATCTGTGTGAATTGATTTTAAGTGAGGTGACACAGATTCTTCAACTATATCTAAAGGAATTGGCTGATGATCCAACAAATCATCTAAAAGATGATGATCATCAGGATTTGAGTGGGGCTCCTCCCTGAGTTTTAAGGAGGGAGAATCAGGAATTGATGTGAATATCATATCCACATCCAGAGAGGTTGATGGAGAGTTTGATGATTGATATGTTTATGAGAGAATGGGGCTGTGACTCCACATTTGCTGGAATCACATCAAGCTGAATTGGAGAAGGCAAAGATACAGGTGGATGTATCTGTGCTGTGTGTGCCCCCTGTGTGGAAACTAAGGTTTTAGCCTTCTTTTTCCTTGAAAAGGCTTTGATTGGTGAATGTGTGGCTTCAGTGTCCCTCCCTCTTTTATTCTGTGTCCCTGGTTGGGGACTATTTTCAATAGCTGCATCCTTTTGGGAGGATGCAACTAGGGATGTGTTTGACTCCTTTTGAACCCCCACAATCTTTTGAGAGATTGTGGCTTGGTTGGCTGGGGTACCACTCACCTCTCCCACCTTATCCTGGGGGGTTTCTTGATGTTCACCCCTCCCCTCACCACTCACACCCTGTTCACTCCCTTCAGGGTTTATGGTAGTTGTTACAACTGTTGTCTTTTGAGAAACAACAGAGGTGGTTTTCTTTGACTTGTGTTATGAAATTTTAGTTTTGGTGGCTTTGGAAGGAACCTGTTGGGACAAAGACACAGATTCCATTGCCACACTAGAAGGCAAAGAAACAGTGGGGTTGGAAATAGTAGGAGTTATAGAAGTGTTTACCTCACTTACCTGTGGTGCATTCATTATTGGCAAATATACCAATGGCACCTGGCTGTTGAGGTTGATTCTCAAAAGGTCTGCAAGGACCCTTTTCTCTTGTGCCCTGCATTTGAGTTTATTGCTCTCATTAGATATAACCAACCCTTCAGCAACATGGTTAGCCAATAACATAAAGAATCTAGCATAGTAGATGTTATGTGGTCTATTAGCTTTGTTACCTAACCTGGAACCTAATTCTAGCATGACATAGTTGCTAAAATTAAAGTACCTATCAGAAACTAGCATATAGAGCATATTAACAAGAGATGAAGTTATGGCATCAAATATGTTGATCTTCCCAGAGAAAACCTTGATAAAGGCATCTCTAAGAAAACTTCATTCTTTCCTAAGGCCCTTCCTTCTAATACTACCTAAACTAGTAGAATCAAAAGCATAGCCTATGGAATCTAACATAGCAGATACATCTTTATCAGTGTGTGGTGTCATGGCATTATTCTCAGGCAACTTAAAGCAAGACTGTATATCATCACAGTTAATGCAATAATCCTTACCTTTGAGAGAGAAGGCAATAGTCATATCTGTGGAGTTGAACTCTGCAGTTGTCCAAATCTCCTCAATTACCTCACAGTAAATGGTTGGGGCTTCCAGCATTGCATAGCTTAGTTTGCAATTTTTGATGAAGTCCATCATCTTGTGATAATCAGAATGGGCTTCATTCTTTTCAACCAAGGCTACAAAATTGTTCTTTTCATAAACAAATCCAGACTGAGACATAATTTTGACTACTGGTGCCATTATTGTGAGTAGAGGTTGCAGAGAAAAACTTGAGAGTTTTGGGAGAGAAGGAGAATAAAAATTGCAAGAAAGCTTAAAGTGAAAATAAGAATTCAATGGGCTTTTATACTTTCTTGAATTAAAACGTAAATAAAATGATTAAATGATACTTTTAAATAAATTACAGCCGTTTAAGAGTAAAGAAAACTGTAGAAATTCTGAAAACTGCCTTTAATACAAATACATACAACAGTGTATATCTATATCAACAGTTAAGTAAAAGAATCAACGGCTGTGACTCACTTAAAGTAACTGATGTGACACTTCAACGGATAAGGTAAATAGTTATCCATTGATGATCAACACTATTTTATCCGTTGAGGGATAAAATTACCAGAAATGTATTTGTCTTTCAACGGATAATGAACATCCGTTGATAGAACAATTTTGGCTTTCAACGAATAGGGAATATCCATTGATAGAATAATTTTTACTTAAAGCCAACTTTGTTCTTGCAGTAAATTCATTTCAGGCTTCAAGGCGGATTATAAAGAGGACATAAATTTATGAATAATTAAGCATACCTAGCTCACTTACTAATCTTGTGAATGTTGATTCATCAACTGGCTTGGTGAATATGTCTGCAATCTGCTTTTTACTTGGAACAAAATGAAGTTCCACTGTACCTTTCATCACATGTTCCCTAATGAAGTGGTACTTGATGTCAATGTGCTTGGTTCTTGAGTACTGCACTGGATTTTCAGTAATGGCAATGGCACTTGTGTTGTCACAGAATATAGGAATTTTGTCAACAGTTAGTCCATAGCCAAATAGTTGATTCCTCATCCATAGTATCTGTGTACAGCAACTACCAGCGGCAATGTACTCAACTTCAGCTGTTGATGTAGAAACATAATTTTGCTTCTTGCTGAACCATGACACAAGCTTGTTCCCTAGAAATTGACAGGTTCCAGTTGTGCTTTACCTGTCTATTTTGTAGCCTGCATAATCTGCATATGAGTAGCCAATTAGATCAAAACCAGACTCTCTAGGGTACCAAATTCCTAGATTTGGAGTCCCTTTGAGATATCTGAAGATTTTTTTAATAGCCACTAAGTGAGATTCTTTAGGGTCAGCTTGAAATCTAGCACAGAGACATGTAGAAAACATTATATCAGGTTTACTAGGAGTTAAATATAAAAGTGAGCCAACCATGCCTCTATAACTTGAAATGTCCACAGACTTTTCAGCCTTGTTTAATTCAAGCTTGGTGGCAGTGGCCATGGGAGTTTTTGCAGATGAACAGTCCATTAAGTCAAACTTCTTTAAAAGATCATAAATATATTTAGTTTGACTAATGAAAATTCCACCACTAACTTGTTTAACATGTAAACCAAGAAAATAAGTTAGCTCTCCCATCATGCTCATTTCATATTTACTTTGCATTAACTTAGCATACTTTTTACAAAGCTTATCATCTGTAGATCCAAATATAATATTATCTACATAAATTTGAACAAGTATTGTAGAGCCATTAACATTTCTAAAGAAAAGAGTTTTGTCAATAGTACCTCTTGTGAAGTGATTATCTAGAAGAAATTTTGACAAAGTCTCATACCAGGCTCTAGGTGCTTGCTTTAGTCCATAGAGTGCTTTCAACAGATAATACACATAGTCTGGAAAGTTTGGATCTTCAAATCCTGGAGGTCGGCTTATATAAACTTCTTCCTCCAATTCCCCATTTAGAAATGCACTCTTGACATCCATTTGATAGACTTTGAAATTGGCATGGGTTGCATAGGATAGAAAGATTCTGATGGCTTCAAGTCTGGCAACTGGAGCAAATGTTTCATCAAAATCTATTCCCTCTTGTTGAGAATAGCCTTTAGCAACCAATATGGCTATATTCCTTATGACAATGCCATTTTCATCCATCTTGTTCCTGAATACCCATTTTGTGTCAATAGAACTCTTGTTCTTTGGCTTGGGTACCAACTTCCATACTTTGTTCCTCTCAAATTGGTTTAGCTCCTCTTGCATTGCTAAAATCCAATCTGGATCCAATAGAGCTTCTTCTACTCTCTTAGGTTCCTCCTGTGATAGAAAGCTACTATACAGATATTCATCTTGAGTAGCCCTTCTAGTTTGCACTTTAGATGTAGCATCACCAATGATCAGTTCAAAAGGGTGATTCTTGGTCCATTTCCTTTGAGGTGGTAGATTAGCTCTAGATGAGGTTGCCTCAGTATTGTCATGATGTGAGATAGAATGTTGATTGGTTGAAACTCCCCCTGAGTTGCTGATCCTTTGAAAGGAATTGGGAGCTCTATCAACTGATGAAGTGAATTGATTATCCGTTGACAGACTGTTATCAACGGATGCTTCATTGTGAACTTCAACGGATGATGCACTTTGTCTTTCAACGGATGCTGCATTGCTTCTTTCAACGGAAGCTGAATTATGACTTTCAACGGATGCAGCATTCTGTGCATTATCCAAGGGCAGATTTTGAATTCTTCTTGAGTTGCCTTCTTCATCATTCTCATCTTCACTATCATCACAATATATCTCAATATTGTCAAATTTGAGTCCTTCATGATGTCCCTCATCTGTTAGTCCATCAATATTTTTATCATCAAACACAACATGCACAAATTCCATGACAATGTGGGTTCTTAGATTGTAGACCCTATATGATTTTCCAGCAGAATAACCAACAAATATTCCTTCATCAGCCTTAGCATCAAACTTCCCTTTGTGATCAGATTGATTCCTTAAGATGTAGCATTTGCAATCAAAGACATGCAGAAAGTTTAAAGTTGGTTTTCTTCTCTTGAATAATTGATAGGGAGTCATGCCTTTTGCCTGATTGATTAGAGAAATATTCTGAGTGTAACATGCACAGTTAACAGCCTCAGCCCAAAAGTAAGTTGGGAGTTTTGACTCTTCAAGCATTGTCCTTGCAGCTTCAATTAGTGATCTGTTCTTCCTTTCCACCACATCATTTTGTTGTGGAGTCCTTGGAGCTGAGAACTCATGCATGATCCCATTTTTTTCACAGAACAACTTCATGGTTGAATTCTTGAACTCAGTTCCATTGTCACTCCTAATATTCCTTACTTTGAAATTAGGATGATTGTTGACTTGCTTGATATGATTGATAATGATTTCACTAGCTTCATCCTTTGATCCAAGAAAATAAGCCCATAAACACTTTGAGAAATCATCTAAAATGACTAGGCAATGTCTTTTCCTTGAAATTGACAATACATTGACTGGTCCAAAAAGATCCATGTGTAGCAGTTGTAATGGTTCATCAATTGCAGATTCAAGCTTCTTACTGAATGATACTTTCTTTTGCTTTCCTTTCTGACAAGCATCACACAGTCCATCCCTTGTGAATTCTACTAGAGGCATTCCTCTAACTAAGTCCTTTTTGACTAGATCATTCATTGTCTTGAAATTCAAGTGGGACAGCTTCTTGTGCCATAGCCAACTTTCAACTGGACTTGCTTTGCTGAAAAGACAAGTAATAGATTCTGCATCTGTAGAGTTGAAGTCAGCTAAATACACATTCCTTTTTCTAACTCCAGTTAGAACCACTTTATTTTCCTTCTTACTTGTGACAATACAGGCTTCAGAATTGAAGGAAACAGTATTCCCTCTGTCACATAGTTGACTGATGCTCAATAAGTTGTGTTTGAGACCATCAACCAATGCAACTTCATCAATGATGAAATTTTCTTTTGAAATCAAGCCATATCCCATAGTGAATCCTTTGCTATCATCTCCAAAGGTTATGCTAGGGCCAGCTCTCTCCTTAAATTATGTGAGCAGGGTGAAATCTCCTATCATGTGTCTTGAACAACCACTGTCCAAGTACCATAGATTCCTTCTTTTTCCCTGCACACAACAAAATCAATCAAGTTGATTTTGGTACCCAAGTTTCCTTGGGTCTAGCCTTGTTAGTCTTTTTCCTAGACTTCATTCCTCCTGCATCTTTTGACTTAGGTAACTTTGGGTCAACCTTGGTCTCAGATGTAGTTGGTTGAAGTATAGGGTTAGTCACAGAATCATTTAGTACATTTGATTGAATTTAATAAGGCATAGATTGTGCAAACATGTTATTCCACATTGGCATATTGTATGGCATTTGAGGCATACTAAATGCAGTAAAATAAGGATTATTAATATATGGCATATTTGCAAAATGTGCATGGGGATTCAGATGAGACATAACAGGCATAGCATGCAGAGGTGACATAGACATGTTAGGCATGGAGGGATTTGAAGGCATGAGAGCATTCTTAACAGATTTGCAGTTATCAGATAGATGATTAACACTTTTACAATGCACACAGCTTTTTCTAGGAGCATACCTATCAGGTGTGTAATTGTTATGTTTATTAATCCCTACCTTCCCATTTCTTTTAGATTTTCTTTTAGTTTCCTTTTTATCCTCAACCAACTTAAGCCTATTTTTCAGCTGATCTAAAGTCATGTGTCCTATATTCACCTTACTGGCATCTTTGGATGTGCTAGCTCCTTCTTTGACAAAGTTCTTGAAAGTTGAACCATCCTTCTTATTGAGATTTTTACTTTTGAAATTACTTGCCTGTTTTAATTGATGAGCCTTCAACGGATGCTCTTTTTCTTCCTTCAACGGATAACTTTCATCATCCGTTGATTCGACATCCGTTGACAATCCATCAATTAATTCTAGCTCTTTTTTGTTTTTCTTCCAGGTATCCTCACAGAATGATTCAATTCCCTGAACCTTGGCAATCTGAACACTAACATCCCTAGATGTTTTCCAGGCCTTGATTACCTCTTGCTCACTCTCTAACTGTTTAGAAAGAATTTCTACTTTCTTAACAGCTTCTTCTAGTTCACTCTCAACAATCAAGCATTTAAGTTTAATCTTTTCAAGCTCAATTACCTGATCCTCTAACACAACATTCCTATCACTTAAAAACATATTATTCTCTTTGATCCTAGTGTTTTCTTTAGCTAGTGATTTAAGGGAAACACGCAAATGATATAATTCATTGGACATATCATTTATGGCTTCATTGCATTCATTTTTAGAAAGCTAAGAGAGATCAGTAGTAATTACCTTGTTGCTTGATGAACTAGTTTCATTTTCATCAGAATTAGCCATCAGGGCTAGGTTGACATATTCTATATCATCATCTTCATTGCTCCATCTGTTGCCCAATCATCTTGAGTGAGAAACGCTCTTTCCTTTTGTTTGAGCAAATCAAAATACTTCTTTTTGTAATCAACTTGCTCAAATTTCTTCTTATCAGAGGTTGGCTTCCTACACTCACTTGCAAAGTGTCCACTAATGCCACAGTTATAACACTTGAACTTGGATTTGTCCACCATGTTTTTGTTTGGCTTAGTGAATTTTGTATTTTTCCTGAACTTCATCTTTGCAAACCTCCTGGACAGAAAAGCCAGATGTTCATCAACATCATCAGAGTCATCCTGACTAGAATTGTCTTCATCCCCAGCTACTTGCTCTTTACCCTTGCTTGATTCTTATTTGCTTGTGCCAATTTTGAGACTTGGCATTGTCTTCTCCTCATTCCTGGCTTCAATCTTCTCACTGTCAGCTAAGAGTGCAACTGTTCCTCCTTTTCTCCTTCCCTTTTCCAGCAGCTCATCCTGCTCCATTTCAAGTTCATAAGTCTTCAAAATTCCATATAATCTTTCAAGTGTGAAGTTCTTATAATCTTGAGAATTTCTTAGAAAGACAGTCATAGGCTTCCATTCCTTTGGTAAATACCTCAGATATTTTAAGTTGGAATCCTTGACTTGGTACACTCTACCATACAGCATCAATCCATTTAACAGTTTCTGAAATCTGTTGAAGGTATCATTTAATGATTCTCCTTCTTCAAAGTAAAAATATTCATACTGTTGAATAAGAAGCTGCATCTTGTTCTCTCTAACCTGCTCAGTACCTTCACAGATGATTTGTACAGTATCCCAAACTTCCTTTGCAGTTTGGCTATTGATGACATTGTCAAACATATCTTGATCTGAGCCATTAAACAAAATGTTCATGGCTTTCTTGTCCTTGCGGATTTCTTCCATGTCTTCAATAGTCCATTCTGCTTTTGGCCTGGGAATGGACTGTCCAACAGCAACTGTTGCAGTAGCAGCTGTGGCCACTTTGTGAGGGATGTGAGGACCATTTTCAATACAGTTGATGTAGCTTTCATCTTAAGAAAGAAGATGTAAATGCATCTTCACTTTCCAGTGATGATAGTTATCTTTTTTCAGGACTGGAATCTTTATACCAATATCCTTCCTAGCAGGAGGATTCTTCTGTGCACTCATGATGATAGCAGAATAGATCTTTAAACTCTTTGTATGTTAAGAGCTTGCTCTGATACCAATTGTTATTCTCAGTGGACTAACAATGAGATTTACAGAAGGGGGGTTGAATGTAAATCTCAAAACTTTTTCAAGTTTTGAGCAGTTTCTAAGGCTAAGTGTTTTAGTGAGCAAATGTGTGTGAATTGCTTGAGGCTAATACAGACAGATATATATTCAAACACAAATGTAAAGAACACAAAGAACTTAAAAACTTTTCTGGTGGAATTGTTGTTCCACCAGAGATGTGTTATTTCAGAAAATCTGTGATTCAAAGAATTAAATCACAGCTGCTTCCTAGTAAAAACTAGATGATTTTCTCTCTGGATTTTTCTAAACAGCTCTTGAAAATTCACATCTAATTACTAGCTGCTACTTGGTTTATATATCACCAAGTTTACAAGTGAAGACAAAACTGTAAAATACAATTAAAAAGGCTCTTCACATGTTTCTTCTTCATTTCTCTATCCAATGCAATTTGGGTTTAGCTGTTAATCTTTGAATACTCCCTTATTTACACCAGAATGGAAATGCTGCATTTTCTTGATTCCTCCTAGAGGCTGCCACATTCCAGTTTGTCTCTGTCAACCCATGTGCCTCTGTCAGCTTATGAATTGTCACTATCAACTGTTATTGAACTAAGCATCCGTTGGAGCTTTCATCCGTTGATGCCTTATCCATTGAGACTTTATCCGTTGAAGCTTTATCCGTTGATGCATTAGCAATTGAATTCTTATCCGTTGACGCACTTATCCGTTGATGGATATTATCCATTGAAGCTTTAGAGACATCCGTTGAAGCTTTGTTTCTTATCCGTTGAAGGTCTTCAATATCAGTTGATACTTCTTCACTTATACAAAATTACAAGGCATGAAATATTTACAATTAGCCCTCCTATTTGCATATCCACTAGTAGTCAACATGACTGATAATTTCCTACAATATCTAAGAATTACAACTTGAATCCAGAGAATGAAGTGTGCTACAATACTAAACTTATTGCTAAGTAAAGCTACTCCTTCAACGGATAGCCAAGATGGTCTTATCCGTTGGGGCTACAAACACTAGATTTCTACTTAAGTATTTTGTTTAACTTATCATCAAACTAATACATATATTCCTAACAATTACAGCGCAGCTTCAGGCGCTGTCTATGAAGGTCGATTCTTTAGCCAACTATGGAGTAAATCAAATAGCTAGTGTTTGTGAGCTTTGTGCAGGCTCTCATGCTACAGATCAGTATTCTCTTGTTAATGAATCTGTTCAGTATGTGAACAATTTTCAGAGATCGCATCAGCCTGTGCCCGCTACTTATCATCCTAATAACATAAATCATCCTAATTACAGTTGAAGCAATAATCAGAATGCTGTTCCGCAACAATATCAGCAAGCTGCAAGTAAACAGTTTAATCCGCCTGGATTCCAGCAACCTCAGCAATTTGCTCAAAGGCAATCATATCCTCAACAAGGAGGTGCTGCTCCACCTTCTAGTGCTAATTTTGAGGAGTTAAAGCTGTTGTGCAAAAGTCAGGCTATTTCTATCAAGAGCTTGGAAAATCAAATTGGACAAATAGCCAATGCCTTGCTCAATCGTCAACCTAGCACACTTCCCAGCGATACTGAAGTGCCAGGAAGGAAGGAAGCTAAAGAGCAAGTCAAAGCTATCACCTTAAGGTCTGGAAAAGTTTCTGATGCTGAAAAAGCAAAAGAGGTAGAAGTTGAAGTTAAGGATGAAGAAGAAAAGCAAAACGAGAAAGAGGGGGAACCAAGGAAGACTACTGTTGAACACACTCTGCCTGAGGGTAATACAGGGGAGAAACAGCTCTATCCTCAACCACCTTTTCCTAAGCGATTGCAAAAACAAAAGCCGGACAAGCAATTTGTTAAGTTTCTGGAGGTGTTCAAGAAACTTCACATTAACATACCTTTCGCTGAGGCTCTGGAGCAAATGTCTAGTTATACGAAATTCATGAAAGGTATTCTTTCAAGGAAGGTGAAACTGGATGATCTTGATACCGTTGCTCTGACGGAAGAGAGAAATGCCGTGCTACAACAAAAGCTACCTCCAAAGCTTAAGGATCCAGGTAGCTTCACCATTCCTTGCACCATTGACAAGTTGTCATTTGACAAGTGCCTTTACAATTTGGGAGCAAGCATCAATCTGATGCCGTTGTCTATCTTCAAAAAGCTGAATTTTCCCTATCCGAAGCCCACCTACATGTCTCTACAATTGGCTGATCGTTCGATTACATACCCACAAAGCATCATGGAGGACGTGCTAGTAAAGGTGGACAAGCTCATCTTTCCTACAAATTTTGTCATTCTGGATTTCGAGGAAGATAAGAAGATTCCCATAATCTTGGGAAGACCTTTCTTGGCTACAGGCCGTACCTTGATAGATGTGTAAAAAGGTGAACTCACTATGAGGGAGCAAGATCAAGATGTGAAATTCCCTAGGGAAAATGAGGAGTGCTTCAAGGTGGATTTGGTCGATTCTGCAGTTATTTCAGAACTTGATCATATGCCAAGGTCTGATGCCTTAGAAAAAGCCTTATTGGGGGATTTTGACAGTGAAGATGACGAAGGCAATGAGCAGCTACAATATCTAAATGCTTTTCCTTGTAAACGAAAGCTAGACATGCCATTTGAATCTCTGGGAAATACTGATCTCAAGAATGCTGAGGGAAAGCTCAAACAATCTATTAGGGAAGCACCTACTTTGGAGCTTAAACCATTGCCTGAACACTTGAGGTATACTTTTTTAGGTGATGCATCTACTTTCCCTGTTATTATTGCATCTGACCTTTTAGGTAGTGATGAGGACAAGCTCTTGAGGATTTTGAGAGAATTTAAATCATCCATCAGATGGACTATAGCAGATATTAAAGGGATCAGCCCTTCGTACTGTATGCATAAAATTCTGCTAGAGGAAGGTAGTAAGCCGACTATTGAGCAATATCAGAGGCTTAATCCTATCATGAAAGAAGTGGTGAAGAAAGAAATTCTAAAGTGGCTGGATGCAGGAATCATATATCTTATTTCTGACGGTTCTTGAGTGAGCCCCGTGCAATGTGTACCTAATAAAGGAGGTATTACTGTGGTAGCAAATGAGAAGAACGAGCTCATCCCCACTCGAACAGTCACAGGATGGAGGGTATGCATGGACTACATAAAGTTGAATAAAGCCACGAGGAATGATCACTTCCCTCTTCCATTTATTGATCAGATGCTTGGCAAGTTGGCTGGTCATGAGTATTATTATATCTGGATAGCTATTCGGGATACAATCAGATTTACATTGCACCAGAAGATCAAGAGAAGACTACTTTCACTTGTCCATTTGGTACGTTTGCTTTTTACAGAGTTTCTTTTGGCTTATGTGGTGCACCTGCCACTTTTCAGAGATGCATGATGGCCATATTCTCTGATATGATTGGAAATAATGTCGAAGTGTTCATGGACGACTTCTCCGTCTTTGGACATTCGTATGATGAATGGTTAAATAATCTCCGTTTGGTGCTCAAAAGGTGTGTGGAAACCAATCTGGTGCTCAATTGGGAAAAATGTCACTTCATGGTGCAACAAGGCATCATTCTTGGGCATAAGATCTCCAGTAAAGGTCTTGAGGTGGATAAAGCCAAGGTGGGCATCATTGAAAATTTTCCGCCACCTATTTCTGTGAAAGGAATCCGTAGCTTTCTTGGTCATGCGGGTTTTTATCAGCGTTTTATCAAGGACTTCTCTAAGATATCTAAGCCATTGTGCAACCTGCTCGAAAAAGATGTGCCTTTCAAATTTGATGAATAATGCTTGGCACCATTCGAGACTCTCAAGAAGAGTTTAATCACGACACCGAATTGGAGAGAACCTTTTGAGATGATGTGTGATACAAGTGATTATGCAGTGGGAGCAGTTCTTGGGCAGCGAAAGACTAATATCTTTCATGTGGTCTACTATGCTAGTAAGACGCTAAATGGAGCCCAACTGAACTACACCACTACTGAGAAGGAGCTCTTGGCTATAGTTTTTGGTTTCAAAAAATTTCGATCTTATCTACTTGGGACAAAGATGACAGTGTTCACTGATCACGCTACCATCAGCTATCTGGTCTCAAAGAAGGATTCGAAGCCTAGACTTATTCGTTGGGTTCTCTTGCTACAGGAATTCGAGTTAGAGATCAAGGATCGAAAAGGTACAAAAATCAAGTAGCTGACCATCTCTCTATATTAGAGAATCCCGAGTCTACTTCACATGATAAGACATTGATCAATAAATCTTTTCCGGATGAGCAGTTGTTCACAATTCAAGAGGAAGAGCCATGGTTCGCAGACATTTTGAACTATCTTGTTAGCAATATAATGCCTCCTAATATGAATGCGGCTCAAAAGAAGAAGTTTTTGCATGAGATGAAGTGGTACATATGGGATGAACCATATTTGTTTAGACAAGGAGCTGACCAGATCATCAGGAGATGTATCCCATTCTGTGAGACGAAGGGGATATTACGAGACTGTCATTCCACAGCTTATGGTGGACATTATGGTGGTGAAAAGACAACAGCTCGTATTCTTCAAGCAGGTTTTTTCTGGCCTACGTTGTTTAAGGATGCACATCAGTTCATTTTAAGGTGTGATCGTTGCCAAAGAGTTGGGAATCTTACCAGAAAGGATGAGATGCCTTTAAATGTGATGCTTGAAGTTGAGGTCTTCGATTTTTGGGGAATCGATTTTATGGGACCATTTATCTCGTCCTGCAATAATCAGTACATCTTGATGGCAGTCGATTACATCTCGAAATGGGTAGAAGTCAAAGCTCTACCGACTAATGATGCAAAGGTAGTGTTGAGTTTTCTTCATAAGCAAATATTCATAAGGTTTGGAACGCTACGAGTTTTCATAAGTGATGAAGGGTCGCATTTCTGCAATCGTAAGTTCACTTCTATGATGCAACGCTAAAATGTGAATCATCGCATTGCTACTGCCTATCATCCGCAAACTAATGGTCACCCTGAAGTGTCTAATAGAGAGATCAAGCGTATTATAGAGAAAGTCGTTTATCCATCAAGGAAAGATTGATCTTTAAAGCTCGATGAAGCTGTTTGGGCTTATAGAACAGCATACAAGACTCCACTTGGGATGTCCCCATTTTAACTTGTCTATGGTAAGGGATGTCATCTACCTGCGGAGCTTGAGCATAAGGCTTATTGGGCATTAAAAAAGTTAAACCTTGATCTAGATGCAGCTGGGAAGAAGCGAATGCTTCAGTTAAATGAACTTGATGAATTTTGACTTCAAGCGTACGAAAATAACAAAATGTACAAGGAAAAGGTTAAAAGGTGGCATCACAAGAAGCTATCACCTAAGTCATTCGTGCCGGGGCAACAAGTTCTTCTATTCAACTCTCGTCTCCGAATTTTTCCTGGAAAGTTGAAATCAAGGTGGTTTGGACCATTTATCGTCAAAACTGTGTTTCCACATGGAGCGGTGGAGATTTTTGAGAATGATCCGGGCCAAGCTTTCAAAGTAAATGGTCAGAGATTGAAGCACTATTATGGGGATATGAAAAACTGTGAAGTGGTTAGTGCCGTTTTATTAAAAACTTGATCGCATTACTCTACGTCAATCTAATGACATAAAATAAGCACTTCTTGGGAGGCAACCCAAGATATGAGACCATAGGACACCTTAGAATTTAGTACTTTATCCAAAATCCCAAAAAAATCAGAAAAATGTTGACAGAAAAATATTTTTCCAGAAGCCTTGCAGGGCGGCCACCTGCTAGGATCAGGCGGCCGCGCACCAGCAGGCACCCGCCTGCTGGTGCCAGGCGACCGCCTGCGCCCCTGAATTTTGAAAAATCAATTTCAGCCTATATAAAAAAAATACAAAAACCAAAAACAAAAACCATAGCACCCATTACCCCATTAACCCACGATTTCTTCCCCAATATTAGCCACAATCCCCACTCCTAATCAAATTCAACCCCTAATCTTGCTATATATATATACATACAACCTCTCCATACACATCCCATACACCTTCAACTCTACAAAATCTCTCCTACACACCAAACACAAACTCTCCAACTCTTATTCTCAGTTTTAATGGCCCCAAAGAGATCACGAACTGTGGGTAACAACAGCACTAACCCGACTGCTACTGATTCTTCGAGGAATACTGCTGCGAGGCCCCGATTGTTGGATGGGGCTGCTAAAGAAGAGTACACCAAGCTTTTGACTAAGCCTATCATGAGGGAGATGGGGTTCTTGCCATCAGGGAGGGATGGTGGTTTGCTACCGATGATTGCTAAGAAGGGATAGATTACATTCTGCGAGTCACCTGAGGCAGTTCCGATGAGTATCATTCACGAGTTCTATGCGAACACCAAGGCCGACAAGAATGGGTTTTCTGTTGTTCGTGGGTTTATTGTTGATTATCAGCCCGAGGTGATTCACCGGGTAATTGGACAACGACAAAGGAAACCACAAGAGGAGCATTGGAATGAAAAGTCTCCTGTGGACTCTGATATGGACTTGATTATTGCTACTCTCCATCGGCCGTGCACAGTGTGGAAGTTCAAAAGGGGAACCAAGGAGTATCGTAATATCCCTTCTGTCGCGATGAACAGGTATGCTCATGCTTGGAATGCATTTATGTGTGCTAATTTTCTTCCTTCTGTGCATTCATTTGAGGTTACAGTGGAGAGAGCGAGGTTGTTATGGGGAATTCTGAATGATGAATATTATGTGGACCTTGGTGAGTACATCTACCAAGGGATTTTGAAGCTTTTGAGGGGGAAATTGCAGTACTCTATCCCGTATGCCTCTATTGTCACAAAGCTTTGCAAGGCATGTAGAGTTCAGTGGCCTTCTTATGAGCAGCTGCAGATGTCGGCCGCTCCTATTGATTCATCGACATTGAATGTGATGCAGGAGTGGATGGGTGGAGAGCCCGAGTCATATGGTTTGGGATATCACCTTTCAGGAGGAGTTCCAGCAGCTGGTGCTACCATGGCTAGGCCCAGTCAGGCTTAGGGAGAGGCAGGTTCTTCGAGAGCCCAGGAAGGAGATGGTTCAGGATTGGATGATGTCCAGTACAGGAGGCTTTCCAGGAGGATGGATGCGATGTATGAGTCGCAGAGTCTGTTTACGCAGGAGCTCACCCAAGTACATGGGACTGCATTTAGAGGCCTTGGAGCTGACATCTAGTGGCCCATTTATGGTGATGATTCTGCTTATCCACCTCCTGACACTCCACCCTCTGAGGGTGATGATGATGATGATTTTTCTGAGTAGGTATACCCCGTGTTCCTTTCTATTACCTTCACAGGGGACAGTGAAGATTTTAAGTTTGGGGTTGGTAGTTAAGGAACATATTTGTGTGTGTTATGTAGTTGCATATCCATAATAGTTTAGTCATATAGTTGCATATTTTTTCCATATAGTTTTTTTAGCTTTAATTATCATGTGATATAGCTCATGCATATACCATGATCCCTTTGTGTTGCATTACCGATTAATATGTGATATTGATGCGAGTGTAGTGATAGCGTTAGAGTGATGTTGAATCTTGTTAGGTTGACATGCATGCTAGAAACACTTGTAATTTTACTAAGTCTTAGAGTATGCTTAAGGACTAGATTGTTGTCATGGTTTGATGGTTTTTGAGGTTAATCTATTGCTTATGCTTAGAATGCATGATAGGCTCTTAATGATAAAAGACATGAAAAGATAAAAATTGAAAAAAATTTGGAATTCATTGCTAGTTGTGGCTAGGCGTCAAATGGCTAGTAGCTGGCTCGTATTGTATATGAGTAGTCTAGGGTTGAGCAAGATGGAGCGAAACACACTTGCTTAGAAATTAAAAAAAAACTGGAAAAAAAGAAAAAAAAATGGTTTAATACACAATTGATCATGAGTGAGCACTTTGGTATTTGAGTTAAGTTCTTAGGGGACCTTGTGCCTAGTGACCTAAGGCTTTTATAGTCTGGGATCCGCTAACTTAACGCTCGCTAAATGGGTACCATTGCATAAGTCTTTTGTGGACCTCACTCATTGCACGATCAAATAAGCATTTGTTTTATATGTTGAATAAAAGCATGATTCCGTAATAAACTCCAATAATCTTGAAGTGTCATAAGTCATTTTGTGTCTAGAATATATTCTTCGTATAAGTTTGTGATTGCCTTGAGGATAATTAAGTTATGGTGATTCATCTAGTTTCGAAGCATATCTATTAAGCATTCGCACACACCACATTTCTAGTTGTATGTTAGCTTGCGTGATTTGATTGATCTTTAGTCGCCTAATTGCATTTGTTGATACGTCATATGTTGGTTGGTTTAGTCATCGCAATGGGGCTCGCTGAATTCATATAGTTTGCATTCATGCAAGTTTTTATTCTGTTTTTGAGTCTGTGATGCTTGAGGACAAGCATCAATTTAAGTTTGGGGGTGTGATAAGTGGCATTTTATACCACTTAGAACGTCTCATAACGGCTTGAATTGGTGTCTTGAACTCGAGTATTTTGTGTATTTGACGCGTTTTTGAGTGCTTTTGCATTTCAGGGTATAACTTGCTTCTATAGGTGGATTTCATCAAAATAAGCTTAAGGAAGTACTTGGGATCAGTGTAGGGATGATGAGCGAAGAAATCGGCAAAAACAGAAGCAAACCAAGGATTTTTCAAAAAAGGTTGCAGGCGCCCGCCTGATGGGAGCAGGCGATCGCCTGCTAGCAGGCGCCCGCGTGGAGGATGCAAGCGTCCACCTGTGTGCGGAAAATTAGAATCGGGATTTTATAATTCGAGTACGATTGGACTTCTGTTGACGCTAGTTCTTTTGGGTTATTATATAAACCTTATAGGAAGACATTTTGTTATCGAGAGCAAAGGCAAGAAGATTGAAAAGACCATTTTAGCACGCAACAACGAAGAAGAGGAAGCATACATTTATCTTGTGATTCTTTTAATTCATTGTAACAGTGGATGCTAGTTTTCTTTATGCTTTGAACCTTAATACTCTTGTGACGTACTTCATTATTTATTAAGTATTTTTATTAGTTTATATCGTTGTGTTTTTATCATGCTTTCATATGAACCCATAGTGGCGATGAGTTCTATTATGGGCTAATCATGATCATGGGATCCTAGCGGAGTTACTATGGATTTCTTTAGTTAATTGTTTATACCTTAGTATGTGGTGATTGTATGATATCTAGCATAGGTTGTGCTTATTCGTCTTATGTGCGTGGCGAACATGCAAGATAACCTGTTAATCTCTTGTGAAGTGATAGTGAATCTAGATATTTAGAACTTGCCATGCTAGCATAGGTTCATATATTGTATGCATGATTAGTGGGTTACTCTAACCGTTTTACTTGCCCTGTGTAATCATAATGAATAACTTGTGCTTAAATCGTTATGTTGTCAAATTCTGTAGACATATAGGGTCTCAACATAATTGATACCTATTCAACTTCTATCTTAGTTGTGGATGCTTAGTAGAATGGTATTCGTATAATAAAAGTTGGCGTTTATCAGTTTCGTGTTGTTCGATTAATATCATCACCATTACATGCTAAGGGTAATAACAATAACTATTGAATGAAATAGTAATGATGTTATGATCTCATGTGTGTTTAATATTGTTAATTCAAGTGGTTAATTCCGGCAGTTAATATTAGTTAATTAACCTTAATTGTTATTGTCTTGACATTGAAGAATAATCATACATTGGTATGTAAGTGTTAATTAGATATAATTAATCAGAGTCTCTGTGGGAACGAACTAGAAATCATTCTATATTACTTGCGAACGCGTATACTTGCATGAATAATTTAGCGCATGCTTTGTGCCTAATAGCAACTACTGAGGAAGTGAGTAGGCTGACAAAGATAAATGAGAAGTTTGAGATTGAGAAGCAAGATTTGGAACTGCAGCTTGTTGAGCTTGAAACTGTCAAGCAAGAAAATGAATATTTGAAGAACAAGTTCAAGTATGCATGTGAAATAGAAGCTGTATTGAGGGAAAGTTGGAGAAGAATAAGATAAAGCTGAAGTTTTTCAGAAATGCATCTCAATTGGTTGGACAGTACCATGAGAAAATAAACCATGTTCTAACATAGTTATTGGTTTGGACTATGATGCCTTGAACAACAATAAGAAAAATGAAGGTGACAAAGGTAAATCAATTACAAGTCAAGATGTCCCAGTTATGCTGAGAAATGTTAATGCATCTTTGTTCAAGGCATGTGAAGTCAATTTCAGTGAAGAAGAGTTGGTCATCAAGCAAGAACTTGTAGATGAAGATATTGAAAAAGAAAAATGGAGAAACCACTGCTACTGCTGAAATTAAGAAGAAGCCCTTGGTCAACCAAGTTTCTAAGACACCAATCAAAGAAATCAAGACTGAGAATGTAGGAAAAAAAATGAAGAACAGGAATGGGAAGATTGGAGTAAACAAGAACAACAACTTTGCATTTATTGCAGATGCTCCCAGGAAACAATGTCAAAAGTGTGGCCCTACAAGTCATCTAACTCACCTTTATAAAAAGTCTGTTAGTGAGCCAAAAGTGGGAGCATGCAAATATAATGAAGTAAAGGATGAAGATCCCTATTCCTTCTGTGACAAATTTGATTGAATTCCTTGTAATATGAAAGTGATGACAAGCTGTTATAAACTGAGAGTAGATCTCAAAGAAAATAAAATTGGATCTACAGCCAAAAAGGAAAATGCAAATCAGTTACTAAACACTGTTCTTTCTGAATTATCAAATTCTACTTCTGCGACTTCTGTTAAAATGAAGAAAGTACCCAACACTGCTTGGGTAGCTAAACACACTTAATCCTTATTGTGTGTAGGGCAAGGTGAATAAGGTCATATGGATCATAGACAATGAATGCTCCAGGTATATGACATGTGATAAAGCTATGTTATCACAATTGAGGAGATGGTTGGCCCATTGGTGACTTTTGGAGACAATATCAAAGGTTTCACAATGGGATATGAAAAGTTAGTTTCTGAAAATATTATCACTGAAGATGTAGCACTGGTAGCTAGTCTTGAGGTAAATATCTCGAGTGTTAGTCAATTCACAGATAGAGGATTCAAGGTTTCATTTGACAAAGGAGAATGCTCAATTATCAGCAAAAAGACTGGTGAAATTTCTTTAAAAGGAGCAATAAAGGGAAGCTTTTTTGTTTCAGATTTACACTCAGCAAATAAGGATGGAATATGTTGCTTCTACACCAAGGCATCTATTGAGAAAAGTAAGCTGTGGCACACGAACCTCTCTCACCTGAATTACAAAACAATTAATACCTTGGTTAAAAAGGAGTTAGTGAGAGACATCCCAAATTTGGAGTTTTCTCAAGATGAAGTTTGTGAGGCTTGTCAAAAAGGCAAAATGAAAAGGTCTATTCATAAAAGCAAAACTATGAATTTCATAAGTGCACCTCTGTAACTTATTCATATGGACCTGTTTGGACCAGTAAATGTCTTATCAATTTCAAGAAAGAAGTATGCACTTGTAATGGTGGAAGACTACTAGAGATACACATGGGTAGAGTTTATGCATTCAAAGGATGAAACTCCACACACCATTATTGAACAAATCATAAAAATTGAGAAGCAGGCTGAAATAAAAAATATGTAAAATGATTGAGGAGTGACAGTGGAACAGAATTTAGAAATACAACCTTAACTGAATTCTGCAAAGACAAGGCCATTGTTCAAGAGTTATCAATAGCAAGGACACCTCAGAAAATGGGGTAGTTGAAAGAAAGAATAGAACTCTAGTTGAGGCTGCTAGAATAATGTTGCAAGATGCTAATTTGCCAACCAATTTTTGGGAAGAAGCTGTCAATATTGCATGCTACACTCAAAACATATATCTCATCAACAAAAATCTTGGAAAATCACCCTACTCAATCTTATCAAAAAGGAAGCCTATTGTGAAGCATCTGCATGTGTTCGGAAGCAAGTGTTATGTTCTAAAAGACAACTCTAAATATGTGGGAAAATTTGACTCTAAAATTTTTGAAGCAATTTTTCTGGGATATTCACTTGAAAGAACTGCCTACAAAGTCTATGTGCTTGAAAAAAAGAAAATAATGAAGCACATATATGACTTTTGATGATCACAAGTGTCCAGGCCTGGAATGCTTTGATGAGAATGAAGTTGAAGCCCCTAAGTTTGAAAATCTCAACATTGATACTGATTCTGAACATGAAGCTAAAATCACCACAAGAAACAGAGTGAATGAAGAGTCAACTGAGCAAGTGAATTATGAGAATGTAAGCTATTGAGTGGCATTTATGACACTTTATAATGCTCCATAAAGCTTTGAATTGATGTATTTGTCATCAAGTTGTTGGTGTTTTAATGTGTTTTTTAGTGTTTTTGCATTTCAGGCATTAATCCAGAATTCAGGTGAACTAGAATTGATTTGATGCTAATATGGTGTTAGGATGGTGTCCAAGGAATAAAGGCTCGTGAAGAACAACTCATTGCAACAAGAAAAGAAGAAAAAGAAGTTTTTTCCAGAAGACCGGCGCGCCCGCATTGTCATAGCGCGCGCCCGCGCCCGAGGAACAGAAACGCAGTGCGTCCGTGTTGGTCAAGTGCGCCAGGTCGGGAATTTAAATCCTGATTCTTGTGGGCTTTTGAATGGATGGACTTCTACTGTGCATGGGCTGCTGTATATACATAAATAAAGGTTGTTTTTCACAAGGAGACGTACCAGAGCTAAGGAGAAGGCGTAAAAAGACCGTATAGCATAATTCAACGAAGGCGAAGAAGATCTAGTTTTATACTTGTGATTCTTTGTTCTAAGTTGTAACTTAGGATGCTAGTTTTCTTATTCGTGAACCTATACTTTTTTCATACTTGGTTTATTATTTATTCAGTATAAAGACTACGTTTATTATACCATGCTTTCATCGGAACCCCCATTGATGATGAATCCGATTATGGGCTAATCGTTATTATGGGGTTCTAGCGGATTTATTTATAGATTTCTTTAGTTAATTTGTTTCGATGCCTTAGTGTGTGGTGATTGTATGGTAACCTATTATTGGTTGTGCTTATTCGTCTTACGAGCGTCACGAACTTATAAGATAGCGTGTTAATCTTTAATGAAGCGACAGTGAATTTAAGGATTTAGAACTTGCCATGCTAGCACGTGTTCATATATTATTGTTATGCAAGATTCATAGGTAATTTTAACTATCTTACTTGCCCTATGTAATCACAATAGATAACTTGTGCATTAAGCCATTATGTTGTCAACTTCTATAGACATATAGGGCCTCAATATAATTGGTGTATATTCAGCTTCTATCTCTTTTGTGGATGTTTGGTAGTATGTTATTCGTGCAACAAAAGTTGGCGTTTAGCAGTTTCGTGTTATCTGATTAGTGTCATCACGATTACATGTTAAGGTTAAGAACGAAAAGGCTATTGAATGAAGTATTTAATGAAGTTAGAATCCCATGTTTGTGTTATATATTATTCAACTCTCTTTAATCTCTTAGTTAATGTTCTCTAGTATAATTCTCAATAGTTAAGCGTAGTATAATCAAAACCTAAATTGTTATTCGTCTTAGCATTGAATAATAGCCATATCATTGTTGCATAAGTGCATAAATCACAAAGTTAACCTAAACTAGTCTTTGTGGGAACGAACTAGAAATAATTCTATATTACTTGTGATCGCGTATACTTGCGTGTATTATTAGCGCGTGTTTAGCGACTAACAAGTTTTTGGTGCCGCTTCTGAGGACTCGGTGTTACCTTTTAGTTTATATGTTTGTCATCAGTGATCGTTAAAGTTCATTGACTCAGACATTGTTACTTACTTACTCTTTTCCTTGTCGTGTTTCAGGTACTCTAGCGAGCGTGTATGCATACGCGTTCGTGGGCTCGTAAGAGAACTCTGGATCAAGCCAAGGAAGAAGCTGTAATGGTTCGAAGGGAAGTTTTTGAGGACGAAGAGAAAATAGAAGAAGATGAGAAAGTCGAGGAACCAGCTTTAGTAGTGATGGGAGATCAAGCAGAAATTCCTAAGGCTTTGATGGACTATTCTCAGCCTAAAATCAATGATATCCAGTCGAGCATCATCAGACCAGCCATCTCGGCTAACACTTTTGAGATCAAGTCGAGCACGATTCAGATGATACAAAACTCAGTTCAGTTTGGGGGTTCTCCTACAAAAGACCCCAACATGCACATCAAGGATTTTATCAAGATCTCCGACTCTTTCAAGTTCAATGGGGTGACTGAAGATGCAATCAAGCTGTGACTCTTCCCATTCTCTCTGAGGGATAAAGTAAAGTGCTGGCTGCATTCTCTACCACCAGGGTCTATCACCAAATGGGAGGATCTTTCTTAAAATTTTCTCACTAAATTTTTTTCCTATGGCGAAGACTACTGCAATCAGGAATGCTCTTACTCAGTTTGCACATCAAACTGGAGAATCTCTGTGTGAGGCTTGGGATCGATATAAGGAGATGATAAGGAAGTTCTCACACCATGGCATGCCTGATTGGATGATTATAAACTATTTCTACAATGGTTTGGGCGTACAGTCTAGACCTATGCTCGATGTAGCGTCTGGTGGAGCCTTATGGGCCAAAAGCTATAATGAAGCTTATGAGTTGATTGAGCTAATGACAGCTAATGAATTCCAGAATATTACACAAAGAACATTGCAAGGCAAGGTAGCAGGAATTCTGGAAGTAGATACAGCTACTGCTATAACTGCTCAACTTCAAGCTTTGACGATGAAAGTGAACTCTTTGGCTAATTATGGAGTTAATCAAATCATTAGTGTTAGTGAACTTTGTGCGGGGGCACATAAAACTGAGCAGTGTGCTATTTCTAGCAAATCATCTCAATTTGTGACCAACTTTCAGAGATCACAACAACAAGCTCCAGCAACTTATCATCCCAATAACCGCAATCATCCTAACTTCCGTTGGAGCAACAATCAGAATGCGGTGCAACAACCTTATCAACCATACACATCAAAGTAGTATAACCCTCCTGGTTTTTAACAACCACAATATGCCCCTAGGCAACAACTTCAACTTCAACAGTTACCGCAAGCTAATGAAAAATCTGAATTGGAGGAGTTGAGGCTCATGTGCAGGAGCCAAGCTGTTTCTATCAAGACCTTGGAGAATCAGATTGGGCAGATTACTAATGCATTACTGAATCATCAATCTGGCACGCTTCCAAGTGATACTAAAGTTCCCGGCAAGAAGGAAGCTAAGGAGCATGTTAAGGAAATTACATTGAGGTCCGGTAAGGTTGCAAATCCTGAAAAAGCTACCACTCTAGAATTTGAAGTTGAGGCTGAAGAAGAAGGAGTGCCAAGTCATTTTGTAGTGTGCCGAGTCATCATTCTTGGTCACCAGGTTTCTATTAAGAGTCTTGAGGTGGACAAAGCCAAGGTGGGGGTTATCGAAAAACTTCCTCCACCAATTTCTGTTAAGGGAATTCGTAGTTTTTTTGGTAATGCGGGTTTCTATAGGCGTTTCATCAAGGACTTCTCTAAGATTTCGAAGCCGCTGTGCAATTTTCTAAAGAAAGATGTTCCTTTCAAGTTTGATGACGAGTGCCTTGCTGCTTTCGAGACATTAAAGAAGAATTTGATTACGGCACCTGTCATAACTGCACCTGATTGGTCTGAACCTTTTAAAATGATGCGTGATGCAAGTGACTATGCAGTTGGAGCAGTTCTTGGGAAAAGAAAGAACAACATATTTCATGTAGTCTACTATGCTAGTAAGACTCTTAATGGTGCTCAACTGAATTATACTACTACTAAGAAAGAACTTTTGGCTATTATCTATGGTTTTCAGAAATTTCGATCGTATCTGCTTGGGATGAAGGTGACAGTTTTCACTGATCACGCTCCCATTCGATATCTCGTCTCGAAGAAGGACTCGAAGCCTAGATTGATTCGATGGGTTCTTTTACTTCAGGAGTTTGACTTAGAGATCAAGGACAGAAAAGGGACTGAAAATCAAGTCACCGATCATATCTCGCGTTTAGAGGACCCAATGGCTACTTCACTGGATAAGATATTGATAAATGAGTCTTTTCCCGATGAGAAATTATTTGGAGTGCAAGCAGAAGAACCGTGGTTCGCCGACATTGTGAACTACCTTGTGAGTAACGTTATGCCTCCAAATTTGACTTCCTCTTAAAGGAAGAAGTTTCTGCATGAGGTAAAGTGGTATATGTGGGATGAGCCATTTCTTTTTCGACAAAGAGCTGACCAAATCATCAGGAGATGTATTCCTTACAGCGAAATGGGGGGATCTTGAGAGATTGCCACTCAACGGCTTATGAAGGACACTATGGTGGAGAAAAGACAGCAGCTCGTATTCTTCAAGCAGGTTTCTTTTGGCCAACTTTATTTAAAGATGCTCATCAGTTTGTTTTGAAATGTGATCAATGTCAACGTGTGGGTAATATGTCTAAGAGGGATGAGATGCCTCTTAATGTGCTTCTCGAGGTTGAAGTCTTCGATGTTTGGGAAATTGACTTCATGGGGCCATTTATCTCATCTTATAACAATCAGTATATCTTGTTGGCGGTTGATTATGTTTCAAAATGGGTTGAAGTCAAGGCATTGCCAATAAACGATGCGAAGGTAGTGCTTAATTTTCTTCACAAGCAGATATTCACAAGATTTGGAACTCCAAGAGTCATAATCAGTGATGAGGGGTCGCATTTTTGCAATCGCAAATTCACTGCCATGATGCAAAGGTATAATGTGAATCATCGCATTGCTACGGCTTATCATCCTCAGACGAATGGTCAAGCTGAGGTATCTAACAGAGAGATCAAGCATATATTACGGAAAGTTGTGTGTCCATCAAGGAAAGATTGGTCTGTGAAGCTGGATGAAGCTGTTTGGGCGTATCGAACAGCGTACAAGACTCCGCTAGGGATGTCACCGTATCAGTTGGTTTATGGTAAGGGGTTTCATTTGCATGTGGAGCTAGAGCATAAAGCATATTGGGCTTTGAAGAAGTTGTATCTTGATTTGGATGCAGCTGGAAAAAAGAGAATGCTTCAATTGAATGAACTTGACGAGTTTTGACTTCAAGCATATGAAAACAACAAAATGTATAAGGATAAAGTTAAGAGGTGGCACGATAGGGGTCTAGTGCTGCAATCATTTGTGCCGGGGCAACAAATTCTTTTATTTAACTCTCATCTCCGTCTTTTTCCTGGAAATTTGAAGTCAAGGTGGTCAGGGCCGTTTGTTGTCAAAACCGTGTTTCCACTTGGAGTGGTGGAGATTTTTGAGAATGATCCGGGCCAAGCATTCAAGGTAAATGGTCAGAGGTTGAAACATTACTATGGTGACACGGAAACTCGTGAGGTGGTTAGTGCCATTTTGTTATCTGTTTGATCTCGCATTTCTACGTCATGCTAACGACGTAAAGCAAAAGCTTCTTAGGAGGAAACCCAAGTTTGTTGTACATTAGTAGATAGAGGAAGAAGAAAGGAGAAAAACATAAAAAAAAGAAAAAAAGAAAAAAAAATTCAGGGCTAACTATAGTAGCACGGCGCGCCCGCACTGAGGAAGCGGGGCGGCCGCGCCACTTTTCTAGAAACAGAGCACGCCCGTGCTTCCTGGTGGGGCATCTGCGTTGTAAAGGCAGAAGAACGGCACGCCCGCGCTGAGGTAGCGCGCGGCCGTGCTGCCCCCTAAATCTAAAAAAAACTGGGAAAAGAGAAAATTGGGGACTTATTCCAAAAATCTATTTCTACTCGAATTTTACTCTTCCACATCCCAAATTTCCCTCTCCAAATCAAACCCATTATTCTCACTATTTCCATAATCAATTCTCACTTCTATTCCATATCTAATTCTCTCCCAACCTCCTATATATACATATACTTATACACAAATTTCTCCATCACTTCTCAAATTTTCAAACATAATGCTCTCTCAAACACTTATCTCTTATTCTCTCTTATTCAATCCCAATGGCACCCAGAAGACAGCGACCTCAAGTAAGCAGCAGCACCACTGATTCTTCGAGTGCAGGTGGTGTGAGGCCAAGGTTTTTAACTTGTTAGGAATATGTTGTGAACTTGATGATAAGTTAAACAAAACACCTTAGTAGATTTAAATTAGTGAAATTTGTAGCTCTCGATGGATGATCTAATATAGTCCCGATGGATGAACTTTATAGTCCCGACGGATGACAATTTGACATCCATCGAGAGTGTAGCTTATGTAACAAGTAAGTAATGTCTCTCATTTCTGCAAACAACATGTTTTAGTCTAGTAGATTATGTAGGGCTCTATAAGTCATGTTGACTACTAGATCGATATGAAGAATAGGTTGACTAATTGTAAATATGAAATGTCTTGTAATTCTGTATAAGTGAAATAGAGTCAAGTGGCGGATAGACTCCTGACGGATGATATACAAGACTCCCGACGGATGATCAACAATGTTCCCGACGGATGACCAACATAGTCCTGATGAATGATCAAATTCTAAATAGTTGTTGACAATGACAACACAGTCACATGCGCTGGGTGTTTGCAAAAGGATTGTGGTAGCCTGTTAAGCAGGATTTTGAGAACAAAGAAGCATTACTATTTCCATGCAAATGTGAAGATTTTCAAAGTTGTTGGAATAGAGTAGTGAAGCAGCATGGAGTTAGGCTATATATATTTTGTTTTATTATCTTGTCTTACTATCATGTAACTTGATGATATATAAACCAAGAGTAGCAAGTAGAACAAGGGACTAAGCAAGTTTATTTTCAGAGAAACATATCAAGCTGTATTCTGCAAGAATTTCTCTATAGTTTGTTTGTTCAACTTGTAAAGCAGTTGTGAGCTATTCAAAGCTTCACATAGTTCTCATTCTGATATATATATATATATATATATATATATATAATATGGTGGATACATTCAAATCCACCAGAAAGTTTTAAAGCCCTGTGTTTTATTAATTAGTGTTTTGATTTCAATTATCTTTCTATTCCGCACTTTAGCAAATCAAACACTGTTATATGTATTAAGTTGAAACATTTTTAAAATCAAGAAAAGAAGCCAAAATTACATTCAACCTCCCCTTCTGTAATTCTTTTTGTGTTGTTAGGAAATAACAATTGGTATCAGAGCGAGCTCTTGAAATACAAAGAGTTTAAAGATCACAACAAATAGCAAGATGAACAAAAAGGATGTTGGAGTTAAAATTCCATTTATGGACAAAGACAACTATCATCACTGGAAGGTGAAGATGCACCTACATGTTCTTTCCCAAGATGAGGCCTATGTGGACTGCATAGAGAGAGGTCCTCATGTACCTATGAGAGCTGCAACTGGAAATGAACCATCTCTTCCAAAATGACATGAATGGTCAGACCCTGATATTGAGCAAGTCAGGAAGGATAAGAAGGCCATGAACATTTTGTTCAATGGTGTTGATGGTGATATGTTTGACAATATCATTAACTGTAAAATAGCCAAAGAGGTTTGGGACACAATACTGATTATCTGTGATGGCACTGAGCAAGTAAGGGAGAACAAGATGCAGCTCCTGATTCAGCAATATGAGCATTTCCATTCTGAAGAAAGTGAGTAACTCACTGATATATATTTAGTAGATTTCAAAATCTACCAAATGCTCTGAAGCTGCATGGAAGAGTCTATCAAACAAAAGACTCTAACCTTAAGTTCCTTAGATATCTCCCAAAAGGGTGGAAGCCAATGACAGTCTCATTGAGAAATTCACATGATTAAAAAGGAGTTCACCTTGGAGAGACTGTATGGCATCCTGAAAACTTATGAGCTTGAAATAGAGCAAGATGAAATGATGGAGAAAGGAAGGAAGAAAGGAGGATCCATAGCACCGATTGCTGAGTTGGAAAAGGAGAAAAAGATGAAGGTAGAAGCTGTTGAGTCTACATCAAAAGTCTGTGAAAGCAAGGGTAAAGGGCTGGTAGCTGAGAATGAAGATCAGTTGAGCCAAGATGACATGGATGATATTGATGAACATCTAGCATTTTTATCCAGGAGATTTTGCTAAGCTTAAATTCAAGAAGAATTTTGGAGCAGCCAAGCCGAACAAAAACATGATTGATAAGTCAAAAATTCAAGTGTTTCAAATCTGGCTTGGCGGGTTATTTTTTCAATGAAAGTAGAAAGTCTGATTCCAGTAAAAAGAAGTTTGAGCCTGTTGACTATAAACAAAAATACTTTGAGTTGCTCAAGCAAAAGGAAAGGGCTTTCATCACACAGGAGAATGACTAGGTTGTAGATGAAATGGATGAAGTTGAAGATACAAGCTATGTCAACCTAGCTCTGATGGGAAAATCAGATGAAATAGAGAACGGTTCTTCAAGAAATCAGATAATTACCACTAACCTAGCACATTTATCTAAAGCTAAGTGTAATAATGCAATAAATGACATGTCTACAGAATTGTATCACCCGCGTGTTACACTTAAGTCCCTCACTAAGAAAAATAAAGAAAATAAAGAAAATAATATGTTTTTAAGTGAGAGGAATAATGTGCTAGAGTCTCAGTTTATTGAATTTGAAAAATTTAGAATTGAGTGTAAGATTGCTAAGGATGAATTAACTGAGTCCTTGAAGAAAGAAGAAATTTTAAAGAAGCAGCTTGAATGAGAACATGAAGTGATTAAGGCATGGAAATCATCTAGAGATGTTCATGTTGCCCAGTGAAGATACAATTATTTAAGGGGGGTTGGATACAATTGTATAAATGTTTCGAACAAGTAATAAAATATAATAGCTTTTTATATATCTGATAAAAACTGTTACAAAACTCTCTTAAGAAATATTGATGTTCTTGAGAGCTGTTAGGTCGAATGATACTCGAGATCCTTCTCCTAAGTGATGACCTAAACTGTGTTTATATACTACACAGCTACAATAAATCAATATAAGATATGCATTATCAAAAGCTAACTGAAACTAATACATATCTTCAATTGAATAGATAAAGTCCTATAACTCAGACATAAGAGATATATGCTCCACAATATAAGGAACAGAACAAATCTTCTAAGCTGACTTTCTTCAAATACTGATGACATCCAAATGCTGATGATGTGTCAAATCCTGATGACATATCAGATACTGATGACACCCGAACAGCCAGATCTTGAGCTTCTTCTGATCAGTGAGAATCCAATATGTAACAATCTCCCCCAATTTATGCTTAATTTAATGAAGCACAAATTCCATTCTCAATGATGCCAAAACCAATCTACAAAATATACAAGAAGTAAAGCTTACTTCGGTATCTTCAGATAACTGACAGTTGTTTCCAGAAAGTTTTTCAATCTTTCTTCCTCCTTGTCTCGTAGGACTTTAACAAGCTTTTTCTTCAACTCTCTCTTCTCTTCAGTGTCTTCTCCAAGCTGATAGATAGCTGATCTTAATTTAGAAATTGAGCTTTTTCCTTATCTCAAGATCACCAATCAACATGTAGCTTAAACTGACATCTTCATGATCAGGACTGAAGGATAACTGAGGGCTGTTGAGAAAAACTTGTAGCACTGCAGCTCCCTTTTTCATCTTCATTTCTTGACCAGTATAAGTTCTATACTCAGGAACATAATCACCATTGTATTTATCATCTTTTGTCATGACTCTTCTTCTGATGACTTCAAGTATCATAGAAGACCAGTTTCTGGTGACACTGTTCTCAACTCTAAGAAGATAGTGAACATATTTCAATTCTGTCACAGTCTTCATTAAGAGTTGCTGCAATATAAAGCTCTTTACTTTACCATCCCTGAGAAAGTACAGAATCTCTTCTCTGACATCATTATCATTTATCTTTCTATAGATGATCTTCACAGCTTCAACTTTCTCAAGATGTGAAGGAAAAACTTTTTCACTTAGATTCTCTATCAGAGTATTTATATCCAGCAGATCAGATTTTAGAATCTCCATATCAGAATGACCAAAACCTCCTCTGGTTCGAGATTTGACAAGTTTCAGTTTTTCATTGTATTCCACCCAAGAAAGTTCCTTGATGAACTTATCAACATCTTTCTATTCTGGAATAGAATCTCCTAACCCTGCTGAAATAAATTCAACATGCTTGAACCCTTTAGGATAGTTAAATGTATAAATATCTTTCCATCTTCTATCCTTCTTGCCGAGAGGAGCATAACTCGTAGACAAATCATTAATCTTCCCTTTTATTTTATGCCATAGCTCTCTCTTTGATTTTAAAACTCTTTGCAAATATTCTTTGCATGCTTGATCGGCTTTCCTCCTATCAACCTTTTCTTTTTCATCAACCTCTGAAGTATGAGGAGTGACTACTGGAGTAAGGTTTGAATCATTTAATGCTTCGATCACCTTTTCATCAGAGTGAAAATCAGTTATCAGGTTTATAGCATCAGGATCTGCTTTTACCTCAGGATTTGTGTCTGCATCAGGAGTTACATTCTGATTTGCTATATCAGCTTGATCAATGTCAATGGCTGATCTTTTCTTCCTTGGTATAATCAACTCTTTTGGCTTCTGAACTTTTTCATCTTCTTCATGTCCTCCATGTCCTTGTACAGGAACATACCCTTCTTTGGATAGAAAATTCAAAAAAGTAGAGTTAAATGCAGTCACTTGACTTGATTTAGATGTTCTTCATCCTCTTCCTCTTCCTCTTGCTCTCGTAGATCTTCTACCTCTTTTTCCTCTTCCTTTAGAAGTGTTAGCTTCAGCTTCAATTTGAACCATTAGCTCCTTTTGTTGCATCACCGCTTCTTCAGGTGTTAGATCAGGAAATTCTTCATTTATATACCCAAGAGCACTCCTAGCATTCTTTTGCTCAAACCTCTTGTCTTTGTAGTACAAGACAATCTCTTCACTTGTTTCCTTGTGCCTGTAAGGAAAGAATAATCCCTTAGCATCTGCTAAATTAGAGATTGTAACATTACCAGCAGTAGTCTTGTGCTTGGATTTATGAGCACCGGTAGACTTTCTTTGTCCCGAAGGCTGAGTCTTCTTGGAATGTTGAGGTTGTTGAGCAGTAGAAGCAATTTGAACATCTGTAACTGGATTATTCTTATCACCATCACCATCAATATCTTTATCCTTTGTCTGGATAGAATCTGGTGTATATTTTGTAGAAACTATATTCTCCCCCTTTTTGGCATCAGTATTTGAAAGAAGAGAAAACAGAGCATCTGGTTTGTCACCTATAGAACAAACCTTATCTTTTAAGGAGGAAATTCGAGAGGCCATGCTGTGTTGAGATTCAACAACATCTATGATAGTATTTTTCACACTTTTAAATTTAGCTGAGGTAGGTGTGTGAAGCAAAAATCCATCAATTTTCTCCTTAACAGCAACATGAGATTTCTTCATTTCATCAAGGTCAGGGTGAATTCCTTTAACAGAAATAGTGGAGGCCTTAAGATGCAACTTCAGATCAGGAGTTTAAATTACATCATATGCACGATGAATATGTTGCAGACCAATATCAGATGAGATAGAAGTATTTGTAAGTCTCCATTTATAATCCCATTCTATCTGTCTGAAATGCTCAACATCAGCATTATAATAAGAAGGATTTTCATTGAAGTGCGAAGAAGAACCAACATTGGACTTCTTAGATGCATCAATTGCAGACTTAAGCTGAGCTGTGTCAGAATCATCCTCATCACTGTCATTATCTGAATCAGACAGCCCATCAGAAGAATTTGCAGAATCAAGCAGAATTGCCATGCCTTTATCCAGATTCTTTGCAAGATATGCATGTGGCTGATGAGATCCTGAAATAGAAACATGGTAACACCTAAATCTCTCTGTTCTTTTCAAGTGATCTCATCACTTCTCACACAATATATTACTTTTAAGAGTAATATTGTTCTCACAAAAGAAACTTTATAAGTAAAGAAAAACTTATAAGATTCTTGTCTCAAAGCTACCTCTCCTTTTGCCAGTACAGGAGACTGCCACTCAATTTTTTTTTAATCTGATATTATCACACAATCTCATAGAAAGGCTCAATCATACATTTAACAAAGAAAAGAGATGGCTGAGAAGAGTTGTATGCTTGTCATATAAATAGAGATAACCTCAAAGAAGAGACTATTTATAATCATACAAACATGAGAATATATATGAGAAAGTTAGCAAAACCTGAAGGTGAGTCCTCAAGTGGAAGTGAGGATAGTGGAGGAACAAACAGCACATCAGGATGCTTTTGCAAACTAGCAATCAATAGTGGATCATCAATAGTAGCTACTGCGGTTGAAGGATGATTCTCAGTAGGAGTTGTTATAACGTCAGGATTTGTTCTGTCAGGAGAAGGTGAAAGACCAGCATCAGTACTTTGAACTGATGGTTCTTGTGGAGTCTGAGACATGTGAGCTACTTCAGCAATGCTTGGTGAAGGTTCTTGTGTGCTCTTCTCAAAAATAGGATCATTTATGGTTGTATCCACCTTTGACAGTATCTTCTGATGAGTTTGCTTTTCCTGTAGTAGTTGAACAGAGTCAGCAAGAAGATCACTCTGAGCAATATTAACAATAATTTGTGCATCCTCATTGTTCTTGTGTGACTAGATGTATTACAGTTGCTAAATCCCTTTGAGACTTAGGTTCTTGTGTACTGACATCCTTGGAAATTGGCTGAGTCTTCTTCTTCTTTCTGATGTATCCAACTACTTCTTCACTTTTTCTTTTCAACTAGATTTTTGAAGTTTTCTTGTGTTCAGCAGTTGCTTCATTTACTTGAAGCTTGTCAAGAAGAGCACTAGCATCAGTAGTTGGCTTCTTGGTTCCAGTAGTGTGAACAGAGTCATCAGGATGTTGATCAATGGACTTCCTAATTTTTGATAAGGACCCTATTGACGTCTGATCATCTGAGTCAGAATCTTCTTGTATGATCAGTCTTCGTTTCCTGATTGGAAAGCAGTCTTCTTTCTTCTCACTCTCACTCAGTGAGGCTTGTTTAGCTTTCTGTCCAGATGTGACAGATTTCTTAAATAACCTTTTATTTGTTATAATTGATGTCTTTTGAGAGACAGCAGAGGAGGCTAATTTAAGAACTTGATGTGTTTGCTGTTTGGAAGAAGAAATGCTTGGGTTAGAAACAAGATGGGTGGTTTCTTGATTCTCAGCATTAGGAATTATGACAGAGGTGCCAGCATCAGGATTTTCAGGCACTTGTGTAGGAGTAGGTCTATTTCTTAAAAGAAATTTCCTGACCTCTTTAGGAAGAAAGGGAGGTCCTGAAAATTTATTCTTTTCATCCCTTTTAATATGATCAGTGATTGCTTTTTCAGAAATTTGAAAAATAGGGAGTAATTCATCATCATCAAAAATAGCATCAGGGCATAGAAAATTGAGAATGAGTTGTAGAAATCTAGTATACCCGATTACTCCTGAAGCATCTGCTCTCCTAGCAATTATGAAATGTAGTATAGTATTACCATAATCAAAATTACCAGAGTAAAAAAGAGAGTACCCAATTCTCAGAGACGTGGATGGAAGAGCATCAATATTTATTGTCTTATTCAAGAAACACCTACTGATGCAGTCAAAGAAAAAGTTCCACTCTCTTTTCAGTTTAGTCATGGCCAGTTTCCCAATGGTTATGATTTCTCCTTGATAGCCTAAGGTCCTTAGCATATCAAACAGCTGCTCAGTGGTATGGGTATCAGGAGCACCATCAAGGACAGGCAATCTCAAGGCTTGAAGCAGAATATCAGCATCAACTTCATATCTTTGGCCCTTATATTCAAAAGAAAAGCCAATGTTTGTTGAATTTACCACATCTGTATTCCAGACCTGCATGACAGCCCTGTATGACACCTTGACATGATTCGTGAGAGCATACCCAATTGGACATAGAAGGAGAAAATCCTGAATATCATGAAAAGATGATGGTAGCTGCTGATGTTTAAGCAAAGCTAAGTATTTGTTAGTGCCAAATGTATTTCCATGAATGATTGTGGTTTGACTGAAGAGTGGCGAAACTTCAGACATTGTCATGATGTGTATAGCTTGTGAGGGAGAGAAAAAGTGAGATATGCACAGTGAAGCTATGTGTATAATGAATTGTGTCATATAATTTCTTTTGGTTTTATAACTTTTCTACTCTGAAGTATAACACATTCATATGAAGAAGGTAATTTAGAGAATATGACTTTGAACAGGTAATAATTACTGAGTAATAGACTTTGACGGTGGAGTAAATTGCAGAAGTAAAGACAAAATTCATACAGATATGTCAAGACACAACTGTAGAAATTTGTTTATCATATAATCCACCATTAACCAATAATTAAGTGAGATACTTAATTACAGCAAGAAAACTACACAGAAATTAATTAAGACTAATAATCTGAATTAGAACGTGCTAACCTATCGTCAGTATTTGAGACCTTATTTCTGTCAGGATTTGACAAACTCAGGATATGTCGATTCAAATTCAACGTTTGTTTGTTAGAGCAGCACAAATTATTAGCAACCATAATTTTAATCAAAACAATCATTACGATATACAGTTTAAGTAGATGATGTAAAGATTAACAGGCTTCAAGAAGAACATTCACATGCATACAATACGAGATAAGCATAGACTAAATCTTGCAATCAAAAGAAATTTCATTAATATATCAAAAGAGTACATTTCATGAAATTTATAGATTACATGCAAAAAGATTACAAGATAGTCCTAGTCAAAGATGATGAACATCAACAGCCTTGGTCTAAGAAGCCTGACAAAGCTGATGGTGAAGAGAAACGGATGGAGGATGTTTAATGCTTCTTCCTACTTTCAACAAAGAGAACAGCAAGACGAATAATTTTCTCCTGCTGTTTAAGATTATGGAGATGAAATTCTCTTTGGAAAAATAGAAGATCATTTTTGATGACATCTGGAAGTTGAATCCAGATGTCGTGTGGAATATTGTTGATGGGATATTGAGTTTGGATTCCATTTCAAAAAATTGTCACACTATTTATGTCGCAGCAGTAGAACCAGCTGGAATTCGCCATTGTGTGTGAGAAGTGAAAGTGAAGAGATGTGTTTGAGTATGAGAAGAAGTAAAATGACTTAAGGATGAGTGGTCATTTATATAACCGAGAGAGATAGAGAAGGAATATCAATAGACCGGGGATTTGATTAATAATTAACTGAAGAGTTATCTTAATGATATAACCAAAAGATGTCTTGTTAAGGCGCGTCTCCCCAGACTAATTTGTAATGATGATAATGATATATTTATTCATACATGCACATTTAGAAAATAAATTCACTTAATTTATAATGCATATAAAAATGAAATACATCAAATATTTCTGGCTTAATATCTAAAAACACAACATTTAGGACATATCAGGATTGATCAGTATACATCAGGATTTGATCAAATATAAATTGAAATAAATTTATTTGTCCCAATTAACCATACCAAGTTCATTCACAAGCTTTGTAAATGTTGCTTCAGGTAATGGCTTTGTGAAGATATCAGCCAACTGCTAATCAGTAGGAACAAAATGAAGTTCTATGGTTCCTTCCATGACATGCTCTCTTATGAAGTGATATCTGATACTGATTTGTTTTGTAAGAGAGTGTTGTACCGGATTTTCCTGTCATAGCAATAACACTTTGATTATCACAATAAATAGGAATTTTTGAAAATGATAATCTATAGTCTATGAGCTGATTTCTCATTCATAACAACTGAGCACAGTAACTTCCAGCTGTAATATATTCAGCCTCAGTAGTTGAAGTAGAAATAGATTTTTTCTTCTTGCTGAACCATGAGACTAATCTGCCTCCTAAAAACTGACAGCTTCCTGATGTACTCTTCCTGTCTATTTTTCATCCAGCAAAATTAGCCTCTAAATAACCACATAGTACAAAATCAGCTTCCTTTGTATACCAAAGTCCAAGTGAAACAATACCCTCGAGGTATCTAAAATTCTCTTGACTGCAATTAGATGTGGCTCCCTTGGATTTACCTGAAATCTTGCACACAAACAAGTGGCAAACATAATGTCTGGCCTACTAGCAGTTAGGTATAAAAGAGAACCAATCATACCTCTGTAGCTTGTGACATCAACTGTTGTACCTTCATGAGGATCAAGTTTTGTAGCAGTTGTCATAGGAGTACTTACAGTTGCACTTTCATGCATATTAAACTTCTTCAGTAGATTTCTCGTGTACTTGGACTGATTAATATAGATGCCATTATCAGTCTGTTTAATTTGCAAGCCTAGGAAATAGCTCATCTCTTCCATCATACTCATCTGATATCTTGATTGCATCAATTTTGAAAACTTATCACACAGTGTTTGATTAGTTGATCCAAAAATGATATCATCCACATAAATTTGAACTAAAAGTAAATCTTTACCTTTATTCAGATAAAATAAGGTTTTATCTATTGTACCTCTTTTGAATCCACTTTCAAGCAGAAACTGAGCAAGGGTTTCATACCATGCTCTAGGTGCTTGCTTCAGTCCATAGAGTGCTTTATCAAGTCTGTAAACATAGTCAGGATGTTTAGGATCCAAAAATCCCGATGGTTGTTCAACATAGACTTCCTCTTCAAGTTCTCCATTAAGAAATTCACTCTTGACATCCATCTAGAAGACCTTGACTTCTTGTGAGCAGCATATGCCAAAAAGATTCTGATTGCTTCCAGCCTAGCAACATGAGCAAATGTCTCATCATAGTCAATACCTTCCTGTTGGGAATAACCTTTAGCCACCAATCTTGCCTTGTTTCTGATGATTGTTCCATCAGAATCAGTCTTATTTCTAAAGACCCAATTCGTGCCTACAATTGACCTGTTCTTAGGTCTAGGCACCAGCTTCCATACTTCATTTCTTTCAAACTCATTCAATTCTTCTTGCATAGCCATGACCCAATCTGCATCCTCAAGAGCATCTTCTACTTTCTTTGGTTCTTCTTTTGAAAGTAGATTATGATACAAACATTCATTCTGAGTTGCACTTCTTGTCTTTACACCATCATCAGGATTTCCAATGATCAGATCAGGACTATAATCTTTAGTCTAATTTCTGGCACTGGGAAGTGTCCTTCTGGAGTTAAATGCTTCCCCTGAATTGTATGCCTCATCAAATGCATTTGAGGCTCCCCTGAATTTGTTGTGTTATCTCCTGATGAGATATTGGGACTTGACTCATGTTCATCTGATGTTGAATCAGCATTGGATTATGAGAGATTAGATTGAGAAGAACCTTGAGATGATTCTTCAGTGTTAGTACCATCAGCTGACCCTTGCAGTTGCTCCCCCTCAACATGTGTAGGTTCATTAGTACAATGATTATCTTCAGGATTTGAAGGAGTGTCAGGATTTGGATCATCAGGATTTGTCAGTTCATTAGAGTTTGATCCAGATTCCAATAATGCATTTTCATTTGCAAATATTAGACTTTCATAAGTGTCTTCTGCAAAGCCAGGAATCTTCTTGTCATCAAAAGATACATTGATGGAGACAACTACAGTGTTTGACAGTTTTTTCTTTGTCAAGATTTGTCTTGTCAGAAGCAGATTTAGTAAAGCCAACAGAATTAAGCACACAAACAACTTTATTAAACTTAGGCAAAGGTTCATAATAATTTTGATACAACTTGTAATAAGAACTGCAAGTATAAATCAAATGACAACTACTACCACAATGAAAACAAGGATTTTGTGGTTTATAAAATACTGATCTACTCCTAACCTCAGAATCAGGAATAGCAGTTTTCATTTCTTACTCCTCCTCCAATAAATAGCAAGATGATTAGTATTTCCACAGTTAAAACAAGTTTTTCTAGGAGCATTGGGAACAACCTTGTAATTTGAATCCTTAGAAATACCTAGCTTACCATTCCCGTTTCTTTTAGGACTTTTTATTTGAGGTTTGTCAGTAACCTCAGATATTTTCTTTTTCAATTGTCTTGTTGACAAAATTCCTATGTTCTTTTATTTCTTAACAGACTTAATGGTTTCCTTTATTTAAGATTTATTACTTACTAGTTTTTCTTATGATACTGATATTGAACCCTTTTCAAAGATGGATTTGGGTTCATCAGCTTCTGAAGAATTAAACTTAACATGAGTTTTAAGGGAAATTTTATTTTCCGTGTTCACATCCTTAACTCTATCCTTATAGCCTAGGCATTCTTTCCAGTTTTTCTTTGAGATCATCTCATGAACCTTTTTTCCTGAATTAGTCCAGGCCTTAAGGGTTTTTCTTTCATTTTTTAAATCTATTTCCAACATACTGTATCTAGCCTCAAGAATTTTTACTATATGTTTAGCTCTCTCACATTCTTTTTTCAAATCTATCTGATTTATTAAGTCAGACTCTAACTGTTCATTCCTAGATTTCAGGATCTCAATTTCAGTTATAAGTTTATCATTTTCTAGAGTCTTATTCTTAAAATTACCATGAAGAGATTTAAGAATATATTTCAATTCAGAAATATCTTCAGTATTAAAAGAGAAGAAGGAAGTTGGTACCTTAGACTCAGAAGAGGTAGGATCATCAAGACTAGCCATTAGTGCATATCATGTTTCTTCATTTTCATAATCCGAAGAGTCCATCCAATTCTTGCTTGGTGTGATTGGGGCTTTGTTCTTCCCTTATTATGCTTTGTTTTCTTGCACTCTGTGGCAAAGTGACCGGGTTCATCACAGTTGTAGCACTTGATCTTTGTCCTGTCTACCTTTTCAGCTTTAGAGTCCTTTCCATCTTTTCTCCCAGCTGACTTCCTTTCACCTCCAGTAAACTTCTTCCTGAAGCTTCTGTTGTTCTTAGACTTCCTGAATTGCGTCCTCCTAAAACCCTTAACCAACAATGCGGCCATTTGCATGACATCAGAATCTGTCATGTTCTCATCAACTTCAAAATCAGTATCATCATCAGGATTTGATGATGAGTCATCAGTATCTGATTCTGGAAAATTTTTCTTCTTTCTTATAACTCCAATAGACTTTTATTTTGAAGCTTTATCATTTACTTTCAAAGCAACAAATTTCCCTTTGCTGCTTTTCCTCTATTTCCTTTGTTGGACTTCCAAATTATGAGTTCTCAGCATGCCATAGACTTCATCCAGAGTAATTATTTCCAAATCATACTGATGTCATATGATTGAAGTCTGAGTCTCCAATTCTTCACTTAAGGCTCTCAGAAACTTGGTGTTTTAATCCTCTCGATCATACACCTTTCCCACCAAAGATAGATTGTTCACCAGGGTCAGAAATCTGTCGTAGATTTCAGTGAGACTTTCATCAGGTTTGTCCTCAAAATGTTCATATTCTTTAATTAGAACAACCCTTCTGTTCTTCTTGATGGCCATGGTTCCTTGACATTGAGTTTCAAGAGCAACCCAGATCTCTTTGGCAGTCTTGTAGGTTATCACCATGTTTGACATTACAGAATCAAAACTGTTATGCAAAATGTTTCTTACCTTTGCATCTTTCAACACAACTACTTTCTCTTCTGGTGTCCACTCATTCTTCTCCTTTAGCTGATAGTGTTCAACAACAGTAGGAGTTGCAAGCACCAGTTTTGTTGGAATGTATGATTCATCATTAATCACGTCGAGATAATCTGGAAACGTAGCTTCAAGATGCATGAGCATCTTCACCTTCTATGTAGGATACTCAGTCTTTTTCAGAATGGGGATTTTAATACTTTCATACTTGTTTAGAGTCATGTTTAGATCGTTTCTGATTGTAAGTTTATCAGTGAGCTCTGATACCAATTGTTTCCCAGTAAAGATACAATTGTTTAAGGGGGGTTGGAAACAATTGTATAAATGTTTCGAACAAGTAATAAAAAATATAACAGCTTTTTATATATCTGATAAAAACTGTTACAAAACTCTCTCAAGAAATACTGATGTTCTTGAGAGCTGCTTGGTCGAATGATACTCGAGATCCTTCTCCTAAGTGATGACCTAAACTGTGTTTATATACTACACAACTACAACAAATCAATCTAAGATATGCATTATCAAAAGCTAACTAAAACTGATACATATCTTCAACTGAATAGATAAGGTCCTATAACTCAGACGTAAAAGATATCTGCTCCACAATATAAGGAACAGAACAAATCTTCTAAGATGACTATCTTCAAATACTGATGAAATCCAAATGCTGCTGATGTGTCAAATCCTGACGACACATCAGATACTGATGACACCCGAACAGCCAAATCCTGAGCTTCTTCTAATCATTGAGAATTCAATATGTAACAGTTCATGCTCAAATCACAAAAGTTCAAGGTATTGAATCCTTTTGTGATGCAGCCTGGAAGAAGAGTAAAGAGAAGCTTGAGTCCAATTTGGTTGAAGGATTGTTGACAGATGTGGACTCGACGGATGATGAAAATCATCCGTCAGATAATTAAAAGGATTATCCATCGAGAGACAATGAGCCACATCCGTCGGTTGTGAGTAAACCAGTTAGCAAAGCTAAACTAGCTAAGTTAAATGAGAAATATTGATCAGTTTCTAAAAACTTTTTTCCAGGAGAATCGAGTCAAAAAGAAAAGAAAAGAAAGTTAATGTTTGGCATCTGTCTATCAAGCAATTGAATGACAGATTAGAAAAGATTGAGGTTAAAACAGAAGCTAAAAAGAAAAATGATAGAAATGGGAAAGTAGAAATTAACAAATATAACAACTACACACCTGATACATATGCACCAAGAAAAATCTGTTTTAAGTGTGGTAGTGTTAATCATTTGTCTGTTAATTGCAAGCCTGCCATGCCTACCATGCCTATGAATGCTATGTCTACTCAGAATATGAATGCATAATTTTCTAATATGCCATTTGCAACTAATCCTTATTATGCTGCATTTAGTATGCCTCCAATGCCATTTAGCATGCCTTACTGGAATAACATGTTTTCAAATAACATGACTTTTCATGTAAACCAAAATGTGCATGATAATTCTGTTTTAATGTCTGGTTTTGAAGGTTCAACTCAAATGACTAAGGATGAATCTGAAATTCTCAAGTCAAATGAGATCAAACCTAAGAAACCAAAGAAGAAAGCTAACAAGGCAGGACCCAAGGAAACTTGGGTACCAAAATCAACTTGATTTGATTTTAATGTGTGCAGGGAAACAAAAAGAATATCTGGTATCTAGACAGTGGTTGCTCAAGGCTCATGATTGGAGATTCTACCCTGCTCACTGAGTTCAAGGAAAGAGCTGGCCCAAGTATTACTTTTGGAGATGACATCAAGGGTTATACTGTGGGATATGGCTTAATTTGAAAGGACAATGTCATCATTGAAGAGGTTGCCCTAGTGGATGGTCTCAAGTATAATTTGTTGAGTATCAGCCAGCTTTGTGATAAGGGCAACTCAGTTACCTTCAATTCAGAAGCCTGTGTTGTGATAAACAAAAAGAGCAACAAAGTGGTTCTCACTGGAGTGAGAAAAGGAAATGTGTACCTAGATGACTTCAACTCATCAAATGCGGAATCAGTCACTTATCTTCTCAGTAAAGCAAGTCAGGATGAAAGTTGGCTATGGCACAAGAAGCTGTCCCATCTAAACTTCAAGACCATGAATGAGCTTGTCAAGAAAGAATTGGTTAGAGTTATTCCTCAGGTGGATTTTACTAAGGATGTATTGTGTGATGCCTGCCAGAAAGGAAAGCAGATCAAAGCATCATTCAGAAAGAAGCTTGATTCAACAATTTAAGAACCTTTGTAACTGTTGCACATGGATTTATTTGGACCAGTCAATGTGTTGTCCATCTCAATGAAAAGCTTTTTCCTAGTAACTGTAGATGATTTCTCAAAATTCTCTTGGACATATTTTCTGAAATCCAAAGATGGACCTAGTGAAATTATCATCAATCACATAAGGCAAGTCCACAATCATCCTGACTTCAAAATGAGAAGAATCAGGATTGACAATGGAAATGAGTTCAAGAACTCTGTGATGAGATCATTTTGTGAAGAGAATGGAATTATGCATGGTTTTTCTGCAGTTAGAACTCCTCAACAAAATGGAGTGGTGGAAAGGAAAAACAGATCTCTAATTGAAGCTGCATGGCCAATGCTTAAAGAATCAAAGTTACCAATATATTTTTGGGCTGAAGGTGTGAATACTGGATGCTACACTCAGAATATTTCTTTTGTTAATCAAGCCAAATGCATGACTCCATATCAGTTGTTCAAGAATAGGAAGCCAACTCTAAATTTTCTTCATATCTTTGGCTGCAAATGTTATATATTAAGGAATCAAACTGATCAACATGGGAAGTTTGATGCCAAAGAAGATGAAGGATTTTTTGTTAGATATGCTGTTGGAAAAGCATATAGAGTCTACAATCTAAGAACCAACATTGTTATGGAATCATTACATGTTGTGTTTGATGATAAAGAGATTAAAGGACTGCAAGATGGAGATTTCCATGAAAGCCTCAAATTTGATAATGTTGAGATGGTTAGTGATGATACTGATGATGAGAGTGATCAAGAAATAATGGCTAAGGAAAATGAAGAAAAATCTACAACTAATGAAGCACATAATTTAACATCTGTCGAGTTACAGAATGCTTCATCCGTTGGGAGACAATCAGCTTCATCCGTCAAGATACAAAGTGCATCATCTGTCGGAACAATGAGAGAAGCTGAGAGTCAAAACAGATCACCTACAGATAGTATCCCTTCCTCAAATCAAAGATTCACAAACTCATGGGGAGTTTCTCATAATCAAAACTCAGTCACACATCAAGACAACAATGAGGCCACTTCATCTAGAGCTAATCTACCACAACAGAGAAAATGGACTAAAGATCACCCTTTTCAGCTCATTATTGGTGATGCATCTTCTAGAGTTCAAACAAGGAAAGCAACTCAAGAAGAGTGTCTATATAGCAGCATCCTTTCTAAGGAAGAACCAAAGAAGGTAGAATAAGCTCTGTTGGATCCTGATTGAATTTTAGCTATGCAGGAGGAGCTAAACCTATTTGAAAGGAACAAGGTATGTAAATTGCTACCCAAGCCTAAAGGAAAGAATCCAATTGATAACAAGTGGGTATTCAAAAATAAGATGGATGAAAATGGCATAGTTGTCAGGAACAGGGCTAGATTGGTTACAAAGGGCTATTGTCAACAAAAAGGGATAGATTTTAATGAAACTTTTGCTCCTGTTGCAAGACTTGAAGCCATCAAAATTTTCTTAGCCTATGCAGCCCATGCCAATTTTAAAGTCTATCCAATGGATGTCAAAAGAGCCTTTCTGAATGGAGATTTGGAGGAGGAAGTCTATGTCAGTCAGCCTCCTGGTTTTAAAGATCCAAATTTTCCAGAATATGTCTACTATCTTTTGAAAGCACTTTATGGATTGAAGCAAGCACCTAGAGCCTGGTATGACACCTTATCAAAGTTTCTTTTGGAAAATCACTTCATAAGAGGTACTGTTGATAAAACTTTATTCTTTAGAAATGTTAATGGCTCTTGTATACTTGTTCAAATTTATGTAGATGATATTATATTTGGCTTTACATATGAAAAACTTTGTAAAAAGTTTGCCAAATTAATGCAAAGTAAGTATGAAATGAGCATGATGGGAGAACTAACTTACTTTCTTGGTTTATAAGTTAAGCAAGTTAGTAATGGAATATTCATTAGTCAAACCAAATACATTTATGATCTTTTAAAGAAGTTTGATCTAATGGACTGCACATTTACAAAAACTCCCATGGCCACTGCAACTAAACTTGAATTAAACACTACTGAAAAGTCTGTGGATATTTCAAGCTATTGGGACATGGTTGGCTCACTTCTATACTTAACAGCCAGTAGGCCAGATTTAATGTTTGCTACCTTTCTTGGTGCTATATTTCAGGCTGGTCCTAGAGAATCTCATTTAGTAGCTATTAAGAGAATTTTCAGATATCTCAAAGGAACACCAAAACTTAGCATTTGGTACCCTAGAGATTCTGGTTTGGATCTAACTGGTTATTCAGAAGCAGATTATGCAGGTTGTAAAATTGATAGAAAAAGTACAACAGGAACTTGTCTTTTTTAGGAAACAAGCTTGTGTCCTGGTTTAGTAAAAAGCAAAATTCAGTTTCTACTTCTACAGCTGAAGCTAAATATATTCCAACTGGCAGTTGCTGTGCACAGATTTTATGGATGAAAAAATAATTGTTGGACTATGGCCTAGAAGTGGACAGAATTCCTATTTTCTGTGATAACACAAGTGCAATTGCCATCACTGAAAATCCAGTACAACATTCAAGAACAAAGCACATATACATTAAGTACCACTTCATTAGGGAACATGTGATGAATGATACTGTGGAACTTCATTTTGTTCCAAGTGAGAAGCAGCTTGCAGATATCTTTACCAAGCCACTTGATGAATCCACCTTTTCCAGGTTGGTAAGTGAGTTAGGTATGCTTAATTATTCTTGAATTCTTTCTGATATTTTTGCAAGTTGTAATGCAGCCAGAAACTCAATTGATTTTTCTGTTTTAGATGAAATTTTGGCCAAGTCAAAATTTACATCCCAACGGATGCTCATTATCCATTGAGTTTGATCATCCGTCGGAATAATATATCTTAATAAAAATCAATTACCTTTCTGGATTATTTTATACCCGACGGATAATTGTGTTATTCTCATCCATCGAATTGTCTCAATCTTAGCCATGGAAACTCTGAACATTATCCATCGGATATACTTACAGTCTTTAAGTATATCACGATAGATAATCAATAGAATTTTGATAGTTTATTTTATTTTAAATGGCTATTTTGGGCTATTCGGATTGGCTACTTTATTTTACTTTATTACTTTTGACAGTTTATTTTTGAGATGGTATAAAAGCAAATTTCATTTTCATTCTTTTCTTTTATCACTCTCAAATCAATTGCTCTAACTCTCTTCTTCTGCAAAGCAAATACTCTCTCTCTTTCAGCGAATTTCCTCACTTTAACAATGGCGCCAATAGTTAAAATCATGTCTCAGTCTAGATTTATCTACGAGAAGAATAACTTTGTAGCTCTTGTGATCAAGGAAATTGCGACGTCTGAAGATTTTCACAAAATGATGGATTTTGTGAAAATTTGCAAACTCAGTTATGCTATGCTGGAATCACCCACAATCTACTGTGAAGTCCTGGAGGAGAAATGGACAACTGTTGTGTACCAGTCTACAGACAAAACCATAACTTTCACATTCAAAGGTAAGCAATTCTGCATTAATAGTGACATAATTCAAACATGCTTTAAGATTCCTGAAAACACTACTATTGTTCCACACACAGATGCTAATTTAGTTACCATGCTTAATTCTATTGGCTATGCACTTCCTACCTCTAAGTTAAGTGAGATTAGAAGGCTAGGTCTTAGAAAGGAATGGAGTTATTTGTGTGATGTAGTTACCAAGGTGTTTTCTGGAAAAATAAGTAATTTTAATTATGTCAATACTGTCATGCTTAACATGTTTTATATGCTAGTTACTGATAATTATCATAATTTCAGTGACATGGTTAGGTTTGAATTAGGCTATAAGTTAGGGGAAGTTAATAAGAGAGGTAAAAGTGTCTATTTTCTAGATTCTTTATGATTCTTGCTAACCATCTTATTGATAATATTGCTATTGAGAAACCAACCAACAAACTGGATTTTTGGGTTCAAAAAAGGAGAATAATTGCAGATTTGAACAGAGCAAGTCACCACAAAGAGGTGCCCCTATTCTACTTTCCAATCACGGAGGGCCCTCAGATAAGTGAGGTAAGCACCAATGTCACTACTCTTCCAACCTCACAAATTTCTTTGCCTTTAAGTGTAGTTATGGCATCTGTGTTAATGACCCAACAGATGCCTACCCAGGCTACCAAAACAAACACTTCAAAATCCAAAACAAAGAAAGCCCCCTCCGTTTCTCTCGAAAGAATCCAGTTGCAAAATCTACCAAACTTAAAGAGGGGGGTGAGATAGGTGAGGGACATGGTGAAAATCAAAGAAACCCTAAGGATAAGGTTAGTGAGGTAAGGGTACCCAAGCCTAGCCACACCACAATTTTCCAACAAACTGTGGTAGTTAATAAGGAAATTAGCACAACTCTAGTTTCATCCTCTCAAAATGATGTTACTATAGAAACAAGCTCCCAACCAGGAGCACAGGCCAAAAGGGTAAGGGACACTATTTCACCTCAAACCTATGCCAGAAAGAAGATATCTAAAACCTATGGGGATGCACAGGGAACACATACAATGCAAACTGAAGCTAAAGACTCAGTCACCGCACCATCTCAAAGTCAGTTTAATGTGGCACCAATAAATATGGAGTCATAGCCAAAACTTTAGTAATAGAAGCACCACAAAACCAAACTCTCCCACAAATTCTCTGGATGTGGATATGATCAACACATCAATTCTTGATTCCCCTTCTTTAACTCTGTTGGGAAAGCTAAAATCTAGTGCGAGGGAGCATCATCTTTTGAATGATTTGTTGGCTCACTTGCCAATTCTTTTAGGAACTGTTGAGACATCTGTGCCCAAATTTTTATCAATCTGCACAGAGTCCACAATAGTTTTCACTTCAAACTCATTCATGTCTTCTATTCCGATGGATATTATTCATCCGTCGATTCGTGATTGTATCTCGATGGATGTGCCTAACAGCAGTGATCCATCGACTATCCTAACTAGTACCCCGATGGATGTTTCGCATCCGTCAGTAATCTCTACACACACTGAAATTTCAACAATTTTTACAAGTGTAGATGAGTTAGTAGTTGTACAATCACTCTTAGGACTGAGGGAAGGGAGTGAAATGAGTGAGAGGCTGGGTTGCTCCTAGGAAAAAGGAAAGGAAAGGAGTGAACTCATGCAGGCTATTTCTTCCAGCCTGGAAAAAGAGAGTGAGAGGAGTCCCACCTTAGAAGGTAAAGGTGATGGTGTGAGGGTGGTGAGACAAGGGGAGCCCTTGATGCAACAAAAGAGAGAAAACGAGAGAATAGCATGTACATGAGTTATAAGGATGGAAACCATTGCTAGAGAGTCAATGAATGTTAGTGATGTGGAAAGGGATAGACTATTTCAGCAAGAATATCAAACTGTCATAGATTTTATCTCCCTAGATGCTGAGACATTTACTCATCTTGTTCCAGTTTATCAAACTCTAGCTGGACATGGCAATGAGGATGCTGAGAGGATGCTGAATCTAGTACATACAACTACTTCTCTACAAACGGCAAATGATGCAATCACTGCTATGCCATCTATAACTGACAGTGATCCTGAATTGGCTGAAGACTCTTTTGGGGATGATGGTGAAGATGTGGAGGATGATATCATGAGCATAGGGGGAGATGCAGATATTCCTTCCTGGATGCTGACTAAAGAGTGTTCATATTCACATCTCCAATCCATCTTCTTCAAGCTAATTCATGACACCCAAACAACAATTCATGCATCCACAAGTGCCAGCACTAAAAGGCTACTCACAGCACATCTTGAAGCTCTAGAACTGCACAAGATTCAATCTCTCCAACACAGTCAAAGTGTGGATGAAATAAAGCAAGAAATTTCTGAAGTCAAACAAAATTTTGTGGTAAGGTTGGATGCCAGACTTCCAGGAACCACCATGACTGAGATAGCTCAAAAGCTAAGGAAAGAAGCTGATCTAAACAGAATGGTTGAGGCCATGGCCTCTATATTGTCTAATGTGGAGAAGTTAGTGGCCAACATTCTTGTAAATCAGGAAGCTCATACTGCTCTGCTCCAACAGTTGGTGGCTACACAACTCCCTTCTTCTCAACAACTTGATGCGAACAAAAAGGGGGAGAAAGGCTCATTGAGGGGGAGAAATTGCTCAAAATTCAAGTCAGCAAAGTAATTGTGACAACAATTGCTTTCACTAAGCCACCAGCTATGGATAACATTGATCACATCAATCTAGCAGCAGCAAAACTGGATTCAAATGACAAACTGACAAAGATTGATATAGCAGTAGCTGAGAAGGAGCTAGATGATAAATGGTAGAAGATTGATGTAGATATTCAAAAGAAATTTGGTCAGATATAGAAACCAGACAAGACTTTTCATCATCACTCACAAGTCACACAAATCTCTGTGAATGAAATGAGTCTCGGTAACTTGGAAAAAGGCCCCACTTTTCATGCATCAAATCTTCAAAAGCCAATCTAATTCTGAAGCCTAAAAGGAACTATTCAAAGTTCTCAAACAAAAACCCTGTGGGTCTTATGTTTGAGACACCTAGGACAGATGAAAAGAAGCCGTTGGCAAGGTCAATTGCATTTTGCAAAGATCCATCTGATTCAGTTCAAAAGAAGAGAATTGCCAAAATTTACAGGAATAGAAAAGAGATCTATGTGGTGGATGGACACCCTCTGATTGTAGAAGCTAAGAAGGAAGAAAAAGAAAGGATCAAGCAAGAAAAGAAGCAGGCTGCTTTAGAAGCTAAGAAGCTCAAACAAAAGAAGTAGCAAGCTGCTATCTTGGCCAAACTTCAATTTGTCAAATCTACAACTGAGATTTCTGAAAAACCACTTGTGATTACTGAAGCTCAAGATCAACAAATGCAAAATGAACCTCCAAAGAAAAGAAAACTCAGATACAAGCTTCACTCCAAAAGAAAATTGGACTTTAGTGATGAGGAAATGGAAGAATACATTCTGAAACAAACTACAACTTGAACTCAAACATCCCAGCCCTCAGTGGTACAAGAGGAATTCAAGGTAGATCCAACAAAGAACTTTCATGGTGAACCTATAATTACCAAGGATGAACCAATAGACCGGGAAAGCTTGCCAATTCCTGAATTCAATTTACGTATCTTCAACAAGCCAAAGAAGACAAAGATTAAATCAACCAAGAAAGTGAAGCCTGTGACTTCCAGGTCCAAGACCCTAACCAAATCTCAACCTACAGTTAACAAAAGCTTCTTACTTCCGTAGGAGTCTTTGGTCTCCCTGTAGAGAATGCAGAGGGGCCAGGGCCGACGGATGACTGCTGTTAGGCACATCTGTATACATCTGTGACATCAAGGAGTTTTCTGAAATAAACCTCTACATGGATGAATTGGAAGAAGTAAGAGGAATTGATGCTCATAGACATCTTCCTGAAAGGCTGGTGTTCAAGTACAAGGGAGGGAAACAAATCATATGGCCACTTCACATGATTCTTCAAGAAAGCCAATTTGTACTGATAAAGGTCTACTCATCCTTCAAGAAGAACTTTGGATTTAATGTGACTGTAAGGAGAATAGTCCTAAATAAAATGGAAGATCTAAGGAGCAATAGAGCCAAAGATGCACTCCCAAAAACTCTGTCAATTCCCTTCACAGAAAAAAGAGTACATTTGAGGCCTTATTGGCTGATGGAATTCATGGATGATAAGGGTGTTCGAAGATTCTTCAGACCGGATGACCAATTGAGTATCTCTAGTAATGAGATTCTATTGGAAATGCAAAAAAAAGCTGGATCTATATGAAGCTGATGAACTTGAATTCAACAGACAACTCCAGAATCAAATAGAAGAAAACAACAGGGAGCTTGGGAAGAAATCCAGACAATCAAGGAAATAGAAATCATCTGCTTTGACTAGAGGAGCACCTTGATAATGATTGTGAGTTTTGTACACTTTACTTTGTTCAATTTTCAATAAAATTGTAGCACTTACCAGTTTTATCTACTACATTTTAATCTATATTTTTAGGGTATTTTGTTATCATCAAGTTTCTCTTAATTTATGGCTACAATTCCAGTAGACATAAATTGGGGGAGATTGTCAGGAATATGTTGTGAACTTGATGATAAGTTAAACAAAACACCTTAGTAGATTTAACTTAGTGAAATTTATATCTCTCGACAGATGATCTAATATAGTCTTGACAGATGAACTTTATAGTCCCGACGGATGACAATTTGACATCCATCGAGAGTGTAGCTTATGTAACAAATAAGTACTGTAGCTCATTTATGCAAACAACTTGTTTTAGTCTGGTGGATTGTGTAGGGTTCTCTAAGTCATGTTCACTACTAGATTGATATGCAGAATAGGTTGACTAATTGTAAATATGAGATGTCTTGTAATTCTGTATAAGTGAAATAGAGTCAAGTGGCAGATAGACTCCCGACGGATGATCTACAAAACTCCCGACGGATGATCAACAAAGTTCCCGACGGATGACCAACATAGTCCTGATGGATGATCAAATTTCTAAATAGCTGTTGACAGTGACAACATAGTCATATGCGTTGGGTGTTTGCAAAAGGAATTTGGCAGCCTGTTAAGCAGGATTTTAAGAAGAAAGAAGCATTACCATTTCCATGCAAATGTGAAGATTTTTAAAGTTACTGGAATAGAGTAGTGATGCAGCATGGAGTTAGGCTAGATATATTTTGTTTTATTATCTTGTCTTACTATCATGTAACTTGGTGATATATAAACCAAGAGTAGCAAGTAGAACAAGGAACTAAGCAAGTTTATTTACAGAGAAATATATCAAGCTATATTCTGCAAGAATATCTCTATAATTTATGATAGGGAAAAAAATAAGGCCTGGGTATGTAATTCATGTTGCATTAATCATATCATAATTGGGCCAACATCTAGGCTCATTTGAGAAGGCCCAAAACCCTGAATATTAATTAATTTCATAATTAATTAATAAAGGATAAGTCAGCTGATAAGATGAGTCCTAATGGAGAAATAAATCCTTGTAGATTGGCCTCCAAGGAACCTGGTGGGATAAGGAATCAACTTCCTACCTCTTAGGACTCCAAAATCCATTCTAATGCTGAGACTTTCCCACTAAGTCTTCTAACCTAAGTCCAATTCAAGGACTCCCAAACATCTATATAAGGGGCCTCACCCCACAAATCAGAACTACATTTTTTGACTTGATCCTTGGCATACATCTAGGTACGTAGGCATCTTGTAAGGCAGATTGAGTCACGAAATACAAGAGCATTCAAATCGAGCCTCGAAGCTCACGTTCCCTAGTAATAAAGACAGCAATTAGTATACCTTAGTTTTTGATCCATAACATTTGGCACTGACTGTGGGAAAGGTACAACAACAACCATGGCGGGATCACGGAGAACAAGTAGCGCCCTTGAAGGAGGAACACCCGCGGGGACAACCCAAATGATTTCGTTAACTGTGGAGGTACCTCCATATTCAACCTATGCTGCCACCCAAGGAGGAGCCCAGGTAGGGGCAACTGAACCTCAACCTCAAGGGATGATTCCCTCAGCTCCTCAAGGTACGAATCCCCAACTTCAACAACTACATACACTTGTGAATTCTCGACCCATTGGTTATGAGTATTCAACTGTTATGACTACTAACCCCCTTATAGGATGCCCCTTTACCCCGAGGTTGGAGGAAGTGGACATGCTGGAAGGAGTGTAGCACGGGATAAACACCCCCTACATACAAGGTTTGGCTCCAATCCCGGAGGATCAGGAATTTTCCGGTCCTTATACTGAGAGAGACTCCGAATCTTCGGATGATGAAGTGGCCCTAAGAAGGAGAAGTGTTGGCAAAGAGCCGATGGCTGCTGGTAACCAACGTCCTAGGAGCACACGAGGGGTAAATCCCCAAGAAGTGCAGAAGAGAATTAAGGCCCATGAGGCTGAGATTCAAAGGCTGAAGCACGACTTGGAGGCACACCAGGCTCCCAGGCCCCCATTACCACCTAGGGGGAGAAATCCTCCTCCAATCATAGACCTGGATGGTCCATCACAAAGAAGGGCCATAGTCCCGAGAACTGATCCAAGCAATCTTCTTCCCCTTGGAGATCCTGATGATCCTACTCCACCATTCACTGAATAGATAATGAATGCCCATATCTCAAGGAATTTCAAGATGCCCACTATCAAAGCTTATGATGGCACATGAGATCCCGCTAATCATGTCAGGACATTCTCCAATGCACTGTTGTTGCAGCCCATGAATGACGCTATTAAGTGTCGGGCCTTTCCTCAAACCCTGTCGGGTATGGTTCAAAGATGGTATAGTCGTTTGCCCCCGAACTCTATTGGGTTCTTTAGAGAATTAAATCAGGATTTTATTAAGCAGTTCATCAGTGGGAGAGTGGATGAGAAAAGTTCAGCACCCCTCATGAGCATTGTGCAGGGAGCGAAGGAATCCTTGAGAGACTACCTGAATCGTTTCACAACGGAGGCTTTAAAAGTCCTGGACCTTGATGACAAGGTAGCCATGATACCACTGCAACATGGAACTAGGGATGAATTCTTCAAGATGTCCTTGGCCAAGCGCCCCCCTGAAAGCATGTTGCAGCTCCAAGATAGGTCCGGAAAGTACATCAAAGTGGAGGAGAGCATGAGGAAGACAGTAGTGAGTAACGAGCCCACTGGGGGAAAGAAGCGAAAAACTGATCTGGAATGTATTACTAAGGACAAGTATCCTAGAATTGAGCAAAACCCTGATTCAACCCCTAAGAAGGGAGGGCCTGGGCAAAAGTTCACTGAATACGCTAAGCTGAATACCCCTAGAAGCCAGATCTTGATGGAAATCAAGAAAGATCAAGATATTTGTTGGCCTAAACCCTTGAAGGTTGATCCTGCCAAGCTAGATAAGAGCAAATATTGTAGATTTCACAAAGATATTGGTCATGACACTGATGAGTGTAGGCAACTGAAAGATGAAATAGAGTTCCTCATTCGGAAAGGAAGATTGAACAAGTAGACTGGGGAAGGAAGAGATAGGAATAATAATGGGAGAAAGAACTTTGAATATCGTAGGAGGGACCAAGACGATCAGGGGAAGAACCCCCAGCCTAGGGGACCGGTTATAAATGCAATCTTTGGAGGACCGCGACCCCGAGGGCCTGTGATAAACACAATTTTTGGAGGACCAACTGCTGCTGGATTATCCAAGAACTCCAGGAAAGCATATACCAGAGAAGTTATGAATATTGTTGGGGAAGCCCCGAAGAGGGCCAAGATAGGAGTGACAATGGCTTTTGATGATTCTGACCTGGAGGGTGTGAAATTTCCTCATGACGACCTACTGGTCATAACACCGATAATAGGAAACAGCCCGGTCAAGAGAGTCCTCGTGGATAATGGTGTCTCGGTGGATATTTTGCTCCATGACACCTTTTTAAGGATGGGTTATAATGACTCCCAATTGACCCCAACTGGCATGCCGATATATAGATTTGTGGGAGTGGAGTACCCTATGGAAGGAATAATCAAGTTGCCAACCACCATTGGTCAGGAACCAAGGAAAGCAACACAGATGTTGGACTTTGTGATGGTGAAGGCTAGTTCAACTTACAATGCTATCATGGGAAGAACGGGGATTCACGCCTTCAAGGCAACCCCTTCTTCCTACCATTCAGTTATGAAGTTTCCCACCCGGAATGGGATTGGAGAAGATAGGGGAGATCAAAAAATGGCTAGAAGTTGTTATGTGGCCTCACTAAGGGCAGATGGAGTTGGGGGGCAGGTTCTGCCTATCGAAGATCTGGATATTCGAGAGAATGATGAGAAAAGAGGGAAGCCAGCAGAAGACTTGGTTTTGATTCCTTTAGCTCCCGAGGATCCTGAGAAGGTGACTTTCGTTGGAGCCACACTAGAGGAGCCCCTTAGAGGGAAGTTGGTGAAATTTTTGCAAGAAAATAGTGATGTGTTTGCATGGTCAGCAGCTGATATGCCAGGCATAGACCTAGAACTGATTACTCACAAGCTGAATGTGGATCCAAATCAGAAGACAGTGAAGAAAAAAAAAGAAGTTTTTCTCTAGAAAGGCAAGAAGCTATAAAACAGGAAGTAGAGAAGCTCTTAGAGGCTGGTTTCATTGAGGAGATACAATTTCCAGAATGGTTAGCAAACCTTGTAATGGTGAAGAAGGCCAATGGAAAATGGAGGATATGTGTGGACTTCACTGATCTGAATGACGCATGCCCTAAGGACTGTTTCCCGTTGCCAAAGATAGATACTTTGATAGATGCCACTGCTAGACGTGAGATGCTGAGCTTCATGGATATATTTAGTGGATACAATCAGATCAAGATGCACAAGGATGACATCCCAAAGGTATCATTCATCACTGACTTTGGTGTTTATTGTTATCTTGTTATGGCATTTGGTCTCAAGAATATAGAAGCCACCTATCAAAGGTTGGTAAATAAAAATTTTAAGGATCTTATTGGCAAAACCATGGAAGTTTATGTTGATGACATGTTAATCAAGAGTCTAGTGAAGACTGACCATATAACCCATTTGAGGGAAGCTTTCGAGGTTCTGAGGTACCAGAAGATGATGTTAAATCCTACAAAGTGTGCTTTCAGAGTAGGATCTGGAAAGTTTTTGGCATTGATGGTCTCCAAGAGAGGAATCGAGGCCAATCCCGATAAAATAAAGGCAATCCTGGATATGGAGCCCCCAAAAACTATCAAAGATGTTCAAAAGCTCACTAGAAGGGTTGCTACATTTGGACGATTCATCTCAAAGTCTGGAGACAAGTGCTTGTTGTTCTTCAAGTCTTTAAAGAAGGTTAAGGATTTTGTATGGAGTGCGGAAAGCCAGAATGCATTCGAGGAATTAAAAAAATATATGGCTCAGGCCCCGTTGTTGGCCAAGCCAGCTTTGAATGAAGTCTCGTACTTGCACTTGGCCGTTTCGGAGAGTGCCTTGAGTGCTGTATTGGTTAAGGAGGAACTGAAAATCCAGAAACCCTTATACTATGTCAGCAAAATTCTGCATGGAGCTGAGTTGAATTATTCAACTATTGAAAAGTTTGCTTTAGCCTTGATGATGGCTTCAAGAAAGTTACGCTCTTACTTTCAGGCTCATCAAATTGAGGTGCTAACAAATCAGCCCCTGAGAAATATCATTCATAGTCCCAAGGCTAGTTGGAGGTTGATTAAGTGGGCAATAGAGCTGGGAGAATTCGACATCAAGTATAAGCCACGAACGGTAATAAAAGTCTAGGCATTGGCTGACTTCGTGGTGGAATGTACCATACCCAACCAAGAAGTCGGGGGCAGGAAGATACCATACCTCAAGTCAAGGAAGTTGATAAGGGGGACAAAGAAAAGGATGACAAGGAGAAGGAATATCGGGTTCTCTATTTTGATGGAGCATCAAAAACAAATTCAAATGGAGCAGTTTTGGTTTTACAAAGCCCCGATGGGTTCTTAATTGAATATGCTATGAAGTTAAACTTTCCAACCACAAATAATGAGTCAAAATATGAAGCTCTAATAGCTGGTCTTGGCTTAGCAGGGACACTTAGAGTCAAGAACTTAAAGGTCCGTGGAGACTCGAAGTTGGTCATATCCCAGGTGAAGGGAGAGTTTGAGGCAAGGGATGGTACGATGGCTAACTATATCCCTAGTAAGGGCTGTGATGACCCAATTCGATGAATGCCATGTTGAGCACATTCCAAGGGAGGAAAATGCTAAGGCAGATGCATTATCAAAGTTTGCTTCATCTGAGACAGAGGAAAGTTTAGGAAGTGTAAACTTCCGCGTTCTGAAGACACAGAGCATTGATGTTAAGCTTGTAGCTCCTATAGGTCTGGGGACGTCATGGATAGATCCCATTAAGACCCATATTCAAACCGGTTGGTTTCCAAATGATGCTACTGAAGCACGGAAGTTGGCTGTTCCAGCACTAAGATACTCCTTGATAGATGGGATTTTGTATAAAAGATCTTATGTAGTTCCTTACTTATGATGTCTCAGGCCCGATGAGGCACACTTAGCTCTTGAAAATGTACATGAAGGTATTTGTGGGAAACACTTGGGGGGCAGAGCAGTAGCTCATAAGATAACCCGTTTAGGCTTTTATTGGCCAGAAATGATGGCTGATGCCAAAGAGTATGGGAAGAAGTGCGACCGCTGTCAGAAGCATGCACCTGTCGTTAGACAACCTCCCGAGATGCTGACCTCCATCAACTCACCCATCCCCTTTGCTATGTGGGGAATGGATATACTTGGGCCTTTCCCTATGGCCACGACACAAAGAAAGTTCATGATTGTAGCCATTGATTATTTTACTAAGTGGATTGAAGCCAAACCTTTGGCCAAAATCACAACTAAGCAGGTTGCACAATTCCTATGGGAAAATATCATGTGCCGGTATGGTATTCCCCGCATCCTAGTCACTGACAATGGAACACAGTTCAACAATGAGGAATTCAAGAAGTATTATAAGGAGAATGCAATTGAATTACGGTTCACCTCTGTGGCTCACCCGCAAGCCAATGGGCAAGCAGAAGTTGCGAATCGAATAATCCTGGATGGACTAAAGAAGAGGATCGAGAAGTCGAGGAATAACTGGGTGGATGAAATACTCCCAATACTATGGGCCTATAGGACTACCTGTAGAGTCACGACTGGAGCAACTCCCTTCATGTTAGCATATGGGGTAGAAGCAGTTGCACCTGTAGAAATATCACATTCATCTCCTAGGATTTAAGCTTTCAATGCTGAGGAAAATGAGGAAGGGCAAAGGTTAGCCCCGGATCTAATCGATGAAGTACGAGATGAAGCACATGCAAAGATAGTGGAATATCAGAAAAAGGCTTCATTGTACTACAACCTAAGTATTAAAGAAAGGTTCTTCAAACAGGGTGACTTAGTCTTGAGGAAGGTGGAAGCTTCTGGTGTAGGGCAGAAAGGGAAACTTGCCCCAAATTGGGAAGGGCCATACAAGGTCAAGAGTGTTCAGGGTAGAGGAACCTACAAACTTGAGACTATGGATGGTTTTGAAGTCTCGAGAACTTGTCATGAACAAAACCTGAAGATTTACTATGTGTAAAGCGATTGAGCACGATTCTCACTTGTCGAGATGACAAGTAGGTTGAAAAGCACCTTAAAGCTTTGCTTGCTTAGGATTTACATGTTATAGTTTTATTTTGAGGATTATTAAGACTCGTGTGAGGGATGAATCCCAACAGTTTGTGAAATTAGTGAGTTTTCGAAATATGTTTAAATTCCAGCGGCAAGATAAAAAAACTAAGTGCATAAGATAAAAGCATAAAGTTCGATAAATAGAAATGGTTCAAATAAATAATACAAAATCTGATAAATTAAGTCTCAAAGACAAGATAAAATAAATTAGCCATGTAGGGCTAGAAAAGCTCTAAGGAGCAGAGGTGCCCTCAGCATCCATATCATCATCTCCGGCCCTCTCGCTGGAAGTCTCAGTAGTCCCGGAAGAGGAAGAGCTATCATCTGCGTCAGGCCTGAAAGAGGACTCGGGAGGAGGAAGAAGCGGGTCCTGGGGGATACGATCTGAGACAACCACTCGGGTGCGGAACCTCTGTAGAAAAGCCTCGTTGTCAGGATAGACATAGTCTGATGGGTTAATATCAGGGCAAGCCTCGTTCACGGTCCCAAGGGTCATGTCCCAGCCAGTCCTAAAAAACCCAGGGAAGACTGAATCGTCCCTCACCCTCATGGACTGGGTAAACTCCTCCGAGTCTAAGTAGTTGTCAATCGACTTATCTTTCTCGGCCCGTAGCACCACCAGCTCAGCGTTGGACTCTCCGAGCTCCTCCTTGCGCTTCAGCTTTTGCTCCAAAGTGAAATACTTCTTCTGCTGCTTCCTGAGTGCATTGTCAGCTTTGTCAGAAGCCCTCTTCCATGATTCGTCTTGCCTCACAGTGCCTTGGAAGTAGGTGTTAGACTGAAATAAAACAATAAACGAAGATATTATAAGGCAAGAAAATGCTATAAGTAAAAAAGAAAGAAAAATTTCAAGGAATGGTCATACCGAGGCTAGGGACTGAGCTCCCATAAGCTTTATCCTCTCCAGGTCGGGGGTAGCAACCACATCGGTAAAGTCCTTGGGGGTTACACCGTGGTAAGACCAATCCCAAGTATGGTTTGTGGATCCAACCACGGTATCCCCTCGGCGGAATCCCCAAAGAGGCTGAAAGGCACCCGTAGCAACAGAGACAGGAGCAATAGCAGTAATAGGGGCACTGTGAGCTTCAGCTCCCTCAGCGGGAACCTCCACCATGGGCCCCTTGTGCTTCCGTAGGAAGCTAGGCTCTGTAGCCTTTCCTCGAGTATCCAGACCCGCAAGGCGAGCCTTCTTCATCCTCGCAGTCTCCTCAACGAGAGGCACATTATCCTCGTTGATTTCCTTAGCAGCTGCAAAACAAGAGAAAAAACAAAATAAGTGGTGTCAATAATGCATGAAAGAAAATAAAAAACGAGAAGGGAAGAAAAATACCCTGTTGAGAAAAAGAGGATAGCCCCACGTGGATGAGGGAGAACTCCTCTAAAAGAGTCCAGCTGATAGTGGCACCATTATCCCGAGTAAGCTCATTATAAATAATAGTTTCCTCGGGAGTTAGGTGAATGGATTTGAGGCTACCATCACTAACCTTCTCGAAGGAAGATCTGAAGAGGGTGCCCCAGTCACCATTCTCCCATATTAACCCGAAAAACTATTCCTCCAATTTTGGTTATTGTCGGGAATGAAGGCGCTGTTAAAAATGTGCTTACACTTGGGCCTTTGTTTAATGTAGACCCAACCATAAATACTCGAAGAACTGTTATAACATTGGAAAATCTTCCTAAAAATAGCTACAGATAAGGGAAAACCTCCCTTAAGACAACAAACCATGAAACATAAAATGTTCCTCCAGGCGTTTGGAGGAAGCTGATAGGGGTTAATTTGCAAATCAGCTAGGAGGTGAGAAATGAAGGGATGAAAAGGAAACCTAAGCCCAGCATCAAGGGCATCTGTGTAAATAAAAAGAGTATCGGGTTTCCAGTGGCAAGTACGGTCACCACCAGAAATGGGAACTAGCCTAAGGGGTGGATGAATATTATAACGTGTGTTTAACTTATGGTAATCTATATTTTGCCATGTGTTACAGTGATTGAAAGAGTCAAGATGTGCAGTTGAGGGATATTCGTCCCCCCTAGTATTAATCATATCTAACAAAGACATATAAGAAGAGCGGAGTTCGATATCCTTAACTCATTTTGAAGCAGACGCAATCTTGGCCGCTCTCTCGGAATTCTTATCAGCCATTGATGGAGGTTGAAGGAACCTTAAAACCTTGGTAGGGAGGAAAGGACATAAAATGCTAAGGTTGCCGGAAAAATCCTAAGGGGAAGAGTGTTGAGAGAGGAGAGGGAGTTTGGAGAATTGAGTAGGAGTAAAATGAGAAGTGTGAGGGGGTCACACTCCTACCTCACTCTTATATAGGCACTTGGAAGGAAGAAATGGGCCTAGAAAAGCCCATTTGGGCCCAAAGTCAAGAAAGTTCTGGAATGTTCTACAAAGTGTTGGAAGAATTTTGATTTAAACATATATATTTGAGAACATACTGGAAAAATCCAGAAAAATCTAAAAACATTTGGAAAAATTCCATGAAAAAACTCAGAAATTCCAGAAGATTCTGGAATTTGGGCTTAATAATGAAGGCCCAACCCAAATTTTACAGGGCCTGGAGGTATGAAAAGCCCAGTAAATGGTTCAATAAGTCAAGCCCAAGTTATGGGCCCAAGATCAATACAAAATGACCAACAAAGAGCCAGGCCCAAATCATGGGCCCAAAATTCAAGTTGAAATATAAATCCAGCCCAGATTTAGGGACCAGATCATGTATGTGGACTTACAAAAAAAGAGAAAAATAGAAGCCCAGTAAAGGGTTGGCCCAAAAGAAAAGCCCAGGAAATTAGGACTCAAGAAATTGTTTATTCGAAAAAAATAATAATAAATAATATTCCTTACCCAATTCGATCAGGATTCATACTATATTCCTGGTCGAACGATTGAGATCGAAACAGCCTTCAACCAGGGCTAAAAGAAAGGGGCTAATTCGGTCAAGAAAACCAAAATCCTAACCGAAAAGGTCAGGATCCTGGTCGAACAGCCCAGGTCGAAATGACCTTCGACCAAGATTGCAAGAAGGGGATAACTCGGTCAAAAGACATAATCCTGACCGAAACAATTAGGATTCCTGATCGAACAAAATAAAATAAATATATATATATATATATATCCTAATCGAAATTCGACCAGGAGTTGAGATCGAATGCTCCTCCTCGAAAAGCTGTCGACCAGCGCAATGCAGGGGTTAATTCGACCAGGATCCTGGTCGAACCAGGTATAAAAAAAGAATGAAAAAGAAAAGGAAGAAAAAGATGGAAAATCCTGAAAAATTGCAAAAGGTTGAAGGAAATTCCTTAAAATATTTTCTGAAAATATGAATATATTCATAAAATAGGGAATAAATCTAGAAATTAAAGGAAATTCCTTAAATATTTTCTGGAAAATATGAATATTTTCAGAAAATAAAGAATAAATCCAGAAATTAAAGGAAATTCCTTAAATATTTTCTGGAAAATATAAATATTTTTAGAAAATAAGGAATAAATCCGGAAATTAAAGGAAATTTCTTAAATATTTTTTGGAAAATATGAATATTTTCAGAACATGAGGAAAAATACAGAATATTAAGGAAAAATTCCAGAATTAAGGGAAAATTCCTGGAAATTAAGGAAAAATCCCAGAATTAAGGGAAAATCTCATAATTAAGGGAAAATCCCAGAATTAAGGGAAATATTCCTAGAAATTAAGGGAAAATCCCAGAATTACGGGAAAAATTCCTGGAAATTAAGGAAAATTCCCATAAATTAGGGGAAAATCCCTGAAAATTAAAATAACTCCTAAATCACAGGAATGAAAGCAAATCGTTGTAACTGTTTAGGTCGCTCCACACTTTACGCAAAAACGATACCCTGTAAGGGAACGAATGAACTTAACTTCTGCGAAACCTAGTCACTGTTTCCCAAAAGTTGGGAGAAAATGATAGGGAAGAAAATAAGGCCTAGGTATGTAATTAATGTTTCATTAATCATATTAGAATTGGGCCAACAGCTAGGCTCATTTGAGAAGGCCCAAAACCCTGAATATTAATTAATTTTGTAATTAATTAATAAAGGATAAGTCAGCTGATAAGATGAGTCCTAATGGAGAAATAAATCCTTATAGATTGTCATCCAAGGAACTTGGTGGGATAAGGAATCAACTTCCTACCTCTTACGACTCCAAAATCCATTCTAATTCTAAGACTTGCCCACCAAGTCTCCTAACCCAAGTCCAAATCAAGGACTCCCAAACATCTATATAAGGGGTCTCACCCCACACATCAGAACTACGTTTTTTGACTTTATCCTTGGCATACAACAAGATACATAGGCATCTTGTAAGGCAGATTGAGTCACGAAACACAAGAGCAGTCAAATCGAGCCTCGAAGCTCATGTTCCCTAGTAATAAACACAACAATTAGTATACCTTAGTTTTTGATCCATAACAGTTTGTTTGTTCAACTTGTAAAGCAGCTGTGAGCTATTCAAAGCTTCAGAGAGTTCTCATTCTGATATATATATATATCTATATCTCTGGTGGATACATTCAAATCCACCAGAAAGTTTTAAAGCCTTGTTTTTTATTACTTAGTGTTTTGATTTCAATTATCTTTCTATTCCGAACTTTAGCAAATCAAACACTATTATATGTATTAAGTTAGAATATTTTTAAAATCAAGAAAAGAAGCCAGAATTATATTCAACCCCCCTTCTGTAATTCTTTTTTTATTGTTAGGGAATAACACAACTCCCGAGGCTGAAGTGGAGTATACGAGGCTTCTCTCGAAGCCTATAGCCAAGGAGCATGGTTTTCTACCATGAGTGTGGTTTGTGAGTTTTATGCTAACGCGAAAGCAGAGAAGAATGGTTTCATGGTGGTTAGGGGGATGACAGTGGAGTACAGTGTAGAAGCGATGAGGAGGGTGATTGATCAGCCCGTGAGGAAGCCCAATCAGGATATTTGGAACGAGAAGACTCCGGATGAGTTTGATTTGGATTTGATAATTGCTACTCTGTGTTCCTGAGACTCACTGGAAGTTCAAGAGGGGCACAACTGATTATTCCACGTTCCTTGCTTCATGCATGAATAGGTTTGCATGTGCATGAAATTCTTTTATTTATGCTAACATCATGCCATCCTCTCACGTGCATGATGTTACTGTGTAGTGTGCACGTTTGTTATGGGGTATTCCGTAGGGTGACTATATGGACCTTAGTATGGTTATTCACCAAGGCATTCTAAGATTTTTACGAGAGAGTACTACAGGTTCTATACCCTATGCATATGTTGTGACGAAGTTATGTGTGGCAGTTGGTGTTCATTGGCCAACACACGAGCAGCTCCAAATTCCTTACTATTACCTTCACTGAGGCCAATGAAAATTTTAAGTTTGGGGGTAGTAGTTGAAGGAATATGTTTTGTGTGATCGCATATAGTTTGCATATTCATGATAGTTTAGCGCATATAGTTGCATGTTTGCCATATAGTAGTTTTTTGTAGTTTTTTATGATAGTTGTTCATATAGTTTCATGCATTTGCATAATAACATGATCCCTTAGATGATTTTTCCGATTGATTTGTGATATTGATGCTAGTGTACTGATGTCGTATTTAGTGATGTTAAGTCGTATCGAATTGATTTGCATGCCAGAGACAATTGTATTTCACTAAGTCTTATAAGTTGCTTAAGAGCTAGATCATGTTCATGGTTTATTTGTTTGTCGAGGTTTAATCGCTTGTTTATATTTAGAATTTAGGATATTCAATTAATGATAAATTAGCATGGATTTTTAAAAATTGGAGAAAATTGGATTTCATTGCTAGTTGTTGTGGCTAGGTGTCAAATGGATAGTAGCCGGCTCATATTTATATGAGTATTCTAGGGTTGAACGAGATGGAGCGAAACACACTCGTTCAAAAATTTGTGGAGAAAAAAAGAAAAAAAAGAAAAAAAGAAAAAAAAAGAAAAAAAGAGAAAAAGAAAAAAAAGAAATAACTGTTATGTATAATTTATCACGAGTGGGCTCTTTAGTACTTGAGTTATTAAGTTCTTAGGGGACTTTGTGCCTAGTGGCCTAATGCTTTTATAGTCTGGGATCCGCTAACCTAACGCTCGCTACATGGGTACTATTGTATAAGTCTTTTGTGGACCTCGCTCATTGCACGGTCAAATAAGCATACTTGTGTTTTTTTGTTGTGAATAAAAGCATGAATCCATATAAAACTCCAATATAAAAATTGAAGTGTTATAAGTTATTTTGAGTCTAGCTTTTATTTTATTTATAACCTTGTGATTTCTTTGATGAGTAGTGAGTCATGATTATTGATCTAGTTACGATAGTATATCTGTAAGCATTTGCACACACACACGTCTCTGGTTTGTAAGTTGATTTGTGGGGTTTGATTGATCTTTATGCGAATAACTGCATTAATTGAGATGTTGCCTGTTGATTGGTTTAGTTATTCTATTGAGATCGTTGTATTCATATAGTTGCATTCATGCATTTTTATTTCTTGTTCTTTGAGTCTGGACAAACATTGATTCAAGTTTGGGGGTATGTTGAGTGGCATTTATGACACTCTATAATGCTCCATAAAGCTTTGAATTGATGTATTTGTACTCAAGTTATTGGTGTTTTAATATGTTTTTTAGTATTTTTGCATTTCAGGCATTAATCCGGAATTCAGCTGAATTAGCATTGATTTGATGCTAATATGGTGTTGGGATGGTGTCCAAGGAATAAAGGCTCATGAAGACCAACTCATTACAGCAAGAATAGAAGAAAAAAAGTTTTTTCCAGAAGACTAGCGCGCCCGCGCTGTCATAGTGCGCGCCCGCGCCCGAGGAACAGAAACGCAGTGTGCCCGCGCTTGTCAAGCGCGCGGCCGCACCAGGTCGGGAATTTAAATCCTGATTCTTGTGGGCTTTTGATTGGATGGACTTCTACTATGCATGGGTTGCTATATATATATATAAATAAAGGTCATTTTTCAGAAAAAGACGTACCAGAGCTAAGGAGAAGGCGTAAGATGACCGTATAGCACAATTCGAGGAACGCAAAGAAGATCTAGTTTTATACTTAAGATTCTTTGTTCTAAGTTGTAACTTTGGATGCTAGTTTTCTTATTCGTGAACCTATACTTTTGTTTCGTACTTGGTTTATTATTTATTCAGTATAAAGACTACGTTTATTATACCAAGCTTTCATTAGAACCCACGTTGATGATGAGTCTGATTATGGGGTAATCGTTATCATGGGGTTCTAGCGGATTTATTTATTGATTTATTTAGTTAATTTGTTTTGATGCCTTCGTGTATGGTGATTATATGATAAACTAGTATTGGTTGTGCTTATTCGTCTTATGAGCGTCGCGAACTTATAAGATAGCATGTTAATCTTTAATGAAGCGACAGTGAATTTAAGGATTTAGAACTTGCCATGCTAGCATAGGTTCATATTTTATTGTTATGCATGATTCATAGGTAATTTTCACCATCTTACTTGCCCTATGTAATCACGATAGATAACTTGTATATTAAGCCATTATGTTGTCAAATTCTATAGACATATAGGGTCTCAATATAATTGCTGTCTATTCAGCTTCTATTTCTTTTGTGGATGTCTGGTAGTATGTTATTCGTGCAATGCAAGTTGGCGTTTAGCGGTTTCGTGTTATCTGATTACTGTCATCACCATTACATGCCAAGGTTAAGAAAGAAAAGGATATTGAATGAAGTATTTAATGAAGTTAGAATCCTATGTTTGTGTTATATATTATTCAACTCTCTTTAATCTCTTAGTTAATGGACTCTAGTATAATTCTCAATAGTTAATCGTAGTATAATCAAAACCCAAATTGTTATTCGTCTTAGCATTGAATAATTGTAATATCTGGGATATATCGTATAATTATTTTTGCTAATAAATAAATATTCTGTATGTTCTGTATTTATTCTGTGAATTATTTGTTAAGTGGTATATATGCTTGGATGTTTAAATATAATATAATTTGAGTATTTTAATTTTTGTATGTCCAAAATAAAATTTAGATAATTGTCATATTTTCTATTAATTTTTATGTTAATTTATGATTTTATAAAAGATTTATTGATTTAATAAATTATTTTTCCGAGTATTTATAAACTATTTTCTATAACCGGGAAACAGCCGACCTCATCCGTTTTTATATTTTTGTAACCCGAAACTCTTCCGAGAACTCCTTCCTAACCTAATTGCAATATTCCGAGCATTTTCCATATTTTGACTTTTTTGATCCGGTGTACGGTTTTCCCCGTGCGGGTCCCGGCGCGATATTTTTGATACAAAATTTGTTTCGGTAAATCGATAAAACCCGTATTTTTGTTAAATGGTTTAAGAAGTACTATCAGATTCCAAGACTGGTTTTACTGCAGAATCAAAGGTTTATTTTCTATATTTTTATTTATTTTCGAATTAATTTGATTTAAAACACGAATTTTTGTTCGAGAGATTCTTTATATGATATGATGATTGCATGTTGTAAAGCTTTTCTTTCTGATGATTTTGATATATTATATGACGGATTTGGAGTTCAATAACATGTTCAAAATTAGGTTTTAATTTCGAATTGTTGAATTAGGGTTTATAACCCGCATGAATGTTATTAATTGACATTTGGGGGTTTCTTCCCCAGGGGTTATTAGATGATTTTGCTGCTTGCATCATGTTCCTGGTTAAATTTGCAATCGATTCATGTATAGTACACAAACAAACGATTCCTGGTTTGCTCAAATCGAAGCAAACAACTCGCCGGAGACGGCAAGTTTCTTGATCATTTTCCGGCTGATTCTGGAAAGGGTTGTGTGTTTTGATTGCTCGTACATGTTCCTGATAACCAGTACTTTGATTCTGGAGAGTTTGGTTGCCTGAGGTGGCCGGAATCGTGTTCTCCGGCCACTCTCCGGCGAGTCGTCGGCGGGATTTGCAAAAATTGTAAACAGGCCCCTGTACTTTCGAAAATGATATAGTTTAGTCCCCAAGGTTTCCAGAATTTTCATATTTAGGATTCCTATTTTAAAAATATTTTAAAATCATATTTACTATTTATTTTAATTATAGAAATTCGTTTTTAATTATTTAAAATCCTAAAAATTATTATTTTAATTCTAAAATTATTTTTAATTCAAAAATAAATCTGAATTAATTAGTTAATTAAATTTAGCTAATAATTAATTAGTTAATTGGTTAATTAATTCAAAAATTAATTGATTAATTGATTTTAATTAATTATTTAATTAGATTTAAAAATTCTGAAAAATAGTTTTGAGCTTTAAAATATTATTTTAAATTGTTTTCAAGGCTCGATAATTATTATAAAATTATTTTAAAGCCAGATTCGGCCAATCGAACCCTGTTTTTTATTTTAAAATGATTCAACGGCCCGTTTAAATTCCGAAAAATGTTTAAAAACTCATATTAAATATCCCAAAAATCATTTTAACATGAGATTTTCCTTGAAAAAGTATTTCCATCAAACACCTTACGTGTTATGTGTTATATTTGCATTGATTGACGTGTTTAATGCGTATGTGTATATCATATGACTGTTTTAATCGTATCTTTCAATCCGTAAATGGTGTTTGGATAAAATGAAGGGTAGATAGAAGCTCATATCGAATAGAATCATAGGAGATGAGTATTGATAGATACTTGTGCTATGTGAGAAAAAGAGGCAAGGCGTAGGAAAGGGAAGCAGATAGTAGGAGAATAGTAGATTGTGATTGAAAGCCAGTGAAGTGTTAGCGAATTAAGACGAGGCAAGTGTTATAAACCTTCTCAATAGATATTGTGAATAATTGATAGTCCTATTTTATATTACAAGTGCTTTGAAGCACTGAACCCTAAATATTGATTCCATTTACTGATCTTCGATCCATAAGCCTTATTCTTTCTGAACCATTGATTGTTGAATACCCATATACGAACCACAAATATACGATACTACTCCACAAATACATACAAACTACATACCAATTACGGAACTGAAATTGCTAAAAACTCAAACCTTTAAACCTTATACATTGAAAGACCAATCCTTATGACCACAAGAATTTGTTTTTTTTGTTATCCAAATCTTGTACTGGCTGATAGCCAATCCTTGTAATTGCTATATTATGCTCTTGTGAAGATTGCAAACCATCTTATGCTTGGAACCTGATGTTGTTTATGATTCTGTTCATTATTTTATATTGCATATTCTGTTGTTGCTATAGAATTGGATTGTTTTATAAAATTGTGGACAAGGTTCGTGGTCAGACCAGATTGGTGGTAAAGTTAGGCCAATGTGTGCCTTGGATCCAGTAACTAGAGCAAAGTTGTATGCCTTGCTCGGGGTTAGTGCATGACTGATCAACAACCTAACCTTGGTTTTAAAATGAAAACTTAATATTCAATTCTAAATCATTGCTCATCCATAAACTTGATATCTTAAATCATTTTACTTGATCATTATTTATTCTCAGTATTGTCAATATGACTTGCTGAGCTAGTTAGCTCATTTTTGCGATTTTGTTTATGTGCTTTTCCAGTTAAGAAGGAACCTGTTGGTAGCGAGGATCCCCAATCCAGTGCGCGAGCTAGGATTCCAAGTTAAGAGGAATAAGCTAGCTAAAGACTTTTTTGATAGTTTAAGTTTGTGAAGTCTGTAAGAATGTTTATATTCAGTTGTAAGTTTGAATAGTTGGGATTTGGACGTTTATAATATAAGTGTGTGTGTGGCTTGTGTGCATACGTTAACCTGTTACGATCCGTGGAAGCTGGTAAGTAGGGTCACTGCATATTACTATTATCTTTATTATTGTTATAAGCAGGTTTATATAAAAGGGGTGTGTGTGTGTGGACCCCAAACTTCTGAACCGGGTTTGGAGGGCGCCGCAATAATAGCCATATTATTGTTGCATAAGTGCATAAATCACAAAGTTAACCTAAACCAGTCTTTGTGGGAATGGACTAGAAATAATTCTATATTACTTGCGATCTCGTATACTTGTGTGTATTGTTAGCGCGTGTTTAACGACTAACAAAAGCTCATCTCATACACCTAAATTTGATAGCACAAGCTCAGGGGGAGAAAGAGGAGAAAGTCTGCAAGTCATTCCAATGGTGAAGAAAATGCATAAAATTCAAATCAACAAAATCATACTAGAAAATGGGATAGGAGTCAAACAAGAGATGCAATTATTGGTGACCCAAATGTTGGTGTGAGGACTAGAAGTGCAACTGCTAATGAATGTCTACATGCATGCTTTCTATTACAAATTGAGCTCAAGAAAACTGAGGAAGCTCTACTTGATCCTGACTGGATATTTGTTATGCAAGAAGAGCTAAATCAATTTGAAAGAAACAAAGTTTGGAAGTTAGTTCATGTACTAAAGAACAAAAGTATAATTGGAACAAAGTGGGTGTATAGAAACAAAATGAATGAAAATGTAATTATAACGAGGAACAGAGCAAGGTTGGTTGTAAAAGGCTACTCACAGGAAGAGGGAATTTATTATGATGAAACTTTTGCTCCAGTTGCAAGACTTGAAGCAATATGGATATTTCTTACATTTGCTGCACACTCAAATTTTAAAGTGTATCAAATGGATGCAAATAGTGCATTCCTAAATGGTGAGTTGGAAGAAGAAGTTTTTGTGCAACATCCACTTGGCTTTGAAGATCCAGAATTTCCAGATTTTGTTTACCAACTTCTAAAGGCTCTCGATGGACTAAAGCAAGAACGTAGAGCTTGGTATGACATATTGTCAAAATTTTTGCTAAAACATGGATTCACTAGAGGAACAATTGACAAGACTCTATTCTACAAACAACATGGTGGTGAAATGATCTTAGTTCAAATCTATATGGATGATATCATTTTTGGCTCTACTAATGAAAAGTTATGTCAAAGATTCTCAGCACTCATGAAGAGTGAATATGAAATGAGCATGATGGGAGAATTAAGTTACTTTCTTGGACTTCAAATCAGTCAAAGAAGTGATGGAATCTTCATCAGCCAAACCAAGTATGTTAAAGACTTATTGAAAAAATTTGGAATGGTTGGTTGTTCACCTGCATCGACACCTATGTCTACAGCTACAAAGTTGGATGAAAATAAGAAATAAAAATTTGTACACATTTCAGGTTATAGAGGAATGATTGGATCTTTGTTATATATGATTGCTAGTAGACCAGACATTATGTTTGCAATATGTCCGTGTGCAAGATTTCAACCAATCCAAAGGAATCGCATTTGATGGCTGTGAAAAGAATTTCAGATACTTAAAGGGAACACCGAACTTGGGATTATGGTATCATAAAGGAACTGGATTTGAAGATGTAAAATACATAGATGCAGATTTTACTGGATGAAGGGTTGAGAAAAAGAGCACTAGTGGAAGCTGTCAATTTCTTGGACAAAGACTTGTATCCTGGTATAGTAAGAAACAACAATATGTGTCAACTTCCACAGCTGAGGCTGAATATATAGCTTCTGGAAGTTGATGTGCTCAAGTGCGTTGAATTAGAAATCAACTAATGGACTATAGCCTAGTGCTATAAAAAAATCCAATTATGTGTGAAAATACTAGTGTTATATTCTATCATTCTAGAACAAAGCACATTGATGTAAGATACCATTTTATTAGAGAACATGGTGCAAATGATACTATTGAGCTTATTTTTGTTCCAACAGAAAAACAATTAGTTGACATTTTTATTAACCCTTTGGATGAAGCAACTTTCACTAGACTTGTTGGTGAAATTGGAATGTTAAATTCTTCATCCTAAAGGCAAAAACTCAGCTAATATGTTGTAGTAGATTAATTTCTAGTTAATCAAAATTAATTTGATTTAATTGGAAATTAACTGGAATATGAGTTATAAATATTTCAGAATTCTCTGTATATTTAATTTTCAAAATTTAAAATTTATCTTGGAATTTTTCAAATTCTAAGTAAATTGTCTAAATGTTAATTCACATTTTAAATATGTGAAGTTAATATAAGACAAAATTAAAAAGAATAAAAGTATATAGAGAACTAAGTTCTCTATAAGTCTAATTGACTTCTCGACAAGTCATTTTAAGGCTTCTCGATAGAGTTCCCGATAAGTGTTTTTCAGACTTCTGGAAGGACTTCTCGACAAGCCTAGTTATGACTTATCAATAAGTCTTGAAGGGACCTCGACATATGTTAATTCATAGAGTTCTCTAAAAGTATACATTTTTAGACTTCTCGATAACTCAGAACTAAAATAATTTAATTTAATAAATTATTTTAGTAAAATACTTTTGATATAAAATCATTCTAATTTTATTTTAATTTATTCAAATAAAAATTGGAAATATTCAGTCCATTCAGAACAAACTGGCTATTTATTTGACATCTCGATAAGTCACTATCTAGTTCTCAATAAGAGTCAGGACAGTGACATATCGATATGTATCTATTCTCTCACATGACTTATCGATAAGAAAAGCCCAAACGTTTATTTCTACTTCCCGATAAGTCATTTTCCTTTTCTTATAAATACCCAAACATCTCGACATAAACCCTATTTACGCTTTCGAGATCTCAAGTGACCTAGCTTTTACAAATCTTAATTATTATCCCTCATTTCGAACTCTTTCTCTTTCAAATATCTTACCCACTCAAATTTAAACACTTACAATGACATCAAACACTGTTAAAGCTGGTATCCCTAATGATGGAACCAACTACCTAGACTTCACATATGCTAACCAAGCTCCTAACAGTTTCAAGTGCTTTGTCAAGTTTTTATCTGAGACATACTTTGCAGGTGCCCTAACTGCAAATCCTATTATGTACACGGATGTTCTCAATGATTTCTTGAACTTATTTGTGGTTAGGACAGTCGTGCATGAGAATCAAGCTGCATCATTAGTGGTAAATTGTTCAATCCAAGGCCAACAAGTTGAATCTAATGAGGATGATGTCAACAAGGCTCTGGGAATCCCTGTTGATATCATGGTGGAGGTGCCTACTCAACAGGAACTAGCTGAATTCATTGACTTCATCAATTACAGTGAAAGGATCAACCTTTCTAGATTGAACAAGAAGCATATTAGGAGGGAATGCTCATTCCTGTTTGATTCCATATTGAGAGCTTTCACCTGCAAGAAGACAGGGTATGACAACATCTCAAGTGTGGTTCAGAGGCTGGTGTTCTCCATGGCTCACAATAGACATATTAATGTGGGGCTCTTGATTATGGAGGAACTCAAAACAAGGCTCACAATGCCTTTGACCACCAAAGGTAAGGAAATTTTCTTTCATAGGTTTATAATGTCTACTTTAAATCATAAAGTTCAAGACATTCATTTACAATTGTATTGACAGAACAAAGATAGGAAATTGTAAACATGTGTCCAAAATACTATTTGGCTCACTTATTATAAAGAATAAGGTACTTGTAAGTCTTAAAATCACTCCATTTATGTTGGAGAGATTCAGGACTTACCCTTACCCTATGCCTGATATGAGGTCTACTATAACATCTAGCAAAATTATGGCTCATGTGCCTGTGGAAGAACAAATACAGGAACACCAACAGGGGTCTTCCTAAACTGAGACCCTTCCTTATCTACCATTAATATCTAAGAAACCAACCACTTCATCCTCTCAACAGGGTGGAGTGAGTAAAAAGAAGAGAAAGCAGACACCCTTAACTGTTATTAATGAGAGTGGTGAGGACTAAACAGAACCAGAGTCTACCTTGGTCAAAAATCTAAAGAAAGTAAAGAAAACCAAGTTGACCACTCAATTAGCTACCTCTGTAAAGGATGCAGTTATAAAAGAGGGATCTAAACAGATTCTAAAGGCATCCTCTCAACCATGGTGTCTCTATTGAATAAAGCACTCTCCCTAGTGCATCTTGTAAAGAGCCTACACCCCAACTTGAGCACTCTCAAGTTGGTGAAAAAAGAAGTTGATGGGTTTTGAGCACATAAACGCAACGGAAATGATGTAAAACTAAATTAAAACCAGAATAAAATCGAAACCCTACGCATGATCCATGCGAAAATAGATATTTAATTTGTAGTAAGAATCTTTACCTTAAAGAAGCTGTAAGAGATCATTAATGGAGGTTAATGGAGTTCCAAACCTTGTTGAATCACCACGTATCCCGCTCTCGCGATCTACGCTTTACGGCATCCACACGAATACTTTTCTTGAAGGATTGATGTGTACTAGTACCCAAAAAATACATCTCTACCTCTCTACCTCTCTCCCTCTTTCTCCTTGAATGGCTAGGGTTTTGTGAACCATGTATCCTTATCCATAAATCAGCCCTCAAAGAGTTTTTATAGAGAGAATAATGAGTTTTCTAATTATAATCTAATTATAATTAATACTAATCCAAAATCCTAATTTATTATTTAATTAAGTCACACTTAATTAATTAATAACTTATTTCAGAATTAGTTTAAGTAATTTCTCTATTTTATTTATTTAATTAATTAAGTCATACTTAATTAATATCATAAATAAAACAAATTACTCATTTAATTTAAATTCACAATTTAAATTATTTCTCCTTCAAGCGTTCTTTGTGTGTGACCCTATAGGTTATTATTAAGTTGGTAATATTTTAATATCTCATATTAAACTTATAAACAATGAACGACATCTAGTAATACATCATTGCTACCCAAGTAATAATAATTAAATCGGTGATTCGATTAAACCTTTCATGATAATGTACAATGTAATATAATACCTTTAACCATAAATTATAGATTAAACTAAAAGCATGTAATGTGTCATCTTTATCATAGTTTAATCCAAGTTTCCTTTATCAATGAGTAGACTATCATATCAAATTAACATTTGAGCGTGGCCACGCATTTAATAGTCTAGCTCATACAAGAGGCCAATACTATCACTCCTAAAATCGGAAGGTTAAATTCCATCTAGATCATTCATATTTCTCATGTGATTCATAATATACTCAGTGTCCACTTTTATCATTACCTAGTCCAGAATAACTTTTAATGAAATCAAAGTATATTTATTCTTGTATAGAAATATAATGACTTCAGGTCTAAGGACCATTACATCATTATCACCGTGAGAATAACTTATGACACTATAAACATGTAGTATCTCACAACGGGTCAATCCAATACCATGTATCTAATACATGTGCTTGTGTTTTGACTTTAATATCACCATACCTATGATCAGTGAGATGTGATCATCAGTAAACAAATATACTAGTGTTAATGCATTATTATTTTCCCCTATAATAATACTCGACTAGGGACCTTTAGGAATATTTATACTATTCTCATAATCTCATTTTTAAGTCACATACTTAGAGATATAGAATTGCATATCATATTCTAAAGACATTTATTAATCTAACATTTATATCACAATAAATTAAGAATTAATAAATTATAAAAAGAATAATCGATTGAACATAGATATTAATGATCCAAATGTCTTAAACTAAAACATCATAGTGTTGTCTCTAGGGAACAAACACTAACAATCTCCCACTTGCACTAGAGACAATCACCCATGTATCTAATACTCGTGGAACTAGTATGACCACCATGCTTCTGCTGCGAGAAAGCCTTAGTCAGTGGGTCTGTAACATTATCATTACTATGCACTTTACATTTATATCTCGTTGATCATTAATCGCATTAATAAGGTGATATCTCCTAAGGACATGTCTAAACAGTCTCCTTGACTGTTACGAAAGCATCAATATAATCGGCTTCCATTATAGAATCATCAATGTTCTTACTGTAAACTATTCCAGCTAACATCACTTATATTTAGACAAAACACAAAACAGACATAAACACATAATCATCCTTGTCTATCTAAAAATTAGGTTCAGAAACTAGCATTAGTGTAACCCTTTACAACTAGTTCCCTATCTTCTCCATATACCAAAAATAAATCTTTAGTCCTCTTTAAGTACTTAAGAATATTCTTGAAAACTATCCAGTGACCCTCACCTGGATTGGACTGTTATCCTCTCATCATGCTCAAAGCATACGAAACATCATGATAAATACGTATCATTGTACACATTATAGATCCAATGACTGAAGCATATGGAACTTTCTCAAATGGCTCTTATCATCTAATGATTTAGGGGGAAATTATCTTTTGAGATTACTATCCCATGAGACATCGAAACATATCATTTATTTGTCTATTGCATCCTAAAATGATGCAATACTTTATCAATATATGTACTCCGACTAGTTCGATTAATCTCTTCAATCTATCTCTATAGATCTTGATCCCTAATATATAGGTAGCATCGCCTAAGTCTTTCATCGAGAAACTATTTCTCAACCAAGTCTTAACAACCTATAGAGAAGGTATGCCATTCCATATATGTTATATGTCATTTACATATAATACTACGAATGTCACGGCTCACACTAACCTTCTTACAAACAAATGGTTCATCTTTGTCAAAAATAAAGCCACACTCTTTGACTATTTCTTCAAAATGAATATCCATCTCCTTGAGGCTTGCTTCAATCTATAAATATATAGAAGCAGCTTACAGACCATCTTAGCAAACTTTGGATCGACAAAACCCTCAACCTGTATTAGATATACATCCTCTTCAAGGCTCCCATATAAGAGAGCAGTTTTGACATCCATTTGCCAAATCTCATAGTCAAAGTAAGTAGCTATTGCAAGCGAAATCCTGATGGACTTGACCATACCAACTGGTGAAAATGGTTCATCATAGTCTATACCATGAATTTTCTTAAAACTATTTGCCACTAGTCACGCTTTATAGGTCTATACTTTACCATCCATTTTGGTTTTCTTATAAAAACCCACTTGTACCCTATAGGTTTTACCCTTTCGAGTGGATCAACTAAAGTCCATACTTTATTTTGATACATGGATTTCATCTCGAATTTCATGGCCTACAGCCATCTCTCGGAGTTTGGACTGTTCATAGTATCTTGGTAGGTTAGAGGCTCGTCATAATCCACAAGCATCATATTACCATCCTGAGTTAAGAAAAATCCATAATATCTCTCAGGCTCATGACGAATCCTACTAGATCTAAGAATAATATGTATTTCCTGAACATGATTACTTTCAACATTTTGATGTACTTCCTGATCATATTCCAACTCTGGTTCAATGTTATCATGTGGTTCTCGATATTCATCGATATGCATTGTTCTCCCATTGGTTTTCTTAAAAATTAGTTTTTCCCGAAGAAATACAGCGGTCTGAGCAACAAACACTTTATTCTTGGAAGGATTATAAAAATTATACCCTTAATTCTCACTTGGGTATCCCACAAAATAACATCCATCTAATTTTGGTCCAAACTTGTCAGAGGATAAACGTTTAACAAACGCTTCACGTCCCCAAATTTTCATATATGATATGTTATGACGTTTCTCAGTCCATATCTCATATGGAGCCTTTGGAACCACTTTTTCCGAAAAATTGGTTAAGTGTATATGCAGGCGTTTCTAGAGCACAGCCCCAGAAACTGATTGAAAGATCTGCTTGACACATCATCAATCGCACCATGTCCAACAAGGTACGGTTTCTCCTCTCAAAATCTCTATTCCATTGAGGTGTTCCAGAAGGAGTAAGTTGTGATACAATATGGCACTCCTTCAAGAAACTCTTGAATTTGAGGCTTAAGTATTCTCTTCGGCATTATATTCTTTGAACATTTCAAAAGAATCAGATATGTTCTTCACAAGAACCACATATCCATATCTACTGAAATCATCAGTAAATTTTATGAAGTAATATAAGCCACCCCTTGCCATCATACACATTCGACCACTTACATCATTATGTATAAGTCCTAAACATCTAGCGGCCCTTTCACCAGATCAGATAAAAGAACCTTTAGTCATTTTGCCAATGAGACAAAGTTCGCATCTTTTGTATGATCAAAATCAAACTTATCCAAGTATCCATCTGTATGTAACTCAGAAATGCGTTTCTCATTAATATAGCCTAAACGACAATGCTAGAGGTAATGCTTGATTTGAGTCATCGTAGAACATATAAATTGTTAACTAATAGTGCAACATTACAAGTCTTATCATTGAAATAGAATAAACAATTGTTATTTATTTATTAAAATTAAATACCTTTCTTGTCCTTACAAGAAATTGATATAATGTATCCGCTAAAGGCAGGCACGTAATAACAACTTATCAAGTTCTCAATCTCGCCTTATGCGCAAAATTAGGTATTGAGTTCCTTCAACTAGAGCAACAACCTTTGCTCCAATTCTAACCCGAGACCTGAAGCTTGACCATTGTTGGTGTTCTTCTTTAGATCTTCCAAACAAGCTCGACAATTTAACTTCCAATCATCCAGTTATTTCCACAGAAATGACAATCATCTCCTTTAGTAACACGACTATCAGGCTTCAAAAGCCCTTTGGGATTGGACTTTGGTTTGGCATCGAACAAGATCAAATATTCACCTTTCCTGTCCACTATCCTCTCCCATTTGCATTCCATGTGTACACCATCAATATGGACATAGTTCATGCCTTTAACATGTTATTTTCAGCAGTCTAAACATGCCTCACAACCCAATTGGTGTTTTATCTATCTCATTCATTTTGTTCATAACAAACTGAGAATAGAATTTGTTCAAAGATTGCTTGATCAAATCAATCCAAGTCTCTAGACCAATCTTGAAACCCAAAATATCAAGGTACGTATACCTATCATTTTTAGAACATGTGGTCCAACCGGATATCATTCTCCCATTAATGCAAAATTATGGTGCCTTATTATTGTCAAATCTTTCTAACGAGCCTATTCTTTAAACATCCTTTGAAGGTGCTCAATCACATCATAAGCATCACTATGCTCTTATTGCTTCTAAAGCTCAGCACTCATAATTACAAGCATGAGACATGAAACATCAGTTGCATAATCAATTTGCTTCTGGTAAGCATTTTGTTCAGTACATGTTTCATTCTCAGCTAGAAGAAATAAGGGAAGAGTTTGAGTGACATCCTTGAACCTGAGGACAATCCTCAAGTTCCCATGTCATTTGAGGAAATTATTCCATGTCAACTTGTCCTTCTCAAGGACTATTACATAGAGAAGTTATTTGTATTATTTGTCATTTGATATCTATAATATTAAAGTGCATAAAATGAATTAGTCTACATATGATCATTAAATTATGTTCAAGTGATTATTCATATATATTCACAATATATATCTCCCACTATTTTTATCAAATCAATAGCCCTAACTATTAATTCGGAAAGAATATTTTCTATATCTTTTCTAGTAAGACAAGATCCATATTTTACCATGCATTAGGCCAGCTTTGGATTCTCTCCTAAAACATCATTATTTATGTAGACAACATTTGTCAATTATATCAACTATAAAACTTTTAGATAGCTTGGTGGAACAACATTTGTTCATATTTATCTAATAAATCTCGCCAAACTCTATTCCTCTAGGTTCACAATCCTATTGTGGTAACTTAGTTAAGTCTAACCCAATAGTCAAAAGGTAACAATATACTTCAACACATCTCCCACGATAGATGGGAGTACTTCGCTTTTGGAAACCCACTCCTTGAATAAAATACTTCAAATCAATATTCGTCAATGGTTTAATTTCCAGGTAGTGAGGGAGTCACAATGGTCTCGCTTAAAACCTATAACCTTACAAGTTCAATGAACTCGCTTTTGACAAAATCGCCCCATATAAGAAATAAAGAAGATTAGTATTTTATTCCGTGTTTCATAAACATGGGAATCTCATAATCGTTTGTTCATTTTAAAATCTTGAATCGTTACAGATTTTATCTTTTTTAGCAAGCATGGTATGTGTGTCGTATCTAATATATAAATCCTTAATCTAATTAAGCATGCTTCATTAAACTATTCTACACACACATTCATCATATGAGCATATATATGTAAAGTAAAATAAAGTAAACATGGTTGGTTATGGCTTTATCCTATCCGACCTTCATCAAGCTAATGACAAAGATCTAGGTCAATCTAAGGTGAAAAATAAATACAAACTAACTATTACATGTCCTCTTTCTTGAGTTGTCTCTTCCTTGTATTTCTTCCTTGGATGGCCTCCATGTGAGATTACCCTTCCTTGATATTAAATCTCCATGTCTTCATGTACATTACAAGAATTATATATAAAAACTAATCTAATGAACTTACAAGAAGAACTCGAGTTACATTCCAGATTTATAATTACAAGATCAAATGACATGCAAGCCGCAATTAAAAAACCAAATCCATTAACATAAGGTCATAAGCCATAACCATCCACCATGCTCAATTAACACATAATAACATGTTAGAACACATAATCTGATCTTAACATATCATAACCATCATGATCTAATTATAAAAACAAAATATGGAAAAAATCATAATCAAAATCTTAAAACATTAGATGTTTACAGGTAGTAAACGACATCAAACTCCTTACACGCGAGTAATTGATAGATTTAGCTATCAGTTTTTCTCATACGCTCAGTTTCCTATAGAATAGGGTATTCGTTCGCGAAAATCGGACACTAGACCCAAATTTCAGAAAATTTGCAATATCTGATTCAGAATCTGTATCTAATACAATTCTCATAGTAAGAACAAACATAAATCATGTATATATCAGTATACATACATATTATATAATCATCAAATGATTATACAACTCACATGAATATCGTATATTCAAACACTGTTAGAGTTGTTATCCCTAAGGATGGAACCAACTATCTAGATTTCACAGATGCTAACCAAGCTCTTGACAGCTTCAAGAGCTTTGTCAAGTTTTTATCTGAGACATACTTTTCAAGTTCCCTAACTGCAAATACTATTCTGTACATGGATGTTCTCAATGATTTCCGGAACTCAACTGTGGTTAGGACAGTTGTGCATGAGAATCAAGCTACATCCTTGGTGGTAAATTGCTCAATCCAAGGCTATCAAGTTGAATTTAATGAGGATGATGTCAAAAAGGCTCTGGGAATCCCTAATGATAGCATGTTAGAGGTGCCTACTAAATGGGAACTAGCTGAATTCATGGACTTCACCAATTATAGTGAAAGGATCAACCTTTCTAGCTTAAACAAGAAGCATATTATGAGGGAATGGTCATTCCTGATTTGAATCCATATTGAGATATTTTACCTACAGGAAGACAGGCTATGACAACATCTCAAGTGTGGTTCAGAGGTTGGTGTTCTCCATGGCTCACAACATACACATTAATGTGGGGCTCTTGATTATGGAGGAACTCGGCACAAGGCTCACAATGCCTTTGACCACAAGAGGTAAGGAAATTTAATTTCCTAGGTTTATAATGTCTACTTTAAATGATAAAGTTCAAGAAATTCATTTACTTAACGGTATTGATAGAACACAGATAGGCATTACAAACAGGTGTCCAAAATACTATATCGCTCACGTATTACAAAGAATAAGGTACCTGTAAGTCTTAGAATCACTTCACTTATGTTGGAAAGATTCAGGACTTACCCTCACCCTATGCCTGACATGAGGTCTACTATAACATCTAGCACAATTATGGCTCTTGTTCCTGTGAAAGAACAAATATAGGAATACCAACAGGGGCCATCCCAAATTGACACCCTTCCTTCTCTACCATTAGAAGCTAGGAAACCAATCACTTCATCCTCTCAATAGGGTGAAATGAGTAAAAAGAAGAGAAAGTAGGCACCTTTAACTGTTGTGAATAAGAGTGGTGAGGATCAAACACAACCAGAGTCTACCTTTGTAACGACTCGTATACTTTTATATTTAATTAAAGTGTAATTATGGAATTATTAAATGAATAATATATGTGTATAGCTTCTGTCAGCTATGTGTTGTTTTACTTTTATCTATGTGTGTGAATTATGGTGTCCAGGGTGGTTCGTTTAATTAATTATGGACTTGTATTGAATTGTTTTCACTTTTAAAAGTGGATTTAATACAAGTTTATTTGTGTAAATATGTGGATTGTCTCTAAAAATTATTTTTATAACTTTATAATTTCAATATTTATTTTTGGGATTTTATAAAATTTAGAAATCAATATTTCATCAATTATTTAACCCTATATGATTTTCTGATTGCATTTATTTGTAAAATATGTATTTAATTCCCGAATTCTTCAAAAATTATGAAACTCATATTTATTTAAGTTTTGAATATTCTGAGAATTTTAAAATAATTTTGGAAATTTTTGGGATTAATTTCACCTGCGCGTTGATTCGTTTAATTGTTAAAAGCGAGTATAAATTGCATTTTCAAAATTGTCCTAAAACTACGAAAATTGTGTTTTATTAACTTCGGGATATTTATAAAATTTTAAGGATGTTTCCATGATTTTTCTGAATATGTTTTAAGTACGACTTGATTCGCTAAAATCGAATTTCGGATCAGAGATCGGGCCTATAAACAATAGAGGGACACGTGTTAAGCTTCTAGCATTTTCTTTGCTTCGTGTTTGTTGCTGATTGGGGGATAAAAAAAAATAGATATGTAAACAACCACACCTCCCTTGTATTCCCTGTCTTCTCACTCGGTTCTCATTATCATCATTTTCGGGTCCTTTCCTCTCATTTATCACTTAACTTCGAGTAAATCGAAGGTCCTGATACATGATTCTCTCGTTCTTGCTTTTATGGATGCATTTCTGTTCGAAATTTCCGGCGACTGATTCTTTATTTCTCCGGCCGATTCCGGTAAGCCGCCGCTTAACTCCGATTGGCTTGGTGGTTTCAGTTCTGTATTATTTTGCTTAATTATATGCATATACATACGCATATATACTACTGGGTTTGTGCAATTGTGTACATATGTCTGTAATTTGGCTCCGTTGCCCTATATTGCCGTCCTTCCTCGACATTTCCGACGAGGCGGTGGTGGTGACCGGGTGGCAAGTGTTGTATACGTGTGTGGCGCATCAGCACGTGTGTGTGCAGCCGTCCCTGTTGCTTCTCTGTTGTGTATTGGTCAAGTTATTCGGTTAAATCGAATACTCCCCTCCTTGTTCGATTGGTGCTTCATAATTCTTTTGAATAAATTATTCGATTATTATTTTGTTTATTAAAATTTATTCCTAAAAAATTCTAATGAATTTTGGTGAGTAATCGAATGGTTGTTCCAATTATTCAATTTCATCGGTGCAATTTATTTGGAAATCCGTATTAAATTGGGCACCAATAAATTTTACCGTCGTTGATGATGAACTTCGGTGAGTTAAAGGTAGACTGTGATGATTTGTTCTGAGTCCTAATATTTTAAAATAAAATACAAATAATAATTAATAATTATAATTAAGTCGAAACATGGAAATGTGTGGAATTTTAAGGGTTATGATTGGATTGAATCGGAGGTTGGGAATTGTATTTGGATTAATTGTGGGTTGTTTGTTGTTGATTTGACGTCGAATTGCTTTGATGGGTAGTCCAATAAACAAAGGAGACGCTGCCTGATTTCCGGGAAACTGACCTATGGGAATACAGGAGCGTATTTGATGATTATCGGGACGTCAAGTAGCTATATAAATACATATATGTTTTATACGAAACTTGATTATAAGATGTGATGAAATATTTTGTCAAAACCAATAGCCCTAATTTCATAAATTGACGAGTATACGTATTATTTGAAAACGAACATCGAACCGATTTTCGAGATTGTGAACCCAAATTGTTGCGTGTATTATTATAATATACATAATTACGAGTCGGCTTTGAATATCGTTTGGTAGAATTAGTATAGAGGATATGTCAAGCATACCTAGACGTTTAACGTAGGGTATTTCGGCTCTGTAGGTTCTAATTGAAAAAACCCGAAGTTTAAAGACCCGAGAGTTGGCATTGGAGTAAAGATAACCTAGTGATCAATTGACAAGCGCAACGAGGTTCCAAGCGAAGAACCTGAGCGTTGAAATCAGATCCAGGATAGTCTGATAGTAAGGCGATAAAGCTGAGTGTCCACGTTAGTCCAAGGTCAATCAGAGATAGTGGTAAGCTCTGCAATGCAAGTACCCCTGACCATTCTTTTATGGTTTAGTATGTATGAATAGCTAAATGCTTTATTTTTATAATGGAACAGAAACGTTTTAAGTTATGTATCCCCTATAGTTATAAATCATTGTTTTCAAATTATTTTGGGGAAAAGTAACTTCGAAAGGTACCTATCTCGAAGGAAATGCTTTGCGAACTGGATTTTGTATGTATGTTGGTTAAATAAATGATTTTGAAATGAGATAGGTACAAGTGTTTTGAAAACTGGATAAAACGGTCAGATATGGGATACATTGGGGCCGGAGTAGGCCTATTGAGGTGGCGTAAGAGGTTAATTCGGTTTCGCGCAATATAAAACCGATTAGTCCTGCAGGTCAGAGACCTAGCTAGTCTCTGAGTTCCGGAATAGATAAATGGGATGGCAGTTAGAGCCGTCTGGTATTGATAGCCTGATCAGCTGTCTTCACATATCCGTACATATCTGATTTGGCTTTGTGATTCTCGTAATGGAACTAGTGAGTTATACAGTGGATTTGGAAAGGAAAATGGCATGCTAGAATTAAATTCATGTATTTGTACACAGCACACTACTATATTTGTTTTGTTGAAAGTATGCTAGTTTTGAGTATCCAGTTTATGAATGTTTTACATGTTTTACAAGCGAGCTATAATCCCTGTTCCTATCACTGTTTTATCATAAATTGCTTTACTTGTTATTCATATAGTGGTACTGCTGAGCAAATGATTGCTCACCCTTGCAGAATGTTTTATATATATATTGCAGATGCCTAGAAGATTCTTCCGCGGTAGTCAGGGCAGAGTTCCAGTTCCCTTCGTGTTAGACTCCTCTGGGATGGTTGTGTTGGACCAAGGGTGGTCTGTTGAGTTGTTTTGTTAAGTTAGCTGCGTCAGGATGATTGTTGTAAGTTGGTTTGTGTTAGTTGTAACCTAAATCATACTTAAACCTGGAAAAGATCTTGGTAAAGGGGTCATAGTTATATCCTATTATTGAATTGTTTATCTTATGGTTGTTGTTGATGACATCAACTCCTGACCCCGGGGTTGAGGTCATCACAGTTGGTATCAGAGCTATAGGTTTGAGTCCCTGATTTAGGTTAGGAGTAGAGTCAAAAGAGTATAGGAAGGTTTGTATATAGATGTGAGTCAGCAACTCAATTAGAGGAGCAAGTCTATGAGTTTAGTCAAGGGTTTCGGAAGCGTAATCCTGACGTTTATTGAGGATTGACTGGAAATGCCCTAACTTAGAATACGTTCCTTCGTATATGTATTATTAGTAATGTCCGATAGAGATTCCTAGTTTCCTTTCAAGAATTCGAGTCTGATTGAGAAAAGTCAGCTTATGAGCAGACCCTTGATGTGTTAGCTAAAGAAACGCCCACATTATTTTTAAATACCATGTTTTCTATGATGGGGAATGTTATTAGATTGACAGTGTGACCTTGGTGAGTTCGGATAGCATGATAATAGCCAGAGACTGCTATGACGACCAAGTTTTTTAGTGAATGTGGATCAGAACGGGAGGTGGTATCTTTGAACCCTTCTATTTCTTTCTTGAAATGTGTTTTCTTTCCATAGTAATTGTTTTCTATTCCATAAGTTGCTTATTTTCTTGTGAGAAAGTTGTGAACCCGAAGTAAGCTACTTAGGGTTCTGTTGATCTCATTACAAATCAGATTCACCCTTTCCTATTTGTGAATTTTCTTTTTAACATTGTTTCTTTTCTCGGAAATTCTATCGGTTGATTGGGGCAAACAATGCATATGAGTTGACCATTTGTCTATGTGGAAAAAAGGGTCTGGTGGGATGCCACCGAAGTATGTGTTGTGAGCTATGCGGTACTAAGACTGGCCATCTTATATACTTGTATGGTTGCTCTCAGTCATACCTATCTTCCTCACCGTTCCTTCTTATTCGATTGATTCCTTGACTTTGAAATTTCATTTAAAGTCCCGAGGTAGTGAATTGTCAGTAGCTTTTGTAATTAGACAGTCCGGGTCATTGAAAGTAATTGAGAGTTGACTGTCTGGAGGAAATAAAAGATTTACATCGGATTGTTAGCTATCTTAGAAACGATAATAGTAGAGAGGATTCACGATTCGATATTGAAGGTTGCGATTTTAGAAAAGTTAACCCTGTGAAAGATATGTTAATGGTAGGAGATAAAAAGTCACCTTGGGAAGGAAAGGTAATTCAGTGATTGATGAATCACTTGAGGGTGATAAGAAATCATTCGTGGAGAAAAGATAGGTGATATAGCCAGCCAAGTCTTGTGGTATATTAAAGTTGATGTGGTAATTAAGTAGTGGTGGGAATTTGGTCAGTTGCTGTTGTATTGAGGAGCTATGCTATGGTATTCAGTTTCTTTGTATTTTAGTTTCCTGAACTATTATTGATTCCGCTATTGTCATTCTTGCTATGATTGCTAGTGCTATTAATCTAGATTTCTTTTGTAAATGGACCCTGATATTAAGTACATAGGTATTTTATTGGGCAGCATTTTCCTGATACAAGAAGATGCCACCCAAGCAAGTCACCCAGTCTATAGAAATAGCAGTAGTTTTGCGAGGGGGTCCAACTATAAATGAAATTCTAGACTTATTACGCCAGCAGCAGCAACAACAGTTGTAGTTAATCCAACAAGTTCAGCAACAACAACTACTGTTGCAGCAGCAACAACAAGGAGTTAACCAAAGTGCTAATTTCAAATCCTTTCAGAATGTTAACCCTCCTGAGTTTAAAGGTGACCTAATCCAGTAACTGCTGGAGCATGGTTAAAAGAGATAGAGAAAGCTTCTAATTTTGTCCAAGTAAATGATAATTTTAAGATTGATTATACAAATTACTTCTTAAAGAATGAAGCGAATTACTGGTGGAAGTCAACCAGAGCGTTAAAAGGAGAAAGCCATGTTCCATGGGCTAGGTTTACTGAGTTATTTTTGGAAAATATTTCCTAGATTGTGTGTCGAGTCAAATGGAAATTGAGTTTCTAGAACTGAAATAAGGTGAAAGAAGTGTGTTGGAGTATGAGGTCAAATTTATAAAATTGGCCCGATTAGTTCCTAAATATGTAAGTACGGGGATTCAGAAAGTAAGGATGTTCCAACAAGGGTGGAAGCCAGAAATTTGCAGAGGAGTTGTGGCATTTCAACTCAATACATACTCCTCTATGGTTCAGGCCACCCTGGTAATGGAAGGTGACCAGAAGTTGACTATTAAGGAAGAAAGTGATAAGAAAAGGAAGTCGGAAGGTGTTATGGACAAGGCAGACCAAGGAGAATCCAGTCAGAGATTTGAGAACCGGTTTGGCCGAACCAGAAGTAAGGGACTCCGGAGACAGAGTTTATCTCAAGCTAGGTCTAGTGTTACTTTAGTTGCTTCCACTCCAGCCCAGCCAGTCAAGTTAGCAGTGGATTGCAAGTCCTGCAACAGGAGACACAGTGGCTCGTGTAAAAAGAATGTGCAATATTTCAAGTGTGGACGTAAGGGTCATTATGCATCGGAATGTAATCCAAAAATTTTAGGAGTTACGTGTCATAATTGTGGAAAGATTGAGCATATTACAAGGAGTTGTAGAACGGTTATTCCAGATATTACATCTCAAGGGCCAACATCCAGCTCAACTAGAGATAGAACTTTCAAAAGGATCAAGAGATTGAGTGTTTAGAAGTTTGACGTAGTTGCAGTTGATCTGACACCCTCCAAGTTAGAAGGGTTCAATGTGATTTTAGGATCAGGTTGGTTGACTTGTCATAAGGCAATGAGTGGTTTTTGGAAGAAGTAAAAGATAGATGATATGGAAGAAGCATTAGGTCAAGAAGGATCCAACCAGAAGCCTCAGAAAAATGTTGGAAGGGGTAAGAATAAAGAATTTAGAGGGAAAAATATTTATTTAAGCAAGATTAGTAATACCTCAGCCAGCTCTAATTAAGCCAAGTCGGTTAAGTCGCCTATATCGGAGTATAAATAATATGGGTGAAGTGTGTAAGGTGGAGAAACCCATGAGTCATCTGTTACAACTGTGGAAAGGTGAGGCATGGTGCCAAGAATTGTAGAAGTGTATCCCGAGATAGTATGGGAGATAGTGCAACGAAAGGTCGGACATCCAGTACACCCAAGGCTAAGACTTGTAATATGATCAAAAGTTCAGCTGCTCAAGACCCTCATAAAGAACCAGGGCAATGATGGATTACCATAAAAAGCCAACAGTAAGGTACGTTTCTAGGTGCATAAGCAATATAGGAGTTCTTCGATATAAGGTAGATCCACCATGTGCTAAAATACGAAGAAAAAAATACCCAAGTTGGGGGAAATTTGAGTAATAAATAAATGCCTTAGAGTTCTGGAGGCCATTGGAACGAAATAATTAGTTCGATAATTGTAAAAGTTATTTGAAGGAGGAAAGTGGGCATATCAGATATAGTCCATTGAGGTGCACCAGTAATGTTGTTGGAGAAGAGGGATCGAATTATGAGGCTGTGTATTAATCGGGAGTTTAACAAAATGATGAATAAGAATAAGTAATCCCTAGTAAGAATTAATTTCTTAGGTGACTTAATTCAAGGAGCTTGTTATTTCTCAGGGTTGATTTAAGATCCAGCCTAAAGACATATTAAAGATTGCAATTAAAATGAGGTATGAGTGTTGCAAGTTCTGGTGATAATATGTGGAGTAACCAGTGTATCAGTTGTCTATAAGGAATTAAGGAACATGGTGTATAAAGATTACTTGGATGGTATAATTGTATTTATTGATAACATCCTCGTCCATTCAAGAACTAAGAAATACCAAGTTGAACATCTAAAGAAATGCCCGCGAAAGGTTGAAAAGTAGTAATTGTACACTAAGTTTCAAAAGTATGAGATTCTGGTAAAAAAAATTGATTATGAACCCCGGTTGTTTGAGTAACTACCAACCAAGCAAGATCCATTTAGGGACCGATGTCTTAAATAGAAGAGAAGAAATGAATATGATTAAGATTACTGATGAATTAATAGAAGAATTGGAAAGAGTAAAAGTTGGAGTTCGAATACCTAAAGGTGATAAGAAGTGAATATATGAGATTACTTTCTAACCTTGACGGATGAGAATAAGTAAGAGGTGTTCGAATGTTTGGAACTAAGTTGAAAATGAGTACTGCCTATCATCCTTAGATGAAGGGTCAAAGTGAGAAGGTGATTCAGACAATATAAGATATGTAAAGAGTATATATGATGGGTTTAAAAAAGAGAACTGCGCTAATCACCTACCATAGATTGAGTTTTCAATGATAATAGTTATCATGTTAGTAAGAGAATGCTACTTTGCGAAGTGTTGTATGGACATAAGCGTGGGTCCTCACTCTATTGAGATAAAGTGGGAATAGAGATAGTGTTAAGTCCTGAACTAATTCAGTACATCCAGAGTGTGGTGGTGTTGACTCAGAAAAGAGTTGAAACAGCTCGGGATAGACAAAGAGAGAAAGCGGATTTGCATCGAAAGAATATGAATATATAGAATGAGGATCGTGGTATAGGCAAAAGTTTTATATTGAAAGAGATTGGTTAAGTTTGAATAGAAGGGACAAGTAGAGTCCTAATTGTATTGAACCATTCGAGGTATAAAGAAATATAGGTAAAGTTGTCTATAAGTTGGTATCACCGCCGCAGTCGCAGTATATATATATAATATGTTATATGTGTCAATGTTAAAGCGATATGTTTCTGATTTGAATCAAGCCATTGATTAGGAGCCAATGGGCTCTCATCCAAATTTGTTCTGCGTGGAATAATCAATCCAAATCCTAGATCGTTAAGAGCGAGTCCTTAATAATGAATTTATGTCTATAGTGAGTATGCCTTGAATAAATCCTTGAGTCAAAGAGTCTACCTGGAAGTTAGAGTCGGAATTGCTTGACAAATATCCTCACCTATTTAGTTAAGTCAGATTCTGAGGACATAATCTTTTTAAGGGAGGAAGGATGTAACGACTCATATACTTTTATATTTAATTAAAGTGTAACTATGGAATTATTAAATGAATAATATATGTGTATAGCTTTGGTCAGCTATGTGTTGTTTTACTTTTATCTATGTGTGTGAATTAATTATGGTGTCCAGGGTGGTTCGTGTAATTAATTACGAACTTGTATTGAATTGTTTTCACTTTTAAAAGTGGATTTAATACAAGTTTATTTGTGTAAATATGTGGATTATCTCTAAAATTGTTTTTATGACTTTATAATTTCAATATTTATTTTTGGGATTTTATAAAATTTAGAAATCAATATTTCATCAATTATTTAACCCTGTATGATTTTCTGATTGCATTTATTTATAAAGTATATATTTAATTCCCGAATTCTTCAAAAATTATGAAACTCGTATTTATTTAAGTTTGGAATATTCCGAGAATTTTAAAATTATTTTGGAAAGTTTTGGGAATAATTTCACCCGCGCGTTGATTTGTTTAATTGTTAAAAGCGTGTATAAATTGTATTTTAAAAATTGTCCTAAAATTGCGAAAATTATGTTTTACTAATTTCGGGATATTTATAAAATTTTAAGGCTGTTTCCATGATTTTTTGAATCTATTTTAAGTACGACTTGATTCGCTAAAATCGAATTTCGGATCAGAGATCGGGCCTATAAACAACAGAGGGACACGTGTTAAGCTTCTAGCATTTTCTTTGCTTCTTGTTTGTTGCTGATTGGGGGATAATAAAAATAAATAAATAAATATAGATATGCAAACAACCACACCTCCCCTGTATTCCCTGTCTTCTCACTCGGTTCTCATTATCATCATTTTCGGGTCCTTTCCTCTCGATTATCACTTGACTTCGAGTAAATCGAAAGTCCTGATACATGATTCTCTCGTTCTTACTTTTATGGCTGCGTTTCTGTTCGATGTTTCGGGCGACTGATTCTTTGTTTCTCCGGCCGATTCCAGTAAGTCGCCGCCTAACTCCGGTTGGCTTGGTGCTTTCAGTTCTGTATTATTTTTCTTGATTATATGCATATACATACACATATGTACTACTGGGTTTGTACAGTTGTGTATATATGTCTGTAATTTGGCTCCGTTGCCCTGTATTGTCGCCCTTCCTCGACATTTCTGACGAGGCGGTGGTGGTGACCAGGCGGCGAGTGTTGTATACGTGCATGGCACATCGGCGCGTGTGTGTGCAGCCGTCCCTGTTGCTTCTCTATTATGTCTTGGTCGAGTTATTCGGTTAAATCGAATACTCCCCTCCTTGTTCGATTGGTGCTTCATAATTTTTTTGAATAAATTATTCGATTATTATTTTGTTTATTCAAATTTATTCCTGAAAAATGCGAATGAATTTTGGTGAGTAATCGAATGGTTGTTCCAATTATTCAATTTAATCGGTGCAATTTATTTGGAAATCTGTATTAAATCGGGCACCAATAAATTGTACCGCCGTTGACGATGAACTTCGGTGAGTTAACGGTGGACTGTGATGATTTGTTCTGAGTCCTAATAATTTAAAATAAAATATGAATAATAATTAATAATTATAATTAAGTTGAAACTTGGAAATGTATAGAATTTTAAATGTTATGATTAGATTGAATCGGAGGATGGGAATTGTATTTGGATTAATTGTGGGTTGCTTCGACAGGTAGTCCGATTAACAAAGGAGACGTTGCCCGATTTCCGGGAAATTGACCTACGGGAATATAGGAGTGTATCTGATGATTATCGGGACGTCAAGTGGCTATATAAATATATATGTGTTTTATACGAAACTTGATTGTAAGATGTGATGAAATATTTTGTCAAAACCAATAGCCCTAATTTCGTAAAATGACGAGTATACGTATTATTTAAAAACGAACACCAAACCGATTTTCGAGATTGTGAACCCTAATTGTTGTGTGTGTTATTATAATATACATAATTACGAGTCGGCTTTGAATATCGTTGGGTAGAATTGGTATCGAGGATATGTCAAGCATACCTAGACGTCTAACGTAGGGTATTTCGGCTCTGTAGGTTCTAGTTGAAAAAAAAACCCGAAGTTGAAAGACCCAAGAGTTGGCATTGGACTAAAGATAACCTAGTGATCAACCGACAAGCGCAGCGAGGTTCCAAGCAAAGAACCTGAGTGTTGAAGTCAGATCCACGATAGTCTGATAGTAAGGTAATAAAGCCGAGTGTCCATATCAGTCAAAGGTCAATCAGAGATAGTCGTAAGCTCTGCAAGGCAAGTACCCCTGACCATTCTTTTATGGTTCAATACGTATGAATAGCTAAATGCTTTATTTTCGTAATGGAACATAAACGTTTTAAGTTACGTATCCCCTGTAGTTATAAATCACTGTTTTCAAATTGTTTTGGGGAAAAGTAACTTCAAAAAGTACTTATCTTGAATGAAATGCTTTGCGAACTGGATTTTATATGTGTGCTGGTTAAATAAATGATTTTGAAATGAGATAGGTACAAGTGTTTTGAAAACTGGATAAAACGGTCAGATATGGGATACATTGGGGCCAGAGTAGGCCTATTGAGGTGGTGTAAGAGGCTAATTCGGTTGCGCGCAATATAAAACCGATTACTCCAGCAGGTCAGAGACCTAGCTAGTCTATGAGTTCCGGAACAGGTAAATGGGATGGCAGTTAGAGCCGTCTGGTGTTGATAGCCTGATCAGCTGTCTTCACATATCCGTACATATCTGATTTGGCTTTGTGATTCTCGTAACGGAACAAGTGAGTTATACAGTGGATTTGGAAATGAAAATGGAATGCTAGAATTAAACTCTGGTATTTGTACACAGCACACTACTACGTTTGTTTTGTTGAAAGCATGCTAGTTTTGAGTATCCAGTTTATGAATGTTTTACATATTTTGCAAGCGAGCTATAATCTCTGTTCCTATCACTGTTTTATCATAAATTGCTTTACTTGTTATACATATAGTGTTACTGCTGAGCAAATGATTGCTCACCCTTGCAGAATGTTTTATATATGTATTGCAGATGCCTAGGAGATTCTTCCGCGGTAGTCAGGGCAGAGTTCCAGTTCCCTTCGTGTCAGACTCCTCTGGGATGGTTGTATTGGACCATGGGTGGTCTGTTGAGTTGCTGTGTTAAGTTAGCTGCGTAAGGATGATTGTTGTAAGTTGGTTTTTGTTAGTTGTAACCTAAATCATACTTAAACCCGACAAAGATCTTGGTAAAGGGGTCGTAGTTATATCCTATTATTGAATTGTTTATCTTATGGTTGTTGTTGATGACATCAACTCCTGACCCCGGGGTTGAAGCCGTCACAACCTTGGTCAAAACGCCAAAGAAAGTAAAGAAAACCGAGTTGACCACTCAATTAGCTACCTCAATATCCTCCCAAAAGGATGCAGTTATAAAAGAGGGATCCAAAAAAGACTCTAGAGGCATCCTCTCAACAGGGTGTCTCTCTTGAACAAAGCACTCTCCCTAGTGCATCATGTAAAAATCCTGCACCCCAACTTGAGCACTCTCAAGTTGGTAAAAGAAGAAGTTGAAGGGTTTCGAACACATAAGCGCAACGGAAATGATGTAAAATTAAATTAAAACCAGAATAAAATTGAAACCCTGCGCATGATCCATGCGAAAATATATATTTAATTCGTAGTAAGAATCTTTACCTTAAAGAAGCTTTAAGAGTTCATTAATGGAGGATTAGTAGAGTTCCAAACTTTGTTGAATTACCACGTATCCCGCTCTCGCGATCTATGCTCCATGACAGCCACACAAAAGCTTTTTTTGAAGAATTGATGTGTACTAGCACCCGAAAACTACATCTCTACCTCTCTTCCTCTTTCTCCTTGAATGGCTAGGGTTTTGTAAACCATGTATCTTTATCCATAAATCAGCCCTTAAAGCGTTTTTATAGAGAGAATAATGAGTTTAATAATTATAATCTAATTATAATTAATACTAATCCAAAATCCCAATTTATTATTTAATTAAGTCACACTTAATTAATTAATAACTTATTTCAGAATTAGTTTAAGTAATTTCTCTATTTTATTTATTTAATTAATTAAGTCATACTTAATTCATATCATAAATAAAATAAATTACTCATTTAATTCAAATTCATAATTTAAAGTATTTCTCCTTGAAGCGTTCTTTGTGTGTGGCCCTTTAGGTTATTATTACGTTGACAATAATTTTAATATCTCATATTAAAATTATAAACAATGAGCGGCATCTAGAAATACATCATTGCTACTCAAGTAATAATAATTTAATTGGTGATTCGATTAAACCTTTTGTGATAATGTACAATGTAATATAATCCCTTTAACCAAATATTATAAATTAAACTAGAAGCATGTAATGTGTCATCATCATCATAGTTTAATCCAAGTTTCCTTGATCAATGAGTAGACTATCATATCAAATCAACATTTGAGCGTGGCCACGCATTTAATAGTCTTGCTCACACAAGAGGCCAATAATATCACTCCTAAAATAGGAGGATTAAATTCCATAATTCATATTTCTCATTCGATTCATAATATACCCATTATCCACTTTTATCATTACCTGGTAAAGGAAAACTTTTAATGGAATCAAAGTATATTAATTCTCGTATAGAAATATAATTACTTCAGGTCTAAGGACCATTACATCATTATCACTGTGAGAATAACTTATGATGTTATAAACATGTAGTATCTCACAACGGGTCAATCCAGCGCCAAGTATCTAATACATGTGCCTGTGTTTTGACTTTATTATCATCATACATATAACACCCCCAAATCCGGGGTCGGAGATCTGGGTTGTCACGAGTTCCATTTCCCTTAACAACACTTAATTTAAATAAACAGTCAATTACTGCGTACTGTGACCCCACAATACACATACACACCGCAAGTTATAGTCTCAAAGATGAATACCAAATAACACACGTCATTTTATTCCACAATTATAAGTCATTACACCTCAAAAGGGTTTCTGAATAAATTTACATATTCTTTGCCATTATTACAATTCATAAATATATAAAAGTCTGGTACAACAAGGGTCGAAAGCCTAGCCTATTGGTAGTTCCTACCTAAGCTACAACGGCTTCAATGCCTATAGAAAACTGCGGAACGTTTCCTATCTGCTCGCGAATTGGGAGCTTGGTCCTGTTCATCTTGTCTAGCTGTTGTTGTGTGATGAAAGAAGAAAGCAAGGGTGAGCAGTAAGCCCACCAAAATAACATATATAATAATTAATAATATATGAGCATTATTATAGTACTCATGAAAGTCTTGGTCAAGCAAACATGAACCAAGTTTGATATCTTAACACGACTAAGTCGTAAAATAGTTAGTATATATTTATATATACTTTTCAAAATCTTTGAAATCCTCTGCCATGCATAATATACACAGAGTTCCAGTTTATAACTGTATAAAAATATTGTTGTATGGTGATCTCATATATCTAACCTTGTCTCAACATTTTTCTAAAAAATCTTTGTCATGCATAAGATAATCATTTACTAGATATAAGTTGAAAAGATGAAGTTACAAGATACTCCAATATACTTATATCTTTTTCGAATACTACTTGAACTACCATCGTTCAAGGTATAAATAGTTCATTCCACAGATGAAGTTACAAGACAAAACTTGTATAGAATCAATCTTTAAAATATCATCAAAATGAAATGAAGTTACGAGATAATTCATTTGATGAAAACATCATTTTGAAAACTCGACCATGCCAACACTCAACAATCTCCCAACCGTAACCTTTCTATCGAAGTGCTCTGGGTAGTGTTGCAGAAATATCCAACTGGATGATGAACTCATTACGGGAGTTTTCCGCGCCAGGAAGACCACTCACGATGATCAGTCGCAGTAGTGCAACCCCACAATTTTCTACATGTAGAGGAGAACAGACAGATTTACTTGTCGACCGAACGCTGGATTCCTAAGGAATGGACCGTCTTAGCGGAACTTCCGGGCCATTTGGGCCATTATAATAAGGCTGGGCCGGCGCCACTCGACCACTTATGCCACTCCTAGTTCAGATGAAATCCATGACTCTGAAACATAAAGCTCGTTCACCCTTTCCCCAAGTAGAAACTTGTTGATGCGGCTCCACCAAGAAGCCGTATCTAGTTGGAAAGGAAAACTCACCGATATTTCCAAGGTGATGCCTGTTAATGGATTAATCTCATTCCAAAAATTTTACTTCCCGAGTGTTGGGTAAGTAATTAAAAACTCTTTTATCAATGAGCAACCTCGTTGCGAATATAAAAACATATCACAGAGCCGGATCCCTCAGATTTTTTTAGCGAGTATGCAAGTCGCCTTCGAAAGGAAGATCTGAAATTTGAAAACAAGTTTTGGGATTCGCTCTAACCTTTAAAATCATTCTGAAGACTCAAAAATATTTTTGAAAGCATCTGGAATAAGGATGATTTGAATAAATCAATTCCAAGAAATCAAAGAATATCTGAATATTATGCTATAAATAATATTCCAATAACGAATAGTTTTTACTAAAGCAAATGAAGTAAAAGTTTTAAAAATAACTTTCTAAAAATATTTAAGATAACAATGATTGACGATATCAATCATTTCTCGAATACTTGGTGAATAACGAAACATTATTCTTTAAGAAAATAAAGAATATTATTTAATAAAATAAGCGGAGTCATAAGTCCTCAAAGAAATATTCAGACTAATATTCATTTAATAAAATAAGCGGAGTCATAAGTCCTCAAATGAATATTCAGACTAATATTTATTTAATAAAATAAGCGGAGTCAGAAGTCCTCGAATGAATATTCAGACTAATATCCATTTATTAATAGAAATAAAATAAGTTTCATAAGTAGAACCTCTATTCAAATAATTGAACTAGTCTTTGATCGTAATAGGAATCTTAAATGAATATTCAAAAAAGATAATAATATTCACTTATAATATAAAACTATCGAATAAACATTATTCGATTAATACTTTTGAAAACTATTTATATATATATATAATATACTCGGTAACATCGCCTCCCGGTTTAGAAAAATGTTCAACTCTGGGTCCACTATACTAAGGGTATACGCAAGTACTGCTTATCTCTAGCATAGGTATTATGCAATTTATAATCAATTAAATCAATAATGTGATATCAAGATTACGAAACAGGAATGCATATATATATCATATTGACATGCTCCAATATATCGCAAGATTTGCTAATAAAAATCATGCACTTATCACAAGATAATGCATGTATCTATTTACATCACAATAACAGTATAACGGGTAGAAAACTTGCCTGAGTGTTCCGAGGTAGGCTTAAGCTTAGAGTGGGTCCGGTAACCTATGAACAACAACATAAGCCGGAATTAGACCACGCTCGCTTAAGAAACTAGTCAAAACTCACTCATACCCTAACGGTCGCTTATACGCTTAACGATTTGCGTTAATCGCTCGCGTACCCTCGGCTCCACTAATTTTAATAAATTAACCGTTAGGAATTTTAAGGCGACTCTTTCGCGAGAACTTTACTAACTGCCTTATTCACTTGACATAATTCTCTCATGTTTCTTTTAATCATTTAAGGGTCTCAATTATGGTCTCAAAGTTACTCGAGGTTCCGGGGTTCGCTCGCGAAACGCCGATACTTAAAATGGTCATTTCTCATCGCTCGTAACTCGGATTTAGGCGAACGATATATCAAAATGAAGCTCGTAACATAAACTATCTAAATATGGCACCGGTCAGAATCTTACAGTGAGTAACGGGTCCTAAAGTTAAGAACAAAAACAGTCCAAGGTAAATCGGGCATTACGATAGTTAAGTTTACGTGATTTCCCAAAATTTTACCAAATCAATTTAACACCAAACCATCATCAATTAATCGCACTACAAACATATGACAATATTACTCATCAACCAACATTAAACAATTAAACTAAGCCCAAATCATACCAATAATCATCAAGAACAACTAGTGCTACTCTTAACTCCCAAAATCAACAAAAACACTTAACAACTAAGATCTCAACATGACAAAACAACTACTACACTTGATCTATCATTCTCTCATCATAACCATTCATACCAAACAACTTAATACTAAGATCATGAAGAGTTATACCTCCCTTGAAGCTTTTAATCAATGAAAGATCCTTGGAAAGTCTATGGGAGACTAGATCCACCTTTAAACAACCTTGATCTTTTAATCAAAATCAAGAAAAAAAAGTTATATATTGAAGTTACTATTCACCCTAAACTTTTAGGAATTGTTTAACTAGGTAAACCTTGGAAGCTTGGATCCAAACTCATAGCATAACTAAGTTATGAATTATGGAAGCTAAGGAAACAAACCTTATAATTTTTTAAGGTGTGTAGCTTCAGTTTTGAAAAATTCCTCCTTATTTTAAGAAGAAAGACCGAAGCAAATGAAGGAGGAGAAGAAGAAAAAGCTTCTTGATTTGTGTTTTGATAAATATGTGGTGTTTAAGGCTTAGTTACTTTTAACCTTGGCTTTAATCATGGTTACTTTGCTTGGCTAAAATTCATCCACACAAAATATCTCTTTCACCTTGCTTACCTCATCATCACTATGTCACTCCAATGCCACATGTCTTTATCTTGTGGTTTGATGATGTCATAATCCCTGGCTTCTTGTACAAGCTTGTCTCTTGGTCGCTTATTTATTTTACGGTTCGCTTATCTCCCGTTCTCGTTAATCGTTTTAGGGATCATATCTGGGATCTTATTACTTGGGCTTCCTAAACCTTTCTTAATATTTTATATTCCTTAAATGATCCTCTTTTATAATCCTTGAATTGAAATCTTTTTCATCATGTTACCTTATACTTAATTCTGTCGGTATCTAGTGGATTTTCGAGAAAAAATTAAAGTGTCCGAATTCAAATTCTGACGATCTTTACATACCCTCATATACATTATGAAGTGCTAATATGATCTCATAATATCTATTAAAGAACCCCTACATAGGGTGGTCTGACAATTTTTATTAATCAACAATATCAGCAAAAGATACTATTCATCAGGGTCTCCGAAATTTCCAAAAATTGGGGTTATTATAGTCTCCCCTCCTTAAAAGGATTCTGTCCCTGAATCAGATAGAAAACAATCAGGGATACCTTTCTAGCCTTGCACTTTCTAGTTCCCAAGTCAATTCTTTCACGTTGTGGTTCTGCCACAAAACCCCGACTAGCTTGATAACCTTGTTCCGGAGTACTTGTTCCTTTTTGATCCATCATCCTCACTAGCCGCTCCACGTGAGTTAAGTCTGGTTTCATATCTATGCGCTCGTATTCTCCTATATGTCTAACATTCAGATTATACTTCCTTAATATTGATACATGGAACATGTTATGAACATGCTGCAGGTTCGGGGTAGGGCTAGTTCATTTGACAACTTCCCAATACGTCTTAATATATCCAAGGGTCCAACAAATCGTGGACTTAGCTTTCCTTTCTTTCCGAACCTCTTCAATCCTTTCCAAGGCTTTCCAAGGGGATACCTTTAACAGCACTAGGTCCCCTATTTCATACTCTTTGTCCTTTCGAATCAAATCAGCATACCTCTTCTGTCCATCCTGGGGTTGCTACCATCCGTCCTCTGATTAGATCCACTATGTCTTTGGTCCTTTGGACCACTTCGGGTCTGAGCATCTTGCACTCTCCAACTTCATTCCGATACAAGGGAGATTGACATCTTTTTCTGTACAGGGCCTCGTAAGGCGACATTCCGACACTGTCATATCATCCATCGTTGTAAGAAAACTCAATCCGTGCTAAGTGATCATTCCAAATTTCTTTCAAGTCTATCGCACAGACTTTCATTCTATCTTCTAGCTCTAAATCTTTCACTTCTTGATACTCATTCTTTTCTAGTTCGTAAGCGTTATAATCTTCCATACATAATACTATTCTGGATATACTTTTACTCGCTAGCATTCTATAACCTTTTAATAATTGCGTCAACCTTAGTATCACGAACGCGTTTTGATTTCGGAGACAAATGCACTTACAGTACTCCTTTTCTAGTTGCTTCTATCTTAGGATGCTTGATCAATCATATAGAAGAAAATAATTTATTGAGAGATCACTATGATCATGAACATTTGTTACCTTGCAATAGTTAGTATCAAATGGGGCCAGCCTCCAGTACTTGACAAGCAATTAAACAATAGGTGGTATCCTACTAGGCTTCCATCACACAGATAGATAGTCATTCAAAAATACCTCCCCTTCTGGAAGAGTTGTTTTTCTCATCTTACACGAAATGAAAAGGAGAGAAAAAGAACGAATTTAAGAGCATTATATAAAAAAAATATACTTCCACAAAATATCTAGCTTAGAATCTACCTCTGAACTATAGAGGTTTATCAAATGAGAATGAAACATTTGTATATATGCCAACATCAAGTATTATAGCATCGTATTTCACATGCTTAAATATTTTTGCTATTCTGTCCATCATTTTATGGACCCATGCTCTTGCTCGAGCTTTTATACAATCACCTTTGAAACTTCCTCGACATCAAAAATCGAATCTGGGATTTCATTCTAGACATCATGGTTACTAGAATTTTACGCTTGCGCTACAACCTTCCTTGTATAGTAATACGACTCTCTATTGATAAGAAGGAATAAATATACAATAGGTAAATAATTGGCTTAATGAGTGTAACGATGATACTTATACATCACCATGACCCGATTAATGGTACTCAATCACAACATCCATTCCAATACAACTCTCACGGTTGTAATCAGCTCATTACTCGCACAATCATTGATGCATTACTATGGTCCACCGCTGACCTACTGTAGTCATTCGTTCCATGAAATCTTAATATCTAACCTTATAGAGTCCATACCTACCGTATCGAATTCTTCTAAGTGTTGGATTTTTAACGCAGCGGGGGCATGGCAAAACACTTTTACACATACAAAATCCAAATAAAATCATACAGATCATGAATAAAAATTTGAGGGATCGAATCTAACCTTTTTAAAATAATTCGGAGACAACGATTAGAGATCCTTAGCAGTTGCTCCTCAAGTGTGAAGCACTCCACCGGTATCCACCAAGAAAACGATGTTAAGGAGGAGGAAGGAGGTGGAGAGAATTGGGTTTTCCAAACTTTTTGGGTTTTCGGGTTTGATGGGGTTAGAATAAAATAGGGTCTATAATAGTGTATTTATAGGCAAAATTTTCAGCTGAAATTTTCCCATAAATAATATTATTATTATCCCATTTATTATTCTCATTAATAATTAAAACACCTTTTAATTATTAATCCTTTTTCTAAACACTTTAGAAATAATTCTCTCTCTTGATTTAATTTCCAAAAATTAAATCCTTTAATTAATAATATTAAGAACTTTTCTTAATTAATTTATAATCAATTAAATCTCATTTAATCAATTATTAAATTTGCCAATTAATTATTTATTTCACAAATAAATAATTATTTAGCCATTATTAATTAATTCCTCCACCATTAAATCATTCTCTATTTATGGTGTGACCCTGTAGGTTCAATATTAAGCCGGTAGTAGAAATAAATAATAATAAAACTATTTTATCATTATTTATATAAATTCTCTAATTTATTAAATATGATTAATTAATTATCACATTTATTCTACATCGTGAGGGATACTTCTCAGCATATCGCGACTATCCGGATAATATGAATTCACTGCTTAGAATACCAAGAACCTATTCAGTGAATAGTTACCGTACAATAAACTCCTTCTACCCTACAATGTCCCGATTAAATACAAGGCATGGATCTCGTGTCAAGCCTATCTAATTCAATCACTTTGCTTACCATTTACTATGCGTAGTTCTATGCAAATTAGAAACTCCTTTCTAATTTCATTTACTCTGGCCAGAGATTCCTGAACTAGCATAAGTGGATCAGCCTTGAACATTCGCTTCCTTCACTGGAAGGGGTAGATCCTTTATTGATCATACACTATCTTCGTGTACAAATTCCTATACCCAGAAGAGCCCTAATAATTGTCCCTGGAGACTAAGAACTAAACCAAAGCATAGTTCAGTGTACACAAGATGACTATGATGACCTCAAGTCTAAGGATACTTGTACAACTATCACTATGTGAACAACTGCTGACACGTGAGTGAACTCCATCAGTTGTTCAGCTGTGCGAGTCATGTTCAGTGAACTTATTCCATAATAAGCACCTACATACTAGCTATAGTGTCACCACACAAATGTCTATGAGAACAGACATCCTTCATAATGAAGCAAACATAGTATGTACCGATCTTTGCGGCTTATTAATTACTAGTTAGTAATCCTATGACCAGGAACTATTTAAGTTTAGAGTTATCATCTTTTTAGGTCTCACTATTATGATCTCATCATAATCCATAAAAAGCTTTACTCTAGACTATGGTATATCTTATTTAAACACTTAAATAGATAAAGCCCGTAATAAAAACAAAACAAGTCTTTATTAATATCAATGAAATCAAAACAGATTACATAAAAGTTATTCCTAAATCCTAATACATGATTGGACTTAGGACATATTCCTTTCAATCTCCCACTTGTACTAAAGCCAATCACTCTGGTATCTAATACCCATCTAGTCTTTATGACGATCAAAGTGACTTTCAGAAAGTAGCTTTGTGAGTGGGTCTTCTATGTTGTTATGTGTGTCAACTTTAATTCAATACAATACAAGAAATGTTACCGCGCTCCCACTAACCCTTTTGTAGACGCATGGTTCATCTTCGTTTTTGATAAAATCAAACTCTTTGATTGTCTCATCAAAACGAATGTTCCATCTTTCGAGAAGCTTGCTTTAAACCATATATGGTTCACAGTATCTTACACACTAGGTTTTCATTTCTCTTGGAAAGAAAACCAACTGGCTATTTGCCAGATCTCATAGTCGTAGTAAGCAGCAATCGCAAGCAAAATCCGAACTGATTATAACAGGGCTATAGGTAAAAGGTTTCATCAAAGTCAATCCATTGCCTTTGTTTGAATCCTTTTGCCACAAGCCTGGCCTTAAAGGTCTCCACCTCGCCATCTGCTCTAATCATTCTTTCGTATACCATATACATAGATTTCATTCCGGATTTCATGGCACTTTGCCATTTCTCTGAGTCAACACTACTCATAGCCTCATTATAGGTCACAGGGTCGTCATCATCAATGATCGATAACTCATTGTCATTCTCAATGACAAGGCCATATTACCTCTCAGGTTGGCGAGACACTCTCCTTGACCTATGAATGGGCTGTTCCATAAAAGGTTGTTCAGTCAGAACAGGTGTTTCCACTTGATCCGTAGTAGTTTGTGCTTCTTGAACTTCATCAAGTTCAATTTTGCTCCCACTGTTTCCTTCAAGGATAAACTCCTTTTCCAAGAAGGTAGCATGTCTGGAGACAAACACCCGATGATCGGTGTAAAAGTAATACCCTAAAGTCTCTTTAGGATATCCCATAAAACTACATTTTACGGATCGATATTCCAGCTTATCTGGGTCAACTTTCTTGACATAATCTAGACATCCCCAAATCTTAACGTGTTTAAGACTCGGTTTCCTTACTTTCCATATCTCATACGGAGTTTGAGGAACAGATTTGGAAGGCACCATATTCAGTAAATATGTTGAGGTTTCCAATGCATAACCCCATAGGAATACTGGAAGATTTGCATAGCTCATCATGGACCGAACTATGTCTAACAAAGTTCAATTTCTCCTTTCAGATACCAATCTGGAGGAGTCCACTCGGAGACTATACCATTTACTTTGAGATAATCTAGAAATACTCCATTAAAGTATTCACCACCTCGATCTGATCGAAGAGTTATAATACTATGTTTGGTTGTTTCTCCACTTCATACTTATATTCTTTGAACTTTTCAAAGGCCTCAGACTTGTGTTTCATCAAACACATATCTGAATCCAGATCTATCATCTAAGAAAGTAATGAAGTATGAAAATCCACCCATGGCTTTTGTAGACATTGGTCCACATACATCTGTGTGTACCATTCCTAGCAAATTTGCAGCCCTCTCTCCATGTCTACTAAATGGAGACTGCAATGCCACTATAAAGTGAGATTTTCATCATCCCTTTTCTTTTATTAGTTTGTTCAATATGAAGTAAATTATGTCACATATATACAGACCATTATTTAAAGTACCACGTCCATAAAGAATATTATCTCTAAGAATAGAACATTCATTATTCTCAATAATAAATGAATATCCATCCAAGTCTAACATGGGAATAATATTCCTCACAATCGAGGGAACAAAATAAAAATTATTTCAAACAATAGTCTTGCCTGTAGGCCTATGTAAATGAAATGATTCTACATCTTCAGCAGCAATTCTTGCTCCATTTCCCATCAGTAGAATCACCTCCTCTTCCTCAAGATTCCTACTTCTCCTTGGTCCCTGCAACAATTGCAGATATGAGAACCACAGGCGGTATTTAATACCAAAGTAGAAATTTGATTTAATGACATATTCACTTCTATCATGAACATACCTGAATCTGAAGCGGTAGTCTCACTACCCTTCTTCTTCTTCAATTCTGCAAGGTAAACCTTGCAGTTCCTCTTCCAGTGCCCCACCTTGTTACAGTGAAAGCAAACAACTTTGCTCTTGGGGTCTTCAGCTTTTGGTGGAACCGGCGTTTTCTCACCTACTTTCTTCTTCTTGGAAGAGTTCCTCTTCCTTTTCTTAGGATTGGAACCTTCACCAATTAGAAGAACAGAACTCTTCTTAGGGGGAAAATTTGATTCCGCAGTCTTCAACATGTTGTGGAATTCAGGCAGGCTGACATCCAACTTATTCATGTGAAAGTTCACAACAAACTGCGAGAACGAACTCGGAAGCGATTGCAAGACCAAGTCTTGGCTCAGCTCCCCATCCATGGCAAAACCAAGTTGTCCAAGACGTTCAATCAAATTGATCATCTTAAGTACATGGTCATTCACAGATGATCGCTCAGACATCCTACAACCGAACATCTCCTTCGATATCTCATATCGAGTTGTCCTCCCCGCCGCATCATACAACTCTTATAGATGCATGAGGATAGTGTGAGCATCCATATGCTCATGTTGCTTCTCTAGCTCAATGTTCATGGAAGCTAGCATGATGCATTGAGCAACATTTGCATCATCTATCCACTTACAATACACAACATGTTCATCATTATGTGCATCACTAGAAGGTTCAGTAGGCTTAGGTAAGTCAATCACGTATTCCAGCTTCTCAATCCTGAGAACAATTCTCAAGTTTCGAAGCCAGTCAACATAATTAGGACCAGTCAATTTATGAGCATCCAGTATGCTCCTGAGTGATAGTGCAGAAGACATAATGTATATTGTAAATCTGTAAATGATAAACACATAACAACACTTAGCAAATATTCGATTTCATTTTAAAACACTATATAAATCGGGTCTTTATTCATAAGTGGCTCCCACTAGTTTTCCTAATTTATTCAACCCCCTACGTGAAAAATTAAGCATTCATAATGCTAGTGGGAATAGGGATCCTACATTCCATTACACGACCCCGGCTGTAGCACGAACCGCCATGCAATGTTCAATAGGCAGACAACTCTTGTCAATTACATCTTATGTTATTCCCTAATCAAACTTTAGCCTCTTGAATAATTGAGTCTCGGCTGTAGTACGACAAACTCAATATTCTAAGTCAAGTCTAACCCAACATTCCGTACAGTTGAATCAGTCCCCAAAGGCCCACGGCTGTAGCACGTACCGACCTTTAGATTCTTATTCAATGTACACATCTCTATGTAATAGACACGTATTTCTTATTTTGAAATCAAAGCCCTCGGCTGTAGCACGAACCGACAATGATTCAAAAATAAGAACTACTTTTCTATCATGTTGGAAGGCTATGACCGACACAAGTCCGTTGTATCATTGGCCAATTACTACTTGATATTATTTAATTTTAGAGGGATTATATTACGTTACAATCATAATCATATTATAAAGAAATTCTTCCTTTTAAATTAAATATTTCAAATCAATAATCAATAATCAGATGATTCCCAGATCGGGTGGAGCATTGTCAAGAGGCGTCACTTAATAACCCTTTCTTACAGATAGAAATCTGTTATTGACAGAATCATCCTTTCTCTCATATCGAAAATTCATATTCAATTACGTGTTTCATAAACACAAGAATCTCATGATTGTATTCATAATATTGTTCTTAAGGTTATGAAACAATTTCACTATACTAGGTTGTCTAACAAACACCTTATGTTCATTTAAGTTCACCTAAATCTATCATCGCATGATAAACTAACTATATATCACATATATAAACATGAATAAACGTCAAGGTAGGCATGTTACATCATCTAGCATATAGGTCTAAGCATTATACATCTCTATGTATCACATGAAGCATTTAAAAGCAACTAAAACAGTTAAAAATAGCTTTAAAACACTTCACGGAAATATAAACAGTTCAAAAGTTTTATATAAACTAAAATTGATCACTTCATTAGATCCGTCTCGGAAAAACGAATCCAACGGTATATTGCACGCCTAAAACGGAGTTACGAAACTCCCAGAAAATCAATTTTAAAATCAATAGAAGGGCTGTAACGCATTACAGGAACGCGTTACAGGACCTGTAACGCACTCCGGTGATGCGTTACACCCCTTTTCAGCCATTAAAGGGTGTAACGCATTCCGTGAATGCGCCACAGGTGTGTAACGCATTCCCGGAATGCGTTACACCCCTATTTTTTTTTTTTTGCTTTTCAGCAGCCGCCGCCTGACAGTCTTTTTCGATTTGCGCGCCTGACATCACCTGTCTTCTTTCTGTTCTTCTCCGTACAGCAGATGCACAGATAACAGTACAGATATATACAAACATATATATATATATATACACTTTATATACATATATTTATACTAATTTAATTACGAATTTAATTACAAGAACTTCAAAAATTCATAATAAAAAATCTATACATCATAAAATTATGAAAAAATACCCAGACGATCTACAACACTTGTAGAACCCAGAGCAACATTCAAAATTATTCTGAGAAATGATTTATCATCAGACAAAATTAATCCATGATATAACTTATAAAAATCATAATTAATTCATACAAACACATAAAATTCTGAAATTTTTACCACAGATCTATATGCATACAACCTATGCTCTGATACCATTGTTGGATTTTTAACGCAGCGGGGGCATGACAAAACACTTTTACACATACAAAATCCAAATAAAAGCATACAGATCATGAATAAAAATTCGAGGGATCGAATCTAACCTTTTTAAAATAATTCGGAGACAGCGATCAGAGATCCTTAGCAGTTGCTCCTCAAGTGTGAAGCACTCCACCGGTATCCACCAAGAAAACGATGTTAAGGAGGAGGAAGGAGGTGGAGAGAATTGGGTTTTCCAAACTTTTTGGGTTTTCGGGTTCGATGGGGTTAGAATAAAATAGGGTCTATAATATTGTATTTATAGGCAAAATTTTCAGCTGAAATTTTCCCATAAATAATATTATTATTATCCCATTTATTATTCTCATTAATAATTAAAACACCTTTTAATTATTAATCCTTTTTCTAAACACTTTAGAAATAATTCTCTCTCTTGATTTAATTTCCAAAAATTAAATCCTTTAATTAATAATATTAAGAACTTTTCTTAATTAATTTATAATCAATTAAATCTCATTTAATCAATTATTAAATTTGCCAATTAATTATTTATTTCACAAATAAATAATTATTTAGCCATTATTAATTAATTCCTCCACCATTAAATCATTCTCTTTTTATGGTGTGACCTTGTAGGTTCAATATTAAGCCGGTAGTAGAAATAAATAATAATAAAACTATTTTATCATTCTTTATATAAATTCTCTAATTTATTAAATATGATTAATTAATTAATCACATTTATTTTATATCGTGAGGGATACTTCTCAGCATATCGCGACTATCCGGATAATATGAATTCACTGCTTAGAATACCAAGAACCTATTCAGTGAATAGTTACCGTACAATAAACTCCTTCTACCCTACAATGTCCCGATTAAATACAAGGCATGGATCTCGTGTCAAGCCTATCTAATTCAATCACTTTGCTTACCATTTACTATGCGTAGTTCTATGCAAATTAGAAACTCCTTTCTAATTTCATTTACTCTGGCCAGAGATTCCTGAACTAGCATAAGTGGATCAGCCTTGAACATTCGCTCACATCACTGGAAGGGGTAGATCCTTTATTAATCATACACTATCTTCGTGTATAAATTCCTATACCCAGAAGAGCCCTAATAATTGTCCCTGGAGACTAAGAACTAAACCAAAGCATAGTTCAGTGTACACAAGATGACTATGATGACCTCAAGTCTAAAGATACTTGTACAACTATCACTATGTGAACAACTGCTGACACGTGAGTGAACTCCATCAGTTGTTCAGCTGTGCGAGTCATGTTCAGTGAACTTATTCCATAATAAGCACCTACATACTAGCTATAGTGTCACCACACAAATGTCTATGAGAACAGGCATCCTTCATAATGAAGCAAGCATAGTATGTACCAATCTTTGCGGATTATTAATTACCAGTTAGTAATCCTATGACCAGGAACTATTTAAGTTTAGAGTTATCATCTTTTTAGGTCTCACTATTATGATCTCATCATAATCCATAAAAAGCTTTACTCTAAACTGTCACACCCCCAACTTAAACAGCAAAATAAATATATCTATTACATCTTTTTAATGAAGAATACACAACCAAAATCCAAGATCTTATAGTTTAGGGTTTGGAACAGCCCAACACTACCAACTATTACATCTGTTTACAAATACCGAGTCCTCACACAACTATTATTACTTATTCTACCTGAGCTCGAACATAAGCATCAGCATCACAGGTCTTACGGGCAGTCTACTTGAATCTAACTATAGCTGCTAGCTGTAATATAAGGGTAAAGCAAGAAGTGAGCCAAATGCTCAACAAGTGCTAACAGTACGACACAAAACATAAATTGAGATATACTTTTAAGAATGACAATGGAAAGACATAACCAAAGGTAACGAGAGATAAAAAAAAACTAGGTGAGATGGCATCATTTTGCTTGTATCAAAATAATTTTAAAATCATGTCTTAATCAAAATCATTTTATGACGCTACGGATTACAGCCGGTGATCAGCCGCGAAGTAATCCCGAACCTCGCTGGGTTCTATAACATTATTGGGAATCCCTAGGCAACTTTTAAGCCTAATATAAGTGCGGAAAGGACTCGCGTCTCAGTCCAGATCCACCATTCAAGAAAACATTTATCCCCCTTTGGGACTGAAAACCCATATTTTATTTATTTCAAAAACTGATGCTGAAATATGTCAAAATCTCTTTTTACAGTAAACAACTTTATCAAAGGATTATAGATTAACTCGAAATACGGGGAATTGGTGCTAACTTCAGAGCCATGATTCACAAGACTATTCTCTATTCAAGTAATTGAATGGTTTTCATATAGCAAAGATTGAACAAGAGGATTTAGTGAGGCTAATGGATAATATGAAGGGTAATGCCAATTTGGGCTCAAAGTAATGGTTTCTCATCAAGGTTCAAGTGTTGGATCATCAAGAAGGTAAGCTTCATGAATACTAAGGGTGTTAAGTTATGAAGAATGATCTTTAACTCAGGACATATCAGAATTGTCAAGCTTTAGGATAAGAAAGAGGGTATCAATCAATGAGAAAATCAAGCTGGTAAGTATCTGACTATCAGAATTCAAAGTAAGGTTCTATAGGGGTTCAAGTATCAGGATGAGATATTAATACTTAGGAAACATCAACATGTTAATCAAGTGGATCCATCAAGTAATATATCAACTCTTCATTTTATCATGGCATTAAACTATCATGAAAGACTTTTGAACTACTTGCAATACGTACTCGAGGGTTCATGGCATCTCTATGTAACTCAAAGATAAACAAAAGATACGCTTGATTTAAATATATCAAAATGACTCAGGATAATTGCATCAATATATAAGAACTATTTGTAGTAAATACGAAGTCAAGTTGAATCACTTGCCTTGAGATAGGCTGGTCTGGTCTGACTGGTAGGAGCAACAACTGGAGCTTCACTCGACTTTTATGGTAAGTTTCCCCTCGTCTCGAGATCCTACATAAATAATAATAATCCTCATTATAATATATTCTCACCAACTTAACCTATTTACAACTCGAAATTAAACACGGATGACACTTAGGCCTATATGCACTTAATTTATATTCACTTTTAAATTACAATTGCACACACATAGCCACATATTCACATATCATATATTAACACCAAATAACACCATATATACCATAATGCAACACTAGGTTTGGATGATCTCGCCTCACAACTTAAGTCACTTGGTCGCTAAACTAGACAAGGTCTTCTAATTTCGGCTTCCTAACTCGATGTGCCTTTCCTAAATTATCCAAAACCTATTGACCCTCACTTTTGCCTTTTTCTCTACTGACCTTATACTATCTTACAACTATGGTGGTCGACCTAATACTCACTTCTAAGTGTTCTAAAACTATGTGATAAGTGAAAGTGCTCACTGGTGCAAATTTCAGAATGATAACTATGGTTTCTTGAGTACATTAGACACTCTTAAACTACAAGTTTTCCTTCAAAACTTTTACACAAAACTCTCCTGACCTAAGGGCATCTCACAAACTTGATGTGGCTCAAGGGCCTGGCTTGGGCCTTCTTGGGCCTAAGCTAAAAGTCCAAGGTTCCCCTGTTTTTCTGGGCAGACAATGCCCTGACTTGAATTAACTTGTGACACATGGTTCTAACTCATATCCTATGAACTATGGTTGGAAAAACTTCTCTGACACTCCCTCGAACTAAGGCCCAATTGGGCCTAATGAGGGCCTACCCATGACATGGCAAATCTCCCTATTTTTAAGTTGCAACAAAACTGTCCCCTGCTGGACAGATTTTGTGATTCTACTTATGCACCTAACCAAATGACATGCAAACCTCCAACCAACCCCTAAAACCTTTTTTTTACACCCAATACTAACTTCTGGTAGTTTGGGCCTCAAAGTGCACACCAATGACATGGTTAAAACTCACTCTAAACCTCAGGGTGCTATACTTATTTTTCTGCAGAAACTATAACTCTAATTTTCTAAGGTTTTCACTTGACAAACCCAACTAACAACAACTAAATACTTAAACCAAGACTTATACATGGTATTCTACAGAACTAACTCCCTTTTTCTCAAAATAACCTTGGTGAGATCATCCTTACCTAAGGTACAATTATGGCAAAATAAAAGAGACTACACTTCACAAATCACAAATCTTCATGCTTTTGAAACAACAAGATATATATTTTTATAAAAGATAACCACAAATTATTACCATGCAACAAGAAGAATAAATCAATATTAACACATTATTCCTACTGAAATTAAGGCTCACTAATAAAATCTTTCCAAATGATCAAAATCTTACAACATTCTAAGAGAAATCCTCATGCATACATGCCTTCGGGTTTTTCAAACCAAAACAACATATTTTCTACATATGTTCTATCATAAAATTGACATGCAAGCCTAGCATAAGATATACCTAGATGATCACTTAGCATGCAAGGAGTTTTATCAAGACTTCACTAAGATTTTCATGTTATCATCACAAAAACACACAAAGTGGAACATGACAACCAAAACACCATCCATTCGGCTCCTATCAAGTCATGGCCAAATGGATTAGGGTGAAAACAACAATTGCATGAGTGTAACATACTCATGTCTAGCCATTCTCAACCCTTTGCTACTATAACTCATGGTGAAAGCCTTGAATTCACAAGAATCAAGGATATTCACTTGGAGTTTTAACAAAACACCACCATGCAAGGTCAACACATAAGTTTTTCTACTCTACACTCTTAAGATATACAAGAACAACATGTAGGGAGTAGGATTACTTGATAATAGGATGATTATTTGAGTGAGAAATGAAGAAAGAAGGGGATGGGGGCTCGGTTTTTGGGAATTGCCGAGAGGGGAGGGGGAAAAACCGAGAGGAGGGGGAGGAAAGGAGGAGTGTGGAAATGGTGAGGTGAATATGGAGTAATAATCATGTTAGTTTGGTTTTTATTTGGCCAAAAGTGAGTGGATTTGAGATTTTACAAGAGTAACCTTCCAATGTAGTTAGGTAGATTTGCATGCAAGGGTAAAGGGGTAATTTGGTTAGTAGAATGAAAGTGAGTGGGGTTGGAAATGTCTTCCTTGCCCCTAAGTTGAATTGGAAGAGTATTTGCATGCAAGGGTAGCCACTTAATTTGCTAATTATAACAAATAAAATTTATAAAGATTTATTTTTATAAAATAAAATACAAGTTCAAAAATTATAAAATTTATATCATAAAATAACTTGGATTTTTAGAGACTTTATAAAATCATTTTCAAAATTTGTGAACAAAATACCTTTTAAAAGAAATTTTTTCCAAAGCTTAGAATATTCCTTATAAATCAAAAATAAAGAAATTAAATAAACTCTTGCTTTGAAAAATCATATACTACACAAAGCAAATTTATAATGCAGAAATTTTTACTCACACTAGCGTATAATCATTGAATATATTTTCATTTGACTTTAATATTATACCCAATCCACAAATAATACTACATAAAATGCCGGTCATAACATCCTCTCCCCCTTAAGGGATTTTGTCCCCAGAATCTAAGAGAAAAGATGAGGATGCCGGGAACGCATATCAGACTCTAACTCCCAAGTCGACTCTTCGACCTTAGGGTTCCTCCAAAGCACTTTTACTAACTTTACTGACTTATTTCTAAGACTCTTTACTTGCCAGTCGAGTATTTTAACCGGTTGCTCCACAAATGACAGGTCTTCCTGAATTTCTACAGGTTCATATTCTATCACATGGCTAGCGTCGGGATTGTACTTCTTAAGTAACGACACATGGAACACATTATGCACATGCCGATACTGAGGTGGTAAGGCCAACTCGTAGGCCACCTTTCCCACTTGACTCAAAATCTCAAAAGGACCTATGTATCTAGGTGCTAACTTCCCTTTCTTGCCAAATCTCATCAACCCTTTTCTAGGTGACACCTTCAGCAACACAGCTTCGCCAATTTGGAATTAAACGTCCTTACGTGCTGGATCCGCATACTTCCTCTATCTATCTTGAGCAGCAAGCAACCTTTTCTGAATTAACTTGACCGAGTCATGCAACTGTTGTACCAAATCCGAGCCGAGAATTCTTCCTTCTCCTACTTCATCCCAACTTGTTGGTGATCTACATTTTCGCCCGTACAAAGCTTCGTATGGTGGCATGCCGATACTGGAATGATAGCTGTTGTTGTAAGAGAATTCAATCTATGGCAATGGTCGTCCCAACTTCCTGCAAAATCGATTGCACAACTGCGCAACATGTCTTCAATTGTTTGAATTGTCCTTTCACTCTGGCCATCAGTCTGCGGGTGGTATGCCGTGCTCATATTCAACTTCTTGCCAAGACATTCCTGAAATTGCTTCCAGAATCTCGAGTTAAATCGGGGATCTCTTTCTGAAACTATTGATACGGGTATTCCATGCCTTAGCACGATTTCGCGCACATACAAATGAACCAACTTGTCCAATGACGACTTCTCGTTTATTGGAAGGAAATGCGCCGACTTCGTAAGACGATCAACTATAACCCATATTGCGTCATGTCCGGATTTCGTTCGCGGTAGTCCTACTATAAAGTCCATAGCGATATTTTCCCATTTCCATTCTGGAATCTTCAGGGGCTGAATTAATCCGCTTGGTCGTTGATGTTCTGCCTTTACTTTCTGATAAGTATAGCACTTTGCAACCCATTCTGCCACGTCTCGCTTCATATTTGGCCACCAAAAGTTCTTCTTTAAGTCTCGATACATCTTGGTGCTTCCCGGATGGATTGAAAATTTCGAATTGTAGGCTTCATGGAGGATCTCATTCTTTAATTCAGGTACATGGGAAATCCATATTCTGGATGAAAACCTTAGTATCCCTTGCTCATCCCTTTGAGTATTAATCTCCTCTCCAGATAACTGTTTCTTCTCTTTTTCCATTACTTCCTCTTGACACTTCTTTATCTTTTCCACTAGTATTGGCTGAAAGGTCATCGCACGACAAACTTCCTCAATTTTTCCATAAGCACAAAGTTCCAATTCCAATTTTTCGATTTCTTCAGTTAACTCTTTTGATGTTATCATCATATTCAATCTCTCTTTCCTACTCAGAGCATCGGCCACTACGTTCGCCTTTCCAGGATGGTAATTTATCGAGCAGTCATAGTCCTTGATCAGTTCCAGCCATCTCCTCTGCCTCATATTGAGCTCTTTCTGAGTAAAAATGTACTTTAAACTCGTGTGATCCGTGTAGATTTCACACTTCTCTCCATAGAGGTAATGTCTCCAGATCTTGAGTGCGAACACTATGGTGGCTAGTTCCAAGTCATGCGTCGGGTACTTTAACTCATGCGGCTTCAACTGTCTTGACGCATATGCGATCACTTTACTATGTTGCATCAACACACAACCCAAACCCTTATGTGAAGCGTCGCTGAATATTACAAAATTCCCTTGATCATCTGGAAGTACCAACACCGGAGTTGTTACCAACTTCTGCTTTAATTCTTGAAAGCTATCTTCATATTCTGCACTCCATTCAAACTTTTGATTCTTTCTGGTTAACTTGGTCAATGGCGTGGCGATCTTCGAGAAATCCTTGACGAATCTTCTATAGTATCCAGCCAATCCTAGAAAACTTCGCACTTCCGTAGGAGTCTTTGGCCTCTCCCAACTCATAACTGCCTCAATCTTTGCCGGATCCACTTTAACTCCCTCATTTCCAATAACATGCCCCAAAAATTGAACTTCCTTTAACCAAAACTCACATTTGGTGAACTTGGCATACAACTTCTCTTGTTGGAGTATCTCCAATGCTATCCAGAGGTGCTGCTTATGTTCTTCTTCTGACTTAGAATAAATAAGGATGTCATCAATGAATACCACGACAAATTTGTCCAAATACTTCTTAAATACCCGATTCATCAGATCCATAAATGCGGCCGGAGCGTTGGTCAATCCAAACGGCATTACTAGGAACTCATAATGCCCATATCTGGTCCTGAATGCGGTCTTAGGAATATCTTCTTCTTTGATCTTTAATTGATGGTATCCCGATCTCAAATCAATCTTCGAAAAGCATTTTGCTCCCTTCAACTGATCAAAAAGGTCATCTATCCTTCGTAGCGGGTAACGGTTCTTGATCGTCACCTTATTCAGCTCCCGGTAATCTATACATAGACGCATACTCCCATCTTTCTTCTTTACAAACAGAACAGGTGCTCCCCATGGCGACGTACTTGGTCGTATCACTCCTTTATCCAATAATTCTTGTAGCTGGCTCGCCAACTCTTTCATTTCTGCTGGTGCCATCCTATATGGGGCCTTTGAAACTGGTTCTGTGCCTGGAGCAAGGTTGATCTCAAACTCAATTTGTCGATCGGGTGGTAAGCCTGGTAGTTCGTCGGGAAACACATCGGGGAACTCACTAACTACAGGAATATCTTCCATGTTGAGGCTGCCTCTCTCTGAATCCACTACATATGCTAGGAACGACTCACAACCTTTTCTAAGCAACTTCTTAGCCTGAACGATTGTAAGAAATAGTTGCTCTTGCCTCTGCCCCTTAAATACTACCTTCTCTCCACTCTTCGTCTTTAAATACACTCTCTTGGTCTTACAATTAATCTGAGCGCTATTCTCTCCTAACCAATCCATTCCTAAAATTATGTCAAACTCTCCCAACTGGAAGAGTATCAAGTCGGCTGAAAACTTATATCCCGAAATATCGATCTCACACCTTGGACAAAATTGGTTCACAGGAATCTTCTCTTGGTTCGCAATTACCACATTTACTACCTCACTCATAACCATTTTATCACATTGGAGCTTATCAACAAAAGATTCTGATATGAAAGATCTTGTTGCTCCCGAATCAATCAATACTTTAGCTTTGACATTATTGAGTAAAAGTGTACCTGCTATCACCTCAGAATTCTGAACAGCATCTTTCATCTTTAGATCAAATGTCCTTGCTGTTGCTTGCGGGGTTGGTGCGGGTGGTGGAGGTAATGCCAATACCTCAGCTGGCATGCTTGCACTGGTACTTGCCACGTTCATCAGAGCTTTGACTGGTCCTGTTGCCTTACACTCCTTAGCCATGTGTCCAATCTTCCCACATTTGTAACACGTAACTCCTGGCTTCGGCATCTTGCACTCATTTGCCAAATGTCCCTTCTGATTGCACCTATAACAGGTCATACTCAGCTTATTGCATACTCCGAGGTGCCTTCTTCCACAGTGCTTGCATTCCGGTCTCTGGAACCTGTTTTCTCCAACTTGCCCTTGGCTTGCCTGGTTGTTTCCTTTTGATTCTTGCCTTTTGCCCAAATTTCCCTTCTTTTGAAAATTTCCGCCCTTCTGAAAACCAATCCTCTTTACATTCCGATCTTGCGAACTTCCAGCTTCAGACTTTTCTCCATAAAATGGAACCTTCCTCTTCTTGTTATCCCTCTCTTTCCTTTACTGCATCCCATTATTCTCAATCAGAGCAGCTTTCTGTACTACTCCCGCATAAGTTTCAAGCTCAAACATAGCCACCCTATCTCTGATCCAAGGCTCCAATCCTTGCTGAAATTTCTTTGCTTTTTCCTCCTCAGTGCTGGTATACTTTGTCACAAACCTTGACAACTCAGTGAACCTCTTCTCATACTCCAATACAGTCATATTCCCTTGCTTCAACTCAAGAAATTTTAGCTCCATCTGATTCTGCATGTACTTAGGGTAATACTTGTCCAGAAATAACTTTTTAAATCTCTCCCAAGAAAACTGCTGAGTGACTTCCATAGCCTTTACTGATTCCCACCAATAGATGACTTCTCCCTTCAAGAAGTATGTAGCATACAGCGTCTTCTGATCGTCTCCTAACTGCACCAACTCAAAAGCCCTTTCCATCTCCTTGATCCATGTGTTAGCTATCACTGGATCAGTGGTATCATGAAATACAGGTGGATTCACATTCTGAAAAGCTTTGAAATTGACAATTTGTCAAGGTGGTACTGGTGGTTCAGGTGGTTGGTGTGGCTCACGGTTATCTTGGTTTTCAATTCGTTGTTGAAGAGTTAGTTGTTGTTGAGCTATAGCATTGGTTTGCTGTTGCAAGGTTTCTAGTAGTCGAAGAATATTTGGGTCTGTGGTGAAGGTGGTTGTTGGGTTCTTCTTTTTGGGAGGCATGATCCTGAAATAAGAGTTGTTTCAAAATAGATATGAATGATAAAGTGATTCGAGGGTATCGCATGGCATTCTCATTTTCATATGGGGTCAAGTTTCCAAATTAAGCAGATATGATGATAAAAACATAAAATAACAGTTGAGAGCAAATGGAACAATAGCACATAATTATTGAAATTTTAAAGGTCACAGTACATAAAATTGGGACATAGTCTGATTCTAGGAATAACACGCTTATTTAAAGGAAAAACGGAGACAACTGGGGATTCCATAGAGTCTGATAGTACAACAACATGAAGGGTAAATGGAAAGAACTAAGGATCCACTTCATCTAAACGGGGCTTGGTAGTCTTTTCCTCTCGAAGCGTCTTCACAATGCTCTGGAGCTCATCCGCCACCATCTGAATGACATATTGGCTGGTACGGTCCCGGTGCGCTGGCATCTCCTCAAGCTTAGTGTTGACGTACTGAACCAAGGTCTCAAGTCTCGCAGTCATCTACTCCTTGGGCTTCCCTTCGTAGTTTCGGCTGTCTGGATACACGTTCTTCAGTCGGTCTATCAGTCGGTCGTACTTGCCCTGAAGCATGTCGAACTCGCGCCTCAACTCAGCATACACGGAGAAAGCAATAGTGTCGTCTGACCCAGAGGAAGACGAGGAATGCGCCCTTTGCTGACAACCAATAAGAGGAGTATTAATAATAATTTACTTAACCTACTCTCTCGCCTAATATCTATAACCTATACACAAATCCTATAACCTATTTGGGCTGTCCAGGGACTCTAAACCGTAGCTCTGATACCAAAACTTGTCACACCCCTAACTTATACAGCAAAATAAATATAGCTATTACATCTTTTTAATGAAGAATACACAACCAAAATCCAAGATCTTACAGTTTAGGGTTTGGAACAGCCCAACACTACCAACTATTACATATGTTTACAAATACCGAGTCCTCACACAACTATTATTACTTATTCTACCTGAGCTCGAACATAAGCATCAGCATCACAGGTCTTACGGGCAGTCTGCTTGAATCTAACCATAGCTGCTAGCTGTAATATAAGAGTAAAGCAAGAAGTGAGCCAAATGCTCAACAAGTGCTAACAGTACGACACAAAACATAAATTGAGATATACTTTTAAGAATGACAATAGAAAGACATAACCAAAGGTAACGAGAGATAAAAAAAAACTAGGTGAGATGGCATCATTTTGCTTGCATCAAAACAATTTTAAAATCATGTCTTAATCAAAATCATTTTATGACGCTACGGATTACAGCCGGTGATCAGCCGCGAAGTAATCCCGAACCTCGTTGGGTTCTAAAACATTATTGGGAATCCCTAGGCAACTTTTAAGCCTAATATAAGTGCGGAAAGGACTCGCGTCTCAGTCCAGATCCACCATTCAAGAAAACATTTATCCCCCTTTGGGACTGAAAACCCATATTTTATTTATTTCAAAAACTGATGCCGAAATATGTCAAAATTTCTTTTTACAGTAAATAACTTTATCAAAGGATTATAGATTAACTCAAAATACGGGGAATTGGTGCTAACTTCAGAGCCATGATTCACAAGACTATTCTCTATTCAAGTAATTGAATGGTTTTCATATAACAAAGATTGAACAAGAGGATTTAGTGAGGCTAATGGATAATATGAAGGGTAATGCCAATTTGGGCTCAAAGCAATGGTTTATCATCAAGGTTCAAGTGCTGGATCATCAAGAAGGTAAGCTTCATGAATACTAAGGGTGTTAAGGTATGAAGAATGATCTTTAACTCAGGACATATCAGAATTGTGAAGCTTTAGGATAAGAAAGAGGGTATCAATCAATGAGGAAATCAAGCTGGTAAGTATCTGACTATCAGAATTCAAAGTAAGGTTCTATAGGGGTTCAAGTATCAGGATGAGATATTAATACTTAGGAAACATCAACATGTTCATCTTTAGATCAAAGGTCCTTGCTGTTGCTTGCGGGGTTGGTGCGGGTGGTGGAGGTAATGCCAATACCTCAGCTGGCATGCTTGCACTGGTACTTGCCACGTTCATCAGAGCTTTGACTGGTCCTGTTGCCTTACACTCCTTAGCCATGTGTCCAATCTTCCCACATTTGTAACACGTAACTCCTGGCTTCGGCATCTTGCACTCATTTGCCAAATGTCCCTTCTGATTGCACCTATAACAGGTCATACTCAGCTTATTGCATACTCCGGGGTGCCTTCTTCCACAGTGCTTGCATTCCGGTCTTTGGAACCTGTTTTCTCCAACTTGCCCTTGGCTTGCCTGGTTGTTTCCTTTTGATTCTTGCCTTTTGCCCAAATTTCCCTTCTTTTGAAAATTTCCGCCCTTCTGAAAACCAATCCTCTTTACATTCCGATCTTGCGAACTTCCAGCTTCAGACTTTTCTCCATAAAATGGAACCTTCCTCTTCTTGTTATCCCTCTCTTTCCTTTACTGCATCCCATTATTCTCAATCAGAGCAGCTTTCTGTACTACTCCCGCATAAGTTTCAAGCTCAAACATAGCCACCCTATCTCTGATCCAAGGCTCCAATCCTTGCTGAAATTTCTTTGCTTTTTCCTCCTCAGTGCTGGTATACTTTGTCACAAACCTTGACAACTCAGTGAACCTCTTCTCATACTCCAATACAGTCATATTCCCTTGCTTCAACTCAAGAAATTTTAGCTCCATCTGATTCTGCATGTACTTAGGGTAATACTTGTCCAGAAATAACTTTTTAAATCTCTCCCAAGAAAACTGCTGAGTGACTTCCATAGCCTTTACTGATTCCCACCAATAGATGACTTCTCCCTTCAAGAAGTATGTAGCATACAGCGTCTTCTGATCGTCTCCTAACTGCACCAACTCAAAAGCCCTTTCCATCTCCTTGATCCATGTGTTAGCTATCACTGGATCAGTGGTATCATGAAATACAGGTGGATTCACATTCTGAAAAGCTTTGAAATTGACAATTTGTCAAGGTGGTACTGGTGGTTCAGGTGGTTGGTGTGGCTCACGGTTATCTTGGTTTTCAATTCGTTGTTGAAGAGTTAGTTGTTGTTGAGCTATAGCATTGGTTTGCTGTTGCAAGGTTTCTAGTAGTCGAAGAATATTTGGGTCTGTGGTGAAGGTGGTTGTTGGGTTCTTCTTTTTGGGAGGCATGATCCTGAAATAAGAGTTGTTTCAAAATAGATATGAATGATAAAGTGATTCGAGGGTATCGCATGGCATTCTCATTTTCATATGGGGTCAAGTTTCCAAATTAAGCAGATATGATGATAAAAACATAAAATAACAGTTGAGAGCAAATGGAACAATAGCACATAATTATTGAAATTTTAAAGGTCACAGTACATAAAATTGGGACATAGTCTGATTCTAGGAATAACACGCTTATTTAAAGGAAAAACGGAGACAACTGGGGATTCCATAGAGTCTGATAGTACAACAACATGAAGGGTAAATGGAAAGAACTAAGGATCCACTTCATCTAAACGGGGCTTGGTAGTCTTTTCCTCTCGAAGCGTCTTCACAATGCTCTGGAGCTCATCCGCCACCATCTGAATGACATACTGGCTGGTACGGTCCCGGTGCGCTGGCATCTCCTCAAGCTTAGTGTTGACGTACTGAACCAAGGTCTCAAGTCTCGCAGTCATCTACTCCTTGGGCTTCCCTTCGTAGTTTCGGCTGTCTGGATACACGTTCTTCAGTCGGTCTATCAGTCGGTCGTACTTGCCCTGAAGCATGTCGAACTCGCGCCTCAACTCAGCATACACGGAGAAAGCAATAGTGTCGTCTGACCCAGAGGAAGACGAGGAATGCGCCCTTTGCTGACAACCAATAAGAGGAGTATTAATAATAATTTACTTAACCTACTCTCTCGCCTAATATCTATAACCTATACACAAATCCTATAACCTATTTGGGCTGTCCAGGGACTCTAAACCGTAGCTCTGATACCAAAACTTGTCACACCCCTAACTTATACAGCAAAATAAATATAGCTATTACATCTTTTTAATGAAGAATACACAACCAAAATCCAAGATCTTACAGTTTAGGGTTTGGAACAGCCCAACACTACCAACTATTACATCTGTTTACAAATACCGAGTCCTCACACAACTATTATTACTTATTCTACCTGAGCTCGAACATAAGCATCAGCATCACAGGTCTTACGGGCAGTCTGCTTGAATCTAACCATAGCTGCTAGCTGTAATATAAGAGTAAAGCAAGAAGTGAGCCAAATGCTCAACAAGTGCTAACAGTACGACACAAAACATAAATTGAGATATACTTTTAAGAATGACAATAGAAAGACATAACCAAAGGTAACGAGAGATAAAAAAAAACTAGGTGAGATGGCATCATTTTGCTTGCATCAAAACAATTTTAAAATCATGTCTTAATCAAAATCATTTTATGACGCTACGGATTACAGCCGGTGATCAGCCGCGAAGTAATCCCGAACCTCGTTGGGTTCTAAAACATTATTGGGAATCCCTAGGCAACTTTTAAGCCTAATATAAGTGCGGAAAGGACTCGCGTCTCAGTCCAGATCCACCATTCAAGAAAACATTTATCCCCCTTTGGGACTGAAAACCCATATTTTATTTATTTCAAAAACTGATGCCGAAATATGTCAAAATTTCTTTTTACAGTAAATAACTTTATCAAAGGATTATAGATTAACTCAAAATACGGGGAATTGGTGCTAACTTCAGAGCCATGATTCACAAGACTATTCTCTATTCAAGTAATTGAATGGTTTTCATATAACAAAGATTGAACAAGAGGATTTAGTGAGGCTAATGGATAATATGAAGGGTAATGCCAATTTGGGCTCAAAGCAATGGTTTATCATCAAGGTTCAAGTGCTGGATCATCAAGAAGGTAAGCTTCATGAATACTAAGGGTGTTAAGGTATGAAGAATGATCTTTAACTCAGGACATATCAGAATTGTGAAGCTTTAGGATAAGAAAGAGGGTATCAATCAATGAGGAAATCAAGCTGGTAAGTATCTGACTATCAGAATTCAAAGTAAGGTTCTATAGGGGTTCAAGTATCAGGATGAGATATTAATACTTAGGAAACATCAACATGTTAATCAAAAGGATCCATCAAGTAATATATCAACTCTTCATTTTATCATGGCATTAAACTATCATGAAAGAATTTTGAACTACTTGCAATACGTACTCGAGGGTTCATGGCATCTCTATGTAACTCAAAGATAAACAAAAGATACGCTTGATTTAAATATATCAAAATGACTCAGGATAATTTCATCAATATATAAGAACTATTTATAGTAAATACGAAGGTCAAGTTGAATCACTTGCCTTGAGATAGGCTGGTCTGGTCTGACTGGTAGGAGCAACAACTGGAGCTTCACTCGACTTTTATGGCAAGTTTTCCCTCGTCTCGAGATCCTACATAAATAATAATAATCCTCATTATAATATATTCTCACCAACTTAACCTATTTACAACTCGAAATTAAACACGGATGGCACTTAGGCCTATATGCACTTAATTTATATTTACTTTTAAATTACAATTGCACACACATAGCCACATATTCACATATCATATATTAACACCAAATAACACCATATATACCATAATGCAACACTAGGCTTGGATGATCTCGACTCACAACTTAAGTCACTTGGTCGCTAAACTAGACAAGGTCTTCTAATTTCGGCTTCCTAACTCGATGTGCCTTTCCTAAATTATCCAAAACCTATTGACCCTCACTTGTGCCTTTTTCTCTAATGACCTTATACTATCTTACAACTATGGTGGTCGACCTAATACTCACTTCTAAGTGTTCTAAAACTATGTGATAATTGAAAGTGCTCACTGGTGCAAATTTCAGAATGATAACTATGGTTTCTTGAGTACATTAGACACTCTTAAACTACAATTTTTCCTTCAAAACTTTTACACAAAACTCTCCTGACCTAAGGGCATCTCACAAACATGATGTGGCTCAAGGGCCTGGCTTGGGCCTTCTTGGGCCTAAGCTAAAAGTCCAAGGTTCCCCTGTTTTTCTGGGCAGAAAATGTCCTGACTTGAATTACCTTGTGACACATGGTTCTAACTCATATCCTATGAAATATGGTTGTAAAAACTTCTCTGACACTCCCTCTAACTAAGGCCCAATTGGGCCTAATGAGGGCCTACCCATGACATGGTCAAATCTCCCTATTTCTAAGTTGCAACAAAACTGTCCCCTGCTGGACAGATTTTGTGATTCTACTTGTGCACCTAACCAAATGACATGCAAACCTCCAACCAACTCCTAAAACCTTTTGTATACTCCCAATACTAACTTCTGGTATCTTGGGCCTCAAAGTGCACACCAATGACATGGTTAAAACTCACTCTAAACCTCAGGGTGCTATACTGATTTTTCTGCAGAAACTATAACTCTCATTTTCTAAGGTTTTGACTTGACAAACCCAACTAACAACAACTAAATACTTAAACCAAGACTTATACATGGTATTCTACTGAACTAACTCCCTTTTTCTCAAAAAAACCTTGGTGAGATCATCCTTACCTAAGGTACAATTATGGCAAAACAAAAGAGACTACATTTCACAAATCACAAATCTTCATGCTTTTAAAACAATAAGATATATATTTTTATAAAAGATAATCACGAATTATTACCATGCAACAAGAAGCATAAATCAATATAAACACATTATTCCTACTGAAATTAAGGCTCACTAATAAAATCTTTCCAAATGATCAAAATCTTACAACATTCTAAGAGAAATCCTCATGCATGCATGCCTTCGGGTTTTTCAAACCAAAACAACATATTTTCTACATATGTTCTATCATAACATTGACATGCAAGCCTAGCATAAGATATACCTAGATGATCACTTAGCATGCAAGGAGTTTTATCAAGACTTCACTAAGATTTTCATGTTATCATCACAAAAACACACAAAGTGGAACATGACAACCAAAACACCATCCATTCGGCTCCTGTCAAGTCATGGCCGAATGGATTAGGGTGAAAACAACAATTGAATGAGTGTAGCATACTCATGTCTAGCCATTCTCAACCCTTTGCTACTATAACTCATGGTGAAAGCCTTGAATTCACAAGAATCAAGGATATTCACTTGGAGTTTTAACAAAACACCACCATGCAAGGTCAACACATAAGTTTTTCTACTCTACACTCTTAAGATATACAAGAACAACATGTAGGGAGTAGGATTACTTGATAATATGATGATTATTTGAGTGAGAAATGAAGAAAGAAGGGGATGGGGGCTCGGTTTTTGGGAATTGCCGAGAGGGGAGGGGGAAAAACCGAGAGGAGGGGGAGGAAAGGAGGAGTGTGGAAATGGTGGGGTGAATGTGGAGTAATAATCATGTTAGTTTGGTTTTTATTTGGCCAAAAGTGAGTGGATTTGAGATTTTACAAGAGTAACCTTCCAATATAGTTAGGTAGATTTGCATGCAAGGGTAAAGGGGTAATTTGGTTAGTAGAATGAAAGTGAGTGGGGTTGGAAATGTCTTCCTTGCCCCTAAGTTGAATTGGAAGAGTATTTGCATGTAAGGGTAGCCACGTAATTTGCTAATTATAACAAATAAAGATTTATAAAGATTTATTTTTATAAAATAAAATACAAGTTCAAAAAATATAAAATTTATATCATAAAATAACTTGGATTTTTAGAGACTTTATAAAATCATTTTCAAAATTTGTGAACAAAATTCCTTTTAAAAGAAAATTTTTCCAAAGCTTAGAATATTCCTTATAAATCAAAAATAAAGAAATTAAATAAACTCTTGCTTTGAAAAATCATATACTACACAAAGCAAATTTATAATGCAGAAATTTTCACTCACACTAGCGTATAATCATTGAATATATTTTCATTTGACTTTAATATTATACCCAATCCACAAATAATATTACATAAAATGCCGGTCGTAACATCAACTGTGGTATATCTTATTTAAACACTTAGATAGATAAAGCCCGTAATAAAAACAAAACAAGTCTTTATTAATATCAATGAAATCAAAACAGATTACATAAAACTTATTCCTAAATCCTAATACATGATTGGACTTAGGACATATTCCTTTCACTAAGGAGGTAACATAATCACCATTCATGATTCATGAAGAACACTCCATAATTTGACATACATATGACATGAAGCATATAAAATTACAGAAGAGTTTCAATAAAAGCAACGATAGCAGGTTAATATCATTATTAACCATATGTCTTTATGGGGAGACATGAAGCTCAAAGGTTCATTTAGTCCTTTCGTAACATGGTCCTGGCTTATCTCAAGATAGGACCTTCTAAGATAGATAGCCCGTTCACGGAGATTGCATGAATTAAATCTTTACCAAACTACTATTACGGTTGAGTATCGCACAATCAACAGAAGGAATGTCAAACTTTCGCACCATAATACAACCTTCACGGCTTTAACAATCATCATTGTATTCTTCTGGCATGAGCGCCTATAATTTCTCTCTTACACTTAGAGTGTCGGCCACCTTATTGTCCTTTCCTGATTAGTAATAGTTCCTTATAATCAATGTCTTTTGAACCACCTTCAACTAAATTTTCTACCTCATTTCCAATCACTGTTTATATGAAATGCTCTTCTTAAGTTATGGTGAGAAAAAAAATCACCATTTTTCCATAAGTTATTGCCTCGGTCTTTAGAGGTGAACATTGTCACGACTGACTCTCGATCATACTTAGGACGACTCTTATCTTGGGTCTTTCTTGGTTTCACCAATCTCGACCCTCATTGGATCGATCTACACTTTCTTACAGTTCAACACGTGCCCCACCTGGAATTATTATCATTACGTCATATTTCCTTTTTTAAAATTTCTAATCTTGAGAACTTTGATTATTACCTTTCTTCTTGTAAGACCTATAAGGTTATCCTTGAATTGTTCCTCCTGTATTCCCTAGATATATGGCATATCAAAATACCATTTAATAATACTATAACCATTGTCTATATACTTCTAAAAAAATTCTCCACTGATCCTTAACGGTTGTTGTTACCTTAATCCTTTCCAATTCATACTGTCAAAACTCATATTGTCCCTATTAAGGGTGAAATGACAACCTTTATGCATTCCCCTAGGATTCATCTCAAGTTATCAAGGTTATATCCTTAATTCCACCTTTAAAAAGGTACTTGCATCCTTCCATGGATAAATCAAGCCATATATCCTTGATAGATTATCTTATTCAATCATTCCCACCTAGATAGTCTATTCCTAGTTTCACGGTTGCAAAAAAAATTTCAAACTGAGGTCAGTCTATATGGCCTCCAAAAGATAACAACAGTTATCCGCTTTTCTTGCTGGATTTGGTAATAATAACAGGCATGTTCTGGAAGATATTGGTAGTGTTCAATGTGAACTTATTCTTACTAAATCCTCATTTATAATATTGGGATATCTTCTATACTTGGTGTCTCCCTTTTGGATATCAAGTCACATGTGTTACATACACTTCACATTTTTGAAGGTTACTTCCTTCATCCAATTTTCCTAATTTCTTGTTATCCTGTCTCCTCGGTCCATCCGTGTTTCTTTATTAACCCATCAGTCTATCTCAAAGTTTCATCGAATACTCTCAACTTAAAGGGAATTAATTATATGTATCGTTTACGCCTTCAAACCTTGATTTTATCTCATGATCATTCACCATCGCGTTGATGATGACACAGTTCTCTATATTTATTGCTAGGGTTTCTTAGGGTTTCATATACCTAACTCCCTTATCGCTTCTCAACTCTATTTCCTTTATATCCCTTTATACTTCTTTCCCTTTCAGTCTTTTATTTTCGTTTCTATTACAACCATTTTACGATCCAACACAACATAAGCATTGATTTCAAACATCCCGTCATTCTGGACTCGTGTCCTTCAGATGAACCTTGACGACTTTCACAACCTAGATTCATGATTCATCATACTTATCCACCTCTGGTCTGATTTTAAATCTTCTACACTATTTCTCTATCTTCCTTAGCCTTCCACCAGCGGGTGGCCTCTCTCTTAGGAAGTTAATTGGAAAAATAGTCTTTTGTGCTTCGTCAATCATTTAGAATCTCAAATGATTCCTCTATTTCCTTTAGCCAGGCTCTTGCCTCGACTAGGACAGCTTGTTCCTTGGAACTCTGAGAGCTTAGCGACTTAAAGGTCCTGAAAAAAATTCCCCACCGCATTGTTTCTTCATGATGGTGGTTGGGGATAAAAGTATAAGTTTTTTAGGCAGGTTCATGAATTGCCACATAGGAGTACCGTCCTGGTTCTCCCTATCTTGCTCGACTTCTATTTTCTCAGTATGAAATGTTTCATCCTTCTCCCATAATTGGGGTTATCTTATACGTTAAAATCCTTGTTTTCCACTTCATTATGTTATGGGTTCCTTCTTTCTTGATGGCGACCTCCCTGACTATCATATTCAGGGTTTGCCCTAAATCTTATTCCTCGAACTATGTCTTTCATCTAAGATTCCGTCCTTAAGCTTTTGAACATTTGGAACCCAAATTATGTAGGAATACCTCATTATTCCCTTATCATCTTTCTCGGTATGAATTTATTCTCTATTCATTGGTTCTCTGCCTTCATTCATCACTTTTTCTTGGCACAATATGATCTTTTCCAATAATTCGGGTCGTATTACAATCTCAAACAGCTTTTTAGTACCGACTCCAGTTACCTTCACTTCTATTTCCATTTTCTCGAAATCTCTTATCAACTCTTCCAAAGACATTATCATCTTGAGTCTCTCCTTTCTACTAAGGGCGTCAGCCACCATATTGGATTTCCCTGGATGATAAAGAATCTCATAATTGTAATCCTTGATTAGCTCTAACCACCTCCTCTGGCGTATGTTGAGCTATATCTTCGTGAAAATGTACTAGAGCTCTTATGGTTTGTGTAAATCTCGCACTTCTCTCCATACAAGTAGTGCCTTAAATCTTTAGGGAAAAACTATTGCCGCGAGCTCAAGATCATAGGTGGGATATCGAATTTCATATTCTCTTAATTGTCTTAGCGCATACGCGATTACCTTACCGTGCTACATAAGCACCACCCTAAGCCCTTGTGCGAAGCATCACTACAAATCACAAAATATCTTTTTCCATCCGGCAATGCCAATATAGGGGCCGTCACTAGTCTTTTCTTCAGCTATTGGAAGCTGTTCTCGCATTTCTCTATCCATTCGAACTTCTCGGTCTTACGAGTAAGCCGCGTTAAAGGGGCTGCGATATTTGTAAAATTGAAAGAACCTAAGGTAGTAACCGGGAAATCCTATCTCTGGTAGTTACCCTGACTATAGTCATTAATTCCTTAGTGATCATCTCTTCAGTCTTGTTAGGATCCTTCACGGAATCCTCCTAAGCAACAATCCCTTCGGGGACAACATCCTCAATCACTACATCCTCAATATGAACCTTATCTGGTCCCTCGTTAGGGTATTCCATCAAATCCACAATCTGATCCCCAATGTGCACTAAAACATCATCGCGTTGTTACTCCTTAACCTCAGGGTTTGAGCCCCGCTACCTTATACGATAACGAACTATGTTGCTATCATGATATTTATAAGGGTTTCCACAAGGGTTTTAACTGTCAGTACTATGTTAGGTATTCACACCCCAAACCAAACACACAAACACACTAAATAAATGTGAACCATAATTATATTACAAACTTATAAGTCTAAAAGGTGATAATAATACGATTACAGGCCCGGCAAAAATAATAGCAATACCGAGATATTTACAAGTTTAGAGTTTGGAACAGCCCTTCTAACTAATACCAAAATCACAAGCTGGCGGATAATGCCTCTATATATTTTATCTGCGCCCTCAAATGGTCTTCACCCTGCCTACCGGTTTTCTTATGGGCGGTCTGCTTGGTACGAAACATGATTACTAGCTGTAGAACAGGGTTAAATACAAGAAAATGAGCTAATACGCTAAGCGAGTATTAACAGTTCTATTGTACAATGCATTATCTCAAAATCACGGGTTCATGAATCTAGAGGTTATAGATGCTTAAGAAAAATGACAATAAGAAACATGAAGTAATAATATAAGAGCATGGTAGAATCATGGTAATCGAAACATGGCATATGGAATCATGGAATTGTAGCAACATGTTATAATATAAAGGCATGGTAGAATCATAACGACTGAAACATGGCATATGGTATCATGGTATCGGGAAACATGTTATAAAAATCAAATCATCAAAATCATTTTAGGACGCTACGGATTACAACCGGTGATCAGCCGTGAAGTAATCCCGAACCGCGCTGGGTTCTCAAATATAATGGGATCCCTATGCTATATGTGAGCCTATCAATAAGTTTGAAAAGGACTTGCGTCTAGTCCAATCCACTAAGTCAAGAAAACATTTTATTTTTAATGATTTATAACATGGATGCCGGGAAATATTTGGTATTATTTTAACGGAATTGTAACAAGAGAATTCAAGTTCACTAATGAGGTTCGCTTTAGGGAATTTGATAGAGAGTTAGTATTCACGGTTTATTGGATAAAGAATGTTTCGAAGGTAAGGTACTAACAAGGTTAAGGGTTATTAGCGGTAGTATTTGAATTGGTTAATGACATGGTGATTATCACAACTAAGCATTCACGAAAAAGTATGTATACTTGCAACAATTATAAGCATAAGGAGGTAAGTAACTTTCCAACAATTATAAGCATAAGAAAGTAGTAACTTTCCTTACAATAGATCTAAGATTATTCGATCTTGATGGCACAAGTCTTCCCCTTCGCTTCGGAACCTACACATTATATTAACTTCATTACTATTCACCCTTTACACCACATACACCTATAAGCTCCTAGACTCAGTATTACCTATATCATAACTATTATTACATAAGAAATTATAATTATAGGAATACACATAACTTAATCATATGCAATTCAAGTAATCCACATAGTCACATAATCACATAATGGCATGGCATATACTACTAGTTATTTATACTATAAATATCACCTAAATACCTTAGCACATAAGCAAGTAACACATAAGAACTATTATTGACCTTAACGTAACCCTAAAGATGATGTGCAACACTCGGACTCTTCGCCTCTAAATCCCAAATACAACGAACACCACTAAAGTTTTCCTAAGACCACTCGAAGGGTCCTCTCGGGTTTCTTGGTGGAAATGGGATATCTCCACCTTGGGCCTTCACTCAAATTCACATCCTACAGGTTTTTAAAACTCTAAAATAACTTCTAAAGTTGGCGAGACTCAAAGGCCTCACTCCTATAGGCTTACTAAAATCAATACTCACACTAGGGTTCCTGCTAGCATCAGTTTGCACGTCCTGTGCTCCTTGGCCGAAATCTTAACTTCTACCGGGGGCATTCTAACAAACCCAATTCCCATGGATTCTTAAGACCTAAAAATTTCTCTCAAACTTGGTTTCAGGCCAATGCCTCACCTGGGCCTCTCTAGGCATCTGCCCAAAGTTGACATTATCCAGCCTCCCTCGCAAACACTCTGCTCTGATTTTACTCACATAAAACTCACATAAAACTCACTTTTCTCACACAAATTTTAATTATAATGGTTATTTAAGCTTCCTAAGGATGTATTACACTTATTTAAGCCAAGGCCCCATGAAGGCCTAGCCTATGGCATGTTAAAGTCAACCAAAGTTCAGGCTTACACAATTCTGCCCTGTTCTGAGTTACTCTCGGAAATGTGTGTGTGCACCTACTTAAATGCAAGTTTTTCAACGAATCAAAGCCACTGGACGCAAGTAAAACTCAATTCCTAACTCCAGTAAACTCAGGCCTAGCAAGGCCTTACAAAAAGTCACCTAAAACAGCATATACTTATGGTGAAAAATTCTGCTACAAAGTGCCTAGTGTAACTCCTTCCACCTTAACTCCAATATCAACACCAAAACCAACATGCAAGCCCATAAATCTATCCTACATTATACACAACCCTATTAACTATCATTCTATAAAAAATTTCGAGCATAAACCTAGCCATAAAAGCCATTTACCAAGGTAAAAACAGAGAGCATAATAGAGCAAATTTTACATATAAAATTTTAAGCAAATATTCGAACCAAAAACACATGGTATCCAAAATACGACTCGTAATTATGTATACTATTAAAATACATACAGTAATCAGGGTTCACGTACTCAAAACTCGACTCGATATCCATTTTCGGAAAATACCCATATACTTGTCACTTTAAAAACAGGGTTGTCAGCTATAATTTATAAAATATATTCTTACAACATGCAGGTACATTTCGTAAAATAGGGTTATTACTTTTGGCGAAATAGGTCACCACAATATACAATCAGATTTTGTATAAAACATATATAGGTGTTTATATATACTCGTTCGACAGCCCGATAATTACCGGATACGCTCCCGTATTTCCGTAGTTCGATTTCTCAGAAATTGGGCAGTACCTCCTTTATTTATCGGCTAACCCGTCGAAGCAAATCTGACGTCAATCACAACAATAAACCAATCAAACCAGCAATCAATCCAATTACAATTCCCAACCAATCACACAATCCAAACAATCCCGAGAATAAATATTTAACCGCTACTTTTATTTTGAGAATTATAAAATAAAATTTATAAATTGTTATTTATTATATATTAGGACTCAGAATCGCGTCATCACTGTCCACCATCCGCTCATCAAAATTCATTGCGGATGGCGGTAAAATACAGAGGTACCAGAGTTGGGTTTCCAATCACAGATTTCACCGATAAAATTCCAAATAATTACAATTTAATAATACGAATAATCATCACAATATCCATTTAAATTTCCTAAAATAATTTGAATAAATAATACAATAATTATCGAATTAATTTCAAGAAGGCAATCGAATAACCCAATATATAACCTTTCGAATAATAGAAGCAAGAATCAGCAGATTTCGAACCATCACTACACGCATACACACGTGGGTGGCCGGAAAACACAAGCCGGAAGCACAAATCGAAGCAAAACACAGGGGTCAAGTCCCACCACACAGAACTGAACCATACTCAGATGTTATATGTATATATATATAAGTATATACACCACAAACGCCACCATCACAGCCGAAAATTGGAGGAAGGCGGCGACTAAACCAGGAGAACATGAGGCGCAACTTGAAAGGAATATGTCCTAAGTCCAATCATGTATTAGGATTTAGGAATAACTTTTATGTAATCTGTTTTGATTTCATTGATATTAATAAAAGACTTGTTTTGTTTTTATTACGGGCTCTATCTATTTAAGTGTTTAACTAAGATATACCATAGTTTAGAGTAAAGCTTTTATGGATTATGATGAGATCATAATAGTGAGACCTAAAAGATGATAACTCTAAACTTAAATAGTTCCTGGTCATAGGATTACTAACTGGTAATTAATAATCCGCAAAGATCGGTACATACTATGCTTGCTTCATTTTGAAGGATGTCTGTTCTCATAGATATTTGTGTGGTGACACTATAGCTAGTATGTAGGTGCTTATTATAGAATAAGTTCACTGAACATGACTCGCACAGCTGAACAACTGATGGAGTTCACTCACGTGTCAGCAGTTGTTCACATAGTGATAGTTGTACAAGTATCCTTAGACTTGAGGTCATCACAGTCATCTTGTGTACACTGAACTATGCTTTGGTTTATTTCTTAGTCTCCAGGGACAATTATTAGGGCTCTACTGGGTATACGAATTTGTACACGAAGATAGTGTATGATCAATAAAGGATCTACCCCTTCCAGTGAAGGAAGCGAATGTTCAAGGCTGATCCACTTATGCTAGTTCAGGAATCTCTGGCCAGAGTGAATGAAATTAGAAAGGAGTTTCTAATTTACATAGAACTAAGCATAGTAAATGGTAAGCAAGTGATTAAATTAGATAGGCCTGACACGAGATCCATGCCTTGTATTTAATCAGGATATTGTAGGGTAGAAGGAGTTTATTGTACGGTAACTATTCACTGAATAGGTTCTTGGTATTCTAAGCAGTGAATTCGTATTATCCGGATAATCGCGATATGCTGAGAAGTATCCCTCACGATGTAGAATAAATATGATTAATTAATTAATCATATTTAATAAATTAGAGAATTTATATAAATAATAATAAAATAGTTTTATTATTATTTATTTCTACTACCGGCTTAATATTGAACCTACAAGGTCACACCATAAAAAGAGAATGATTTAATGGTGGAGGAATTAATTAATAATGGCTGATAATTATTTATTTATGAAATAAATAATTAATTGGCAAATTTAATAATTGATTAAATGAGATTTAATTGATTATAAATTAATTAAGAAAAGTTCTTAATATTATTAATTAAGAATTTAATTTTTGGAAATTAAATCAAGAGAGAGAATTATTTCTAAAGTGTTTAGAAAAAGGATTAATAATTAAAAGGTGTTTTAATTATTAATGAGAATAATAAATGGGTTAATAATAATAATATTTTATGGGAAAATTTCAGCTGAAAATTTTGCCTATAAATATACTATTATAAACCCTATTTTCCAACCCGAATCCAAATTTTTCAGAAAACCTAATTCTCTCCAGCTCCTCCTCCTCTTTAGCATCGTTTTCTTGGTGGATACCGGTGGAGTGCTTCACGTTTGAGGAGCAGCTGCTATGGATCTCCGATCGTTGCTTTTGGATCGCTATTAAAGGTTAGTAATCGATTCATATGTTTTAATCACGATTTATATGCTTTTATTTGGATTTTATATGTGTAAAAGTGTTTTACCATGTCTCCGCTGCGATTAAAATCCAACAATTGTATCAGAGCATAGGTTGTATGCATATAGATCTGTGGTAAAAATTTCAGAATTTTATATGCTTGTATGAATTAATTATGATTTTTACAAGTTATATTATGGATTAATTATGTCTGATGAGAAATTGTTTCTCAGAATAATTTTGAATGTTGATCTGGGTTCTACAAGTGTTGTAGATCATCTGGGTATTTTTCTTATATTTTTATGATGTATAGATTTTTTATTATGAATTTTTGAAGTTCTTGCTATTAAATTCGTAATTAAAAAATCATATATATATATATATATTGTAAGTATATATATATTATGCATCTGCTGCTGTTTTTCTGTTGTTGTTTGTGTGATGCACGGAAAGAAAGAAAAGACAGGCACGGCGTTCGAGAAAAGATGTCAGGCGGCGGCGAATCGCAAGAAGGGCGAAGGACCGCGCGTCTGCAGTGCGCGCGTGGGGTACACGCGCCCGTGTACCACGCGCGGCGCGTGGCAGACACGCGCTGGTCAACATGCTGACGTCATGCTGATGTCATCAGATGACGTCATGCTGACATCAGCGTAGGGTCGTAGGCGCGTGAAGCGCGTGGGGCGCGTGGCGCGCGTGGGCGGTGTTCTGACACGCGCCTGACAGCGCGTGTGCGCGTGGGGGACCTTGTTTCGGCGCGTGAGGGCGCGTGCCAGCTCAGAATTGGGTGTTTTTGGTGCCGTTGGATTCGTCTTTTTGAGACGCTTCTAATGGTATATTATATGATATTTTATGAAATTGTTTTGAACTGTTTATAGCTAACAGAAGTGTTTTAAAGCTGTTTTTAACTGTTTTAATTACTTTTAAATGCTTCATGTAATACATAGAGATGTATAATGCTTAGACTAATATGCTAGATTATGTAACATGTCTACCTTGATGTTTATTCATATTAATATATGTGATATATGCTTAGTTTATCATGCGATGATAGATTTAGGTGAACTTAAATGAACATAAGGCGTTTGTTAGACAACCTAGTATAGTGAAATTGTTTCATAACCTTAATAATAATATTATGAATACAATCATGAGATTCTTGTGTTTATGAAACACATAATTGAATATGAATTTTCAATATGAGAGAAAGGATGATTCTGTCAACAACAGATTTATATCTGTAAGAAAGGGTTATTAAGTGACGCCTCTTGACAATGCTCCACCCGATCTGGGAATCATCTGATTATCGATTATTGATTTGAAATATTTAATTTAAAAGGTAGAATTTCTTTATAATATGATTATGATTGTAACGTAATATAATCCCTCTAAAATTAAATATTATCAAGTAGTAATTGGCCAATGACACAATGGGCTTGTGTCGGTCATAGCCTTCCAACATGATAGAAAAGTAGTTCTTATTTTTGAATCATTATCGGTTCGTGCTATAGCCGAGGGCTTTGATTTTGAAATAAGAAATACTTGTCTATTACATAGAGATGTGTACATTGAATTAGAATCTAAAGGTCGGTACGTGCCACAGCCGTGGGCCGTTGGAGACTGATTCAATTGTACGGAATGTTGGGTTAGACTTGACTTAGAATATTGAGTTTGTCGTGCCACAACCGTGACTCAAGTATTCAAGAGGCTAAAGTTGGATTAGGCAATAACATAAGATGTAATTGACAAGACTTGTCTGCCTATTGAACATTACATGGCGGTTCGTGCTACAGCCGGGGTTGTGTAATGGAATGTAGGATCCCTATTCCCGCTAGCATTATGAATGCTTAATTTTTCATATAGGGGGTTGAATAAATTAGATAAACTAGTGGGAGCCACTTATGAATAAAGACCCGATTCATATAGTGTTTTAAAATGAAATCGAATATTTGCTAAGTGTTGTTATGTGTTTATCATTTACAGATTTACAATATACATTATGTCTTCTGCACTATCACTCAGGAGCATACTGGATGCTCACAAGTTGACTGGTCCTAATTATGCTGACTGGCTTCGAAACTTGAGAATTGTTCTCAGGATTGAGAAGCTGGAATACGTGATTGACTCACCTAAGCCTACTGAACCTGCTATTGATGCACATAATGATGAACATGTTGTGTATCGTAAATGGGTAGATGATGCAAATGTTTCTCAATGCATCATGCTAGCTTCCATGAACATTGAGCTACAGAAGCAACATGAGCATATGGATGCTCACACTATCCTCATGCATCTACAAGAGTTGTATGATGTGGCAGGGAGGACAGCTCGATATGAGATATCGAAGAAGCTGTTCGGTTGTAGGATGTCTGAGGGATCATCTGTGAATGACCATGTACTTAAGATGATCAATTTGATTGAACGTCTTGGACAACTTGGTTTTGCCATGGATGGGGAGCTGAGCCAAGACTTGGTGTTGCAATCACTTCCGAGTTCGTTCTCGCAGTTTGTTGTGAACTTTCACATGAATAAGTTGGATGTCAGCCTGCCTGAACTCCACAACATGTTGAAGACTGTGGAATCAAATTTTCCCCCTAAGAAGACTTCTGTTCTTCTAATTAGTGAAGGTTCAAATCCTAAGAAAAGGAAGAGGAACCCTTCCAAGAAGAAGAATGTAGGTGAGAAAATGCCGGTTCCACCAAAAGCTGAAGACCCCAAGAGCAAAGTTGTTTGCTTTCACTGTAACAAGGTGGGGCACTGGAAGAGGAACTGCAAGGTTTACCTTGCAGAATTGAAGAAGAAGAAAGGTAGTGAGACTACCGCTTCTGATTCAGGCATGTTCATGATCGAAGTTAATATGTCACTAGGTCAAATTTCTACTTGGGTATTAGATACCGCCTGTGGTTCTCATATTTGCAATTCGTTGCGAGGAATAAAGGGAAGTAGGAATCTTGAAAAAGATGAGGTGATTCTACGTATGGGCAATGGAGCAAGGGTTGCGGCCATAGCTGTAGGATCATTTAGTTTACATATGCCTACGGGCAAGACTATTATTTTGAATAATTGTTATTATGTTCCCTCTATTGTGAGGAATATTGTTTCTATCCCTATGTTGGATTTTGATGGTTTTTCATTTATTATTAAGAATAATGAATGTTCTATCCTTAGAGATAATGTTCTTTATGAACGTGGAATTTTAAATAATGGTCTGTATGTATGTGACTTAGAGCATGATTTACTTCAGATTGAACAAACTGATAAAAGAAAAGGGATGATGAAAATCTCACTTCATTGTGGCACTGCAGTCTCCATTTAGTAGATATGGAGAGATGGCTGCAAATTTGCTAGGAATGGTACACACAGATGTATGTGGACCAATGTCTACGCAAGCCATGGGTGGATTTTCATACTTCATTACTTTCATGGATAATAGATCTAGATTCGGATATGTGTTTGATGAAACACAAGTCTGAAGCCTTTGAAAAGTTCAAAGAGTATAAGTATGAAGTGGAGAAACAAACCAAACATAGTATTATTGTTCTTTGATTAGATCGAGGTGGTGAATACTTCAATGGAGAGTTTCTGGATTATCTCAAAGTAAATGGTATAGTCTCCCAGTGGACGCCTCCAGATTGGTATCTGAAAGGAGAAATCGAACTTTGTTAGACATAGTTCGGTCCATGATGAGCTATGCAAATCTTCCAGTATTCATATTGGGTTACACATTGGAAACCTCAGCATATTTACTGAATAAGGTGCCTTCCAAATCTGTTCCTCAAACTCCGTATGAGATATGGAAAGAAAGGAAACCGAGTCTTAAACACGTTAAGATTTGGGGATGTCCAGCTTATGTCAAATAAGTTGACCCAGATAAGCTGGAATATCGATCCATAAAATGTAGTTTTGTGGGATATCCTAAAGAGACTTTAGGGTATTACCTTTACACCGATCATCGGGTGTTTGTCTCCAGACATGCTACTTTCTTGGAAAGGGAGTTTATCCTTGAAGGAAACAGTGGGAGCAAAATTGAACTTGATGAAATTCAAGAAGCACAAACTACTACGAATCAAGTGGAAACATCTGTTCTGACTGAACAACCTTCTGTGGAACAGCCCATTCGTAGGTCAGGGAGAGTGTCTCGCCAACCTGAGAGGTAATATGGCCTTGTCATTGAGAATGACAATGAGTTGTCGATCATTGATGATGACGACCCTGTGACCTATAATGAGGCTATGAGAAGTGTTGACTCAGAGAAATAGCATAGTGCCATGAAATTCGGAATGAAATCTATGTATACGGGATACAAAAGAATGATTAGAGCAGATGGCCAGGTGGAGACCTTTAAGGCCAGGCTTGTGGCAAAAGAATTCAAATAAAGGCAATGGATTGACTTTGATGAAACCTTTTACCTGTAACCCTATTATAATCAGTTCGGATTTTGCTTGTGAATGCTGCTTACTACGACTATGAGATCTGGCAAATAGGCAGATGGTTTTCTTTCCAAGAGAAATGAAAACCTAGTGTGTAAGCTGCTGCAAACCATATATGGTTTAAAGCAAGCTTCTCGTAGATGGAATATCCGTTTTGATGTGACAATCAAAGAGTTTGGTTTTATGAAAAACGTAGATGAACCATGTGTCTACAAAAGGGTTAGTGGGAGCGCGATAACATTTCTTGTGTTGTATTGAAATAGAGTTGACACACATAACAACATAGCAGACCCACTCATAAAGCTACTTTATGAAAGTCACTTTGATCGTCATAAAGACTAGATGGGTATTAGATACCAGAGTGATTGACTTTAGTACAAGTGGGAGATTGAAAGGAATATGTCCTAAGTCCAATCATGTATTAGGATTTAGGAATAACTTTTATGTAATTTGTTTTGATTTCATTGATATTAATAAAAGACTTGTTTTATTTTTATTACGGGCTCTATCTATTTAAGTGTTTAAATAAGATATACCATAGTTTAGAGTAAAGCTTTTATGGATTATGATGAGATCATAATAGTGAGACCTAAAAGATGATAACTCTAAACTTAAATAGTTCCTGGTCATAGGATTACTAACTGGTAATTAATAATCCGCAAAGATCGGTACATACTATGCTTGCTTCATTTTGAAGGATGTCTGTTCTCATAGATATTTGTGTGGTGACACTATAGCTAGTATGTAGGTGCTTATTATAGAATAAGTTCACTGAACATGACTCGCACAGCTGAACAACTGATGGAGTTCACTCACGTGTCAGCAGTTGTTCACATAGTGATAGTTGTACAAGTATCCTTACACTTGAGGTCATCATAGTCATCTTGTGTACACTGAACTATGCTTTGGTTTAGTTCTTAGTCTCCAGGGACAATTATTAGGGCTCTACTGGGTATAGGAATTTTTACACGAAGATAGTGTATGATCAATAAAGGATCTACCCCTTCCAGTGAAGGAAGCGAATGTTCAAGGCTGATCCACTTATGCTAGTTCAGGAATCTCTGGCCAGAGTGAATGAAATTAGAAAGGAATTTCTAATTTGCATAGAACTAAGCATAATAAATGGTAAGCAAGTGATTAAATTAGATAGGCTTGACACGAGATCCATGCCTTGTATTTAATCAGGACATTGTAGGGTAGAAGGAGTTTATTGTACGGTAACTATTCACTGAATAGGTTCTTGGTATTCTAAGCAGTGAATTCGTATTATCCGGATAGTCGCGATATGCTGAGAAGTATCCCTCACGATGTAGAATAAATATGATTAATTAATTAATCATATTTAATAAATTAGAGAATTTATATAAATAATGATAAAATAGTTTTATTATTATTATTTATTTCTACTACCGGCTTAATATTGAACCTACAGGGTTACACCATAAAAAGAGAATGATTTAATGGTGGAGGAATTAATTAATAATGGCTGATAATTATTTATTTATGAAATAAATAATTAATTGGAAAATTTAATAATTGATTAAATGAGATTTAATTGATTATAAATTAATTAAGAAAAGTTCTTAATATTATTAATTAAGAATTTAATTTTTAGAAATTAAATCAAGAGAGAGAATTATTTCTAAAGTGTTTAGAAAAAGGATTAATAATTAAAAGGTGTTTTAATTATTAATGAGAATAATAAATGGGTTAATAATAATAATATTTTATGGGAAAATTTCAGCTGAAAATTTTGCCTATAAATATACTATTATAAACCCTATTTTCCAACCCGAATCCAAATTTTTCAGAAAACCTAATTCTCTCCACCTCCTCCTCCTCCTTAGCATCGTTTTCTTGGTGGATACCGGTGGAGTGCTTCACGTTTGAGGAGCAGCTGCTAAGGATCTCCAATCGTTGCTTTTGGATCGCTATTAAAGGTTAGTAATCGATTCATATGTTTTAATCACGATTTATATGCTTTTATTTGGATTTTATATGTGTAAAAGTGTTTTACCATGCCTCCGCTGCGATTAAAATCCATCACAACTTACCGATGAGACAGGAAGAAGAACCACAGGGGAGTAATTGACATGGAAAAGAGGAAGAAATGGATCCTCTACAGGATCGATTCAGTCCCCCCCCCTCTCGAATGCAACTCAATGCAAAGCCCTGTGTTCTGATTTAATACAGCAAAAGAATCAGCCAATCAGTAACAGCCACCCTTCTGTTTGTTTTATCAGCAATTGACACGTGTTAATAAATTAATACGTATCCCCGTTAAGCCCACATTTTTAACCCTTTTTCGCGATTTAATGAACCATTGCACGGTAAAATAACCCGAAAATTACCCAAAATAGTGTTATAATGATACAAATATCCCGAAGTTTATAAAAACATAAATTTCATAATTTAAAAATAATTTTTGAAATGCAAGTTTATACCCGCTTTTAACAATTAAATGAATCAACGTGTGGGTGAAATTAATCCCAAAAATTCCCAAAATAATTTTAAAATTCTCGGAATATTCCAAACTTAGATAAATATGAGTTTCAAAATTTTTAAAGAATTTCGGAAATTTAATATGGATTTTACAGATAAATACAATCAGAAAATCATACAGGGCTAAATAATTGATGAAACATTGATTTCTAAATTTTATAAAATCCCAAAATAATTAGTGTAATTATAAAACCATAAAAACAATTTTAGAGACAACCCATGTACACCATAAATCATACATAGACAATAATAAAATAACACATAGCTGACAGCAGCTATATACATATTTTATTTATTTAATAATTGCATAATTACCTATTTAAATAATACAAAAATACGTGAGTCATTATATCCTTCCCCCCTTAAAAAGATTCTGTCCTCAGAATCTGATCTAATTAAACAAGTGAGGATATCCGTCAAGCATATCTAACTCTAACTCCCAAGTAGACTATTCTACTCGAGGATTTATTCAAAGCATACTTACTATACATATAAACTCATTCCCGGCTCTCGATCTAGGTTCTAAACTGGTCCGTACACACGGTCTTGATTTAATTCTAGGATATGTTCTTCTGGTGTAAAGACGTTAAAACGTGCTACGAGTATGCTGCAGCTATGGCAGCCGCACTAAGTCATAGGCTACTTTACCTGATTTTCTCAGCATCACAAATGATCTGATATATCTAAGACTCAGCTGCCCTTTGGTTCAAACCTAATTAACCCTATTCAAGGTAATACCTTTAATAATACCATTGATCCTATTTCTATTCTTCAGACTCTTTCGATACAAGTTTGCGTTCTTTGTCTGAATTAACACCACTGTGTCTTCAGTTTGCTGCACTAACTTAAGACTCAACAACTTCTTTTCTCTTACCTCATTCCAGTAAAACGGGTTTTTATGCTTACATCAAAACAAAGCTTTATAGGGTATCATTCTCACGCTAACATGATAACTCCTTTTATCTGAGTTATCCTCTCACCTTTACCATTCGTCTGAGGTGGTAAGCGGTACTCATATTTCACTCAATTCCCCAAGCATTCGTGGAACTTCGTCCAAAACTTCAAGTTAAACCTCGGGTTTCAATCAGTGACAATTGAAACAGGGACCCCATGCTTTTTCATAATTTCATTCAAATATAGCTTCGCTAGCTTATCCAAGGGTATCTTTCATTAATTGGAAGGAACATGCGGATTTCGTCAACTTATAAACAATTTCCCAAAAGTTCTTTGTCATGTCCTGATACGCCCGAGTGCTTTCAGATGAATAGAATCCTTGAATTGTTGGATTTTCTTTATATTTTACTCTTCAGCTTAGTCACATTGGAATTCATTTTCTAGCGGGAAAATTCAAACATACCTCTATTGTCCTTTTGGTTGCAACTTTCCTTTCCATTTAAACTATCCAATTCTTGATTCATAGTTTTTTCTTAACACTTCTTGATTCCTTCCACTCATTCTGACTGAAAAGTGATCCCATGCAACTACTCCTTATTACCTCCAGGTACTTGAACTTCAATTTCTAACTTCTCCCATTCTTCTGCTAACTCTTCAATAATCTTAATAATATTCAATTTTCTTTTCTACTCAAGGCATCTGACATTATATCGGCTTGTCCTGGATGTAATTAATAGAATAATCGTAATCCTTCATCAATTTCCATTTAGAATTCATACTTTGAGATTTAGCATACCATTACTACTTTTCCAACCCCCTTTTTTAGGGAAATCATCAGATGTTCAGCTTGATCTTCCCTAGTCCTGAAGGGACAAAGATGTTATCAATAAATATAATTATAACTTACCTGAGCACTCCTTATACACTACATCCATATAATCTTATAAATGACTGGTGCATTTATCAATTCAAATAACATCACCCGAAACTCGCAATGTCCCCCTCTCGTTCTAAACAGGGTCTCTAGTATGACCTCAGGCTTAACTTTCAACTGACGGTAGCCTGCTCTGGGTAAACCTTTAAGAACCAACACATTCCTTTCATTGGTTATATAAACAATCAATTCTATGCAGGAGTTATTTATTCCTTTCCATCAACTTTTCCAACTTCTGATAATTAGCACGTAACTTCATACATCCATTCTTTTTTTTCATAAACCACATCAGTGTACAACACGGAATACACCTTGTCTCATTATTCTTTCATCCCACAATCCTGAAGTTTCCTTAACTAATTACATGATTCCTACTGGACCATGCTGTTTGGGGATTTTAACATCAGCCCGACTCTATACAGTAACCAATGAGAGATCCTATCTCACGCTCCGAGGTTATCCTGGTAAGTCATCCGGTAAAATCCTTTAGGGCTTCACTTGCTATCTGCACCTCTTCCAACTTAGGTGCTTCCTTCTTGATATCCACGACATGCGCTATTTATGCCTTACACTCTTGCTTATGCCCTCAGATACTCATTCTAATATTAGCTTCCGTAAATATTACTACTTACTTCTTCTGATAATCAATCAGTGCCCTGGTTCTTTATCAGGGATTTGAGCAGCTAAACTTTTAATCAGATTACAAATCTTAACTTTGGGTGTACTGGATGTCAGACCTTTTAATACATTTCCTCCCATGTTATTTCGGGAAACACTACTACAGTTCATGGCAATATGCTCCATTTTGCCACAATTATAACATGCGACGCTTGGATTTTCTACTTTATATTCCGATGAATAGTGTTCTTTCTGTCCACACCTGAAACATTCAGTATTTTCTTTACACACTCCATCATGCCTCCTACCACATTACTTACACTCCGTTATAGGCGACTTGACCGACTTGGCTTGATTAGAGCTGACTAAGGTTTTATTAAGCTTTTCTAAAGAAAACTTTTTTTTCTCTAACTTCTTTACTCTTACTCCTTCCAACCTTTTTCTGAGACTTCTGGCTAGATTCTTCTTGACCTATTGCTTCCTCCACATCATCTATCTTTTGCTTCTATCTTTTTTTTTCCTAGCAGCTAACTTCTAATCAATTTCAATCACCAAGGCGGCCTGAACTATGGAAGGATATGTCTTGAGTTGTAATGCCATAACTCCACTATGAATTTCAGGCTTCAACCCTGGTTGAAACCTCCTTACTTTCTAGATCTCCGTACTTACCTACACTGGAACTAATCGGGCCAATTATGTAAACTTGGCCTCATACTCCAACACACTTCTTTCACCTTGCTTCAATTCTAGAAATTCAATCTCTATTTGATTCCTCACACAGTCAGGAAAATACTTTTCCGATAATAACTCAGTAAACCTAGCCCATGGAACAGGGCCTTCTCCGTCTAACGCTCTGGTTGACTCCCACCAATAAGTCACTTCATTTTTTAAGAAATAGCTTGCATAATCAGTCTTAAGATTATCGCTTACTTGGAAAAGGTTGAAAGCTTTCTCCATCTCTTTTAACCATGCTCCAGCAGTCACTGGATTAGGTTCGCCTTTAAACTCAGGGGGTTTAACGCTCTAGAAAGATTTGAAATTAACACTTTGGTTTACTTCTTGTTGTTTCTACTGCAATGATAGTTACTGCTACTAAACCTGTTGGATTAACTGTTGATGTTATTGTTGCTACCGGCGCAACAAATCCAGAATTTTATTTATAACTGGACCCACAACAACACTACTACTATTTTCTTTAGACTGTGTAGTTTTCTTGGGTGGCATCTTCCTGTATCAGGAAAGTGCTGCCCAATTAAAATACGCATGTCCTTAATATCAGGGTCCATTTATAATAAACATCTAGATTAATAGCACTAGCAACAATAGCAACGATGACAGTAGCAGAATCTACTACAGTACAGGAAAACTGAATTATAAAGAAACTAATCACCATAGCATGGCTCCTCAATACAATAGCAACTAACTAGCTTCCCGCCAATTACTCAGTTACCACATCACACTAATCTTAATATACTACGAGACTTGGTTGGCTATATCAGCCACCAATTACATAGAAAAAATTGTAAATCAAGTTAACTTAAGGAACGTTGGACTCTTTTAGGCACCATAGTCCAAATTTCAACCAACCAGTTCCCAAAGAGTGATTTCCCATCACCTGCAAGTGGTTTACTAATCACTAAATTACTTTTACGAGGGTGCAACTTTCATCATTGGATCCTGCATCCTCTCTTCTATCTCCATTCCTGGGGTAGCATCCGATTATAAACTTTTATCTCTCCTAACAGTCAATTTTTTGTTTACTTACAATACTAGGACTGTCCAACTATATAGGTTACAGACAAATTAGTTGCCATGGAACATCGAATGGAATTTCAAAATCAAAGAATCAAAGATACAAGGAGAAAAATGAAGAAGATATAGATATAACTGAGAGCAACTATACAACTACATAAGATGGCCATTCTTAGTACCATATAGCTCACAACACATAATTCGGTGGCGTCCCACCAGACTCTTTGTCATACAGACAAATAGTCAACTCATATGCATTATCTGGCCCAATCATCTGATAGAATCATTGAGGGAGAAAACAATATTAAAATAGAAATTACACCAATAAGAAGGGGAAACCTAATTTATGATGAGGTCAACAGAACCTTAAGTCACTTGCTTCGAGTTTGCCTTTCTTACGGATAAACAAGCAACTTACTAGATGATAAACAATTACTTTGGAAGCAAAAGGCATTTCACGAAAGAAGTATAAGAGTTCAAGATATAAACCATAGTACTGATCCACATCCACTATGAGACTTGGCGGTCATAGCAGCTGCTGACCATTATCGTTCCATCTGAACTCACCGAGGTCACACACTTGATCCAACAACATGCCTTAACATAAAAAATACGATATTTAAGAATAACGTTGGTGTCTCTTCAGCTGACACATCAAGGGTCCGCTCCGAAGCTGAATTCTCTCAATCAGACTCGTATTCTCGAGAGGGAAACTAGAAATCTCTATCAAACATTACTAATAATACACATACGAAGGAAACATACTCTAGGCTAGGGCAGTTTCAGCCAATCCTCAATAGGCGTCTTGGTTACGCCCTCGAAACCCTTGACTGAACTCATAGACTCACTCCTCTGATTGAGTTGCTGACTCACCACTTCATATAAACCTTCCTACACTCTTCTGACTTTACTCCTAACCTAAATCAGGGACTCAAACCTGTAGCTCTGATACCAACTGTGACGGCCTCAACCCTGGGGTCAGGAGTTGACGTCACCAACAAGACTAACAATAAACATACTGCAATCCAAATCATTAATAATATATAGCCATGACCCCTTTTTACGAAGACCTTTCCCAGGTTTAAGTATGATTTAGGCTACACAACTATCACAATCCAATTTACCTTATACAATCCTAACTACTAACTTAATACAGCAACTCAATAGACCACATATGGTCTAAACATAACTACCTCAGAGGAGTCTGACATAGGAGGAACTGGAGCTCTGCCCTGACTACCACAGAAGAATCTCCTAGGCATCTGCAATACATAGATAAAACATTCTGCAAGGGTGAGCAATTAATTGCTCAGCAATACCACTATATGAATAACAAGTGAAATGATTGAAAGTAAAGCAGTTATAGGAACAGAATCCATAACTGTTAGGAAACAAGTAAATATTGTATAAACTGGATATCAAAACTAGCATGCTCTGTAAAACAATAACATCAGTAGTGTGCTGTGTATAAATACCAGAGAATAATTCTAGCATGCCATTTTTATTTCCAAATCCACTGTATAAACTACTTGTTCCATTACGGGAACCACAAAGCCAAATCAGATATGTACAGATATGTGAAGATAGCTGATCAGGCTATCAACACCAGATGACTCCAACTGCCATCCCATTTACCTATTCTGGAACTCAGAGAATAGCTAGGTCTCTGACCTGCTAGAGTAATCGGTTATATAGTGCGCATAACCGAATTAGCCTCTTACGCCACCTCAATAGGTCCCTTGGCCCCAATGTATCCCATATCTGATCATTTTATCCAGTTTTCAAAACACTTGTACCTATCTCACTTTCAAAGCCATTCATTTTACCAGCACACATATAAAATCCAGTTCGCAAATCATTTCATTCGAGATAGGCACCTTTTGAAGTTACTTTTCCCCAAAACAGGTTTGAAAACAGTGATTTATAACTACATGGGATACATACTTAAAACGTTTCTGTTCCATTATGAGAATAAAACATTTAGCTATTCATACGTACCGAACCATAAAAGAATGGTCAGGGGTACTTGCCTTGCAGAGCTCACAACTATCTTTGATTGATCCTGAACCGATTTGTACACTCGGCTATATCGCCTTACTAATTGACTATCCTGGATCCGACCTCGACACTTAGGCCCTTTGATTGGAACCTTGTTGAGCTTGTCGACTGATCACTAGGTTATCTTTATTTCTGTATGGCATATGTCATAGCCTATTTGTATATTCGAGGATTTAACTCAACTCAAATAAGAATGTAATAAGTAAATAGTGGATCTACCGTAAAAGAGATCTCACAGAGTAACATATGTCAGAGGATTCAGAAACAAGGTTCATCTACAGACTTGAGGAATTAATTCAATAGAAGAAGCTCAAGAAATTGATCAAGCCTCAGTGATATAAATCAAGATTGTGGATTTAATCAAGTGACAGAGATCTCGTCAGGGTATCAGATAATTACAGGGATTTAATCTGAATTTAATCTGAAATCAAAGTCAAGACATGAAGAAACGTCACGGAAGTTAGTCACTCATGAACCAGACAGTACATCGAGTGTCAACATTGAAGTGGTGGAATTGATTCATAATTCTCAGTGATTTTCAGAAGATTTTCAGAAGAATGGTTGCTGCTCAGGATTAGTATTAATTCTCTATTAATTAATTAAGTCATATAATTTAATTAAGAAAATAAATTATATCTACAAAGATTAATTTATTTTATTAATTGAATTAATTGATTAATTATTTCAGAATTAATATTAAGAATTTTCAGAAGTTTAATTGGATTAAAAACAGTCTTAAATCAGCAAGACAATTGAAAATGAACTAGCATGACAATCTGGATTGTCATGCCAAGTCATTTCAATAGTCATACCGAAAGTTCTACTGGGAAGGAGATTGTCTTGCTAGTTCAACTGATTGTCATACCGAAAGTTATTGTAGTTCAATCAGATTGTCTTGCTAGTACAATCAATAGTCATACCGATTGTCTTGCTGAGCTCAGGATTGTCTTGCCAGTTAAATGAGAGTCTGTTGATTGATTTAAAAAGAACAGAAGCAGCATACATTGATAATCATCCAATATACAGAACACAACTAAAGAACAAAAACAAAGCAGCCTCAGAAGAAATATTTTATCCTTCATCTGCAAACTTCAAGATCATAATTTCTAGTTTGTAAAGTTAAATTCAAACCACTAGAAATCTTTATCTTGTTCTTGTGTAACTATCTAGCGGATCAAAATCCCTAGAACTTAATCTCAAATTGCGTTTAGCATTTGAATCTTTTTATTGCAAAAATAGAAAAAGTTCATGTCGAATCTATTCTAGATTTGTGATAATTAATTTGAGATTAATTCCTTGTAATCGATACAGTTCTTGTAACACCTTTCAAGTTTAATAATATTCTTATTTAACTTGAATTTTGTTTCACATTTTTATTCCGCATTTAATTCGATTATTTGGTATTGTTTGTATTCAACCCCCTTGTACAAACACATTGGGACCTAACAATTGGTATCAGAGCCTTCTGATTAACGAACAAATCAAGATCCTAGACTTTTGTGATTTTTCAACTCCTTGAATTTTTATTTATTCAAAAATTCATAATGACTTCACAAAAAGTTGGAACCGTTAAAATTCCACTATTTGATAATGAAAATTATATCATGTGGAAGAAGAAGATGCTCTTGTTTTTACAAGTTGCAAATCCCAAATATCTGAACTTGTTAAAGAAGGGTCCAACAACTCCAATGGTTATTAAACCAGAGGTGATAGTAGATAATGTTGTGATTACCAAAGCTAGAACCTATCCAAAAGAGCCTGAGGATTTTTCTCCTGTTGAAAAAGAAGAAGCCTCCTTGGATGCCAGACTTCAGTTAATTTTAGTTGATTCCCTCGATCCCTTGATGAACAGACATGTGATGAACTGTAAAAATTCCAAACACATCTGGGAAACTATTGAGGTGATTAATGAAGGTACAGAGGAAGTTAGGGAGAACAAGTTGGAGATCCTTACCTCTGAGTATGAACATTTTAAATCAAATCCAGGAGAAGGAATTACTGAAGTGTTTGAGAGGTACAATGCGTTGATCAACAACCTAAACATAAATGGGAAATATTATTCAATCAGGGAGGTCAGCAAAAAGTTCCTTTTAACACTGCCGACTCATCTTGAACATAGAATCACTGCCATTAGAGAAGCAAGAGATCTGTGTGAGATTTCTTTGGATAGACTCTATGGTGTGTTGAAAACCTATGAGTTGGAGCAGATTCAGCAAAAGGAAGTCTACGGGAAAGATATAATGGTCAGCACATCTACTGCTCTTGTAGCTGAAGGTCAACAACAACAACAATCTCAACAGTCGGAGAGAATGGTACAGTTTTCCAAGGCTGAGGAAAATGTGATAGTAGCAGAATAAGATCCTCCTACTACAAATCAATCTAGTGATGATTTTTATTCCTTGGAAGAGCTGGAGCAATTGGAAGATGAGTCAATGGCCCAAATTGTCAAGAGATTCTCCAATGTCAGATTCAAGAGAAATCCCAAGTTCAAGTACAAGTCCAACTACAACAGATTCCAGACAGGTGGATCTTCATCCTCTAACACCAGTAGTGGTGGATACAAAACATGGATGGTTGATCGGAGCACCATTAGATGCTATAACTGCAATGAGTTGGGACACTTTGCCACAGAATGCAGGAAGCCAAAGCAAGTAAGGAAGAACTCTTATGATTCAAATCAGAAGAGTAACTCTGAAAGGGCTTACCTGGCAAAAGGAAGAAGCTGGGATGATACTGATAGTGAAGATGAAGAAGATGAGAATCTTGCTCTTATGGCTATTGATGGAAAAGTTTCATCGTCAAGAAAAGAGGTAAAATTTACTGATGCTGAATTAGTTTATCATCTAGGAGGTTCCTTAGATTGTGCTCGTCGTGATAATGAACTGTTAAGTCAGCAGATCAAAGACCTTGAGAAAGAGGTCAATGAATTAAGACTTGTGCACATTAATCAAGACAAGTTAAAAGAACAAGTATCTTTTCTAGAGAATAGAGTTGACTGTTATAGACAACTCGAAACTATTCTCAAAGACAAGATCACCGGTCTTGAGACTAAGGTTAGAGCCTACTTCAATTCTTGTTCGAAGGCTAAAGAGTTCTACAGTAAGCAAGCTGTTAATCAAACATCTGGAATAGGTTATGATTACAATGTTGCTATTGGAGAATTAGGCATAAACTCCCCTCCTCATGTATGTGCTAAAAGTAGGGAAGTACCACATGTGCTTAAGGGTGTTGATGAACCCCTCTATAAAGCATCAATTGTTGAACCATTTGATGCGACCTCTTCTATTATTTAAGAAGAAATATGTGCTGAAGATCATGCTAATGAGAAGGTTGGTTCCAAGTCAAGTATGTCGAAAGTTCCAGTCAAAGTTTTGAAAGCAACTGAGGCTAACTCAGACACACATGAGTTGGATAACAAAAATGCCATGTCTACCATGCATAAATTGCATGTTGTTAATCACTCTCATAAAGCATGTGGTGTTGCTAATTGTATGTCTTGTGCTTTTAATTTGATGTATGCTTATTTTAATGGTAAGCATGTTTCTAGTGATAAGACTACTCCTCGTCAGCATGTGAATAATAAGAAGCATGATAGGTCTAAGACTGTTAGTCCTTCTAAGGCTAGAAAGGAGACATTTATGCCTAAGCCTAAACAGAAATTTGTTAAGGCTGTTTACAAGGTCAAATGTTCAGTCATTGAGGATGTTGAGACCATTAAAATTAAAATGTTGTTTTGCCTGACAAAGGACAATTCTACAAGTATGTCGGGCCCAACCAAGTTTGGGTTCCGAAGAAGGTCTAATCCATTTGAAGTGCAGGGCAGTATACAGGTGTAACCGGTAGTGTGGATTCTTGACAAGTGGATCATCAAGACATATGACCGGAGATAGAGCCCTGCTATCAAATGTGGATTGAGAAAGCTGGCCCACTGGTTACCTTTGGAGATAACAACAAAGGTTTATCTGAGGGATATGGTTGTTTGCAAGCTGGGAATGTTATCATTGAAAATATGTTTATTGTGCTAGGTTATTATCAGGAAGCAATATCTTACATATAGCACCAGTGACGAGACTTGAGAATATTACGACATATCAGGCACCTGATGCACATTACACTTGGAATTGGACTCTAGTAAGGTGTGTACAAGTGTACTCCTGGTTGGTGAGTCAAAAGAGGAAGTCAGTGCACCACAGTTCATGGACTTTGCAGCTGCAGATCTATTGGACTATGCAATCTCTTCTTCACAATCTCACTTCAGGTTGGTATGAACTAGTGTACTACTCAAGCAATCGTCAAGAACATGGTATGGCACTCTAACTGAAGTTACAGTTTAATATGAACTAGTAGAGTCGTCATATTAATAACTCTCTTATCACTAGGCACAAACATATTATTTTATATTTACAGACAGTTTTAGGAGAAAATCAAACTTCTTTCTATATTAGTGATTTCTTATTTCATATAATTTGAAATCACCATTGTACATCATTTCTCTCAAAAGATTAAATGTATAATTTTCATTCATTATAGATCCTAAGTACATTTATCTCTATATTGCCATATGTTCTGTGATACAGGTTCAGTCTCCAATGGCTTTCTTTCATTGACAGTCATGAGGTTGAAAACCCACAACGTCTATCCCAAACTTTAAAGACAAACATAGAAACAGAACCAACCAACACTCTCTTACCACTAAATGTAGTATGAATGAGCGTGAGGGAGATAGTGCCTTAGTGCACCACATAAGGAAGGTTCTGTAGTCAACCCAGTAGCTCTGTCTCCTACATAGATGAGTAGTATTTAAACCGAGACAACTGCTAGCCCCCATACATCTTCTCAAAAAGATGTAATGGCTGAAAAGGCACAAAAACAGTTACTAGATTCATTCTCTCAACAGGGTGTATCTATTGAAATTTGCCTATCGGCCAAGGTATCCGATGTAGTGTCACCACTTCAAATATAAACAATTATTGATGCACAAGGAAAGGTTACACACACAAAGGATGAGTTGACGGAAATAAGAGTTTCGACCATTTTAAGGTCAGATTCGATTGTTCAAGGTTCGTTAATGGACCAATTGCCTTTACAGGTGTTAGGAGAGGATACTGATCCAAAAGCCATATGTTAGTGGTCAGTATCTACCTCCCCAGGCTTAAATCCCCTGGATGCATCTGCGGATAGTGGATCTGACATAGGTGCAGATCGGCAACTTGTTGACAATGATTCAGATATTACCTTATGAGTCACAAGGAAATGTCTTCACAGACATTAGAAGGGAACCTTGATCTTTATGCTAAATTCGTTGGATCATTGTTTACCTTCCCAGAATTCAAATCTGGAACCCTAAAAGGGAAACTAGCAACTTGTAGATTATGACTCAGATTCATCTGACGAGTTTAACAAGGATGGGGATTTGCGAACTCCCATTGCACCACCTGTGACCTCCTTAAGGATGGCTAAGGTGATTTTCCTTGCAGGTACAGCAGAATGTTGGAGCTATGAGAAGAGTGATACACTTGTGAGAATAAACGTAAACACGAGTGGAGAGAAGAGTGAAACACATGTGAGGTACACTAAAACAGAATCACACACTCACAGTGAGGAAGAAAGAGAAACTACTTGTTATTTCTTTTCCAACCAAGTGAAATATGAGAATTCCTTCAGACAACGGCATACATTCCTTTTCTAAGGGGGAGAAAAAAGCTTAAGTGATAGTTTGGAGGATTCCTCAACTAAGGGGGAGAAATAGCAGAGAGGAAGAAAAAGATCCCACATATGTACACTACACCACACCATTGTTGTTTGTAACTACAGATCCTATTGTACGGGAGAGGTGGTAAACACAAGGTGATTTTCTAGTAAGGGAAGAAGTTGTTTTCAAAAAGGGGAGTACCATTGGTTTTTATCAACGGATCCTATTGTACGGGAGAAGTGGCAAACGAAGGTGATCTTCTTTAATCAGTTGATTCTCATAGGGGGAGAAGCAAGAGAGATATGTGCTTCTCAACAGGAGATGTGGTTGTACAAAAGAACATGAAACTACTTGAAGATATGTTCAGTCTAGAGGAATATCTATTTGGAATCTGGAAAAGGTTAAATGTCATCCAGAACTTTTCTGCTATTTACTTTGCATTTATGTTTATATCTTTTTCTTATTTGTTAGTTGATTTATCCTCTAGGTATTTGTGTGTTATTGTCTAACAAACAAATAGGGGGAGATTGTAAGGCATATGTCATAGCCTATTTGTATATTCGAGGATTTAACTCAACTCAAATAAGAATGTAATAAGTAAATAGTGGATCTACCGTCAAAGAGATCTCACAGAGTAACATATGTCAGAGGATTCAGAAACAAGGTTTATCTACAGACTTGAGGAATTAATTCACTGGAAGAAGCTCAAGAAATTGATCAAGCCTCAGTGATATAAATCAAGATTGTGGATTTAATCAAGTGACAGAGATCTCGTCAGGGTATCAGATAATTACAGGGATTTAATCTGAATTTAATCTGAAATCAAAGTCAAGACATGAAGAAACGTCACGGAAGTTAGTCACTCATAAACCAGACAGTACATCAAGTGTCAACATTGAAGTGGTGGAATTGATTCATAATTCTCAGTGATTTTCAGAAGATTTTCAGAAGAATGGTTGCTACTCAGGATTAGTATTAATTCTCTATTAATTAATTAAGTCATATAATTTAATTAAGAAAATAAATTATATCTGCAAAGATTAATTTATTTTATTAATTGAATTAATTGATTAATTATTTCAGAATTAATATTAAGAATTTTCAGAAGTTTAATTGGATTAAAAACAGTCTTAAATCAGCAAGACAATTGAAAATGAACTAGCATGACAATCTGGATTGTCATGCCAAGTCATTTCAATAGTCATACCGAAAGTTCTACTGGGAAGGAGATTGTCTTGCTAGTTCAACTGATTGTCATACCGAAAGTCATTGTAGTTCAATCAGATTGTCTTGCTAGTACAATCAATAGTCATACCGATTGTCTTGCTGAGCTCAGGATTGTCTTGCCAGTTAAATGAGAGTCTGTTGATTGATTTAAAAAGAACAGAAGCAGCATACATTGATAATCATCCAATATACAGAACACAACTAAAGAACAAAAACAAAGCAGCCGCAGAAGAAATATTTTATCCTTCATCTGCAAACTTCAAGATCATAATTTCTAGTTTGTAAAGTTAAATCCAAACCACTAGAAATCTTTATCTTGTTCTTGTGTAACTATCTAGCGGATCAAAATCCCTAGAACTTAATCTCAAATTGCGTTTAGCATTTGAATCTTTTTATTGCAAAAATAGAAAAAGTTCATGTCGAATCTATTCTAGATTTGTGATAATTAATTTGAGATTAATTCCTTGTAATCGATACAGTTGTTGTAACACCTTTCAAGTTTAATAATATTCTTATTTAACTTGAATTTTGTTTCACATTTTTATTCTGCATTTAATTCGATTATTTGGTATTGTTTGTATTCAACCCCCTTCTACAAACACATTGGGACCTAACAATTTCGACCTCAATTCCTGAGTCCCACAACTAGAACCTTCAGAGTCGAAACATTCTATGTTAGACGTCTAGGTATGCTTGACATATCCTCGCTATTAACTCTACCGCAAACGATACCAAAATACGACTCGTAATTATGTATACTATTATAATACATACAATAATCAGGGTTCACGTACTCAAAACTCGACTCGATATCCATTTTCGGAAAAACACATATACTTGTCGCTTTAGAAACAGGGTTGTCAGCTATAATTTATAAAATATATTCTTACAACACGCAGGTACATTTCGTAAAATAGGGTTATTACAATATTCAATTAGATTTTGTATAAAACATATATAGATGTTTATATATACTCGTTTGACAGCCCGATAATTACCGGATACGCACCCGTATTTCCGTAGTTCGATTTCTCAGAAATCGGGCAGCACCTCCTGTATTTATCGGCTAACCCGTCGAAGCAAATCCGACGTCAATCACAACAATCAACCAATCAAACCAGCAATCAATCCAATTACAATTCCCAACCAATCACACAATCCAAACAATCCCAAGAATAAATATTTAACCGCTACTTTTATTTTGAGAATTATAAAATAAAATTTATAAATTGTATTTATTATATATTAGGACTCAGAATCGCGTCATCATAGTCCACCCTCCACTCATCAAAATTCATTGCGGACGGCGGTAAAATACGGAGGTACCCGAGTTGGGTTTCCAATCACAGATTTCACCGATAAAAACAAGAATCAGCAGATTTCGAACCATCACCACACGCATACACGCGCGGGTGGCCAGAAAACACAAGCCGGAAGCACAAATCGAAGCAAAACATAGGGGTCAAGTCCCACCACACAGAACTGAACCATACTTGAATGTTATATATATATATAAGTATATACACCACAAACGCCACCATCCCAGCCAGAAATCTGGGGAAGGCGCTGACTAAACCTAGAGAACGGGCTACACAACTTACCGATGAGACAGGAAGAAGAACCACAGGGGAGTAATTGACAGGGAAAAGAGGAAGAAATAGATCCTGTACATGATCGATTCAGCCCCCCTCTCGAATGTAACTGAATGCAAAGCCCTGTGTTCTGATTTAATACAGCAAAAGAATCAGCCAATCAGTAATTGCCACCCTTCTGTTTGTTTTATCATCAATTGACACATGTTAATAAATTAATACGTATCCCCTTTAAACCCACATTTTTAACCCTCATTTCGCGATTTAACGAACCATTGCACAGTAAAATAACCCGAAAATTACCCAAAATAGTGTTATAATGTTACAAATATCCCGAAGTTTATAAAAACATAAAATTTCGTAATTTAAAAATAATTTTTGAAATGCAAGTTTATACCTGCTTTTAACAATTAAACGAATCAACGCGCGGGTGAAATTAATCCCAAAAATTCCCAAAGTAATTTTAAAATTCTTGGAATATTCCAAACTTAAATAAATATGAGTTCCAAAATTTTTAAAGAATTTCGGAATTAAATACGGATTTTACAGATAAATACAATCAGAAAATCATACAGGGCTAAATAATTGATGAAACACTGATTTCTAAATTTTATAAAATCCCAAAATAATTATTGTAATTATATAACCATAAAAACAATTTTTAGAGACAACCCATGTACACCATAAATCACACATAGACAATAATAAAACAACACATAGCTGACAACAGCTATATACATATTTTATTTATTTAATAATTGCATAATTAATTATTTAAATAATATAAAAATATGCGAGTCGTTATACGGGAACATCACCTCCCGGTTTAGAAAAATGTTCAACTCTGGGTCCCCTATACTAAGGGTATACGCAAGTACTGCTTATCTCTAGCATAGGTATTATGCGGTTTATAATCAATTAAATCAACAATGCGATATCAAGATTACGAAATAGGCATGCATATATATATATCATATTGACATGCTCCAATATATCGCAAGATTTGCTAATAACAATCATGCACTTATCACAAGATAATGCATGTATATATTTACATCACAACAAGAGTATAATGGGTAGAAAACTTGCCTGAGTGTTCCGGGGTAGGCTTAAGCTTAGAGTGGGTACGGTAACCTATGAACAACAACATAAGTCGGAATTAGACCACGCTCGCTTAAGAAACTAGTCAAACTCACTCATACCCTAACTGTCGCTTACGGTCGCTTATACGCTTAACGATTTGCATTAATTACTCGTGTACCCTCGGCTCCACTAATTTTAATAAATTAACCGTTACAAATTTTAAGGCGGCTCTTTCGCGAGAACTTTACTAACTGCCTTATTCACTTGACATAATTCAACACCAAACCATCATCAATCAATCCCAATACAACCATATGACAATATTACTCATCAACCAACATTAAACCATTAAACTAAGCCCAAATCATACCAAGAATCATCAAGAACAACTAGTGCTACTCTTAACTCCCAAAATCAACAAAAACACTTAGCAACTAAGATCTCAACATGACAAAACAACTACTACACTTGATCTATCATTCTATCATAACCATTTATACCAAACAACTTAATACTAAGATCATGAAGAGTTATACCTCCCTTGAAGCTTTTAATCAATGAAAGATCCTTGGAAAGCCTATGGAAGACTAGATCCACCTTTAAACAACCTTGATCTTTTAATCAAAATCAAGAAACACAAAATTAGATATTGAAGTTACTATTCACTTTAAACTTAAAGGAATTGTTTAACTAGGTAAACCTTGGAATCTTGGATCCAAACTTATCTCATAACTAGGTTATCAATTATGGAAGCTAAGGAAACAAACCTTATAATTTTTGAAGGTGTGTAGCTTGAGTTTTGAAAAATTCCTCCTTGTTTTAAGAAGAAAGGCTGAAGTAAATGAAGGAGAAGAAAAAGAAAAAGCTTCTTGATTTGTGTTTTGATAATATGTGGTGTTTAAGGCTTGGTTACTTTTAACCTTGGCTTTAATCATGGTTACTTTGCTTGGCTAGAATTCATCCACACAAAATATCTCTTTTAACTTGCTTACCTCATCATCACTATGTCACTCCCATGCCACATGTCTTTATCTTGTGGTTTGATGATGTCATAATCCCTGGCTTCTTGTACAAGCTTGTCTCTTGGTCGCTTATTTGTTTTACGGTTCGCTTATCTCACGTTCTCGTTAATCGTTTGAGGGATCATATCCGGGATCTTATTACTTGGGCTTCCCTAAACCTTTTTTAATATTTTATATTCCTAAATGATCCTCTCTTATAATCCTTGAATTGAAATCTTTTTCATCATGTTACCTTATACTTAATTATGTCGGTATCTGGTGGATTTTCGGGAAAAAATCAAAGTGTCAGAATTCAAATTCTGACGATCTTTACATACCCTCATATACATTATGGAGTGCTAATATGATCTAATAATATCCATTAAAGAACCCCTACATAGGGTGGTCTGACAATTTTTATCAATCAGCATTATCAGCAAAAGTTACTATTCATGAGGGTGTCCGAAATTTCCAAAAATTGGGGTTATTACAATACCTATGATCAATGAGATGTGATCAGCAGTCAACAATCATACTAATGTTAATGCATTATTATTGTCCCCTATAATAGTACTCGACTAGGGACCTTTAGGAATATTGATACTATTCTCATAATCTCATTTCTAAGTCACGTACTTAGAGATATAAAATTGCATATCATATTCCATGGATATTTATTAATCTAACATTTATATCGCAGTAAATTAAGAATTAATAAATTATAAATGGAATAATGGATAGAACATAAATATTAATAATCCAAATGTCTTAAACTATAACATCATAGTGTTGTCTCTAGGGCACAAACAATAACAGAAGTTTGGTGGGCATACACACTGAGAGCACATCTATTGAAGCTCTCTCATCTATTCAGGGGGAGCAGCAACCACTCAATTCACAAATCACTAATTTTATTTCTCAAATTTCTTCTACCTATAATGAAACACTTGAAGTCACTTCTCAAGTGTTGTCAAAATCAAGCGACACCGTTCAAGAGATTGTGCTTACCACCCAAGAACCACATTTAGTTGGTGAGAGGCTACAAGCTAGGGTAGACCTTGATGACACCAATAAAAACACATGGGTTTCATCAGTTTTTACTGAAGACCTTGTGGTAGTACCAAATGCACCTTCATGTGCAAATCAATATTCACAGATTGAAAGGTTTGAGCGTAGTACTCCTGAGGGGGAGCTATCTAAATCCTCTCCAATTCAATTGGAGGTTCCTCATGTAGAGACAACTCCCCTCAAAACCCTGGATGAAATTGCTTTGTCAATTAAAGCTAGGAGTTCAATTATGAATGATCCAACTATTGGAGAGATAATTATAGCACATTTAAGTGCCAGTTCTTTGCAAGAAGAACAAGGGTTTGAGGCCATGGTACATTACAGTAACCTGATCAAATCCTCTCCAATTCAAATGGAGGTTCCCACTCTTGGTAAACAATACACTATCACAACCACAGTTTCTAATGTGAGTTCACCTGTGATTCCAATCACAAGGTTACCTACCACCTCACAACCCTCCACCTCAAACCAAACAGACCGCCCTTCAACCTCCAACCCCACTCAATAACCTTCACATCTCATCTCTTAATGGCTACATGATGCTCAATCTCAGCCAATCACTATGAATGATCTCCTTATAGATCAATTAGCTGGCCTTGTAAACATTACCAAACAGCTACTCACAACTGACATGTCCAATCAGGATTATCAGACTATCTTGTTGTCCTATAAAGAAGATGTTGAAAAATAGCAATAGAAGATTGTTAATGAAGCTGAATATGATGGGAATATGGATGCTTGGCTATCTAGGGATTCAGTCTGGAAATGGATAAGGTCTTGGATAGATTCAGAGAAGAATATGTCACCATCCTAGGAAGCAATGCCAAGACTCTTAGTCCACAAGAAGTATATGATGCTATTACAGAGGACTATAAGGCACAACTCAAAGTTTTTCACCTCATTGGTAAAGCATTACAACAGACTCTGAATAGTCATCAAGACAGGATCAGGAAATTGGTGAAAGATAAACTTGATGACCTTTTGCCAACTCTGGTAGAAATCAAAAACAAGTTCAACAAATTCGCTGATCAAATGGCCAGGTTTGATGTGACAAGTATGGAGTAAAGCATCACGAACTTAAAGAAATCTTTTCTGGCTCTTCATGAAGTTGTCCAAAACCAAATCACAAACAACAATGACACAAGAGTCAAGTTGGACCAACTCCACCAAGCCAGATATGAACCCTCAACCTTATTGATGGAGGGAATCAAATAATCCATTCAAGCCACTTTTGGCGCTCCTCTCTCCTCAAGCTCACAACAAACAGTTTCCAAATCAACAAATCTCCAAATCCAATGTCTACAGTAACAGGTCTCCAATCTTCAAGCCTCTAATGATTCTCTTACAGCACAGGTCACAGCTCTCACTACTATAGTGCAGAGTCAACAAAATGACATAAGGTCCCTAGTAGACTATCACAAACATCTTTAAATGCATAATTATGTCTCTTTGGGAGCTATTATGGGTGCCTTGAATATTTCTTTACCTGCATTACCTGAAGTTGTAAGGCCATAAATTCCAACTCCTCTACTCGTACCTGCTAACAAGACTAAGGGGGAGATAGAATCTAGAATTCAACAATCAAAAGAAGCTGGAAAATCAACACATTCTGGCCAAAGCTCTACTCAAGTCAAAATTTCTCAAAATGTCAATAAAGTCATACTCCACAGAGCTACAAAAGGACCTTGTCAAGACAAGGAGTTCAATAAGCTACTAACTATGCTAGGAGTCTCTCTTTACAACAACTACATCACTTACAAGAGAGCTTTGGTCAACAACATCAACTTTCTGAGGGTGGTGATTCTAAAGGTTGGAAACTTCTTAGAGAAAAGGATAGTGGCCAATTTTTATTCCCAAAGAATCTAAACAAGAATTACAGAAGGGGGGTTGAATTTAATTATGGCTTCTTTTTGGTTTTAAGAACAATTCTTCTACAAATAAATAAATGTGTTTGATTTGCAATTGTGCGGAATAAGAATATAACAGAAATCAAATCACAAAGCAATTAAATTCAAGTATTTAAAAACTTTCTGGTGGATTGAACTTTTCCACCAGAGATATATATTAAGTAGAGAACTCTCTGATACAAATAGTACACAACTGCTTATAAGTTGAACAACAAGAACTACAGAGAAATTCTTTACAGATTGTGCTTTTTCTATTTCTCTAGTTTTTGCTTACTAACTTGAATACTTCATTACTATTCAACTTTCTACACTTGGTTTATATATGACCAAGTTACATGATAAAAAGACAAACAAATAAGACAAAATGTATCTAGTCTAATATCACGCTTCTTCACTTCTCTTTCCAGCATCTTTGAATATCTTCAGTTTAGCATGGAAATGTAAATGCTTCTTTGTTCTCTAAAACCTTCAAACAGGCTGCCACATTCTATTTGCATACAACCAATGCATGTAAGTTTCAAGTCACTATCAACTGTTCTTTTGAATTTGAACATCCGTTGGAACTTAGATTGATCATCCGTTGGAACTTTGTCTGATCATCCGTTGAAACTCAGGTTGATCATCCGTCGAGACTTATGTTGATCATCCGTTAAAGCTTTGTAAATTATCCGTTGAGACTGTCTTCTTGATAGTTAACTCAACTTCATTTAGACAAGATTACAAGGCATCTAATATTTACAATTAACCATCCTATCTTGCATATCAATCTAGTAGTTAACATAACTTGGACAATCTACAACATCTAGTTCACTAAGCTATCCAAGTATGCATAAATATGATACTAGTCGTATTGTTACATAAGCTACTCTTTCAACGGATGTTGAAAATGATCATCCGTTGAAAGCTACAAATTTACTTAACTAAAATCTATTAAGTGTTTTGTTCAAGGTATCATCAAGTACACAACATATTCCTTACAATTTCCCCCAATTTATGTGTAACACCCCCAAATCCGGGGTCGGGGATTCGGGTTGTCACGAGTTCCATTTCACTTATCAATACTTAATCTTAACAGTCAACCAACTACTGCGTACTGTGACCCCACAATATATACACACACCACAAGTTATAGTCTCAGAGATGAATACCAAAAATAACACAAGTCATTTTATTCCATAATTATAAGTCATTACACCTCAAAAGGGTTTCTGAATAAATTTACATATTCTTTGCCATTATTATAATTCATAATATACATAAATCTGGTATATCAATAGTTGAAAACCTAGCCTATTGGTAGTTCCTACCTCAGCTACGGCGGCATCAACGCCTACAGGAAACTGCGGAACGTTTCCTATCTGCTCGCGAATTGGGAGCTTGATCCTGTTCATCTTGTCTATCTGTTGTTGTGTGATGAAAGAAGAAAGCAAGGGTGAGCAACAAGCCTACCGAAATAATATGTATAATAATTAACAATATATGAGCATTCTCATAGTACTCAAGAAAGTCTTGGTTAAGAAGAAATGAACCAAGTTGATATCTTAACGCGACCAAGTCGCAAAATATTCAGTATATACATACATATATACTTTTCACAATCTTTGAAATCCTCTGACATGTATAATATACACAGAGTTCCAGTTTATAACTGTATAAAAATATCGTTGCAAGGTGATCTCATATATCTAATCTTGTCTCAATGTTTTTCTGAAAATCTTTGATATGCATAAGATAATCATTTACTAGATATAAGTTTAAAAGATGAAGTTAAAAGATACTCCAATATACTTATATTTTTTCCGAATACTACTTGAACTACCACCGTTCAAGTTATAATTAGTTTCAAAAGTTCATCACACTGATGAGACTACAAGATAAGACTTGAATAGATTCAATCTTTGAAATATCATTATAAATAATGACGTTACGAGATACTTCATTAAGTCCTGATATATATATATACACACCTATATATATATATACATTTCATACACTCCTTGAAAACCTCTGTTATGAAAATTATAAACAGAGTTGTAATATCCAATGAATTTGGAAAGGAGAAAACCTTGGCATAAACCGGATATCTTGTTGATCAGGGAAAGATACCAATAAGTAACCTTTTCTACTAGTAGATGGAAAAATTCCCCACTGGTCATCACCCTGGCCGCAATAGGACCTTATGTTGGACTGCCACTCAGCCACTTACGCATTTGATGGACTCCCACTGAGCCACTTACACTTTCATGGACGCCCACTGAGCCCATGTTGCTTATGCCGACTCAATAGACGGACTTACTTCCTGAACGTTGGGTAAGTAATCAATTCATTTATCAAAATAGCAATCTCGTTGCGAATATAAAATACACCACAGAGCCGGATCCCTCAGGTTTTGAGCGAGTATTTAAATCCCCTTTGAAAGGAAGATCTTAAATATAAAAAAAATGAGTTTTGGGATCCGCTCTAACTTTTAAAAATCATTTTGAAGACTCGAAACATTTTTAAGAATGTTTGGAGTACTGCTGATTTATTAAAATAAATCAGTCCCAATATATTAGAAAATATCTGAATATTATTATTTAAATAATATTCCCATAAAGAATAATCTTTATAAAAATAATTGAAGTAGAAGTTGTAAAACTTATACTTGAAATGAATATTAAATAACCAAAAATATACTTATACGAAAGTAATATCTTTATTTGAATAATCAAAAATAAGTTTGATTATCGAAACATTATTCTTTAATAAAATAAAGAATATTACTTTGTAAATAATCGGAGTCATAAGTCCTCAAATGAATATTCAAAGTAATATTCATTAATAAAATAAACGGAGTCATATGTCCTCGAATGAATATTCAAAGTAATATTCATTAATAAAATAAACGGAGTCATATGTCCTCAAATGAATATTCAAAGTAATATTCATTAATAAAATAAACGGAGTCATATGTCCTCGAATGAATATTCAGAGTAATATTCATTAATAAAATAAACAGAGTCATGTGTCCTCGAATGAATATTCAAACTAATATTCATTAAATAAAATAAAGTTATCGAATAAACCTTATTCGATTAATAGTTTTGAAAACTATATCAATATATATATATATTATACTCGGGAACATCGACTCCCGGTTTAGAAAAATGTTCACCTTTGGGTCCCCTATACTAAGGGTATACGCAACTACTGCTTATCTCTAGCATATGTATTATGCAACTATAAGCATTGAAATCAACAGATAGATAACCAGATTACGAAATAGACATGCATATATATACCATCTCAGCATGCTTCAATATATCGCAAAATTTGCTAATTAACCAACATGCATCTATCACAAGATAATGCATATACATATATACATCACCACAATAGTATAACAGGTAGAAAACTTGCCTGAGTGCTCCCAGATAGACTTAAGCTTAGAGTGGGTCCGATAACCTATGAACAACAACATAAGTTGGAATTAAACCCCGGTCGCTTAAGAAACTAGACTTTAACCAATTAAACCCTAACGTTCGCTTATGGTCACTCCTACGCTAAACGAATCACCGAAGTCGTTCGAGTACCCTCGGCTCCACCATTTTTAATAAATTAACCATTAAGAGTTTTAAGGAGATTCTTTCGCGAGTACCTTACCAACTGCCCAATCCACTTAACATAATTGTTTCATATCCCAATTAGTCATTTAAAGTCCTTAACCAAGGTTTCAAAGTAAGGCGAGGGGTAATAGTTCGTTTGCGAAACGCCGTTACTTAAAACGGTCGTTTCTCCAAAACCGTACATCGGATTCAAACGAACCACATATCAAAACGAAGCTCGTAACATGAACTATCTAATCAGGGCAATGGTCAAAACCTAACAGTGAGTCCTCGGGTCCTGATGTTAAGAACAAAAACAGTCTAAAGTAAATCGGACATTACGACGGCTATGTTTACGCGATTACCAATTTTTATCCTACTCCAAATCAACCACAAACCAACCACAATTCAACCATACAACCAAAATCCATGCATAGCTCACTACAACAGCCCCAACACCTCAAGTTTTTCCAATTTACACTACTTCCCAATCATGAACTAAAAGCTTACATAAGTTCTTTAACTAATCAACAAGATTTACAACTCCAAACACATCACAAAACCAACACATCTCTAAATACACCTTAATCAAGCTTCTAATGAACCATTCCAAACACAAAAACTCTAAATATACAAAAGTAGGGCTAGGGTATGAGATTATACCTTCCTTGGTGAGTAAAAGTAACTAAAGAGCTTGGAATCACCCTTGAAAGTCCTTACCAAAGCTTAATCTAAACAAAAACTCAAGAACAAAATTTCAAGTTCTTGAAAAACACTATTCACCAAGAACTTTGATGAATTGATTAGCTATGTTAAACATGGAATCTTGAGCTTAAACTTATGGCTCGTCTAAGTTATGAATTATGGAAGCTAAAGAAACAAACCTCTTGAATTATGAAGGTGTGTAGATTGATTTTTGAAATTTTTCCTTTGCTTTTCATGGAAAAACTGAGAGAAATAGATGGGGGGAAGAAGAGAAATGAGTTTGTTTTGGTTGCTTTTGATTTTGGTGTTTGTGAAATGAATACTTGGTGGAGATTGCTTTGATAAAGTGATGACATCACTTGGATGACCTCACCTCCAAGCCACATGTCTTTCCCTTAAGGTTTGATGATGTCACCTTCTCTTTTAACCACTTGTTTTAGCTTTTCTTGGAAGTTTCCTTCCCATTCTACTTGTATGTGCTTGTCCCATTGGTCGTTTATTTTTTTTCGGTTCGCTTAACTCTGTTCTCTTTCGTTGTTTGAGGGATCACATCCGGGATCTTATTACTTGGGTTCCCCTAAATCTTTCTCAATATCTTATAATCCTTTAATGATCCTCTCGTATAATCCTTGAATTTAAATCCCTTTAACCATGTTACCTTATACTCAATTCTTTCAGTATCTGGTGGATTTTCGGGAAAAATTAAAGTGTTCGGATTTGGATTATGACGATCTTTACATACACTTATATACCACATAGAGTACTAATAATATCTCAGAAGATCAATAAAAGAACCCCTACATAGTGTGGTATGAAAAGTTTTCTTATTCAGCATAATAGGCAAAATCACTATTCATAAGGGTTTCAAAAATTCCAAAAAAATTGGGGTTATTACAGTCTCCTCTCCTTAAAAGGATTCCATCCCGGAATCGGATAGAAAATGAATAGGGATGCTCTCTTAGCATTGCACTTTCTAACTCTCAAGTCAATTTTCCCATATTGTGGTTCTACCATTAAACTCTGACTAGTTTGATAGCCCTTCTCCTAAGCACTTGTTCCTTTTCAATCTATAACCCTTCCTGGTTGCTCCATATAGGTTACGTCTGGTTGCATGCCTATGCGCTCATATGCCCTTATTTGCCTAGCAGCCGGATTACACTTTCTTAACATTGATACATGGAACACGTTATGAACTTGCTACATGTTCGGGGGTAGGGCTAGCTCATATGCTAACTTCCCAATACGTCTTAATACCTCAAAGGGTCCAACAATTCGTGGGCTTAGCTTTCCTTTCTTTCCGAACCTCATCCATCCTTTCCAAGGGAATACCTATAACAGTACTAGGTCCCCTACTTCCTATTCCTTGTCCTTTCGTGTCAAATCAACATACTTCGTGTTCCCATCTTAGGCTACTACCAGCCGTCCTCTGATTAAATCTATTATATCCTTGGTCCTTTGGACCACTGCTGGTCTAAGCATCTTACGCTCTGCAACATCATCGTATCATAAGGGAGATCAACATTGTCTTCCCTCAAGGATCTCATAAGGCGAAATCTCGATAATGACATATGATCTATTGTCGTAAGAAAACTCAATCTGTGTTAAGTGATCATTCCAATTTCTTTCAAGTCTATTGCACAGACCCTCATCATAGCTTCTAGAATTATAGCTTTTGCTTCTCAATACCCACTCTTTTCCAGTTCGTAATCGCTACTATCTTCCGTTCCTAATATTATACTGGTTACACCTTTGCTCATTAGCATTCTATAACCTTTTAATACACGCGTCAACCTTAGTATCACGAATGTGGTAGAATCAGAATACCACCGTACTGATACTACTTCCTTTCTAGTTGCTTCTATCTTCGAAAGCTTGATCCATCATATAGAAGTAAAGGAATTTGTTGAGAGATCACTATGATCATGAACACTTGTTATATCGCATAGTTAGTACAGAAGATGGCCAGTCTTTAGTACTTGACAAGCAATTAAACAATAGATGGTATCCTACTAGGCTTCTATCACACAGATAGATAGTCATTCGATAATACCTCCCCTTCTGGAAGGGTTGTTCTTCTCAGCTTACATGAAATGAAAAGGAGAGAAAAGAACGAATTGAAGAGAATTGTATATATATTAAAATATATACTGCCACAAAATATCTGGCTTGAAATCTACCTCTGAACTATAGAGGTTTATCATAGGAGAACAACACATATATGTATATAAATCAACATTAAGCATTATAGCATCGTATTTCACATGCCTAATTATTTTTGATATTCTGTCCATCATTCTATGGACCCATGCTCTTCCTCGAGCTTATACACAATCACCTTTGAAACTCCCTTGACATCGAAAATCGAATCTGGGATTTCATTCTAGACATCATCGTTACTAGAATTATATGTTTGCACCGCAACCTTCTTCGTATAATAATACGACTCTCTATTCCTAAGAAGGAATAAATATTCAATAGGTAGATAATTGACCTAATTAGTCTATCAATGATAACTTATACATCACCACGACCCGATTAATGGTACTCAATCTCAACATCCATTCTAATACAACTATTACGGTTGTAATCGACTCATTACTCGCAGAATCATTGATGCACTACTATGGTCCATCGCTGACCCACTGTAGTCATTCGTTTTCCTTGGATCTTAGTATTTAACCATACGGAGTCCATACCTGTCGTATCAAATTCTTCTAAGGAGTTAACATAATCACCATTCATAATTCAAGAAGAACACTCCAGATCCTGACGTACTTTCATGACATGAAGCAGATAAAATTGCGGAAGAGTTTCAATCAAAGCAACGATAGCAGGTTAATACCATTCCTAATCATATGCCTTCAATAGAAGACTTAACTCAAAGGTTCGTTTAGTACTTTTTGAAACATGGTCCTGGATTATTCTCAAGATAGGACCTTCTAAGATAGATAGCCCGCTCATGGCGATTACACGAATTAAACCTTTACCAAACTACTATTACGGTTGGGTATTGCACAGTCATCAGAAGGAACGTCAATCTTCCAAACCATAATATAACCTTCACGACTTCAACCATTATCACTATATTCCTATGGCACGAGCGCCTATGATTGTCCTTTTACACTTAAAGTGTCGGCCACCTCTTTGGCCTTTCCTGATAGTAAAATTTCCTTACAATCAATGTCTTTTAAATGATCTTCAACTAAGTTTTCTACCTCATTTCCAATCACTACTTGCGTGAAAATGATCTTCCTTACGCTTTGGTGAAAAAATATATCACTATTTTTCCATAAGTTATTGCCTCGGTCTTTTAGAGGTTAATATTGTCACAACTGACTCTCGATCATACTTAGGACGTCTCTTATCTTGGGTCCTACATGTTTTCACCAATCTCGACCTTCATTGGGTCGATCTATACTTTCTTATGGTTCAACACCTGCCCACCTGGCATCATTATAATTATGTGATATTTCCTTTATCAAAATTTTTATTCTTGAGAACTTTGAATATTACTTTTTTTCCTTGTAAAACCTCTTAGGTTATTCTTGAATCGTTCCTCCTGTATTCCCTAGATACAGGGCATATCAAAATAGCATTTACTAATACCAGAATCATTGTCTATATACTTCTGAAAAATTTCTCCACTGATCCTTAAAGGTTGTTGTTACCTTAATCCTTTCCAATTCATACTGTCAAACTCATACTATCCCTATTAAGGGTGAAATGCCAACCTTTATGCATTCCACTAGGATTCATTTTAAGTTACCGATGTTCTATCCTCAATTCCACCTTTAGAAAAAGTACATGCATCCTTCCATGGATAAATCAAGTCATATATCCCTGATGAGGGTGTCTTATTCAATCATTATAACGACTCGTGTATTTTTGAATTATTTAAATGTGTGATTATTATGGAAATTATTAAATAAAATATGTGTATTGGTTTTGACCGCTACGAGTTATTTGATTATTATCTAGATGTGATTTATGGTGTACCGGATTGTCCACACGATTAATTATGGGATTGTATTAAATTGTTTTCACTTTCAAAAGTGGATCTAGTGCAAATTTATTTGCATAAATATTGGGAACATTTCTAAAATTGTTTTTATAATTTTATAATTACAATAATTATTTTTAAGATTTTATAAAATTGAGAAACCAATATTTTATTAATTATTTATCTTTAAATGATTTTCTGAATGCTTTTATTTGTAAAATCCATATTTAATGTTAGAATTCTTCAAAAATTAGGAAACTCATATTTATTTAAGTTTGGAATATTCCGAGAATTTTAAAATTATTTTGGAAATTTTCGGGATTAATTTCACCCGCGCATTGTTTAGGATATTTGTTAAAAGCAGATATAAATTGCATTTCAAAAATTATTCTAAAATTACGAAATTTATGTTCTTATTTACTTCGGGATATTTATGATATTTTAAGACTATTTTTGTAATTTTATGGGCTTATTTTTTGTGCTGCTTGGCTTATAAATTTGCAAATTAGCGAAACAGAAAGAGGATGGTGGTACGATTTATTAACACGTGTCCTGATACAAAACACGTGTTGTGTAATTAGAAGGGACACGAATTGTTTACTGTCTTATTCACTTCTTCCAATCTCAATTACAATCTCTCTCTCTATAATTTTTTTTCTTGAATTCATTATCTTTTCTCTCTTTATTTGTTTCTTGACTCTCCATGTTGCTCTCCTCTCTTCGGTTGCTCCCTTGTGTGTGTGGTAATCTCTCTTCCTCGCTGTGCATGTTTTCCGGCCGCTGTTATCCTCATTTTCCAGCCAAAAGCCGTGTGTGCGAGTGGTAGGTGTGTGTGTATTGTGTATACATCTGTGTGTGTTGAGTCTCTCGTGTCTTTCTGTGTGCCGCCCTGTTCTTCTCCTCCGGCCACCTTGATGCCGCCTGTGTTTTTCCGGTGAGGTGTCAACGGTGGTGGAGAGTGTTATGTATATATCTATATGTTGTGTGTGTGTAAGATTGTCTGTGTGGGTGTGAAGTGTACGTGAGTGTGTGCGTTGGTGTGTAGCGGTGTGGCCGTTTTTTGGCCGCGGTGGTGGCTGTATTGCTTCGGTTCCTCCTCATGTTGTTTGTTGGGCTGAATTATTGCCCCTGTTACTTTGGGCTTGGCAGCGTTGGGCCTTTTTGGTGTTGTTGGATTAAATGTTGGTATAATTCCTTTTTATTGCTGGAATTAATTGAGTAAAATTAATGATATTAAATATTTCATACAGGAAAATTATTAATCGGTAAATATTCGCGTTGGAAACCAAGTTTATAGGGTACCCGCGAATTTTTACCGCCATCGGCGATGAGCTTCGGCGAGCCGACGGTGGGCTATGATGAACGTTTCTGAGCCCTACAATTTAAAATATAAGAGAACGGATAATAATTAATTATCTATAAAGTTGTATCATTAATTGAATGGTGATGGTGATTGTTGGATTGTATGATTGGTTGTGAATGGACGTCGAATTATTCGACGGGTAGGCCGATAATCAGAAAGGGTGCTGCCCGAATTTTTGGGAATTTAATTCGAAAATGCGGGACTTACCCTGTAATTATCGGAACGTCGAACCAGTATAAATAAGTATATACATGTATCTTGTGCGAAACCTGATTGTATGTTGTAATGAATGTTCTGTCAAAACACAGTAACCCTAATTTTGAAAAATGACGAGTATACGTATTTTCTGAAAATGAACACTGGATCGATTTCGAGAGTGTGAACCCTAATTGTTATCTGTGTTATTCTAATATGAATAATTACGAGTCGGGTTTGAATATCGTTAGGAAAGAATTAGTATCGAGGATATGTCAAGCATACCTAGACGTCTAATGTAGGGTGTTTCGACCCTGTAGGTTATAGTCGGGAACCTGAAAGTGGACGATGGACTAAAGATAACCTAATGGTCAGTTGACGAGCTCAATAGAGTTTCAACAGAAAGACCTAAGTGTCGAAGTCGAAATCCAATGGAAGCAAGGGGTTGGACGTTAGAACCTGAGCAGCAGAATCGGCTCAGAATGGATCAGTAATAGTTGTAAAGCCTTGTAAGGCAAGTATTTCTGAACTTTTCTTCAAGACATATTACCAATGTTTTCGAACTGTTTCATAACATGTCGCTATTACTAAACATAACTCATGTTTTATAATGCAAGTGTTTTAAACCACTTACCCTTGAACCCTGATTCTTTCTTGATCTTGAGTTGTAGGCCTTATTCTTGGTAAACCATCCTTTGTTGATCCTCAGATATCAAATCACACCAATATGATACTACTCCCCAAAAGTATAACTACCGAGCACCAAACACTGAAACAAAATTGTTTGAAAACACAGAAACTTTTATACTGCAACCATTCTTTATAACATCAAAGAACTATACCTTGAAAAAAAAATCATTTCTGACCTAATACCGGATGCTGGTACGAATTGAAAACCATTTCTTATACATACCCTGAAATTCCCTTGAGATATCTATAAGCTTCCTTATTCTTTTATTCAAGTGTTTAACTATCGTTGATTATGAACTTGTTTTATTGAATTATATCGTTTATCATATTGAACTGCTTTAGGATTGGATAGTTTTTATATATGCGGACCAGATTCGTGGTCAGACCATACCAATGGTCAAGTTAGGCCAATGTGTGCCTTGGATCCAGTAATTAGAGTAGTGTTGTGTGCTTGCTCGGGGTTAGTGCGTGACTGATCAGCAGCCTAACCTTGGTTTTTAAAACTTAAAATGAATATCCAATTCTAATGATGAGTTAAAAAGAAACTTGATTCCTTTGAATCATCTCATTTGATCATTGTTTAACCTCAGTTATCACTATTATGACTTGCTGAGCTAGTTAGCTCACCCTTGCGATTCTTTTATATATTTTACAGTTGAAAAGAATATGGACGATAGTGAAGTTCCTCAGTCCAAAGTACGGGCTAAGGGTCCAGTTGAGTTGAATCGAGCTAGCAGAAGCCTCATGCGGTAGAGAGATAGTCAGATTGTAAGAATGATTTTAATATCAATTGTAAGTTAAATTAGTTGGGATTTGGTGCGTTGTAATAAAGGTTAAGATTGTGGCTTATTTTCATACTTTAACCTGTTGCGATCCGTGGTTATGTGAAACAGGGTCATTGCAATTAATATTTTATGTACAGGTTTATATATTGTGAATGTGTTGTGGACCCCAAACTTCTGACCCGGGTTTGGAGGGCGTCACAGGTTGGTATCAGAGCTACAGGTTATAAGTCACTGAAACAAGCCTAGATTGTAGGGATTGGGTAGAGGGTTAGGATTAGGAATAGGAAATAGAAAGATAAGACGTCGCGAGGATGAGTGCAATTATATAGTAAGTCTCCGGCACAGTTCGTATTGCGATTCGGGATTCTCAGCTTGCGACGTGATTTCCAGATAATGGCAATGGCAGATCCTGATTTCCCGATGTCATTTGATCGTTTGGAGCTTTCCGTTTGAGGATCGTCATCTTCTCTCAAATTGGATTTGTACCTTGTTCCTCCATCAGTATTAATGGCACTACCTTCTGTTATAACGGATGCACTTCTTCAAGCTATTCTACGCTATTTCTCCACCTTTTGATGCTAGATTACCTATTCAAGAATTTCCATCTGTTTATTCTTTTTTCACTGGACATTCAGCTGTGAGCGTATCTCTTTAGTTTACCCTACATCTTGTTCTATACCCCCAGTTTAGAACTTGTCCTATGAAGCGATTGTACCTACGAGGATGGATTCGAGAGCTACAGTAAATGGTGAGCGCTTGAGTTATTAATAAAGGTAAGACGAAGTTTAGAGAGGAGATTTAAGTGTTTTAGAGGATAGCTGTTATCGGGTTAAAAGAAGCCCTTAGTGACTAAGCCACCTGTGAATAATTATGGGATGAACTAGATGAATTTTGAAAGAGTAAGAGAGAAAAGTATAAACCTGGAATTTTTGTGAAATTAAATGATGATGATATGATAAATGCGATATGTAAAGTAGTGATGTGATATGATACGGGAAAATTTTGTTCTAAGAGATAGACTTGTTGACTATTAGATAGCCTGTTCTACTTAAATACTGTAACGATAATATATGGGAGCCTTGATGTGAAGCTACGAATAAGATAATGTGCAACAACAATTGAAGTTTTCTCGATTAAGGAAGGTAAGTGGACTCGATAAAGGAGAAAAGGTAGATCGAAGTGAACGAACCTTTATGTGATTGTTTTTTTTTTAAATTGGTATCTTGTTATAGGTCGGAACGACAACAACCAACTCATATAGTAAGAACAACCAGATTTGTGATTTTCAAAATTTTTAACAAGTTTTCGAAAAAGATTTTCCTTACAAAATTTCCAAAAGCCTTTTTGAATAAAATGATCTTTAAACATTGGTTGTTAAGTTACTACTTGAGTTTCTTGTTTGCTAGAAAACCCGGATTACCTGAAGAGATGCTGTTTCAAACCTAGTATTGCTAATTCCAAGAACGAAGTAACCTGCGATTATGAAGAAGATGATTATTCCTAACAGTAAGGTGCAAGTATTGTTTGATAAGATTAACAATAGAACCCGTGTATGGAGTAATTATTTATCTAGTTGCAGAGACCATTAGAGTTAAAGAATTCATTGATTTAAAAAGAGCATGGGCGTGATCGAAAGAGATTGAAAAGATTTCCAGACCCTTCCAAAAGAAAAAGATTATTAGCAAAAAGGATCGCTATGCTGAACAATTCATGGTTATTCCTAATTAAAAGAGGAATCTCGAAGTTACCAGGTAGGAACGCCATTATGATCAAATTGTTAAAGTATTATACGTAAAAGTGCGATGTTAAAGATGAAAAATTTAGCAAGTAAGAATTCATTATAATACTTGGTTGCGAAGACATTTCAGCGTACTTTCTAAAGTTGTTATATGACACAATTTGGATATGATCGAATAGGCTCGAGAGATGAATACAAATGAAACGTGGATGGTGACCAATGGTAGTGTTCTTGTCTTCAATATTACAGCGTATATTCCTTTTTGATTCTGAAATAAGTATGAACTTCTTTTCTTAAATAAACTCTTTGCTATGACATCGAAAAGGAGGATATTGCATTCCTTTCAAATTTAATTGTTTCCCTCGAGTTTTGCTTTCCGATTGGGACAAACAGTGTTATGGTGAGACACTTTGTCAGAATGACGAAAAGTCGGGTGGAACGCCACCTAATCATGTGCTGTATGCCATGTGGTATGAAAGACTGGCCATCTTAAGTACCAATGTGGTTGTCTCATTCATATTCAAATCCTTGTTTTTTTTTCTTTCTTTTCAACTCTAATTTTTATTGAATTGTGAATCCTTCTAGTCGTTTCATTGTACTGTCGTTCTATGTAAAAGGTTTTCAAACAGAAATCAACGTATCCTAATTAAGCGGACGAAGTTCCATCTACGCCTTATGCATGGGAAGGAAATAAGGGCACCTGGCGAGGATTGCAAATCACTAGCCCCAGTGAAGTATCTACTAAGAATCAAGGGAATCTACTCCAATAAGGAATACGTTTTTGAGGACGAGAATATGCGATTTTCCTAAGAAATATGTTGTTCAGAGTATGCACGTGATAACATGGATGATTATGATAAATACCTTATGCGTTAAAGTATTAAAAGATGTCAGAGAAACTTAATTGTTTATCTCTCAAGGTTTTGTTGATGACGAATTGTTCTGTTAAATTGATAAGATTATGATTAAAGGACTAGTAAGTCAAGGACGTGTAATTGTGACATAAGTGAATACCAATGATAGAATTGAGATTTCTGGCAATAAGTTGTAAAGAATTGATATCATGGGAGACAAGAGGACTTGACATTATTCTAAGGAATGGATTAACTATGGAAGCATGATGCCCAGACAAACCGTCATGATGAAGAGATAGTCCTGAAGACGTTAAATGAGAGTACGATGAGGTATAAAGGAAAACGGAGGGTTAAGAAATTGTTAATGATTACGGTGATCAAGATATGAGAATTATGGTGATTATGGGATACATAAAAGTCAGAAGCAAATAAAAATTTGAAGATTTAATAGCAATTAAGGAATTTCAAGATATGTTTTAGATGAGTTATCAATATTTCTTCCAGATAGAGAAAGGAAGCTCGTAATTGACTTAACGCCTGAGACGAAGCCAGTGACTACGGCCTTATCCAACATGGCACCAGTTACAATGAGAAAGTTAGCAAAGTAGACGCAAAAGATATTTGAAGAAGAAGTGTTTAGACCCAGCATATCCTACAAGGTGCACCGGTACTAATTGTGAATAAGAAAATGGAGGTATGAGATTATACGTCGACTAAAGAAAGCTCAACAAGTTTACTATCAAGAGTAAGTATCTGTTACCTCGAACTACTGATTTGTTGATCAAACAGAAGAAGTAAAGTATTTTCTAAAAAAAAATTGATTTAAGATTTGGGCGTTACTAATTGGAGATTGAACCTATGGACATAATCTTTAAGGAATATCTGGATGAGTTGTAATTATGTTACTTAAAGTCAACAGAAGGACCATGCGAAGCATTTAATGACAATTGGGGAGTCGAAGAAGAAAGATGTTGCATGAAAAGTTTACAAGGTGAAAGTCTTGATGGTAGGAAGCATGAATAGTCAGAGAGGAGGAGACCAAAGGAGATCCAGCAGAAATTAAGTCACTATGAATAAAGAAAGATCAAAAGCACCAACAAATGTAAGAAGTTTCACCATGGACCGGCTATACTGAAAATTTGTACAAGATTTCTTGAAAATTGCAATACCTTTGACGAAGCTAATTTGGAAAAGCAATAAGTAAGGATGAAATGGAGAAGGGTGAAGAAGGTTTTGTGGAGTTAAATGAAGGAATGGTTATAGTACCTGCTTTATCACTTTGAAGGTATCAAGGGAATTTGGTAGTTTATAGTGATGCTTCTCATTAGGGAATAGGATATATGTTGATGCAGCACAATAGAGTTAGTGTATATGCATCCAGACAACCGAAACCTTATGAGCAGAAGTATCCTACTCATAATGTGGGATTAACAGTGATAATATTCACTTTGAAGGATTGAGAAATATGATACGTATGGAGAAAGGTGTAGGATCTATACGGGCCATAAGAGGTTGAAGTATGTATTCACAAGGAAAAGCAAAGATAAAGGAAAGCAATAACGGACATAGAATCTATACCGAAAGAATTTTCTAGGGAATTTTAGAAGTTAGAATTGGAAGTCGGAGGTTATAATCCAAAAGAAGCAAGGATGGATAGTATGACCTTTCAGTTGAAATGTTAAGGAAAAAAAATAAGGAGATGTCAAGAGAAGATAACAGATCATGAGGTTAGCAGTAAGTAAGAGGAAATCCATACGCTCAGGAGGACGATTATGATATTCTTAGGTTTTCTTCCAGCACTTGGATGCTACAAGTAGAGAAATTAAGAAATGAGATTCCACGGGAAATTCACAATATAAAGTATTTAATTAATTGAAGAAGTGTCAAGATATACGGAAATTTAAAGAAAAATAGTGATAACCAGGTATAAGAAGAGAATTTCAAAATATACTGGGAAGTATTAGACATGTCAAAGAATTAAGACAAAGTATCGGAAGCCTAGTGAATAAGGAAGACCAAGGAATGGTTTTACAAGAAGCAAATTGTAAAATGTATCAGTGATGTTGCTGGAGAAAAGAAATGAAAAAATGAGTTTATGTACTGATTACCGGGAGTTTAAAAAAACAATGAATAAGAAGAAGTGAGACCATATAAAGAATTGATTACTTATAAGACCTAATTTAAGAAGTGTATTACGTATTGAGAAGTAACTTAAGATCTGATCTGAGAAAATATTAGAGATTACGATTAAGATGAGTTTAGAGCATTGCAAGCTCTGATGACATTATGTGAAATGACAAGTGTATCAGATGGCTATAAAGAATTAAGAAATGTGGTGTATAAGAAGTATTTGGATAAGTAAACTGTATTTATTGGTAACATCCTCAGCTACTCAAGGAATAAGAGAGTCTGCGTGGGATGCCCAAGGATTTTTCTCTAAAAAATCAGAAGGAAAATAACTATACGTTGAGTTCTCAAGTATGAAATTTGATCGAGGTTAACAAAAGCTTTTAATTAATCCATTAACGACTACCTAAACAAAGCCGTATGGTAACAGATGCCTTGTGCAGAAAGGAAGTGATTCATGAAATATAAGATATATTGAGAAGTTGAGTTTTAGGGAAAAAAAAACTGAAATGATCATTTATCATCAATATCAGCTTTAGAATGCCACCTTACACAGCCTTATGTGAACGCAGGTGTAGGTCCCCATTTTATTGAGATAAAGTGGAAGAAAGAAAGTTGTCATATTCTAAGTTAATTCGGCACACCAAGGGCGTAGTGATATTGAGTGAAGCAGTTCAGAGTAGACAAAGAAAGAAGGCGGAATTGTATCGAGAAAGTATGAGTATAGAAATAGGACCAGTAGTGGTAGTATAAGTTTCATCTTGAAAGAGATTGAATAAGGTTGGGTAGAAGGGACAAGCTAAGTCCTAAAATTTTTGAACCATTCGAGGTATTGATAAATATAGATAAAGTTGTTCATAAATGATATGACCGTCACACCCATGTGTACACCTATTGTATTTTACTTGTCAATATTAAAGTGATAAATATTGGGTTTGAATCAAGTAATTGATCAGGAGCCAATGAGGCTATTGTCCAAGTTCTTCTGCATATAGTAATCAATCCAAATTCTTGGTCGCTAAAGGCAAGTCCTTGGAAATGAGTGCATACCTAGTGTGAGTACGTTTGAACCCTCGAGTAGAAGGATCTATTTAGAAATTTGAGTCAGATATGCTTGACAAATATCCTCACTTAATTAGTTAGACCAGATTCTGAGGACAGAATCTTTTTAAGGGAGGAAGGATATAACGACTCGTGTATTTTTGAATTATTTAAATGTGTGATTATTATGGAAATTATTAAATAAAATATGTGTATTGGTTTTGACCGCTACGAGTTATTTGATTATTATCTAGATGTGATTTATGGTGTACCGGATTGTCCGCACGATTAATTATGGGATCGTATTAAATTGTTTTCACTTTCAAAAGTGGATCTAGTGCAAATTTATTTGCATAAATATTGGGAACGTTTCTAAAATTGTTTTTATGATTTTATAATTACAATAATTATTTTTAGGATTTTATAAAATTGAGAAACCAATATTTTATTAATTATTTATCTTTAAATGGTTTTCTAAATGCTTTTATTTATAAAATCCATATTTAATGTTAGAATTCTTCAAAAACTAGGAAACTCATATTTATTTAAGTTTGAAATATTCCGAGAATTTTAAAATTATTTTGGAAATTTTCGGGATTAATTTCACCCGCGCATTGTTTAGGATATTTGTTAAAAGCGGATATAAATTGCATTTCAAAAATTATTCTAAAATTACAAAATTTATGTTCTTATTTACTTCGGGATATTTATGATATTTTAAGACTATTTTTGTAATTTTATGGGCTTATTTTATGTGCTGCTTGGCTCTATAAATTTGCAAATTAGCGAAACAGAAAGAGGATGGTGGTACGATTTATTAACACGTGTCCTGATACAAAACACGTGTTGTGTAATTAGAAGGGACACGAATTGTTTACTGTCTTATTCACTTCTTCCAATCTCAATTACAATCTCTCTCTCTACAATTTTTTTTTCTTGAATTCATTCTCTTTTCTCTCTTTATTTGTTTCTTGACTCTCTATGTTGCTCTCCTCTCTTCGGTTGCTCCCCTGTGTGTGTGGTAATCTCTCTTCCTCGCTGTGCATGTTTTTCGGCCGCTGTTATCCTCATTTTCCGGCCAAAAGCCGTGTGTGCGAGTGGTAGGTGTGTGCGTATTGTGTATACATCTGTGTGTGTTGAGTCTCTCGTGTCTTTCTGTGTGCCGCCCTGTTCTTCTCCTCCGGCCACCTTGATGCCGCCTGTGTTTTTCCGGTGAGGTGTCAACGGTGGTGGCGAGTGTTATGTATATATCTATATGTTGTGTGTGTAAGACTGTCTGTGTGGGTGTGAAGTGTACGTGAGTGTATGCGTTGGTGTGTAGCGGTGTGGCCGTGTTTTGGCCGCGGTGGTGGCTGTATTGCTTCGGTTCCTCCTCATGTTGTTTGTTGGGCTGAATTATTGCCCCTGTTACTTTGGGCTTGGCAGCGTTGGGCCTTTTTGGTGTTGTTGGATTAAATGTTGGTATAATTCCTTTTTATTGCAGGAATTAATTGAGTAAAATTAATGATATTAAATATTTCATACAGGAAAATTATTAATCGGTGAATATTCGTGTTGGAAACCCAGTTTATAGGGTACCCGCGAATTTTTACCGCCATCGGCGATGAGCTTCGGCGAGCCGACGGTGGGCTATGATGAACGTTTCTGAGCCCTACAATTTAAAATATAAGAGAACGGATAATAATTAATTATCTAAAAAGTTGTATCATTAATTGAATGGTGATGGTGATTGTTGGATTGTATGATTGGTTGTGAATGGACGTCGAATTATTCGACGGGTAGGCCGATAATCAGAAAGGGTGCTGCCCGAATTTTTGGGAATTTAATTCGAAAATGCGGGACGTACCCCGTAATTATCGGAACGTCGAACCAGTATAAATAAGTATATACATGTATCTTGTGCGAAACCTGATTGTATGTTGTAATGAATGTTCTGTCAAAACACAGTAACCCTAATTTTGAAAAATGACGAGTATACGTATTTTCTGAAAATGAACACTGGATCGATTTCGAGAGTGTGAACCCTAATTGTTATCTGTGTTATTCTAATATGAATAATTACGAGTCGGGTTTGAATATCGTTAGGTAAGAATTAGTATCGAGGATATGTCAAGCATACCTAGACGTCTAATGTAGGGTGTTTCGACCCTGTAGGTTATAGTCGGGAACCTGAAAGTGGACGATGGACTAAAGATAACCTAATGGTCAGTTCACGAGCTCAATAGAGTTTCAACAGAAAGACCTAAGTGTCGAAGTCGAAATTCAATGGAAGCTAGGGGTTGGACGTTAGAACCTGAGCAGCAAAATCGGCTCAGAATGGATCAGTAATAGTTGTAAAGCCTTGTAAGGCAAGTATTTCTGAACTTTTCTTCAAGACATATTACCAATGTTTTCGAACTGTTTCATAACATGTCGCTATTACTAAACATAACTCCTGTTTTATAATGCAAGTATTTTAAACCACTTACCCTTGAACCCTGATTCTTTCTTGATCTTGAGTTGTAGGCCTTATTCTTGGTAAACCATCCTTTGTTGATCCTCAGATATCAAATCACACCAATATGATACTACTCCCTAAAAGTATAACTACCGAGCACCAAACACTGAAACAAAATTCTTTGAAAACACAGAAACTTTTATACTGCAACCATTCTTTACAACATCAAAGAACTATACCTTGAAAAAAAATCATTTCTGACCTAATACCGGATGCTGGTACAAATTGAAAACCATTTCTTATACATACCCTGAAATTCCCTTGAGATATCTATAAGCTTCCTTTTGCTTTTATTCAAGTGTTTAACTATCGTTGATTATGAACTTGTTTTATTGAATTATATCGTTTATCATATTGAACTGCTTTAGGATTGGATAGTTTTTATATATGCGGACCAGATTCGTGGTCAGACCATACCAATGGTCAAGTTAGGCCAATGTGTGCCTTAGATCCAGTAATTAGAGCAGTGTTGTGTGCTTGCTCGGGGTTAGTGCGTGACTGATCAGCAGCCTAACCTTGGTTTTTAAAACTTAAAATGAATATCCAATTCTAATGATGAGTTAAAAAGAAACTTGATTCCTTTGAATCATCTCATTTGATCATTGTTTAACCTCAGTTATCACTATTATGACTTGCTGAGCTAGTTAGCTCACCCTTGCGATTCTTTTATATATTTTACAGTTGAAAAGAATATGGACAATAGTGAAGTTCCTCAGTCCAAAGTACGGGCTAAGGGTCCAGTTGAGTTGAATCGAGCTAGCAGAAGCCTCATGCGGTAGAGAGATAGTCAGATTGTAAGAATGATTTTAATATGTTCATCTTTCTCGGTATTAATCTCTTATCTATTTGTTGGCTTTCTGCCTTCATTCATCACTTTTTCTGGCATAATATGTTCTTTTCCAATAATCCGGGCTGTATTGCAATCTCAAACAGCTTTTCGATACCGGCTCCGGTAACCTTCACTTCTATTTCCATTTTCTCAAAATCTCTTATCAACTCTCCCAAAGACATTATCATCTTGAGTCTCTCCTTTACACTAAGGGCATTAGCCACCATTTTGGATTTCCCTGGATGATAAAGAATGTCATAATCGTAATCCTTGATTAGCTCTAATCACCTCCTCTGGCGCATATTGAGCTCTTCCTGCGTGAAATGTACTAGAGCACTTATGGCTAATGTAAATCTCGCACTTCTCTCCATACAAGTAGTGCTTCAAATCTTTAGCGCAAAACTATTGCCACGAGCCCAAGCTCATGGGTGGGGATATCGAATTTTATATTCCCTTAATTGTCTTGACGCGTACGCGATTACCTTGTTGTGCTGTATAAGAAGCACCCTAATTCCTTATACGAAGCGTCACTATACATCCCAAAATCTACTTTTCCATCCGGCAACGCCAACATAGGGGTCGTCACCAACCTTTGCTTCAGTTCTTAAAAGCTTTTCTCGCATTTCTCTGTCCATTCAAACTTTTCAGTCTTATGAGTAAGCCGCGTTAAAGGGCTACTATCTTTACAAACTTGAACGAACCTCCGGTAGTGACCGGCCAATCCTACCTCTAGTAGTTCCCTAACCATGGTCATCAATTCCTCAGTGGTCCTTTATTCATTCTTGTCAGGATCCTCCCCAGCAACAATCCCTTCTAGGATAACATCCTCAACCGCTATATCCTCAATATGAACATCATCCGGTCCTGCGTTAGGACGCTCTATCGGATCCACAATCCGATCTCCAATTAGTAATACAACATCATCGCGTTGTTGCACCTCAACCTCAGGGTTCGGAGTCCCGCTACCATATACGATAATGAACCACGCTTCTATCACGATATTTATAAGGGTCCTCATAAGGGTTTTAATTGTCAGTACTACGCTAGGTAGTCCGACTATGAACTTGGCAAGAATTCTTATTATCTTAGTGAACTTATTATCTTAACGCCACATCATCTCTAAGGTTTATAACGCTTGGCTCTGATACCATTTCTGTAACACCCCCAAATCCGGGGTCGGGGATTCGGGTTGTCACGAGTTCCATTTCACTTATCAATACTTAATCTTAACAGTCAACCAACTACTGCGTACTGTGACCCCACAATATACACACACACCACAAGTTATAGTCTCAGAGATGAATACCAAAAATAACACAAGTCATTTTATTCCACAATTATAAGTCATTACACCTCAAAAGGGTTTCTGAATAAATTTATATATTCTTTGCCATTATTACAATTCATAATATACATAAGTATGGTACATCAATAGTTGAAAACCTAGCCTATTGGTAGTTCCTACCTCAGCTACGGTGGCATCAACGCCTACAGGAAACTGCCGAACGTTTCCTATCCACTCGCGATTGGGAGTTTGATCCTGTTCATCTTGTCTATCTGTTATTGTGTGATGAAAGAAGAAAGCAAGGGTGAGCAACAAGCCCACCGAAATAATATGTATAATAATTAACAATATATGAGCATTCTCATAGTACCCAAGATCTTGATTAAGAAGAAATGAACCAAGTTGATATCTTAACGCGACCAAGTCGCAAATTATTCAGTATATACATACATACATATATACTTTTCATAATCTTTGAAATCCTCTGACATGTATAATATACACAGAGTTCCAGTTTATAACTGTATAAAAATATCGTTGCAAGGTGATCTACCACCGTTGAATATTACTTGAACTACCACCGTTCAAGTTATAATTAGTTTCAAAAGTTCATCACACTTATGAGACTACAAGATAACACTTGAATAGATTCAATCTTTGAAATATTATTATAAATAATGAAGTTACGAGATACTTCATTAAGTCCTGATATATATATACACACCTATATATATATATATACATTTCATACACTCCTTGAAAACCTCTGTTATGAAAATTATAAACAGAGTTATAATATCCAATGAATTTGGAAAGGAGAAAACCTTGGCATAAACCTGATATCTTGCTGATCAGGCAAAGATACCAATAAGTAACATTTTCTACTAGTAGATGGACGAATTCCCCACTGGTCATCACCCTGGCCGCAATAGGACCTTATGCTGGACTGCCACTCAGCCACTTACGCATTTGATGGACTCCAACTGAGCCACTTACACTTTCATGGACGCCCACTGAGCCCATGTTGCTTATGCCGGCTCAATAGATGGACTTACTTCCCGAACGTTGGGCAAGTAATCAATTCATTTATCAAAACAACAATCTCGTTGCGAATATAAAATACACCACAGAGCCGGATCCTTTAAATCCCCTTTGAAAGGAAGATCTTAAATATAAAAAAAATGAGTTTTGGGATCCGCTCTAACTTTTAAAAATCATTTTGAAGACTCGAAACATTTTTAAGAATGTTTGGAGTACTGCTGATTTATTAAAATAAATCAGTCCTAATATATTAGAAAATATCTGAATATTATTATTTAAATAATATTCCCATAAAGAATAATCTTTATAAAAATAATTGAAGTAGAAGTTGTAAAACTTATACTTGAAATGAATATTAAATAACCAAAGATATACTTATACGAAAGTAATATCATTATTTGAATAATCAAAAATAAGTTTGATTATCGAAACATTATTTTTTAATAAAATAAAGAATATTACTTAGTAAATAATCGGAGTCATAAGTCCTCAAATGAATATTCAAAGTAATATTCATTAATAAAATAAACGGAGTCATATGTCATCGAATGAATATTCAAAGTAATATTCATTAATAAAATAAACGGAGTCATATGTCCTCGAATGAATATTCAAAGTAATATTCATTACTAAAATAAACGGAGTCATATGTCCTCGAATGAATATTCAAAGTAATATTCATTAATAAAATAAACAGAGTCGTATGTCCTCGAATGAATATTCAAACTAATATTCATTAAATAAAATAAAGTTATCGAATAAACCTTATTCGATTAATAGTTTTTAAAACTATATCAATATATATATATATTATATTCGGGAACATCGACTCCCGGTTTAGAAAAATGTTCACCTTTGGGTCCCCTATACTAAGGGTATACGCAACTACTGCTTATCTCTAGGATAGGTATTATGCAACTATAAGCATTGAAATCAACATATAGATAACCAGATTACGAAACAGACATACATATATATACCATCTCAGCATGCTTCAATGTATCGCAAAATTTTCTAATTAACCAACATGCATCTATCACAAGATAATGCATATACATATATACATCACCACAACAGTATAACAGGTAGAAAACTTGCCTGAGTGCTCCCGGATAGACTTAAGCTTAGAGTGGGTCTGATAACCTATGAACAACAACATAAGTTGGAATTGAGCCCCGGTCACTTAAGAAACTAGACTTTAACCAATTGAACCCTAACGTTCGCTTATGGTCACTCTTACGCTTAACGAATCACCGAAGTCGTTCGAGTACCATCGGCTCCACCATTTTTAATAAATTAACCATTAAGAGTTTTAAGGAGATTCTTTCGCGAGTACCTTACCAACTGCCTAATCCACTTAACATAATTGTTTAATATCCCAATTATTCATTTAAAGTCCTTAACCAAGGTTTCAAAGTAAGGCGAGGGGTAATGGTTCGTTCGCGAAACGCTGTTACTTAAAACGGTCGTTTCTCCTAAACCGTACATCGGATTCAAACGAACCACATATCAAAACGAAGCTCGTAACATGAACTATCTAGTTATGGCAATGGTCGAAACCTAACAGTGAGTCATCGGGTCCTGATGTTAAGAACAAAAACAGTCTAAAGTAAATCAGACATTACGACGGCTATGTTTACGCGATTACCAATTTTTATCCTACTCCAAATCAACCACAAACCAACCACAATTCAACCATACAACCAAACTCCATCCATACCTCACTACAACAGCCCCAACACCTCAAGTTTTTCCAATTTACACTACTTCCCAATCATGAACTAAAAGCTTACATAAGTTCTTTAACTAATCAACAAGATTTACAACTCCAAACACATCACAAAACCAACACATCTCTAAATACACCATAATCAAGCTTCTCATGAACCATTCCAAACACAAAAACTCTAAATATACAAAAGTAGGGCTAGGGTATGAGATTATACCTTCCTTGGTGAGTAAAAGTAACTAAGGAGCTTGGAAGCACCCTTGAAAGTCCTTACCAAAGCTTAATCTAAATAAAAACTCAAGAACAAAATTTCAAGTTCTTGAAAAACACTATTCACCAAGAACTTTGATGAATTGATTAGCTATGTTAAACATGGAATCTTGAGCTTAAACTTATGGCTCATCTAAGTTATGAATTATGGAAGCTAAAGAAACAAACCTCTTGAATTATGAAGGTGTGTAGCTTGATTTTTGAAATTTTTCCTTTGCTTTTCATGGAAAAGCCGAGAGCAATAGATGGGGGAAGAAGAGAAATGAGTTTGTTTTGGTTGCTTTTGATTTTGGTGTTTGTGAAATGAATACTTGGTGGAGATTGCTTTGTTAAAGTGATGACATCACTTGGATGACCTCACCTCCAAGCCACATGTTTTTCCCTTAAGGTTTGATGATGTCACCTTCTCTTTTAACCACTTGTTTTAGCTTTTCTTGGAAGCTTCCTTCCCATTCTACTTGTATGTGCTTGTCCCTTGGTCGTTTATTTGTTTTTCGGTTCGCTTAACTCTGTTCTCTTTCGTTGTTTGAGGGATCACATCCGGGATCTTATTATTTGGGTTCCCCTAAATCTTTCTCAAGATCTTATAATCCTTTAATGATCCTCTCTTATAATCCTTGAATTTAAATCCCTTTAACCATGTTACCTTATACTCAATTCTTTCGGTATCTGGTGGAGTTTCGGGAAAAATCAAAGTGTTCGGATTTGGATTCTGACGATCTTTACATACACTTATATACCACATAGAGTACTAATAATATCTCAGAAGATCAATAAAAGAACCCCTACATAGTGTGGTATGAAAAGTTTTCTTATTCAACATAATAGGCAAAATTACTATTCATAAGGGTTTCAAAAATTCCAAAAAAATTGGGGTTATTACATTATGTCTACTAGAATTTTAGCCATAAATTAAGAGAAATTTGATGATAACAAAACACTTTATGAATACAAAATGAAATACAGTAGATTAAAATTTCAAGTGTTGCAGTTTATTGAAAATTCTCACAAAGAAAGATTTGTAGAGTGTCTTACAGATCATTTTCAAGGTGCTCCTCTAGACTGAGAAAATTAAGATCATTTCCTTTATTGTCTTGGCTTCTTTCCTAGCTACACATTATTTTCCTCAATTTGATTTCGAAGTTGTCTGAAGAATTCAGATTCATTCTCATTTTCTGATCCGGCTTTTCTTGCATCTCCATAAGAATTTCATTGCTTGCAATATTTGGCCGATCTTCCAATCTGAAAAATCTTCTAATGTTCTTTTTATCCTTTAACTCTATAATCCAGTATGGCCTCAAATGCACCCTATCTCCAGTGAAGGGAATAGTCAATACTCTTGGGAGTGCATTTGGTCCTCTCCAGCTATTTCTTATCTCCTCAATCTTGTTTAGTACCATTTTCTTGGCTACTATGTTAAATCCAAAGTTTTTCTTGATTGAGGAGAAGACAGTCAGTAAAGTTGTATAACCTTCATTCAGAATACTATAAAGTGGCCATGTAAATTCTTTACCACCCTTACACCTGAAGACTAGTCTCTCTGGAAGGTGCTTGTAGGCATAAATAAATATGACTTTTTCAAGCTCATCCAGATAGAGATTTATGTCTGAAAGTTCTTTGATATCACATATGAAGAGTTGATCTCATTTATTGACAGTAGGTTTGGGTTTGGCCACTTGCTTGGATTTGAGCTTGGTAGGTTTGACTGTTTTGACTACTCTTTCTTTTGTTTTCCTTTGTTTGGCAAAGATGGGAAGGTTTAGATCGGAAAGAGGCAAGCTATCCCAATCTATAGGCTCATCCTTTGGAACAACATGATCATCATAAAAGGTGATGTTAGGATCAACCTTGAACTCAGCTTCCTTCACAGTAGGTATGGTTGATTGGCTTGTGGTTGTAGATTGGACTCGCATGTAGTCTTCCTTATCTTCATCAAAATCAATCTTCCTTTTTGCATGGATCTTGTATCTAAATTTTCTTTTTATCTGCTTTGGTTCTTCTTTCTTTCCTTCATCCAGATTCTCAGTTGATAAAATAGTTTATGTGATTGCAGGCTTCTTACCTTGGTTCTTGGCTTCTAAAGCAACTTGCTTTTGTTATTGTTTGAGCCTCACCTTTTCCTCTTTCTTAACAGCTGTAAATTGTGGATGCCCATCCACTACACATATCAGTTTACCATTTCTATAGATTTTACCAATCCTTTTCTTTAGCACTGAGTCTCTAGGATCTTTGAAGAAAGTTAGGGACCTTCCAAGAAGCTTCTTTTCATCTAGCCTAAGGGTTTCATATGATAGGTCCAGTGGATTTTCTTCTAAATTCTTTGGATAATTCCTTTTTGGCTTGAAAATCACACTGGCCTTTGAAGACTTGATTGTTGAGGGTTGACCCCTTTCTAAGTTCCCTAGGCTCATCTCATTGATTGAAATTTGTCTCAATTGAGAGAAGTAAGAAAAGACCTTTTCTTGCTTCTGAATTAGACCAAACTTTTTCTGAATTTCTTCATCAATTTTCTTCCACTTATCATCCAGCTCTTTCTCAGCTGCTGCTATATCAATCCTTTTCAGTTTGTCATTTGATTCCAGTTTTGCTTCTGCTAGAATGATTATATCAATTTTATCCATAGCTGGTGGCTTAGTGAAGGCAACTGTTGGCACAATCGTTTTACTGAGTTGAATTTTAAGCATTTTCTGCCCCTCACTTGTTGACTCCTCCTGGCTTACTGGGATGATAGAGTCTTTCTCCCCCTTTTTGTTAGCATCAAGTTGAGTAGAGGTAGGGAGTTGTGCAGTCACTAACTGTTGGAGAAGACTTGTTTGAGCTTCCTGATTTACAAGTATCTTGGCCACTGACTTCTCCATATTTGTCAGTCTAGAGTCCATGGCCTCAACCTTCCTATTCAAATTAGCTTCCTTTCTGAGCTTTTGAGCTATTTCAGTCTTGCTGGTGCCTGAAAGCCTAACATCCAACCTTGCTACAAAGTCTTGTTTGACTTCAGAAATTTCATGCTTGATGGCATCCACATTCTGACTTTGTTGGAGAGCTTGAATCTTATGCAATTGTAGAGATTCCAGGTGGGCTGAAAGTAGTCTTTTAGTTCTAGCATTTGTGGGTGCTTGAATTTTTGTTTGGGTGTCATAAATAAGCTTGAATAGTGTGGATTGGAGATGTTGATATGAGCATTCATCGTGTAGCATCCGTGATGGAGTTTTTGCATCTCCCCATATGCTCATGCTTTCATCCTCATCATCCTCACCATCATCCCCAAATGAGTCTTCAGCCAATTCAAAGTCATTACCATATGTGGAGGGCATGGCAGTTATAGCATCCTTTGCTCTTTGCATAGAAGCAGTAGTGTGCACCAGGTTCAAAGTCTTCTCAGCATCCTCATTTCCCTGTCCTGCTAATATTTGATATGTTGGAAAAGGATGAGTAAATATCTCAGCATCCAAAGAGATAGAATCGATTACAACTTGATATTCTTGCTGAAATAGTCTCTATTTTTCTGCATCACTGACATTCATTAACTCACTAGCAATGGTTTCCATCCTTATCTCTCATGTACCTGCTTTTCTCTCATAATCTCTCTGTTTTTGCATCAAGGGCTCCCATTGGCTTCCCACCCTCACACCTTCACCTTCACCTACTAAGGTGGAACTCCCCTCACTCACTTTTGCCAAGATGGAAAAAATAGCTTGCATGTTTTCACTCTTTTCCTCTCCTTTTGCCTGAGAGCAACTCAGCCTCTCACTCAATTCACTCCCTTCCCTCAGTCCTAAGAGTGATTGTACAACTACTAGATCATCTGTACTTGTAACAATTATTAAAGTTTGAAGTGGTGCAGTGATTTTCAACGGATGACGAACATCGGTCGAAATAGTAGTTGAGAGTTTCAACGGATGACTGCTGTTAAGCACATCCGTCGAGATATAATTACTTGTCAACGGATGAACAATATCCGTCGAAATAGTGGAAATGAAAGAGTTTGAAGTGGAGACTACTGTTGAATCTGTGGTGATTGATTTGAGATGTTGCACATATAGAACATTCACTTGTTCAGGCTTTAGAATAACTTACCCCAACCAGAGTACTATAACTAAACAAATCGACTGCTGGCAAGATTCCTCTGTGCAAATGCCAAAAAACAGCACCAGGAATGTTAGTAATAGAACAGAAACATTTCACTATCACACATAATTCAGAACATGAATTGCTTTCACTTTCAGATTATACTGATTATCGATGTTTAATGGAAAACCCATATAATGACATCATAGCCTTCTAATATTACTCTATAAATATTCAAAAGTCGAGTCCCCCATCATATCAAACAAAACCTACGTGAGAGAGTTGCCTTTGAAAATAATTGGAGGAGCAATTGTAGCCAAATAGCAGAAGGCAATGTGAAACTGCACCGATAAACAAAATTAGCAGAGTCCCCAAAAAGAAATGTGACCACGAAAACAAAAGCAGAAAAGTGCTTACCACATAAGTCAAAAAGAACCAGCCAAACTTTAGAGCACTAACAGTCCTGTCAAAAAAATGACTGAAAGATTAAGTGACAAAATATTATGCATATGCTTCGAATGGAAAGAACTATCTAAATTTACAATCTTAGTTAAAGAAGATCTCACATTAAAATAATTACATTTCCAAAATAAAGTATCTATTGTCAATCATCCTCATGATGAGAAGCATTTTTATAAAAAGCAATGTTTGAAGTCGGGCACTTCAAATTTCGTAGAAAAAAGTTCCATGGTCCACATGTCACCTTCTCCACAATTTAGGTATAGCTTACAAAAGAACTTACGAAATTCTTTTGTAAGCTATACACACTCATTATTTTCCCTGGTCCACATGTCACCTTCTCTACTAACACCTGTTGACTTCCATCTCCTAACGATACACAATCATCACCATTCTTGATGTTAGAGTCCCTGATTGTCACTCCATTCGACCGTCCTATGTGAATTCCATCAGTGTTCAAATTGTTTCAGGTGAAACGATGGTAATGCGGCTAAATCAAGTTCTGACAACTTAGTACATTCATATGAAACAACTTGCTATCGCGGGAGGTCATATGTTGAATGATGGAATTCCTTAGACTGTTGAATCTAATGTTCTGCTCAACTTTCACAACAGAAGACCAATGCGAAATTTTCTGAACCTTAATATATATAAGTGAGTCAATCCAAGAGTATTATGATGGCTGGCTCCATTTCATTTGATTTAAATGGCAAGAACATTAGGTTTTGACGAGAAAAATATGAAATACCTTTAATTTCATATGCAATTGCAGCGTGAGGCATCTCAGTGAATACTTAACACTCAGTAAAGGATCCTTCTAAATGGTACAAAATTAAAAGAATGAAATGTCCTAAAAGACTAGATGACCTTGGATACAATGGCAATTGAGTATGTATTAAAAGGAACTAAGTAATCAGTAGTATTGATTAGTTAGAAAGAATAAAAACAAGTAAAAATGGAGGGGGGAGACCATTTGAGATTGGTTATCAGCTTCTAAATCAACAACAATATCCTTGAACATAAGCATAATTTTACGAATGTCCTGAAATAATTAGGGGTTTGAAAGTAAAAATAAAATAAAAGAAAAAAGGGGTAGAGGAGAATACATACAGAAATGAGAGATTGATTATCGGACTCAAGAATCATTGCCACGCTATTCATTCTCGATGCCATTTTCCAAACCTTACAAGACTCTTCTTCTCGTTTAAATTTGAAAATCCCTACATACACACCTGCTTCTTGCTGTCTAATTTTGGATGCTCATGGTATCGATTTTGACCTCGATTCGGAGCCCCAATTCAACGACCCAACACCCAACCCAGTTATTATGCAGCCCCCATCAGACCCGGTTAAAAATTTCCCTAAATTTGACAATGGCGATGATTTTCAATTACCGGGTCCTAACCCAAATACCTGCCCCACTTTGAAGCGCCTCCGTCGTGGCCCCAACAATGATGATTATATTAGTTTATGCGGCGCTTTAACAAAAACCTGATATGGGGTACAAAAACCCAAAACCCTTCCAACCCATTGCTCGAATATGTGACTGATAGAGAGGGGAGAGAGAGGAAGAGGAAGAGAGGGAAAACATAATTGACCCTAAACAATTCTATTACAACGCAGCATATCCTCTTACAATAGATATCAATAGCAACATATTTTGATCACTATAGTAACATGAGGTATGGGGTTTAGAAACCCATGTGAATAGGTAGGTATGAGCTAAATCAAACTCTTGGTTATCATTTTCATTATTTTCTCTAGTTTTTCTTTTTAACTAAAGTATAATTCTTTTTTTAGCTCTAATTTTAATATTGATGAATAAAAAATGTGAATGTATATTTAATTTTCTTAAATACTATGTAAAAATATTTATAAACTCATATTTTAATAAGAAAAATTATCAAAAATACTAGCTTTTTTTATTTATTTCTTTTTGCAATTTTACTATCCTCTAATTTTTTTGGCAAAAATATAGAATCAACCAAAATCAAGCAGACATACAATTAGTTGAATCAAGTTTTTTTTTGTTGCATTTGAGGTTACATGGAGTGACATAAATTCGTCGAAAATTGCATCTAATTGAATCAAGTTGCATTAACAAGTATTTTCGTAAAAAAATTGGAAAATAGCATTTTTTTTAAATAAAAAAGTATTTTTGCAATTTTTTTAAAAAATTATAGTATATTTGTAAAAATATCTTTAGCCTTAGGTATTTTTCAAAAAAATTATATTTTTAGCCTTACTAATTATGATTGTCAAGTGATCGTGTATAATTTTAGATTTTAATAATAAAATAATGAATTAATAAAAAATAATAATTAAATGTCTTTTGATTGTTGATTCCAATTAATTTATCAAAGAGATATATTTTTATCATATTTTGAACCAAACAGGTGATATCAAGTATCAAGTTCCAAACCCATACCAGCTTAACCCGATTCCTGATTCCAACCCGATACCACTCAACGAACCGAACGACCCCTACGTGTGTTGTAATAGACCTTAGAATTTCTTTCAGAAATGTGGGCTTCATATGTGGGACCCATACGTGGGGCCCATCTGTGAGGCCCAAATGTGGGGCCATCTATTGGGCCCATATGTGGGCCCACCTGGGGACCCAGTTATTTACCTATGGCAACACACCTATAACAACATCTTTTATGTTACAAAATGTTACTTATCTACAACAAATTTAGTAACATCTACAATATAGTTTGAGCCTAAAAAATAATTGAAATACACCTCCTGAATATTATATTTCCCAAAATAAATACCAAGCAATTCCAAGGAATTTTCATTCATACAACTAGTCATAGACATCAAACCACATCAACTAACAAGAATATATTGCTTAAGCATACAAGTCTTCCGAATAACTTAAAGCGTAATCTACTACAAAGCACGGTCTTTTTGTAACCAACCACATAATATCTTAAGCTGGATAGCAAAAGCTTAACTAGGAGTACCACCAGCTCCTGTGTCTCTTGAATAGGAGTAATTTTGTGGTGCCCTCCAAACCCGGGTCAGAAGTTTGGGGTCCACACAACCACCTTATTACTAACCTGCTTATAACAATGATAAAGATAATAATAATATGCAGTGACCCTACTTACCAACTACCACGGACCGCAACAGGTTAAAGTATGCACACAAGCCAAACACACACTTATATTATAAACCGTTCAAATCCCAACTATTCCAACTCAACACTAAACATTATTACAAACTTTTACAAACACAAATTATCCCAAAAGAAGCCTACTAGCTTAGCTCGATCAACCTGAACCCTTAGCTCTCGCGTTGGACTGGGGATCCTCGTTACCAACCTGTTCCTTCTTAACTGGAAAAGAACATAAACAACATCGCACAAATGAGCTAACTAGCTCAACAAGTCACAATGACAAAACTGAGAATAATGATCATCAGGTGAAAATGGTTACGATATCAAGTGAACAATGAATTATGATTTAGAATTGGATATTATATTTTCATTTAAAAAAAACAATGTTAGGCTGCAGATCAGTAAAGCACTAACCCCGAGCAAAGCACACAACACTGCTCTAACTACTGGATCCAAGGCACACATTGGCCAAACTTGACCATTATATGGTCTGCCACGAATCTGGTCCACAATTTTATAAAAACAATCCAATTCTACCATAATAACAGGATATGAAGTAATAAACAATAAATAGGATCATTAACAACATTGGACGTTCAATAATGAAAATGGTTTCAATCTGCACAAAGATCAATACTGAAAGAATTGGATAACAAAAGAATCAGTGTTTCAGGGTTTCAAGGATTTGGCCTTTCAAAACATAAGATATAATGGTTTGAGTGTGTAAGCAATTTGGTTCAGTGTTTGATAATTAGTTTGTATGTATTTGTGGAGTAGTATCGTATATTTGAGGTTCGTATTTGGGTATGCAACAATCAATGGCTTAAAAAGAATAAGGTTTATGACTCAAGATCAATAACTGGAATCAGGGTTTGGGGTTCAGTGCTTCAAAGCACTTGTAATATAAAACAATATTATCAATCACTACAACATCTCGAGAAAGTTCAGAACATTTTCCTGCTACTAGCTTATTATACTGCACTCGCTTTCAATCACCACTGTCTTACTCCTTGACTACCTGTTTCCCTTTCCTACGTCTTGCCTCTTCTGCTCACATATCATAAGCATCTATCATTCAACTTATACGATTCTATTCGACATATACTTCTATCTACCCTTCGTTTCACCCAAATCCGATTAACGGATTGAAAGTTACGCAATAAACAAGTAAACATCAAATATATAGACCGACAGTTAACCAACAAGTCACATATAACACATAACACGTCACATAATCAATGATATATCATTTATAAAGAAGTCTCGGGTCATAAACAGGCTTTCAGGTATTTAAAATGATTTTTAAAACATTTTTCGGAATTAAAACGGGTCGTTGAATCAATTTCGGAGTAATAAACAGGGTTCGGTTGGCCAATCCTGGCTTCGAATCAATTTTATAATAATTATCGAGCCTTGAAAATAATTTAGAATAATATTTTAAAGCTCGAAACTATTTTTCAGAATTTTTTAAATCATTTTTAAATAATTAAATCTAATTAAATAATTAATTAAAATCAATTAATTATTAATTAAATCAATTAATCAATTAATTTTCAAATTAATTGACCAATTAATCAATTAATCAATTAATTTTCAAATTAATTGACCAATTAATCAATTAATTATCAACCAAAATTAATTAACTAATTCATTCAGATTTATTTTTGAATTAAAAATAATTTTTGGAATTAAAATACTGATTTTTGGAATTAAAATAATCATTTTCGAATTTTTTTGGAATTAAAAATAATTTTGAAAATAATTGATAAAAGAAATCTGAATTTTAAAAGAATTCAAAACAGAAATCCAGAATTTGTAAAATTCTGGAAACTTCAGGTACTAACTTGCAAAAATGCCAAAAACAACTTTGATTTAGGAATAATCTGGATCAAAACCGGGTTTTCAATAAAAAAAGAAACGGGTCAGGAACCGGGTCGCCGGGTCGGGAAGAACACCGGATGAACCCAGATTCCGGTGACCTTTCCTGGAGTCCGATGACCTTAATAAAGTCCAAATCGACTGTGTTTGTTCTGTTCTTTGCTGTAAAATAGTCCTAATTACTTCTATAAACTCATTCATTCAACAATCCATCCGTGACAATCACTCAGTCAAATTTTCAGCCAAAAACCGGCCAAACCCGAACAAAAGCCGGCGACGATTTCAAAAGACAACTCCGTACTTCTCAGGGATCGTTTGTAATGTATGAATATATGGTTCGATTGCAAATTCGATAAGGAACACAAAGAACCGATCCAGATCGACTGAAAACCCCTAACAAAGATTTCCCCAAATCGAATTGAAAATATTCAAAGTAATATAAACCCTAATTTCTAAATTCCGAGAATCAAACCTAAAATTAAACATGTTATTGAACTCCAAATCAAGAGTATAATACACCAAAATGATCAGGAAAATAAGCTCTACAACATACAATCATCAAATCATACAAACAATCTCTCGAACAAAAATTCATAATTTAAATATCAAGAAATTCGAATATAAATAATTAAATAGAAAATCACCTGATGTTTCTGGGTTGAAATTGATGGAAGATTTGGATTCTAGATTTCAGTAGCTTTGTTTTGAGTATATGTACGCCAAAATCGGATATCGATAACGCCTCCGAATTTATATTTGATTACGAAGAACAAAATAAGATTATAGTTTTTTCTCTGTAAAAACTCTGGAAATACTGTTTGCAAATGATTTCTAGTACAAAATAAAATACGGTAAAGGCTATTTATAATTACGGGAAATTAGTATCACATTGGATCATTCCGGATATAAAACGGTACGTTTATTTATAAAAACTGATCCAAACGGTATCGGTTTTCGGGATAATTATCCAAACCAGTACAATTTGTACTGCGGTCTTGGTCTCAGCGCCTGGTTATACGTATTACGAGATGATAATTGTGATAGTTTAATAAAAAGCTCCCGTTTATCGAAAATACGAGTTTTATAGATTAACCGAAACGAATATTGTATCGAAAATGTTGCGCCGGGACCCGCGCAGGATAAACCGTACGCCTGATCGAAAAATTCGAAACATGGAAAATGCTCGAAATATTGCAATTAGGTTAGGAAGGAGTTCTCGGAAGAGTTTCGGGTTCTAAAAACGTAACAACGGATGACGTCGGTTGGTTCCCGTTTTTATAAAATAGATTTTAAATACCCGGAAAAAGATTTTATAAATTTCATATGATTCTTATAAATTCATAAATCAACATAAAAATAATTAGGAAGATATGACAATTATCTATATTTTATTTTGGACATATAAAAATTAAAATACTCAATTATTTATATTTTTAAACATCCAACACATTTAACACTTAACAAATAATTCACGGAATAGATACTGAACATATATAATAATTATTTATTAGCAAAAATAATTACACGATATATCCCGGATATTACATCCTTCCCCCCTTAAAAGGATTCTGTCCTCAGAATCTCCTAAGAAAACAAACGAGGGTACTTTTCTCGCATATCACTTTCTAACTCCCAGGTTGACTCTTCAACCTTTGGGTTTCTCCATAACACTCTTACTAGCTTTACCATTTTATTCCTCAATACTTTCTCTCTTTCCTCTAGAATTTCTATCGGACTCTCTACATATGACAAATCTTCCTGAAGCTCTATTGGCTCATATTCTATTACATGCCTGGAGTCTGGATTATATTTCTTAAGCATCGATACGTGAAAAACATTGTGAATGTGCTCCATGTACGGAGGTAACACCAATTCGTAAGCTACTTTGCCAACGCGCTTTAGAATCTCAAAAGGTCCGACATATCTTGGGCTCAGCTTTCCTTTCTTTCCAAACCTCGTTAGTCCCTTCCACGGTGATACTTTCAGTAATACCAAGCTTCTTTCTTCGAATTCCATGTCTTTCCTTGACTGGTCTGCATATTTCCTTTGACGGTCCTGTGCTGCTATCAATCTTTTTTTGGATAACTTCAACAACTTCTTTTGTCTACTGCACTAATTCAGGTCCAAGTATCTTGCATCTCCTACTTCGTCCCAATACACTGGAGATGTACATTTACGTCCATAAAGGGCTTCATAGGGTGGCATCCCAATACTGGCGTGATAACTGTTGTTATAAGCAAACTCTACCAGAGGTAAATGCTCGTCCCAACTTCCTTTGAAATCAATAGCACAAACACGTAACATGTCCTCAATTGTCTGGATCGTTCTTTCACTTTGGCCGTCCATCTGTGGATGGTAAGCTGTACTCATATTCAGTCTTGTTCCCAAACATTATTGAAAACTTTTCCAAAATCTTGAATTAAATCTTGGATCTCGATCAGATACGATAGACACCGGGACTCCGTGACAAACTACAATTTCCTTCAGGTACATATGGACCAACTTGTCGAGCAAAAATCTTTCATTTATAGGCAGAAAATGAGCTGACTTGGTAAGTCTATCCACTATAACCCAAATGGCATCATGATTAGTCCTTTTCCTTCGTAATCCAACGATGAAATCTATGGCAATATGTTCCCACTTCCACTCTGGAATCTCCAATGGCTGTAGCAATCCACTTGGTCTCTGATGCTCTGCTTTAACTCTCTGAAATGTATAACATCTGCTAACCCATTCCGCAATTTCCCTCTTCATGTCTGGCCACCAATAATTCTCCTTTAAATCTTTGTACATTTTGGTACTCCCTGGATGGATTAAATACCTTGAATTATGTGCTTCCTGTAAAATTTCATTCTTCAGCTCCGTCACTGGGGGAATCCAAATTCTTGAAAAAAACCTAAGAATACCTTGATCATCCTTCTGCGTGCACAATTCCTCACCTACAAAATGATTTATATCTTGATCCATTACATCTTCCTGACACTTCTTTATTTTCCCTAGCAACTCCGGCTGAAAAGTCATACTGTACACTTTTGCTTCATCAGGCTTGTAAACTCTAATCTCTAATTCCAATTTCTGAAATTCCTTATATATCTCTTTGGGTACTGATAATACATTTAACTTTTCTTTCCGACTCAACGCATCTGCTACAACGTTTGCTTTACCGGGATGATAATTAATCGAGCAGTCGTAATCCTTGATCAATTCTAACCATCTCCTTTGCCTCATATTAAGCTCCTTCTGTGTAAATATGTACTTCAAACTTTTGTGATCCGTGTAAATCTCACACTTTTCTCCATACAGATAATGTCTCCAAATCTTCAAAGCGAAAACTATGGCTGCTAGCTCCAAATCATGAGTAGGATATTTCTGTTCGTATGGTTTCAATTGCCTTGACGCATACGCAATCACTTTACCGTGCTGCATCAGAACACATCCTAGTCCCTTATGAGAAGCATCGCTATAAATTATGAAATTCCCTTGATCGTCTGGAAGTGAAAAAAAAGGTGTCGTGATTAATCGTTGCTTCAATTCCTGAAAACTTCCTTCGCACTTGTCGTTCCATATAAACTTTTCATTCTTTCGTGTAAGCTTTGTCAATGGTGTTGCAATCCTTGAAAAATTTTGAACGAATCGACGATAATATCCCGCTAATCCCAAGAAACTTCTTACCTCGGTGGGTGTTCTCGGTCTTTCCCAATTTTTAATGGCCTCAATCTTTGCTGGGTCCACTTTGATCCCTTCATTGCTGACTATGTGTCCTAAGAATTGAACCTCCTGTAGCCAAAACTCGCACTTCGAGAATTTAGCATATAACTTCTTTTTCCTTAAAATCTCCAAAGATATTTTCAAATGCTCCGCATGATCCTCCTCCGTCTTTGAATAAATCAAAATATCGTCTATAAACACAATAACGAACTTGTCCAAGTATTCCTTGAAAATTCTATTCATCAGGTCCATAAACGCTGTCGGGGCATTGGTCAATCCAAAAGACATCACTAAAAATTCATAATGTCCTTACCTTGTTCTGAAAACTGTCTTTGGTATATCTTCTGGCTTGATTTTTAGTTGATGATATCCCGATCTTAAATCAATCTTGGAGAAGTACTTGGCTCCCTTCAATTGGTCAAACAGATCATCTATTCTGGGTAATGGGTACTTGTTCTTGATTGTAAGCTTGTTGAGCTCCCTATAGTCGATGCACAGTCTCATGCTTCCATCTTTCTTCTTGACAAATAATACCGGGGCTCCCCACGGGGATACACTAGGTCTGATTACTCCTTTTTCTAACAGCTCTTGCAATTGCTTCGCTAGCTCTTTCATCTCAACGGGCGCCATTCTATACGGGGCCTTGGATACTGGTTCTGTTCCAGGTGCTAAGTCGATTGCAAACTCAATTTCTCTATCTGGAGGAAGTCCTGGTAACTCGTCGGGAAACACGTCTGGAAATTCATTCACTACTGGAATATCTTCAAGTCTTGCTGGCTCCTGACTTCTGTCAATCACATATGCCACGAAATGCTCACATCCTTTCCGTAGTAACTTCTTAGCTTGAATCATCGTTAAGAACTTCTTTACTTGTTTCTGGCCCTTGAACGTTACTATTCTTTCGTCTAGCGTCTTCACCATTACCTTCTTATTTCGACAATCTATCTGGGCATCGTGCTTAGATAACCAATCCATTCCTAAGATAACATCAAATTCTCCTAACTTAAATGGTATCAAATCTACACAAAACTTACTACCAAAAATCTCAATCTCATAATTCCCACAAACTTGATTAATAGATACTCATTCTTGATTTGCTAATTCCACAGTCATTATTTCATTTAAATATTCAACTGGGCAATTTAGCTTACTAACAAAATCTTGTGAAACAAACGATCGAGTTGCTCCCGAATCTATTAACACTTTGGCACATAAAGAATTCACATTAAGCGTACCTGCCACGACATCAGTATCTTGGATAGCATCCTTTACAGACATATCAAAAACTCTAGCCCTTGGAGTCTCATTCACTACTGGGGTAGATCTCATAATCCTCAATGCATTACTGACTAGGGTTGGTGCCTTGCAATCCCTGGCCATAGGTCCTGGCTTTCCACATTTAAAGCACGTAAATCCAATGGCTGAAACCTTCACTGCTGGACTCCGGATAGGCTGATCTTTATTTGTTGGCTCTCTTGCTGGCTGATTTCGGCACTCCCTTGAATAGTTCCCTTTCTGATTGCACTTGAAACAAACTACATTCAACTTATTACAAACTCATCCATGCTTCTTCCCACATACCTGACAATCTGGAAAAGTTAATCTCAACTGATTTGGTTGATTCGCATTAAGTGGATGGTAGCCTTGGCCTCCATCGCTTGCATTTTGTCTCTTGAAATTAAAATTCCTCCCTGTCTGAAACTTGCCCTTCTAAAAATTTGGAAACTTCCCTGGTTATGACTGACCTTCATTCCCTTCAAATTTCCTTTTCTTGCTTTCTTTCTCCTTCTGTGATATCTCACTCTCTGTCTCTGCAATCATAGCCTTCTGTACAACTCCTGCATAGGTATCCAATTCAAAAATGGCTACCTTCCCTCTGATCCATGGCTTCAAACCTTGTTGGAATCTTTTAGCCTTCTTCCTGTCAGTATCCACATACGACGGCACATACCTTGACAATTCCTCAAACTTGCTCTCATAATCTGTCACCAACATATTTCCTTGCTTTAGTTCTAAAAACTTCAACTCCATCTGATCCTGGACAAACTGAGGAAAATACTTTTCTAAAAACAATTCCTTAAACCTCTCCCAAGTAATAACATCTGTACCTTCCAATGTCTTCACCATCTCCCACCAATAGGTGGCCTCATTCTTCAAATAGTAACTTGCAAACTCAACCTTCTGTTCGTCCTTTACTTTTACTAAGGCAAATGCCTTCTCTATCTCCTTTAACCAAACATTTGCTTCAATCAGTTCTAAGGAACCCTTGAATTCTGGTGGGTTTACTGCCTGAAAAGTTTTGAAAGTTACCGGGGAATTGGTCTGTCTTTGTTGTTGTTGTGCCAGGTGAACAGTTTGTTGGGCCAATGTAACACCCCCAGATCCGGGGTCGGGGATCCGGGTCGTCACGAGTTCCATTTCCCTTAACAACACCCAATCTTAATAATTACTCAACTACTCTGTACTGTGACCCCACAATAAACACACACACCACACGTTATAGTCTCAGAGATGAACATCCAAAAATAACCACAAGTCATTTTATTCCACAATTATCTGCCAATACACCTTAAAAGGTTTTCTGAATAAATTTACATTTCTTTGCCATTATTACAATTCATAAATATAAATAAATCTGGTACATCAAAAGTTGAAAGCCTAGCCTATTGGTAGTTCCTACCTCAGCTACGGCGGCATCAATGCTTCTAGAAAACTTCGGAACGTCTCCTAATCGCTTGCGAATCGGGAGCTTGGTTCTGTTCATCTTTTCTATCTGTTGTTGTGTAATGAAAGAAGAAAGCAAGGGTGAGCAGCAAGCCCACCAAAATAATATGTATAATGATTAATAGTATATGAGCCTTCTCATAGTACTCATGAAAGTCTTGGTCAAAAGAAGTGAACCAAGTTTGATATCTTAATGCGATGAAGTCGCAAAATATTCAGCATATATACATATATACTTTTCAAAATCTTGGAAGTCCTCTTCCATGCATAATATACACAGAGTTCCAGTGTATAACTGTATATAAAAATATCGTTGCAAGGTGATCTCATATATCTAACCTTGTCTCAACGTTTTTCTGAAAATCTTTGATATGCATAAGATAATCATTAACTAGATATAAGTTGAAAATATGAAGTTACAAGATACCCCAATATACTTATATCTTTTCCAAATATTACTTGAACTACCACCGTTCAAGTTATAATCAGTTCAAAAGTTCATCACATAGATGAGACTACAAGACAAGATTTGAATAGATTCAATCTTTGAATCTCATTATAAATAATGAAGTTACGAGATACTTCATTAAATCCCGATATATATACACCTATATATATACATTTCATACACTCCTTGAAAACCTCTGTTATGAAAATTATAAACAGAGTTGCAATATCCAATGAATTTGGAAAGGAGAAAACCTTGGCATAAACCTGATATCTTGCTGATCAGGCAAAGATACCAATAAGTAACCTTTTCTACTAGTAGATGGACGAATTCCCCACTGGTCATCACCCTGGCCGCATTAGGACCTATGCTGGACTGCCACTCAGCCACTTATGCATTTGATGGACTCCCACTGAGCCACTTACACTATCATGGACGCCCACTGAGCCCATGTTGCTTATGCCGACTCAATAGATGGACTTACTTCCCGAACGTTGGGTAAGTAATCAATTCATTTACCAAAACTGCAACCTTGTTGCGAATATAAAATACACCACAGAGCCGGATCCCTCAGGTTTTAAGCGAGTATTTAAATCCCCTTAAAAAGGAAGATCTTAAATATAAAAATGAGTTTTGGGATCCGCTCTAACTTTTAAAAATCATTTTGAAGACTCGAAAACACTTTATAGAGTGTTTGGAGTAAAGCTGATTTAATGAAGTAAATCAGTCCCCAGAATATTTAGAAAATGACTGAATATTATTAATTAAATAATATTCCCATAAAGAATAATCTTTATAAAAATAATTGAAGTAGAAGTATTAAAATTTATACTTGAAATAAACATTAAATAACCAAAGATATACTTATATGAAAGTATTATCTTTATTTGAATAATCGAAAATAAGTTTGATTATTAACACTTTATTCTCTAATGAAATAAAGAATATATTTCAGTAATAAGCGGAGTCATAATACCTCGAATGAATATTATAAATCATATTCATTAAATAAAATAAAGGAGTCATACATCCTCAAATGAATATTCAAATAATATTCAATAATAAAATAAAGGAGTCATAAGTCCTCGGATGAATATTCATAATAATATTCATTAAATAAAATAAAGTTATCGAATAAACCTTATTCAATTAATAGTTTTGAAAACTATAACCATATATTTATATAAATATATATGTATATATATACATATATACAAAATCTACTCGGGATCCTCGACTCCCGGTTTAGAAAATATTTCCACCTTTGGGTCCCTATACTAAGGGTATACGCAAATACCGCTTATCTCTAGCATAGGTATTATGCAACGAATAAGCATTTGAACCAACAGATATATAAATCAAGAATACGAAACAGGCATGCATATATATACCATATCAACATGCTTCAATATATCGCAACATTTGCTAATTAACCAACATGCATCTATCGCAAGATAATGCATATACATATATTCATCACAACAACAGTATAACGGGTAGAAAACTTGCCTGAGCGACTGGGGGTTACGAATGGCTCGGGACGAGTCTGGTAACCTATAAGCAACAAGTAAGTTGGAATTAAACCAAAGTCACTTGTAAATCTATACCCTAACCAACTCAGACTCTAACGCTCGTTTTGCGCTCACTGATTCGCTTAAGTCACTCGGGTACCCTCGGCTCCACCATTTTTAATAATTTAACCTTTACGAGTTTTAAAGCGATTCCTTCGCGAGTGTCTTACCAACTGCCTAACACACTTACCATAAATGTTTCATACATTAATTAACCCTTTTTGGTCTTTAACCTATGTTTCAAAGTAAGGCGAGGGGAAAAGTTTCGTTCGCGAAACGCCGTTACTTGAAACGGTCGTTTCTCCTAAACCGTGCATCGGAATCGAACGAACTACATATCAAAACGAAGCTCGTAACATGAGCTATCTAAACATGGCAGTGGTCATAATCTAGCAGGGGGTTCTCGGGTCCTAATGTTATGCACAAAAACAGTCTACAGAAAATCGGACGTTACGACGGCTATGTTTACGCGATTTCCCAAATTTTAAACCATTCAATACCAACCACAAATCAACCCCAATTCAATCATACAACCAATATTCCTCCAAACCACATCATAACAGCCCCAACAAATCCACATTAACCATTTATACTTATTCCTCACATGAACTAAAAGCTTTACTTAGGTTCTTTAACTAATTACCAAGATTTACAACTCCAACAATGCAACAAAACCAACTAATCTCTACAAACTCAACCAAACTTCAACCAATCAAGCATCATGCTTCACATATGCTATATCAAACACATTCAATCCTAATTACTCAAAACTAAAGCTAGGGTTTGTAGTTTATACCTTCCTTGGAGAGTGGAGAATCAAGAGAATGGCTTGGAATCACCTTTAAAGCCCTTATCCAAGCTTAATCTAAACAAAACTTCAAGAACACAAATTTTAGTTCTTGAAAACACTATTCACCATCTTCTTTCATGATTTATAGAAAAAGATTGGCTTGGAATTAGAAGCTTAAACTTATAGGAAGTATGTAACTATCCATGGGGAAGCTTAGATAATTACCTTGCTAAATAGTAAGTGGAGGAGCTTGGACTTCCCATTTCTTAAGAAAGAGGCCGAGAGCTTCATGAAGAAATGGAGGATTTGGTGTTTTGTGATTTGTTTTGCTTGGTTGCTAGGTTTTTGTATTTGCTTTAGTCAATTACCTTCTTGCCCTTGAATTTGTGTGGTTCTCATTCAACCACACCTTCTTCCTTCCCTTGTCATGCTTGTGTCATCCTCATGATGTCATCCTCCCCTCCTTGTCCTCTTTCTATTGGCTGGATGACATCATCCCCACTAATCCCCTTGATTAACTTCCTAATCGTTTGCCTAATGACCGCTGATCTGTTATACGGTTCGCTTAACTTTCGTTCTCGTTTATCGTTTGAGGGATCATATCCGGGATCTTATTACTTAGGTTCCCTTAACCTTTCTCAATATATTATATTCCTTTTATGATCCTCTCCTATAATCCTTTAATTTAAATCCTTTTTATCCTGTTACCTTTTTCTCAAATCTTTCCGTATCTAGTGTATTTCCGGGAAAAATCAAAGTGTTCGGATTTGGATTCTGACGATCTTTACATACACTTATATCCCATATAAAGTACTAATAAAATCTCAGAATATCCATATCAGAACCCCTACATAGTGTGGCATAAAAAGTTTTCTCATTCAGCAAAAACACTATTCATAAGGGTTTCAAAAATTTCCCAAAAATTGGGGTTATTACAGTCTCCCCTCCTTAAAAGGATTCCGTCCCGGAATCAGATAGAAAACAAATGGGGATACTTTCTTAGCATTACACTTTCTAACTCTCGAGTCAATTTTCCACATTGTGGTTCTACCACCAAACTCTGCCTAGTTTGATAATCCTTCTCCTAAGCACTTGCTCCTTTTCACTCTATAACCCTTCCTGGTTGCTCCATATAGGTTACGTCGGGTTGCTTATCTATGCGCTCGTATGCCTCTATTTATCTGGCATCTGAATTACACTTCCTTAACATTGATACGTGAAACGCGTTATGACTCGCTACATGTTCTGGGTTAGGGCTAGCTCATATGCTAACTTCCCAAACGTCTTAATATATCCAAGGGTCCAACAAATTGTAGACTTAGCTTTCCTTTCTTTCCGAACCTCATCAATCCTTTCCAAGGGATACCTATATCATTACTAGGTCCCCTATTTCATACTCTTTATCCTTTCGTGTCAAATCAACATACTTATCATGTCCATCTTGGGCTACTACCAGCCGTCCTCTGATTAGATCTATCATATCCTTGGTCCTTTGGACTACTGCGGGTCCGAGCATCTTGCGCTCTACAACTTCATCCTAACATAAGGGAGATCGACACTATCTTCCCTCAAGGATCTCATAAGGCGACATCTCGATAATGACATATGATCTATTGTCGTAAGATAACTCAATCCGAATTAAGTGATCATTCCAAATTCTTTCAAGTCTATTACACAGACTCTCATCATAGCTTCCAATCATTAGAACTCTTGCTTCTCAATACCCATTCTTTTCCAGTTCGTAATCGCTACTACCTTCCGTTCCTAATATTATACGGGTTATACTTTTGCTCGCTAGCGTTCTATAACCTTTTAATAACCACGTCAACCTTAGTATCACGAATGTGTTTCCATTCCGCATACTACCACCACTTTATTACTCCTTTTTCAGTTATTTCTATTTTTCCAAAGTTTGATTAATCATATAGAAGTAAAGGAATTTGTTGAGAGATCACTATGATCATGAACACTTGTTATATCGCATAGTTAGTACAGAAGGTGGCCAGCCTTTAGTACTTGACAAGCAATTAAACAACATGTGGTATCCTACTAGGCTTCTATCACAAAGATAGATAGTCATTCGGCAATACCTCCCCTTTTGGAAGGGTTGTTCTTCTCAGCTTACATGAAATGAAAAGAAGAGAAAAGAACGAACTGAAGAGAATTGTATATTCATAAAAAAAAAATTATTGCCATAAAATATCTGGCTTGGAATCTACCTCTGAACTATAGAGGGTTGTCATAGGAGAACAAAACATATATGTATTTATATCAACATCAAGTATTATAGCATCGCATTTCACGTGTCTAAATATTCTCGCTATCCCGTCCATTATTCTATGGACCCATGCTCTTCCTCGAGCTTATACACAATCACCTTTGAAACTCCCTCGACATCGAAAATCGAATTTGGGATCTCATTCTATATATCACCGTTACTAGGATTTTATGCTCGCACCGCAACCTTCCTCATATAATAATATGACTCTCTATTGATAAGAAAGAATAATTATTCACTAGGTAGATACTCTACTTAATTAGTCTATCAATGATAACTTATACACTACCACGACCCGATTAGGGGTACTCAATCTCAACACCCATTCCAATACAACTCTCATGGTTGTAATCAGCCCACTACTCGCAGAATCATTGCTGCCTTACTATGGTCCACCACTGACCTACTGTCGTCATTCATTTTTCCATAAAATCTTAATATCTAACCATACGGAGTCTATACATGTCGTATCAAATTCTCCTAAGGAGTTAACATAACCACCAATCACAATTCATGAAGAACACTCCAAACTCTGACGTACTTTCATGACATGAAGCAGATAAAATTACAGAAGAGTTTCAATCAAAGCAATGATAGCAGGTTAATACTATTCTTAATCATACGCCCTAAATAGAAGAATTAACTCAAGGGTTCATCTAGTCCTTTTTTGAAACATGGTCCTGGATTATCTCAAGATAGGACCTTCTAAGATAGATAGCCCGTTCATGGCGATTACACGAATTAAACCTTTACCAACTACTATTACGGTTGGGTATTGCACAGTCATCAGAAGGAATGTCAATCTTCCAAACCATAATTCAACCTTCACATTTTTAACCATCATCACTGTATTCTTTTGGCACACGCACCTATAATTATCCTCTTACCCTTAAAGTGTCGGCCACCTCTTTGGCCTTTCCTGATAGTAAAATTTTCTTACAGTCAATGTCATTTTAACCACCTCCAAATAAATTTTCTACCTTATTTCCGATCACTGCTTGAGTGAAGATGTTTTCCTTAAAATCAGATGGGAAAAAAAATATCACCATTTTTCCATAAGTTATTGCCTCAGTCTTTAGAGGCTAATCACTGTCAAGACTGACTCTCAATCATACTTAGAACATTTTTTATCCTGGGCCCTAATTGCCCTGAACAATTTCGACCTTTACTGGTTTGATTCATACTTTCTCGTGGTTCAACACGTGCCCCACTTGGCATCATTATAATTACGTCATATTTCCTTTATCCACATTTCTATTCTTGAAAATTTTGAATATTACCTTTTTTCCTTATAAAACCTCTAAGGTTATCCTTCAATCGTCCCTCCTGTATTCCCTAGATACAGGGCATATCACAATACCATTTACTAATAGTAGAACCATTGTCTATATACTTCTAAAAAATTTCTCCACTGATCCTTAAAGGTTGTTGTTATCTTAACCCTTTCCCAATCATACTGTCAAAACTCATACTGTCCCTATTAAGGGTGACATGCCAACCTTTATGCAGTCCCCTAGGATTCATTTTAAGTTACCAATGTTCTATCCTTAATTCCACCTTTAAAAGGTACCTGCATCCTTCCATGGATAAATCAAGTCATATATCCTAGATAGATTATCTTATTCATCATTCCCCACTTCGATAGTCTATACCTAACTTCATAATAGCATCCTTATTTAAATCGAGGTCAATCCATATGGCCCCCAAAAGATAACAATGGTCATCCGCTTTTCTTTCCTGATTTGGTAATGATAACATGGATGTTCTGGAAGATATTGGTCATGTTCAACATGAACTTCTTCTTAATAATTCCTTATTTACTTCTGTTGTTTATCTCAACAGTCACCTCAATGTTGGGATATCTTTCATACCTGGCGTCTCCCTTTCTGGGTATCAAGCCACCGGTCGTACATTTCCTTCTTGAAGGTCACTTCCTTCATCCAATTTTTCCTAATTTCTTACTTCCTTATCCCCTTAGTCTATCCGCGTCTCATTATTTATCCTTCGAATTATCTCAAGGTTTCCTTGAATCCTCCCAACTTACAGGGGATAAACTATATGTATCTCTTATGCTTTCACCCATCAATTTTAACTCATGGTGAATCACCCTCATCCTGACGAATGCATACTTTTCTATTTCTATTGCTACGAGTCGTGAAGGTTTCCTCATACCCAACTCCCTTATCATACCTCAAACTCTATTGCCGTTATATTCCTTTCCACTTCAATTTCTTTTTATTTTCCTTTCTCTTATCATTATTTCATGAACCAACACAACATAAGCATTGATTTCAAACATCCCGTCATTCTGGATTCGTGTCCTCAGAACGAATCTTGATAACTTTTACAACTTAGATTCATAATTCATCATACTCGTCCGCCTTTGTTCTGGCTCTAAAGCTTTTACACTCTCTCCATAACCTTGGGAATTACTTTCCCGAAAACAATTGGCTGAACTTTAATCAGTTTATCATAACCTCTGGCTCCGTGCCTTTCTTGGTCTTTCACCAGCGGGTGGTCTCTCTCTTAGGAGGGTAAGTGACAAAACCGTCCTTTTGAGATTCGTCAATCATTTAGAATCTCAAATGATTCCTATATTTCCTTTAGCCAGGCTCTTGCCTCGATTGGGCCAGCTTGTTTCTTGGAACTTTGAGAGCTTAGCGACTTAAAGGTCCTGAAAGAATTTCTCACCGCACTGTCTCCTCAGGGTGGTGGTTGGGGATAATAGTCTAAGTTCTTTTTAGACAGGTCCATGAATTGCCGTATAGGAGTACCGTCTCGGGTCTCCTTTCCTTACTCGACTTTATGTTTCCTTAGTATGAAATGTTTCATCCTACTCCCCATAATTGGGGTCATCTTTTAATTTAAAATCCTCATTTTCCACTCCATTATGTCATGGGTTCCTTCTATCTTGATGGCGACCTCCCTGACTATCACGTTCAGGGTTTGCTCTAAATCTTATTCCTCAAACTATGGCTCTCATCTAAGTTCTCATCCTTACGCTCTTGAACTTTCGGAACCCAAATTCTATAGGAATACCTCATTATTCCCTTATCATCTTTCTCGATATTAATCTTTTATCTAATTGTTGGCTCCCTGCCTTCATTCATAACTTTTTCTGGCACAATATGATCTTTTCCAATAATTCGGGCTGTATTGCAATCTCAAACAGCTTTTCGGTACCGGCTCCGGTTACCTTCACTACTATTTCCAAAATCTCTTATAAACTCTCCCAAAGACATTACCATCTTGAGTCTCTCCTTTTTACTAAGGGCATCAGCCACCACATTGGCTTTCCCCGAATGATAAAGAATCTCCCAATCATTATTCTTGATTAGCTCTAACTGCCTCCTCTGGCATATGTTGAGCTCTTTCTACGTGAAAATGTACTAGAGCACTTATGGCTTAGGTAATTCTCGCACTTCTCTCCATACAAGTAGTGCCTCCAATCTTTAGGGTAAAACTATTGCCACGAGCCTAAGCTCATGGGCGGGGATATCGAATTTCATATTACCTTAATTGTCTTGACATGTACGCGATTACCTTACCGTGCTGCATAAGCACGCACCCTAAGTCCTTGTGTGAAGCGTCACTACACTTCACAAAATCTCCTTTTCCATCCGGCAATGCCAGCATAAGGGCCATCACCAACCTCTGCTTCAGTTCTTGAAAGCTGTTCTCGTATTTCTCGGTCCATTCGAACTTCTCAGTCTTACGAGTAAGCCGCGTTAAAGGGGCTACTATCTTTACAACTTGAACGAACCTCCGGTAGTGACCGGCCAATCCTACCTCTGGTAGTCGACCTAACCATGGTCATCAATTCATCAGTGGTCCTTTATCCAATCTTGTCAGGATCCTCCATGGGATCCTCCTCAACAACTATCCCTTCTAGGACAACATCCTCAACCGCTACATCCTCAATATCAACATCATCCGGTCCTGCATTAGGACACTCTATCGGATCCACAATCCGATCTCCAATTAGTAATAAAATATCATCGCGATGTTGCTCCTCAACCTCAGGGTTCGGAGTCCCGCTACCATATACGATAACGAACTACGCTCCTATCACGATATTTATAAGGGTTCCCATAAGGGTTTTAACTGTCATTACTACGTTAGGTAGCCCGACTATGAACTTGGCAAGAGTTCTTATCATCTTAGTGAACTTATTATCTTAACGTCCCATCTTCTCTGAGGTTTATAACGCTTAGCTCTGATACCATTTCTGTAACACCCCCAGATCCGGGGTCGGGGATCCGGGTCATCACGAGTTCCATTTCCCTTAACAACACCCAATCTTAATAATTACTCAACTACTCTGTACTATGACCCCACAATAAACACACACACCACACGTTATAGTCTCAGAGATGAACATCCAAAAATAACCACAAGTCATTTTATTCCACAATTATCTGCCAATACACCTTAAAAGGTTTTCTGAATAAATTTACATTTCTTTGCCATTATTACAATTCATAAATATAAATAAATCTGGTACATCAAAAGTTGAAAGCCTAGCCTATTGGTAGTTCCTACCTCAGCTACGGCGGCATCAATGCTTCTAGAAAACTTCGGAACGTCTCCTAATCGCTTGCGAATCGGGAGCTTGGTTCTGTTCATCTTTTCTATCTGTTGTTGTGTGATGAAAGAAGAAAGCAAGGGTGAGCAGCAAGCCCACCAAAATAATATGTATAATGATTAATAGTATATGAGCCTTCTCATAGTACTCATGAAAGTCTTGGTCAAAAGAAGTGAACCAAGTTTGATATCTTAATGCGATGAAGTCGCAAAATATTCAGCATATATACATATATACTTTTCAAAATCTTGGAAGTCCTCTTCCATGCATAATATACACAGAGTTCCAGTGTATAACTGTATATAAAAATATCGTTGCAAGGTGATCTCATATATCTAACCTTGTCTCAACGTTTTTCTGAAAATCTTTGATATGCATAAGATAATCATTAACTAGATATAAGTTGAAAATATGAAGTTACAAGATACCCCAATATACTTATATCTTTTCCAAATATTACTTGAACTACCACCGTTCAAGTTATAATCAGTTCAAAAGTTCATCACATAGATGAGACTACAAGACAAGATTTGAATAGATTCAATCTTTGAATCTCATTATAAATAATGAAGTTACGAGATACTTCATTAAATCCCGATATATATACACCTATATATATACATTTCATACACTCCTTGAAAACCTCTGTTATGAAAATTATAAACAGAGTTGCAATATCCAATGAATTTGGAAAGGAGAAAACCTTGGCATAAACCTGATATCTTGCTGATCAGGCAAAGATACCAATAAGTAACCTTTTCTACTAGTAGATGGACGAATTCCCCACTGGTCATCACCCTGGCCGCATTAGGACCTATGCTGGACTGCCACTCAGCCACTTATGCATTTGATGGACTCCCACTGAGCCACTTACACTATCATGGACGCCCACTGAGCCCATGTTGCTTATGCCGACTCAATAGATGGACTTACTTCCCGAACGTTGGGTAAGTAATCAATTCATTTACCAAAACTGCAACCTTGTTGCGAATATAAAATACACCACAGAGCCGGATCCCTCAGGTTTTAAGCGAGTATTTAAATCCCCTTAAAAAGGAAGATCTTAAATATAAAAATGAGTTTTGGGATCCGCTCTAACTTTTAAAAATCATTTTGAAGACTCGAAAACACTTTATAGAGTGTTTGGAGTAAAGCTGATTTAATGAAGTAAATCAGTCCCCAGAATATTTAGAAAATGACTGAATATTATTAATTAAATAATATTCCCATAAAGAATAATCTTTATAAAAATAATTGAAGTAGAAGTATTAAAATTTATACTTGAAATAAACATTAAATAACCAAAGATATACTTATATGAAAGTATTATCTTTATTTGAATAATCGAAAATAAGTTTGATTATTAACACTTTATTCTCTAATGAAATAAAGAATATATTTCAGTAATAAGCGGAGTCATAATACCTCGAATGAATATTATAAATCATATTCATTAAATAAAATAAAGGAGTCATACATCCTCAAATGAATATTCAAATAATATTCAATAATAAAATAAAAGAGTCATAAGTCCTCGGATGAATATTCATAATAATATTCATTAAATAAAATAAAGTTATCGAATAAACCTTATTCGATTAATAGTTTTGAAAACTATAACCATATATTTATATAAATATATATGTATATATATACATATATACAAAATCTACTCGGGATCCTCGACTCCCGGTTTAGAAAATATTTCCACCTTTGGGTCCCTATACTAAGGGTATACGCAAATACCGCTTATCTCTAGCATAGGTATTATGCAACGAATAAGCATTTGAACCAACAGATATATAAATCAAGAATACGAAACAGGCATGCATATATATACCATATCAGCATGCTTCAATATATCGCAACATTTGCTAATTAACCAACATGCATCTATCGCAAGATAATGCATTTACATATATTCATCACAACAACAGTATAACGGGTAGAAAACTTGCCTGAGCGACTGGGGGTTACGAATGGCTCGGGACGAGTCTGGTAACCTATAAGCAACAAGTAAGTTGGAATTAAACCAAAGTCACTTGTAAATCTATACCCTAACCAACTCAGACTCTAACGCTCGTTTTGCGCTCACTGATTCGCTTAAGTCACTCGGGTACCCTCGGCTCCACCATTTTTAATAATTTAACCTTTACGAGTTTTAAAGCGATTCCTTCGCGAGTGTCTTACCAACTGCCTAACACACTTACCATAAATGTTTCATACATTAATTAACCCTTTTTGGTCTTTAACCTATGTTTCAAAGTAAGGCGAGGGGAAAAGTTTCGTTCGCGAAACGCCGTTACTTGAAACGGTCGTTTCTCCTAAACCGTGCATCGGAATCGAACGAACTACATATCAAAACGAAGCTCGTAACATGAGCTATCTAAACATGGCAGTGGTCATAATCTAGCAGGGGGTTCTCGGGTCCTAATGTTATGCACAAAAACAGTCTACAGAAAATCGGACGTTACGACGGCTATGTTTACGCGATTTCCCAAATTTTAAACCATTCAATACCAACCACAAATCAACCCCAATTCAATCATACAACCAATATTCCTCCAAACCACATCATACCAGCCCCAACAAATCCACATTAACCATTTATACTTATTCCTCACATGAACTAAAAGCTTTACTTGGGTTCTTTAACTAATTACCAAGATTTACAACTCGAACAATGCAACAAAACCAACTAATCTCTACAAACTCAACCAAACTTCAACCAATCAAGCATCATGCTTCACATATGCTATATCAAACACATTCAATCCTAATTACTCAAAACTAAAGCTAGGGTTTGTAGTTTATACCTTCCTTGGAGAGTGGAGAATCAAGAGAATGGCTTGGAATCACCTTTAAAGCCCTTATCCAAGCTTAATCTAAACAAAACTTCAAGAACACAAATTTTAGTTCTTGAAAACACTATTCACCATCTTCTTTCATGATTTATAGAAAAAGATTGGCTTGGAATTAGAAGCTTAAACTTATAGGAAGTATGTAACTATCCATGGGGAAGCTTAGATAATTACCTTGCTAAATAGTAAGTGGAGGAGCTTGGACTTCCCATTTCTTAAGAAAGAGGCCGAGAGCTTCATGAAGAAATGGAGGATTTGGTGTTTTGTGATTTGTTTTGCTTGGTTGCTAGGTTTTTGTATTTGCTTTAGTCAATTACCTTCTTGCCCTTGAATTTGTGTGGTTCTCATTCAACCACACCTTCTTCCTTCCCTTGTCATGCTTGTGTCATCCTCATGATGTCATCCTCCCCTCCTTGTCCTCTTTCTATTGGCTGGATGACATCATCCCCACTAATCCCCTTGATTAACTTCCTAATCGTTTGCCTAATGACCGCTGATCTGTTATACGGTTCGCTTAATTTTCGTTCTCGTTTATCGTTTGAGGGATCATACCCGGGATCTTATTACTTAGGTTCCCTTAACCTTTCTCAATATATTATATTCCTTTTATGATCCTCTCCTATAATCCTTTAATTTAAATCCTTTTTATCCTGTTACCTTTTTCTCAAATCTTTCCGTATCTAGTGTATTTCCGGGAAAAATCAAAGTGTTCGGATTTGGATTCTGACGATCTTTACATACACTTATATCCCATATAAAGTACTAATAAAATCTCAGAATATCCATATCAGAACCCCTACATAGTGTGGCATGAAAAGTTTACTCATTCAGCAAAAACACTATTCATAAGGGTTTCAAAAATTTCCCAAAAATTGGGGTTATTACAGCCAAGATTTGAAGAATTTGGGCTATTGCTGGGTCTATAGGTCATGGGTTCACATTCGGATTTGTATCATCTTAGTGGTCAGTATTGTTGTTGGTTTCTTCATTCTGGGTGTTGGTGCGGGTATTTCTTCTGGGAGGCATTTTCTGTAAAGAATCAAACAACTTATTTAGCTTTTAAACCAAATTCTTTGTAGAAAAGAAAATTTTTGTAAAACAGAAATATCTCTTTTTGGAAAACTGTTGTAACTAAGTAAATTGCATGCTTCTTTACTGAATATAAACAGTTATGGAAAACATGGTACATGGTATCACAAGGTATAACTGGTGCAATAAATAAGGTAAATTAAAACATGTGCAGTAAAATAAATGACAGTACTGGAAAGGAAAAAGGTACTGATATATATAGATCAAAAGTTTTGGGTAGTACAAGCGTAAAGACGCTTCGGAAGTAAAAGCAAAAGGGTACAACAACCTACTCACTAGTCAGCATAGCTAGTCTATAAATACAACCCAAAAGTCTATTGATACACACTACACACTACTGTACATAATACATAACCATAACAACACTGCTCAGCATCTCTATCTCTGGATTTCTGACTCAACTCCAAGGAAACTCTAGTCCTGCCAGCCTCTCAAAGTCCTCCACCTCAGTAACCCAGCCCATCAGTGCATCAGGGCCTCTGCCAGGTAGTGTAGCTCCATGTAGCCTAGCCTCAAGAACCCTCCGTGTCACATGAATCTCCTCTCGAAGCTCCCTCACACCTCGATCAATATCAGTAGTCCTAATGATATGTTGTAGCTCTCTGATCTGGGCCAACAAGGAATCACGCTCCAATAGAAGATCCTCATACCGGTAGTAAGGAACTGGGGGCAATGTAGACTGGAATGGGGCACTCGCAACTGAATGCCCAGTGGAATCCGAATCAGCTGGTGGGGGTCCTCTGATAGGTGGCCTCATGCCTGGGGGTGGAATGGCCTACAGTGGTACGGGCTGCAACACAGGTGGAGGTAGAATAGCCAATACTGGTGGAACAACAGGACCAGGATCTGAAGATGGTACTCCAACTGAAGGCTCTGAGTGATCAGCTGATACGGGGATAAAAAAGTCGGCCATTGTTGCTATCTGAAATTATATCGCAATATAAGAATCTCGAACCATGACGCGAATCATACTAATACCTGTTATACCGTAGCACTCAACCTCTCGATGTTCTATCTTTCTATTCCTTACTTCTAATCCTAACCCTCTACCCATTCCCGTCAATCTAGGCTTGTGTCAGTGACTTATAACCTGTGGCTCTGATACCAAACCTATGGCGCCCTCCAAACCCGGGTCAGAAGTTTTGGGTCCACATACACACACCTTATTACTAACCTGCTTATAACAATGATAAAGATAATAATAATATGCAGTGACCCTACTTACCAACTACCACGGACCGCAACAGGTTAAAGTATGCACACAAGCCAAACACACACTTATATTACAAACTGTTCAAATCCCAACTATTCCAACTCAACACTGAGTATTAAAAATTATTACAAACTTTTAAAACTCAAATTATCCCAAAAGAAGCCTACTAGCTTAGCTCGATCAACCTGAACCCCTAGCTCTCGCGCTGGACTAGGGATCCTCGTTACCAACCTATTCCTTCTTAACTGGAAAAGAACATAAACACCATCGCACAAATGAGCTAACTAGCTCAGCAAGTTACAATGACAAAACTGAGAATAATGATCATCAGGTGAAAATGGTTATGATATCAAGTGAACAATGAGTTATGATTTAGAATTGGATATTATATTTTTATTTAAAAAAAACCAAGGTTAGGCTGCTGATCAGTAACGCACTAACCCCGAGCAAAGCACACAGCACTGCTCTAACTACTGGATCCAAGGCACACATTGGCCTAACTTGACCATTATATGGTCTGACCACGAATCTGGTCCACAATTTTATAAAAACAATCCAATTCTACCATAATAACAGGATAAGCAGTAATAAACAATAAACAGGATCATTAACAACATTGGACGTTCAATAATGAAAATGGTTTCAATCTATATAAAGATCAATATGGCATTTCCAAAGCTTGGCTGTTAGGTAGTGAAAGAATTGGATAACAAAAGAATCAGTATTTCAGGGCTTCAAGGATTTGGCTTTTCAAAGCATAAGATACAATGGTTTGAGTGTGTAAGCAATCTGGTTCAGTGTTTGATAATTAGTTTGTATGTATTTGTGGAGTAGTATCGTATATTTGAGGTTCGTATTTGGGTATGCAACAATCAATGGCTTAAAAATAATAAGGTTTACGGCTCAAGATCAAAAACTGGAATCAGGGTATGGGGTTCAGTGTTTCAAAGCACTTGCAATATAAAATAAGATTATCAATCACTACAACATCTCGAGAAAGTTTAGAACACTTGCCTGGTACTAGCTTATTAAACTGCACTCGCTTTCAATCACCACTGTCTTACTCCTTGACTACCTGTTTCCCTCTCCTATGCCTTGCCTCTTCTACTCACATATCATAAGCATCTATCAATATTCAACTTATACAATTCTATTCAACATATACTTCTATCTACCCTTCGTTTCACCCAAATCCGATTAACGGATTGAAACTTACGCAATAAACAAGTAAACATCGAATATATAGACCGACAGTTAACCAACAAGTCACATATAACACATAACACATCACATAATCAGTGATATATCATTTATAAAGAAGTCTTTGGTCATAAATAGGCTTTCAGGTATTTAAAATGATTTTTAAAATATTTTTCGGAATTAAAACGGGTCGTTGAATCAATTTCGGAGTAATAAACAGGGTTCGGTTGACCAATCCTGGCTTCGAATCAATTTTATAATAATTATCGAGCCTTGAAAATAATTTAGAATAATATTTTAAAGCTCGAAACTATTTTTCAGAATTTTTAAATCATTCTTAAATAATTAAATCTAATTAAATAATTAATTAAAATCAATTAATAATTAATTAAATCAATTAATCAATTAATTTTCAAATTAATTGACCAATTAATCAATTAATTATCAAACAAAATTAATTAACTAATTAATTCAGATTTATTTTTGAATTAAAAATAATTTTTGGAATTAAAATACCGATTTTTGGAATTAAAATAGTCATTTTCGATTTTTTTTGGAATTAAAAACAATTTTGAAAATAATTGATAAAAAGAAATCCGAATTTTAAAAGAATTCAAAACAAGAATCCAGAATTTGTAAAATTCTGGAAACTTCAGGTACTAACTTGCAAAAATGCCAAAAACAACTTTGATTTAGGAATAATCTGGATCAAAACCGGGTTTTCAATAAAAAAAGAAACGGGTCAAGAACCGGGTCGCCGAGTCGGGAAGAACACCGGATGAATCCAGATTCCGGTGACCCTTCCCGGAGCCGGTGACCTTAATTAAGGTCCAAATTGACTGTGTTTGATCTGTTCTTTGCTGTAAAATAGTCCTAATTGCTTCTAGAAACTCATTCATTCAACAATCCACCCGTGACAATCACTCAGTCAAATTTTCGGCCAAAAACCGGCCAAACCCGAACAAAATCCGGCGACGATTTCAAAAGACAACTCCGTACTTCTCAGGGATCGTTTGTAATGTATGAATATATGGTTCGCTTGCAAATTCGATAAGGAACACAAAGAACCCATCCAGATCGACTGAAAACCCCTAACAAAGATTTCCCCAAATCGAATTGAAAATATTCAAAGTAATATAAACCCTAATTTCTAAATTCCGAGAATCAAACCTAAAATTAAACATGTTATTGAACTCCAAATCAAGAGTATAATATACCAAAATGATCAGGAAAACAAGCTCTACAACATACAATCATCAAATCATACAAACAATCTCTAGAACAAAAATTCATAATTTAAATATCAAGAAATTCGAATATAAATAATTAAATAGATAATCACCTGATGTTTCTGGGTTGAAATTGATGAACGATTTGGATTCTAGATTTCAGTAGCTTTGTTTTGAGTATATGTAAGCCAAAATCGGATATCGATAACGCCTCCGAATTTGTGTTTGATTACAAAGAACAAAATAAGATTATAGTTTTTTCTCTGTAAAAACTCTGGAAATACTGTTTGCAAATAATTTCTGGTTTAAAATAAAATACGGTAAAGGCTATATATAATCACGGGAAATTAGTATCCCTTTTGGATCATTCCAGATATAAAACGGTACATTTATTTATAAAAACTGATCCAAACAGTATCGGTTTTCGGGATAATTATCCAAACCAGTACAATTTGTACTGTGATCTTGGTCTCAGCGCCTGGTTACACGTATTACGAGATGATAATTGTGATAGTTTAATAAAAAGCTCCCGTTAATCGAAAACACGAGTTTTATTGATTAACCGAAACGAATATTGTATCGAAAATGTTGCGCGGGGACCCACGCAGGACAAACCGTACGCCGGATCGAAAAAGTCGAAACATGGAAAATGCTCGGAATATTGCAATTGGGTTAGGAAGGAGTTCTCGGAAGAGTTTTGGGTTCTAAAAACGTAACAACGGATGACGTCGGTTGGTTCCCGTTTTAAAAAATAGATTTTAAATACCCGGAAAAAGATTTTATAAATTTCATATGATTCTTATAAATTCATAAATCAACATAAAAATAATTAGGAAGATATGACAATTATCTATATTTTATTTTAGACATATAAAAATTAAAATACTCAATTAATAATATTTTTAAAAATCCAACACATTTTACACTTAACAAATAATTCACAGAATAGATACTGAACATATATAATAATTATTTATTAGCAAAAATAATTACACGATATATCCCGGATATTACAAATTTACTATCGTGTTGGGGATCCAAGAAAGAATAGTCAATGTTTCTTTTGTAGTTCATGGTCAGCTGAAAAGAGAATAGTTCCACTTTATGCAAATACTGCAACCAGAAAAGTAAGACTATTAGATCCACTAACAGCAAGTCTTATGCAGTGCTAACACTGGTATCTTGACTTATTTAGAATGTGAAAGTAGATCTACAACTAATAAGTCTATTGGAATTTCAGAACCAAAGATGATTATTATCCATGCCAAGGACTGAACTGGAGTTGAAGTCTAGCAACAAAAACCAGCTTTGAATGAAGTCGAGCATGGAGGCTAAGTTTTATTTTACAGCAAAATCCAAATTCTGATGATATAAAGCAATAGCAATATTAGCATTTTTTCAAAAGAAAAAAACCGATATCTTAGTATTACCATAGAAATTGCCCTGATATCTTGATACCAGATATAAAAATATCAGCCAACTGAAGTTACTAAATAACTCAAACACCCGAGGAGGGTAACATTATGCATAACTTGTCAAACATCTTAACAAAAGTACAACTGAAAAGGCACATTGGGTTCATACATTGTAGATGTTATTTTTAAGCAAAAACTTATTAAAGTTTGATCTTAACTGGAAACCTTATAGATTTCTAGCTTTATATATGTATCAACTTTCTTAGATGCTGGCGGCTTTATCTTCAAAATTTTAAACAACAAACTTATAGCAGTACGCGATATCCAAGAAGCGAATGATAAGTAGTTTGTGCTAACATAAAGAAAAATGTTACTGGATCTCCTCAGAATGTTTTGTTGGAATCTTACAGGAAAGGAAAGCAAATATAATATACGATATTATATTACAAGGAGCTTTATGCAGAAATTCATACAAGTTCTTTGCTTGGTTTGCTGCTTTTAATTTATTATGTTTATATATTCTTTAACAAAGAAGTATAACTGAGAAAATTGATAATAGCTAGTAGGGCTCAAGATATATTTGAATTATCCATGTAAATTGTAATCGGTTTAGAGAAATTTAGTTTGCAAATTACCACAACACCAATACTCCAGTATTCCTTTGGGTAGTTGAAAGTGCAGATGATAACAAGTATGTTTAAACAAAGGTCAAAGTCATCTTAATCTCCGCTTACAATTACAAAAGAAAAAGGAAATGAGGTATGAAACCTAAGAAGATCTAGAAACACCCATTATGTTACAATGTCCATAACCCAGAAAGAGTTAAGGATGGGAAAAGGAAATGAAGTGAAACTGAAGATTCTAAATAAAAATAAGAATGTTTTATCTCTGTGTTCTCTACTGTCTTTGGTAAAACTTCTGTTCATTCTTTTGTAAGCTATACCCAAATTGTGTCCTGGAACTTGTATCTACGAAATTCATTTGGAACTACTATAGTTATTTTTTAACAAGACCGGTCTCCGATATAGGGATGAAAATAAAAAAATATAGACATGTTAAATCATCGAATGTTTAAATATTAAGAATTCATATAATTAGTAAGATCTGCACATATAGAACGTTCACTTGTTCAGGCTATAGAATAACTTACCCCAACCAGAGTACTATAATTAAACAAATCGACTGCTGGCAAGATTCCTCTGTGTAATGCAAAAAAATAGCACCATGAATGTTAGTAATAGAACAGAAACATTTCATTGTCACACATAATTTAGATCATGAATTGCTTTCACTTTCAGATTATACTGATTATCGATGTTTAATGGAAAACCCATACAATGACATCATAGCCTTATAATATTACTGTATAAATATTCAAAAGTCAAGTTCCCCATCATATCAAACAAAACCTATGTGAGAGAGTTGCCTTTGAAAATAATTGGAGGAGCAATTGTCGCCAAACAGCAGAAGGCAATGTGAAACTGCACAGATAAACAAAATTAGCAAAGTCCCCAAAAAGAAACATGACCACAAAAACAAAAGCAGAAAAGTGCTTACCACATAAGTCAAAAAGAACCAACCAAACTTTAGAGCACTAACAGTCCTGTCAAAAAAATGACCAAAAGATTAAGTGATAAAATATTATGCATATGCTTCGAATGGAAAGAACTATCTAAATTTACAATCTCAGTTAAAGAAGATCTCTGTTAGGTCACACAACACTATAGAAGGGGGTTTAATATAGTGTTTATACAATCAAATTGATTTAGAATACAAGTATGTAACAGTAATCAAGTTTATTCAATATAATAAGCTCTGTTACAAAGTAGGTTAAACTACTCTCTCAGTGATGAACAATATCACTAAGAGCTGCTAGGTTACAATGAATAATGTTCTCGTGAATGATAACACATATAGTGTAAATCCTAAGCTGTGTTTATATAGTACACAGTTAGAAGATATCTTCTAATTGATATGGAATATAATTCTGTCTCCTAAAATATATCAATCAGATATTATCTTCTACAAGTCTTCTAGCTGTCCAACTCTTCATGCGTATCTTCTTTTGTTTTAGTCCAGATCCTCTCCTGTAAATCAGCCACTTTCCTTATCTGAAGTACGCGCACTTAAGTCCTGATATAAATCCTGACAGCCTTAAGTTCTGATATAAGTTCTGACTTCAGTAAGTCCTGATTTCTAGTAAGTCCTGATAAGTCCTGATATTAAGTTCTGAAACTAAACACAACAGATTAGACATGACATCACAAATATATCTAACAAAATCCCCCATCTTGTAAATTATGAAAAATATACAAGTTAATAGATTTGATGATGTCAAAAACATTTAAGTACAAATGTAATGAGAGTTTATTTAAACAACAAACTACAACTTACAGTCCTTGCATCTTTTACCAATTTTACTGAGTCAATCTGAATCCAAAGTGATTCTTGATAAAGTTTGATATCAGCTTCTCTTCTGCATTCCTCAGGACTTGAGCTAATTTAGCTTTGACTTGTTGTAGTTCTTCGTCTTGACTTCCAATCTGGTAGATTACAGTCCTAAGTGCTGAGATGTGATTTCTTTCTAATCCATCACCAAGTCTGATTACCCTTGGATGAGATGAGTCTTCATTATAGCCCAGACATTTCTCTTTCAGAATAACTTCAAGTTTAGCAGAATTCTTCTTCATTGGAATTTCACTTCCATCATCTTCAACTATCTTTAGAACAAATTCTACAACCCTTGATCCAGAGATTCTGGCTTTATCCCTTATGGTCTTCATGATGAAATTTGACCATCTTCTGGTAATCTCAGACTTTATCTCCAAAAGATAATAAAAGAATTGAAGTTCTTTCAGAGATTTGTTCAGCAAATCTGATTCTGACATTCTGTATGTTCTTCCATCTTCAAGAAATAGAATCATATTTTCTTTGACATTACTCTTATCATGAGCATCCAGTACCACTTGAACTAATATAACCTTGTCAAGGTATTTCTGTTTAACTTCCTCAAGAGGTTTGTCAGTTAATAAGAATGGATCTCTGGTAATTACTTCAACTCCTATTTTGATCTTGGCTTCTTCAGAACCTAATCCATCTCTGTCTCTTGCTTCTCTGGCTTTCAATCCAATAGTCATGAAATCAGATAACAGTTGACTTTTCTTAGGATCTGATGGTTTAACATTTTTCCATAGGAGTTTCTTCTTATCAATAACTATCATCTTGCCCAAATCAACTTGAGCACTGTCAGAGGTTGATGTCTTGATGATTTGTTCAGGATTTGCAGATTCTTCTCTAGCTTGTTGTTTTGAACTTTATTCACTCTGAACAACTTGAGCTATGTCAGAGGTTGTCTTAAATTCTTCTGTCACCTTTCTTCTTTTCAAAGTTTTAACAGTTCCATCTTCAGAAGCTGTATCATCAAAAACCTGAACCAGTTTGCACACAGGATCCATCAGGATTTGAGGAATCTTCATCTCCTGTTTCTTTGTTGGTTCATCAATCTTTTCTTTCCCTTTTGCCTTGGGACCAATTTCAACTTGTGATCTTGTCTTGAGCTTTGAAGCCTCAGAAGTTTACCTTTCCTTTATCACAATGCCTTTTGCCTTAGTCCTTGGAGGTTTCTTTGCATTAGAAGCTTTAGATTTAAGATTTGTCTTTTCAGCTGCAAATCTAGCTTCTTCCTCCTTTAGAGTCTCTAAATCCATTCCAGGATTATACTTGAGAAATAATCTTCTAGCAATTTCTTCATCAAGTGTCTCAATCTTGGGATCTTTATAGTAGACAGTAGTCTTCCTTCCCTTAAGCTTCAGAGTTTGTAAAAACTTCTGAGAGTCTTGACTTCTAGATTTAATCAGAATATCAGACTTTGTCATTAGACTTTGATCATCAAAACTTGCTTTCAGAACTTGAGCATTCACAGCTTCAGAACTTGTATTCTTCTGTGTAGAAGATTTTCTAGAATCAGAAATTAGTTTCTGTGAAGAAACTTTGCTGCTTTACTTTCCTTGACCTTGACCCTTTCCCTTGCTAGGGTTTCCCTGGTCATCTTTAGAATCATCCTTTTTCTTCAGAATTTGACTAGTTGAGCATTTGGACTTAACTACCTTCTCCCCCTTTTTGGCATCATCTGATAGGAGTAGGGAAAGAAGGAGTTCTACTGAAGATTGGATCTCAGTTAATTGAATTTGTTGAGCAACTTGATTTTGCAAGACCTCATCCAGTTGGGCCTGCTGTTTTTCTTGAACTTTCTCAATAGCCTCTACTTTTTCATGAATAGGTCTGATAAACCTGTTCTTGTCTAGCTTGAGCATCAGGTCCAGCTTATCAGCATTATCCTGAAGTTTATTAACCTTGGCATGAGTAATGGAGTGTTGACCTTGAAGACTTTTAGTACTGAGAGCTGTGACTTTAAGTTGAGCTTTGAAGTCAGAATTTTTCAACAACTCATCAGCTTTTGCAATATGATCTGACAGAACTTTTGAGCTTGGAATGAAGTCATATTCATTCCACTTCTTGGTCCATTCAACTCCTCTGTGAGTTTCTTCCCATGGAACAGGAGCATCTTCTTCAACAAACTTTTAAACTGGAGTTTTACTGGAGCTGACTCTCCAGAACTTGCTAGAAGCTCATCATCTTCTGACAACACAAGAGTATGGGTGGCTGTAGGAGATTCTAGTACAACTTCATTTGTTTTCACATCTAGAATTGGAGTAGTTGGTATTTCAGCATTTAATGGAGAAACGGGTGAAGCTGGCACTTGTCCTTGTGGTGCTTCCAGAAACAAGACAGATGGAATGTTCATCCTGTGAATATCAATTTCAGGACTTAATCATGAATCTTCAACTATAGCTTGGACTGGAGAGTTAGGTGGAGAAATCACAGGTTCTGATCTGTGAACTTTAGAAATTTCAAATTCATGAATCAGAATTTCTCCAGGTACTGGAAGGGCTTCAATTACTGTAGGTTCTTGTGAGATCGGAGATTCCTGATCCCCTTCCTCAGCTTCTTTAGCATCCTCAGATTGAGGTTGTTCCATATGCCTACCTGCTCTCATCTTCCTTGATCTTCTAGATGGAGGAGTGACTTTATCTGTATCAGAACTTGAAGGTCTTTTCCTTTTCAGAATTCCAGAACCCTCAGCTTCATTCTCTTTCTGAAAAATTACCTTTTTAGCTTCTACCTCCTTCTAAAAAATTACATTTTCAGCTTCTACCTCCTTCTGAAAAATTACATTTTCAGCTTCTACTGTCACAGGTTCTGATGCTGGAACCTGGACCTGTTCATCTTCATCTGATTCATCTCTAAGAATCATCCTTCTTCTCCTTGGTGGAGATTTAGGAACAGATTTAGTTCTTTTGGTTATGTCAGATTTTACAACTAGCACCTTTTGAGAAGTACCAGAGGTTGGTTGATAGTAGGTTCTGATAGTAGGCTGTGGTTTTGTAGTGGAAGGCTGTGTTGGTGGAGGTTGAGAGGGTGCAACTTCAGGAAATTTGGGTGTGTATGTGTTAGGGTTAGAGTTTACTAAGAAATGTTTTATAGAATCAGGAATTTGAAGGGGTCTTAGTATCTTTTTCTTATTATCAGTGGATAACAAGTCTGTGAAGGCCCTTTTAGGAAGTTTAAAAGATTGAATTGACTCACTAATGTTTTGGGGCTTATCAGGACAACAAAAATGGTAAATGAGTTGACAAAATCTAGCAAAGTAAACAGTATTTGGGTCCTCATTCATCCTATAACCAATAAAACCCAAAATAGCAGTAGCATAATCAAAGAGAGTTTGATTTAGAAGTGCATACCCTATTTGCTGACTCAGAATGTGAATGGCATCAAAGTTGGAGCATTTGTTGGCAAAAGCTCTAGTGATGCAGTCAAAGAAAAAAATCCACTCCCTTCTAATGTATGGCCTCTTCAGTTGTCCTAGCTTGGACAAACCTTTCTCATAGCCAAGATTGGCCATCATACTTTGTAGAAGTGGCTCCTCAATCTGAGCATTGAAATTGCAGTTTTCTGGCAGATGTAGAGCTTGTCGAACAGTAGACAAAGTAACCAGATGCTCATCTTCCCCTATTGTGAAAATAATACTTGGGGACCCAGCTTCACCACCATCATCATAAACTGCAATCCTCCAAAACTCCAGTATTTGTGTTCCTGAGAGTGATTGTGGTTGGGTCAAAGCATACCCAATCTCACTATTAGCAAGAAAATCTTGAATAAAATGAAGATCTGATGGAGCATCATCCTTGCTGAGAATAGCCATGTAGTTATTGGGAACAAACTTGGCTCCATTAAACATAACGTCCTTAGGTGCCATATCTGTAAGAAATTAAGTGAAAAAATTGTGTGTTTGCAAGGTGTTTGATAAAATGCCTATAAGAAATAGCTTCAGAGAATATTAGAGAGTGAGAGAGAATAAGAGAGATTAGAAAATAAAAATAGTAGGTAAAAGATTATAAAATCTTTTAACTCTCTTATTTATACACTCCACGTGACAACGACTATTTTTGTGAAGCAGAACAGACTTTTTACACCTGGCAGCATGGAAACAGTCAAAACAGTAATGAGTGGGAACGTAAACGTGCAGTAATTATTGCTCACATGTTGTTACCAAAACAAACACGCAACCCATTAACCAAATGATTATCACTGTTTTTATCTCACTTAATTATTTTCTGACAAAATATAACCGTTACAGTAAATACTAAAAATAAGTCAAGTAATTAAATAATGACACGTAAGCATCAGAGTTTCCATCAGGATTTGCATCAGAACTTGACTATTATCAGAATTTAACGGTCATCAGTATATGGCTTCTGTACTCAAAAAGTGAATGTCTATTTCTGTGTTTCTTCACAAAAATACTGACTGCTTTCTTCAGAGTTTAATCATCAGAACATAATCAAAACTTGTCCTCAGAATTTATGCAAATAATGCTTAACTGTTTATCTGAAACAACTTAATCACCACAATAATTTTCATCATTCATATGGAGTGAGAGTGTGTGCATTTGCAAATGATCAGATAAAGATTAAAGTCTGATAAACTTCAGATATCTTAGAAATATGGCATAACTAAGAAAAATGCTTAAAATATGTCTTTAATTTTGAAGTCTACTATAGAATAAATTTATGCAAGAGTCCACATCAACTGTTTATGCTCATTATATGCATCTTTTGACATTCTTTTTACAGTGGCTTCTCAGTGTAAATGAGTCTCAACTGCTATCAGAATTTATGTTATTATCAGAATATTTCTCCTGTAATCAGAGAATGTGAAAAGTCACCAAGAAAAATTTATTTGCTTTTCTAATGTATATAACTTAATACCAGCAATGCACTTGGGTCTTCCCTTTCACATATTTACTCTAGATCTCAAAGGACTAAACATAAACTAAACAGATTTTGAGAAAGAACATGAAACCATTCCAAGTTGATTTACCAGTCTTATAAAAGTAGCTTCACATAATGATTTTGTGAAGATATCTGCTAGTTGTTGATCTATTGGGACAAAATGCAATTCCACTGTACCTTTCATCACATGTTCCCTTATGAGATGGTACCTAATGCTAATGTGCTTTGTCATTGAGTGTTGAACTGGATTACCTGTCATAATAATAGCACTTTGATTATCACAGTAAATGGGTATTATAGAAAATTCTAACCCATAGTCCAGTAATTGATTCTTCATCCAAAGAATCTGTGCACAACAACTTCCTGTAGTAATACATTCTGCTTCTGCAATTGATGTGGAAATTGATTTCTGTTTCTTGCTAAACCAAGAAACCAATCTGCCTTCAAGAAATTGGCAGCTTCCACTAGTGCTTTTCCTGTCTATTTTACATCCTGCAAAATCTACATCTGAGTAACCTATTAGCTTAAAATATGATTTCCTAGGATACCACAATCCTAGATCAGCTGTACCCTTAAGGTACTTGAAAATTCTTTTCACAACTATTAGATGAGGTTCTCTTGGATCAGTCTAAAATCTTGCACAAAAACAGGTAGCATATATGATATCAGGTCTACTTGCAGTTAAATAGAGTAAAGAGCCAATCATACATCTATAGTTAGTAATATCTACTGATGCTCCAGTATCTGTATCTAACTTGGTGGCAGTGGCCATGGGAGTGAATGCAGTTGAACTGTCTTGCATTCCAAATTTCTTGAGTAAATTTTTGGTGTACTTGGATTGATTTATGAAAGTACCTTCTTCAGTTTTCTTGACTTGATGTCCCAGAAAATAGCTAAGTTCTCCCATCATACTCATTTGATATCTTGACTGCATTAACTTGGAAAATTTTTCACAAATTTTTGTATTTATAGAGCCAAAGATGATATCATCAATATATATGTACCAAAAGTAAGTCTTTTCCATGGTTGAGGTAGAACAGTGTTTTATCAATTGTGCCTCTGGTAAATCCACTTTCTAGAAGGAATTGAGCTAGAGTCTCATACCATGCTCTAGGACCTTGCTTAAGGCCATAAAGTGTTTTGTCAAGCCTGTAGACATGATTTGGAAATTTTGGATCTACAAAGCCTAGAAATTGTCCAACATATACCTCTTCTTCTAATTCTCCATTGAGAAAAGAACTTTTCTCATCCATTTGAAAGACTTTAAACTTCTTGTGAACAGCATAAGCCAAAAAGATTCTTATGGCTTCCAATCTAGCAACTGGAGCAAATGTTTCATCATAGTCAATACCCTCATGTTAATAGTAACCTTTAGCAACCATCCTTGCTTTGTTTCTTGTAATTATGCCATCACTGTCAGTTTTGTTTCTGAACACCCATTTTGTACCAACAATGGATCTGTCCTTTGGTCTTGGCACTAGGGTCCAAACTTTATTTCTTTCAAATTCATTTAACTCATTTTGCATTGCTTACACCCAATCAGCATCTTAAAGATCTTCTTCCACTTTCTTTGGTTCAGTATGAGATAGAATGGAATGATAGAGACATTCATTTGATGTTGATATTTTAGTTATGACACTTGCTTCAGGATCTCCAATTATTAACTCAGGTGTGTGTGATTTAGTCTACTTCCTTGCAGATGGAAGTTGATCTCTATAATTGGATCCTCCCCCATGATCCATGTTGTCTCCATCAGCATTTTATGATGCTCCCCCTGAAGTTATGCTCTCTGAAATTTCAGAATTTGAGTTGGATCCTTCAGGAATTGAAGAATCAGAGTTTCCAGAATTATCAGAATTTGGCTCATCAGAACTTGATGAATCAGAACTTGAAGAACCAATGACTGGTTCTGATGCTTCTTTAGAGTCTTGAGATGTGGTATTTTTTCCTTTGGAGTAGTTACCATAGTTTCAATGACATCAGAATTTAACCCGTCAGAACTTACAGGATCAGGACTTAGGTCATCAAAATTTACAGAATCAGAATTTACATCTTCATTTTCAAATCTCAACTGATCATGATCATTGAAATCTTCAAGTCCAGTAACCTTTTTATCATCAAAAGATACATTGATAAATTCCATGACAACCCTTGTTCTTAAACTGTAGACGCTGAAGGCTTTTGTGGAAAGTGGATATCCAACAAAAATTCCTTCATCAGCTTTTAGATCAAATTTTGACAGCTGTTCAGGATGAGTCTTAAGAACAAAACACTTGCATCTAAATACATGAAAGTATTTCAGATTTGGCTTCTTTTTCTTCACCATCTCATATGATGTTTTTCCATGCTTGTTTATGAGTGTAGCATTCTGTGTAAAACAAGAAGTCTGCACAACTTCAGCCCAAAAATAGGTTGGTAGCTTTGCTTCATCAAGCATAGTTCGTGCAGCTTCAATAAGAGTCATGTTCTTTCTTTCTACAACTCCATTCTGTTGTGGAGTTCCAGGTGCAGAAAATTCCTGCTTATTCCATGCTCTTTGTAGAAGTCTTCCATGATTGAATTCTTGAACTCAATGCCTTTATCACTTCTTATTATTTTAACAGAATCTTTGACTAATTTATCCAGCTGTCTGACATGACCAGTTAGAGTAGATGCAGTTTCATTCTTCTTGTGCAAGAAATACACCCAAGTGTATCTTGTGAACTCATCCACTATAACCAGAGCATATTTCTTCTTTGCAATGGACATGACATTGACTGGACCAAATAGATCAACATGCAGTAAGTGATAAGGCTCAAGAATTGAGGATTCAGTTTTGCTCTTGAATGAAGATTTTCTTTATTTTGCCTTTTGACATGAGTCACAAAGACCATCAGGAGCAAATACTGATTTTGGCAGTCCTCTCACAAGATCTTTCTTTACTAGCTCATTTATGTTGTTGAAATTTAAATGAGAGAATCTCTTGTGCCAATTACAGCTTTCTTTAATTGATGCTCTGCTTAACAGACAGATTGCAGAACCATCAGAGTTTGTTGAAAGTCTGGCTTCATATATGTTACCATGTCTGTAACCTTTCAAAACCACTTTTCCTGTAGAATTACTTACAACTTCACAGTGTTCTCCAAAGAAATCCACATGATAACCTCTATCACAGATTTGACTCACACTTAGTAGATTGTGTTTAAGTCTTGAGACAAGAGCTACTGATTCAATTATGACATTCCCAAGATTGATATTTCCATATCCCAGTGTCTTTCCCATGTTGCCATCTCCATAAGAAACTCATGGGCCAGCTTTCTCCACAAAGTCTGATAGCAGGACTTTATTTCCAGTCATATGTCCTGAACATCCACTATCCAGAACTAGGATGTTTTTCCTGTTGCCCTGCAATCACAAAGACCACTATTGGTTAGTTTTAAGGACCCAGACTTTCCTGGATCCTTTGGCCTTTTTAAGTTTGTAAGCATTTGCAGCGGATTTAGTTTTAGAGTTTATGCTAACATGCTTTTTATCAGACTTTATATCAGACTTTGCATTATAATTTATACTAGAAGGAATTACACTAACTTTCTTTAAAGAAGGTTTTATTTGATAATAATCATAGTACAAACTATGATATTTCTTACAAGTATAAATAGAATGCCATAAAATACCACAATGAAAACAAGGATTTTGTGGTTTAAACCTAATAGACTGACTCTTAACTCCTGATCTAGGAGGTAAAGAGTTTATATCTTTATTTTTCCTGCAAAAAGAAGCAAGATGGTTAGAGTTTCCACAATTATAGCATTTCTTTCTAGGAGCATTAGGAACAGGCATATAATTATTGCTTTTATTCACACCTTCCTTTCCATTCCTATTTTTCCTAGGTTCCTTTACCTTGTTCACATTTTTAATCTCTTTCAGCTCATACTTAAGTTGCTTCTTTGTCATTAAACTTATGTTTACTTCAGCTGGTTTATCCTATTTTAATTTGTCAGAAGTTGACTTTTCTTTGACTTTTGTTTTAGAGTTTTTTATCTTTTCAGATTTTGATTTGTCGGAATTTTACACAAACTTAACATGATTAACATTAGGCTTTTCATCTTTCTTGGTAAAGTTTGGTTTAGATGACACAGTTTCCTTTTATTCTTTATCATCTAGGTAACCTAGTCCTTCTTTCCAATTTCCGTTTTCTAAGATTTTCTGAGTTGTTCTTCCAGAATTAGTCCAAGTTTTGATTATCTCCTTTTCCTTTTCCAGTTCAGATTTAAGAGATTTATTTAATTTTAGCACTTCATCTCTAACATACAAAGCCTCATCTCTTTCTTTCTGAGTTTGATGAAATATAACTAACTCTTTTTCTAAGTAGTCATTTCTGTTTCTAAGAGCAAGACTTTCAAATGTTAATCTTTTATTTGTTAAAGTCCGATCTCTAAAACTAATGAACATGGTTTTAATATATAATCTTAGCTCTGAAATATCATCAGTATGAAAAGCAAGAGTTGAATGAGGTACCTTCAATTCAGCAACATTAGAACTGCTATCAACATTTGACATTAAGGCATAGTTCACCTCAACTTCAGAATCTGAAGTATCTTCCCAGTTTTTCTTCTTTGTGATAAGTGTCTGGCCTTTATCACCTTTTCCTTTCTTGCAGTCAGGAGAGATGTGGCCTCTTTCACCATAATTGTAGCATTTGACATTTGAGTTGTCTCCTCTGTCAGACTTTCCTCCTTTGCCTTCAGACTTTCTGAACCCTTTCTTTTCAGAACTTCCACCTTTCCTGGAAAACTTCTTGCCCTTTCTGAATTTCTTGTAGGCTATCTTTGTGATACCCTTCACCATAAGAGCACACAGTTGCATCATCTCTGCATCAACATCCACTTCAGATAAATTTTCAGATTCTAAATCATCATCATCAGAATATGATGACTCTGAATCAGATTGTATGATTAGAGCCTTTCCTTTGCCCCTCTTTGAGACAACCACTTTAGGAGATTCCTCCTCAGCTTTAAGAGCAACTGTCTTTAACTTTCTTCCATGCCTTTTGCTCCTTTGATCCATCTCAAGTTCACGAGTCTTGAGCATACCATAAATTTCATCAAGAGTAGTTTCAGCAAGGTCATAGTTGTCTCTTATGGTAGTAGACTTCAAATCCCAATTTTCAGGAAGAGCTAAAAGGAATTTTAGATTTGAATCTTCAAGATCATATTCCTTGTCCACCAGTGACAGATCATTCAAGAGTTTGGCAAACCTGTCATATAAATCAGTTAATGATTCATCAGCTTTTGAATCAAAGTGTTCATACTCTTGTGTGAGTATAGTCTTCCTATTCTTTTTGATGGCATCAGTTCCCTGGCATCTTGTCTCCAAAGCATCCCATATCTCCTTTACAGTCTTGCATCCAATTACCCTGTTTAACATGACATTGTCAATTGCACTCTGCAGCAGATGCCTTACCCTTGCATCCTTGGCAATAGATGAGATATCTTCAGTTGTGTAATCACCCTTCTCCTTTGGTATCATCTTTGCTGGTTGATCAGCAACTGCAACAGAAAGTTTGGTAGGCTTATATGGTCCATCATTAATTCTATCAAGGTATTCTGGATCTGTGGCTTCCAGAAACATAGCCATCTTTACCTTCCATATAGAATACTCAGATGCTCTCAGTATGGGAACCCTAATGGTTTCATATCGACTGTGGATTTGATTGTTTTGAGTATCTTGAGTTTTGGTGGGCTTAGGTGGAGTTTGTGTTTCGTCAGACATGATTGTAAACTGGATCTCACTGTTTGTATATCAACATAGAGGCTCTGATATCACTTGTTAGGTCACACAACACTATGGAAGGGGGTTGAATATAGTGTTTATACAATCAAATCGATTTAGAATACAAGTATGTAACAGTAATCAAGTTTATTCAATATAATAAGCTCTGTTACAAAGTAGGTTAAACTACCCTCTCAGTGATGAACAATATCACTAAGGGCTTCTAGGTTACAATGAATAATGTTCTCGTGAATGATAATACATATAGTGTAAACCCTAAGATGTGTTTATATAGTACACAGTTACAAGATATCTTTTAATTGATATGGAATATAATTATATCTCCTAAAATATATCAATCAGATATTATCTTCTACAAGTCTTCTAGCTATCCAACTCTTCATGCATATCTTCTTTTGTTTTAGTCCATATCTTCTCCTGTAAATCAGCCACATTCCTTATCTGAAGTACCCGCACTTAAGTCCTGACATAAATCCACATTATTCATCGTAACCTAGCAGCTCTTAGTGATATTGTTCATCACTGAGAGAGTAGTTTAACCTACTTTGTAACAGAGCTTATTATATTGAATAAAATTGAAGTCTGTTACATACTTGTGTTCTAAATCGATTTGATTGTATAAACACTATATTTAACCCCCTTCTATAGTGTTGTGTGACCTAACAATCTCATATTAAAATAATTACATTGCCAAAATAAAGTATCTATTGTCAATCATCCTGATGATGAGAAGTATTTTTATGAAAAGCAATGTTTGAAGTCGGGCACTTCAAATTTCGTAGATAAAAGTTCCACGGTCCACATGTCACCTTCTCCACAATTTAGGTATAGCTTACAAAAGAACTTACGAAATTCTTTTGTAAGCTATACACACTCATTCTGTGCCCTGGTCCACATGTCACCTTCTCCACTAACACCTGTTGACTTCCATCTCCTAACGATACACAATCATCACCATTCTTGATGTTTGAGTCCCTGATTGTCACTCCATTCGACCGTCCTATGTGAATTCCATCAGTGTTCAAACTGTTCTCAGGTGCAACGATGGTAATGCGGCTAAGAGTCAAGTTCTGACAACTTAGTACATTCATGTGAAACAACTTGCTACGCGGGAGGTCACATGTTGAATGATGGAATTCCTTAGACTGTTGAATCTAATGTTCTGCTCAATTTTCATAATAGAAGACCAATGTGAAATTTTCTGAACCTTAATATATATATTAGTGAGTCAATCTAAGAGTATTATGATGTCTGGCTCCATTTCATTTGATTTAAATAGCAAGAACATTAGGTTTTGATGAGAAAAATATGAAATACCTTTAATTTCAGATGCAAATGCAGCGTGTGGCATCTCAGTGAATACTTAACACTCAGTAAAGGATCCTTCTAAATGGTACAAAATTAAAAGAATGAAATGTCCTAAAAGACTAGATGACCTTGGATGCAATGGCAATTGAGTATGTATTAAAAGGAACTAAGTAATCAGTATTATTGATTAGTTAGAAAGAATAAAAACACGTAAAAATGGAGGGGGGGACCATTTGAGATTGGTTATCAGCTTCTAAATCAACAACAATATCCTTGAACATAAGCATAATTTTACGAATGTCCTGAAACAAATAATAGAGAATTAGGGGTTTGAAAGTAAAAATAAAATAAAAGGAAAGAGGGGGTGTAGAAGAATACATACAGAAATTAGAGATTGATTATCGGACTCAAGAATCATTGCCACGCTATTCATTCTCGACGCCATTTTCCAAACCTTACAAGACTCTTCTTCTCGTTTAAATTTGAAAATCCTACATATACACCCGCTTCTTGCTGTCTAATTTCCGATGCTCAAGGTATCGATTTTGACCTTGATTTGGAGCCCCAATTCAACGACCCAACACCCAACCCAGTTATTATGCAGCCCCCTTCAGACCCGGTTAACGTTTCCTCAAAATTTGACAACGACGATGATTTTCAATTACCGGGTCCTAACCCAGATACCTGCCCCACTTTGAAGCGCCTCTGTCGTGGCCCCAACGACGATGATTATATTAGTTTATGCGGCGCTTCAATAAAAACCTGATATGGGGTACAAAAACCCAAAACCCTTCCAACCCATTGCTCGAATATGTGACTGATAGAGAGGGGAGAGAGAGAGGAAGAGGAAGAGAGGGAAAACATAATTGACCCTAAACAATTCCCCCTTTCGTTTTTATTCGAAAAATTCATTTCCCGCTCTGTTAAAAATTTGGCCGCCCAAACCCAATCTAAATGTAACTAGCCCCGCCCATTTAATTTTCCATTATTATTTTTTTCCAAATATTCTAATCATTTTCAATTATGAACATTATAATTGTTATAATAATTATAAATCTATAATTTGCAGAAAATATAAAGATACTATATGCTTTAATTTATAGATTTAGACATTTTAATCAAAATTTATAAAATTAGTTAAGCTAATTATTAATTTTTTTATTTTATATTTAAATAAACTATTTTAATGGTTATAAAATGTAAATAAATCAATTATTTGATATACTTTTACATTCAAAAGCAAATCATTGAATTATTTTATCAAAATTATATATTTGCCACATAGCCTACCCCATTTAATTTATCACTATTTTCTTTTTCTTTATTCAAATATTTTTAATCTATTTAATTATGAGCATTATAATTATTACAATAAAACTGCTAATTAGTTTGTAAAAATATAAAGTTATTAGAGGCTTTAATTAGTGGAGAATAAATAATTAAAGAAGTAATTTTATAATTAAAATTATTTAAATTTATTAAAATAATTAATAAATAATTTTATATTTAAATAAATTATTTTAGTTGTTACAAAATGTTCATAGGTCAATTATTTGACATAATATTACCTTCCAAAACGAATCCATGAATTATTTATCTAAACTAAATATTTATAAAAAAAATTTGATTTAAATTTAAATTTTCTTTTATTCTTAGTCTATAGCAACACATTATATCATGTTAGCTCTACTTAACACCTCGGTGGCCTATGGCAACACAGTCCTATAGCTTTAATAACCCGCATAGTGTAGGTGTTGTGATAGGCAAAAATTCCACATCTATGGTAACATAATCTAAGGTAACACCCCTACTCAAATGTTCAGTTAGGCCATCTATGGCGTAGTGACCTTTGTCTTCACAAACTCTAGGGTTTGGTGCAGAGTCAACAGCTTCAAACTTTTTCTCCTTCTCCTTTTCTTGCTCAGCAACTAATGTAATGGACCCTCCCTTCTTTCTTCCTTTCTCCATCTTCTCATCTTACTCTATTTCAAGCTCATAGGTTTTTAGGATACCATACAGTCTATCCAGGGTGAACTCCTTGTAATCTTGAGAATTTCTCAATGAGACTGTCATAGGCTTCCATTCCTTTGGCAGAGATCTAAGGAATTTGAGGTTTGAGTCTTTTGTTTGATAGACCCTTCCCTGTAGTTTTAGAGCATTCAGTAGTTTTTAGAATCTACCGAAAATGCCAGTGAGTGACTCACCTTCTTCACTATGGAAATGCTCATATTGTTGAATCAGGAGTTACATTTTGTTCTCCCTTACTTGCTCAGTTCCATCACATATAACTTGAATTGTATCCCAGACATCCTTAGCAGTTTTGCAGTTTATGATGTTGTCAAACATGTCACTTTCAACACCATTAAACAGAATGTTCATGGCCTTTTTATCCTTATGAACTTGTTCTTTATCTGGATCAGACCATTCTTTTTGTGGCTTTAGAATTGATGTTTCATTTCCTGTAGCAGCTCTCGTAGAGACATGTGGACATTTCTCAATGTAATCCACATATGCTTCATCTTGAGATAGGAGATGCAGGTGCATCTTCACCTTCCAATGGCGATAGTTGTCTTTGTCCAGAAATAGAATCTTTATTCCAACATCTTTTCTATTCATCTTGTTAGTTGTTGTGATCTTTAAACTCATTATTCTTCAAGAGCTTGCTCTGATACCAATTGTTATTTCCAAAAAATCTAAACAAGAATTACAGAAGGGGGTTGAATATAATTCAGGCTTCTTTTTGGTTTTAAGAACAGTTCTTCTACAAATAAATAACTGTGTTTGATTTGCAATTATGCGGAATAAGAATATAACAGAAATCAAATCACAAAGCAATTAAATACAAGTATTTAAAAACTTTCTGGCAGATTGAACTTTTCCACCAGAGATATATATTAAGTAGAGAACTCTGTGATACAAATAGTAAACAGCTACTTACAAGTTGAACAACAAGAACTATAGAGAAATTCTTTACAACATGTGCTTTTCTATTTCTCTAGTTTTTGCGTACTAACTTAAATACTTCATTACTATTGAACTTGCTATACTTGGTTTATATATTACCAAGTTATATGATAAAAAGACAAACAAATAAGATAAAATGGTTCTAGTCTAATATCATGCTTCTTCACTTCTCTTTCCAGCATCTTTGAATATCTTCAGTTTAGAATGGAAATGCTTCTTTATTCTCTAAAACCTTCAAACAGGCTACCACATTCCATTTGCATACAAACAACGCATATGACTGTCAAGTCACTATCAACTGCTCTTTTGAATTTGAACATCCGTTGGAACTTAGATTGATCATCCGTTGGAACTTTGTCTGATCATCCGTTGAAACTCAGGTTGATCATCCGTCGAGACTTATGTTGATCATCCGTTGAAGCTTTGTAAATCATCCGTTGAGATTGTCTTATTGATAGTTAACTATACTTCATTTACACAAGATTACAAGGCATCTAATATTTATAATTAACCATCCTATCTTGCATATCAATCTAGTAGTTAACATAACTTGGACAATCTATAACATCTAGTTCACTAAGCTATCTAAGTATGCAGAAATGTTCTACCAGTCTTATTGTTACATAAGCTACTCTTTCAATAGATGTTGAAAATGATCATCCGTTGAAAGCTACAAATTCACTTAACTAAAATCTATTAAGTGTTTTGTTCAAGTGATCATCAAGTACACAACATATTCCTTACACCAATGTCAATGATTGTAGTTTGGACAGGTGTCTACAGGTGTCTCTTTCAAATCTCCAATCCAAGAGAGCATCCGAGCTGGATATCATTATTGATAGACTTAATCAAGTTATTCCAGTGGTACCCAATTTCTAAATGCCCAAATAGCTGCTTTTCCTGAAGCCTATCTTCATCCAAGTAAGGGGGTAGCCTACATCTGTCCACAAACCAAAAATTGCAAATACTTCATAATCCCCAAAAATTATGTTAGGGTAATCTAAGACTAATCATGACATTGGAAACTGATCTCAAGAGAAAGAAGAAGAAGACTGATGAAGATGAAGAAGTGATTAGAATTTTGGGGAGCCAACTACTCAATTCAACACCAAGGATGATTTGGATGATGATGAGCATAAAAAGGATGAACAAAAACCTTCTGGATCAAATCCAAGTCAATCTACCAAGGAAACTGGAAGCAAGATGTATGAGAAGAAGAAGGGAAGAGAAGAGAAGAAAGAAGAAGGGAGGAAAAGTAGAAGAGGAGGTGAAGGTGACTCAAAGAAATAGAATGTCCAAGAAGCCAAAACTGAACAAATCAAACCTACTTAAACCACCAAATCTAGCCAAACACTATCTCAACCAAACCCACCTCAAAAGCCAAAATACTTCTATAAACAAACTGTAAACACCTTTCTCAAAATACCTATCAGATCCAACAATGTCACACTGAAGAAAATCACAAACCTACCTTCATTCAAGCCACCAACCAAAACTCAATTCAAGACTTTTGGAAGAAAAACTAAGAAAATGCAAGCCGATGTTGTTGTCATCTGGAACTATTTCAATCAGAGTGACTTTCTGCCTCTAAATATGTGCATCACAGATGATGACTTTTTTCAACAATTAGCTAAAGAAATTATCAAAGTTTTGGTTGTATCTTTAGCAGAAGTTAGAATCTACTACATGGATGACTCCTTCATTTTGCTTAGCATGGGAATAATGGAAATACTTTCAACCACAGAATTGAAGAGGGTAATTAGCTTAATGAAGGACAAGGACATAAGTACAAGGATGTGGAAGGCTGTGATGTCTCAAAAGTTGAGGGAAAGGGATGAAATACATGCAAGATTGAAGGCTGAAAAAGAGGAAAAGGATAGAAAGTATGCCAAGGAGATAGAGATGTTTGAACAAAGATCAAATGAGCTTAAGGCGAGGGGTTGAGTAGAATATCAAAGGATGGACATTTTCCGAACATTCAAGTTGGCAGATTCTCAAGATTTAGAGATGGTTACCTTAATGGTTACACATTGGATGAATGGCTCAAGCTGGTAGAATCTTTAAGAGGGACATAAATAATTGAAGAACTACAAGTACTAGTAAATCTCAAGGACCTCATTATGAAACAATCAGGCTATGAAAAATTCACTTGATGGTTGTAATTGTTGAACTTATGTAATCATCGAATGTATAAAAGTTGTATTTGTCAATCTGTTAAGTTGTATGTAATTATTTTTAGCTTAGGGTTAGTCTTGTTATATGGCATGAATTTGTGATAAGTAATCTTTTCACAAATTGGGGGAGATTGTTGTGCAAGACATGCCTATACCATAATAAGACTAAGTCACATTGACAACCCTGAGAATTAGTTGTTTGATAATCAATTATATATTTTGTATTGTATTACTTGAGTCTATAAAAAGGTTAGAAGATTAGACTGGAGTATTTTTCTGTGAACAGATTCAAACTATGGAATAAACTCTGGAAGAAGATCAAGCCATGATCATGCCTCAGAAAAAAGTGTAGAAGCTTCTAGTTGAATAAAACTGTTTTATAAAAAATGTTCTAAGTCAAGATATCGACAAATCACAAATCAAGTTATATCGAGAAGTCATTCGAGAAGTCCATATTGGCTTATCAAGACGTCCAAAATGGCTTACAGAGAAGTCTCAGAGATATCGACAAGTCAAATAAAGATATGAAGATTTGAGATATTGACAAGTCATTTTTGCATGTTGAGAACTTAGAGATATTGACAAGTCAAAATGAAGATATAAAGAATTGGAGATATCGACCAGTCAATATCTCATTAGAGATCTCAGAGATATAGACAAGTCAAAATGTATATAGATTTATCAGAGATATCGACAAGTAAATTCTACATGTAGAGATCTCGGACATATCGACAAGTCATTTAATGTGTAAAGATCAAGAGACCTCGACAAGTCAATTATACCTATAGAGAACTCAGAGATCTCAATAAGCCATTATACTTATCAAGATGTCACTTCTCTACAGAACAAACTGGAGATCTCGATATGTCTCTTAAGTACAGAATGTAAATAAGTTAAATATTCAAGATTATCAGTCAATAAATGACCTATCAACAAGATTGAAAAGTCTACAAAGTAGCTGGAAGAATACAAGATCAAGGGCCAAGATTAACTAGACAAAGGATGGTCGCAGACCTGCAAGATTCTGCAAAAATTTTCTAAGCTAGAAATGGAAATAGAAAAAGGTTGCTTTAGAAAAGAGTTTAGTACATTTTAGTGCAAGTCTTGTAAACCCGTGCTACTAGTGTATAAAACATGCACTGGTCCTTAGTTTAGGAGTAACAAAGGATTCACATTTTCTTTTATTCTCTCAAGGAAGAAGCCGAGTTCTTATATTTTTAAGAACACGGAATTTGTAGCAAGATAAACTTATTTAATACAAATTAAGTGAGTTTTGAAATATTATGCTTATTGCTTCATTTATGTTAAACATAATATCTCTGCAAATTAGAAACTACTTTGTTCACCTAATATCCAAACTATTTAAAAAGGCTAAAAATCCAGAAAACACATTCACCCCATGTGTTGTACTCAATAGCTAATAATATTCTATAAATCAATGCTTGTACAAATCATATCAAAAATCTAACATTATCTCGTCTAATTATTATACTATTCTCATTTTATTCTATTCTAAACAACAATCAACCAATTCAATATGACTTCGTAAGTCATCCTATAATATTCAAATGCCAATCAGAACATATTAGTATCTTACTCAAATCATCTATCACATTTGTAGAACAAGAATTTCACATATATTTTTCATATTCGATCATTTATAAGAAAATAGATCACATTGCATATACTTATCGATATATAATCACATTGTAGACCTAATCATATTATCATATCAAATTAAAGTAAAGTAAACTCTATAAGCTTTAATCCTTTTTTCGTTTCACTTGATTCTGAATTACAAATTACGAGATATGGTCAAAACAGTTTTCTGACTCCTTTATCAAACTATGACACACTAAACATATAGTATACATAACATAGCACATAAGATTTCCCATCCCATCTATTTTCAAATCAAGTCTCCGGATAAAAATGATTTTTCAGAAATTTTCTGGAATTTTTTAGACATTTTTCGGAATTAAAACAAATAAAAGACTCAATTTATAAATTAATAATCAAGTCTAATTGACTGAAAATAAATTTAAAATAATTTATAATGATTAAACAATTGTTAATCATAATTTAGAAAAATACTTTATTGCTCAAAATTATTTTCAGGAATTTTTAAATCAAAAGAATCAATTAATTCTAATTAATAAACAATTAATAAATAATTAAATCAATTAATCAATTAATCAATTAATATTAAAATGAATTGATCAAATAAAATAATTAATTACTAATTAAAATTAACTAATTAAATAATTAAGATTTATTTTGGAATTTATAAATAACTAAAATGAATTTTGGAATTAAAATATGGGTTTTTGATTTATTTTAAAAAATAAAAGACGGAAACAGTTTTTTGGTGTTGGAATTTGGGGAAAACAGAATCGAAACCGGGTTGGGAAGAAGGGCCGACGGGTCACAGAACCGGGTCACCAAGATCAGTCGGAAAATCGGCAGAATTCGGTGACCCGTTTTTACCGTAACGCCCATTTCCCGGCCTCAATCCTTCCGATTTCAATCATTTCTTGATGTCAAAATGATCCGTACAACACCCTCTATCCATAATAACCACAACAATAACATCCCGTCACCAGGAATCATTCACCGGCCAAAAACCATAAACATTGGCGAGCTCGAAGCTTTTCCGACGAACTTGATCCGAGTTCCAACCCCTCAGTTACCTACATAATTCGAATCCTCTATCTACGATCTACTTACGCATGCACTCAGATTTTATCCAGAATCAACCAAACTAAAAACCCCAAATTCAATTAAGAAAATTCATATGACAGTCAAACCCTAATTTCTAATTTCAAAAATTAAACACCAATTTTGACATGATATAGAACTCCAAATCACACATATGACTTATCAAAATAATCAGAATTCAATTATTTACAACATGCAAGTATCAAATCACATCAAACACTTGAAAATTTGAAAACCCTAATTTAATCCTATTAAATTTGAATTTTGTAGAAATTATAGAAAAATACCTATGATTTTTACAGAGACATAGTGGAAATAATTGTTTAGTACGCCTCGAGAGCTTCGATTCGGCTACTTGAGCGTCGAAATCTGACTTTCCTAACACCTTCGAATCTTGGTTTGATTATGAAGAACACGAAGAACACTTATCTTATTTCTCTGGATAATTATTTTACTATATAATTATGATTATCTGTATAAAATGAAATATGGTGAAGGCTATTTATATTTACGAGAAATTAGGACCCCGTTGGATAAAGACCGATATAAAAAATCCAATACTTAATAGCTAAGAATAAATAAAAACTGATCCAAATGGTCCCAGTTTTCAGATAAACATTAAAATCAGACAATTTAATAATGGTTTGGGGTTCCGAAGCCCCAGATGCATGTACTTTTATTAAAACTAATACTTTAATCAAAATATCTTGGATAACGAAAATATCTCGGTTGCACGTATATCGAGATAATAAAATAATATTTTAAAACCCGTAAAACTGACCCGGAATCTTTGCAGATAGGTCTATACTCCGGATCGAAAACGTCCAAATACGAAAAGTTCTCGCAATTATCAAATTAGTCTAGAAATCATTTTTCGGGAATATTTCAGTTTGTAAATTTCCTACACCATTGAAGTTGTGGGTTTTCGAATAATCACAAATAATTAATAAGTAATAAGAAAAATCATCAGATAAATCCGCAAATCATTTATAAAATCATATAAAAATTAATTATCAAATTCACAATTCTGGCACATATAAACCATAACTACAAAAAATCATTCAACATATAATTTCACAGAAATTTCACATATACTTACATAATATTCATAAATTATCCTTACTTATCACACAATCTAAACCACACGTACCACTTAATCATATAACAATTATACTCACGTAATCAATAAATCTAGATTTAAGAAACAATATATAAAATTTAGTTTAGAAAGGAAATTACACATTGACAACACAATAACCCGGAATAAAATTCTGAAATTATATAAGCTGGAATAAAATATTAAATTTTATTCCTTTCTTTTTAAAGAAAAATTACTTTATAATAATAAACAGATTTTGAAAAGTGTGGGTCATTATAATCTACCCTCCTTAAACGGATTATGTCCTCGGATTCACGGAAAGAAAGGGAGGGTGCAATGTTAGTTAATCCATATTACTTCACATAACAAGCTGTTGGATATATTTGAGATGTCATGTCTAATATGTTTCATGTTTAGTTTTCAGATCTTAACTAACTGGAAATATCAGTACTTACTGGAATCAGGACTTACTGGAAGTCAGGACTTAAGGATATCAGAACTTAGATTATCAGAAGATAATATCAGAAGATGGATATCAGAACTAAAGTACTGGAGGACTAACAGTTAAGGAAGGAAGCTGATTTACAGGAAAGAAGATCGAAACTAATACGGAATAAGATATGCATGGAAAGAGTTCGAGGACTAGAAGAATTATATAAGATATCTGGTTGATATATTTTAGGAGACAGAATTATATTCCATATTAACTAGAAGTTATCTTGTAATTATGTGTCTATATAAACACAGACATGGGTTTACTCTATAAGAGTTACGATCATCGAGAAGATCATATATTATAACCTAGCAGCTCTCATGATATTTGTTCATCACTGAGAGAGAACAGTTCCATTGTAACAGAGTTTGTTATATCGAATACATCTGTTTTCTGTTACTTGTGCTTTAAATCAATTTGATTGTATTCTACACTGTATTCAACCCCCTTCTACAATGTTGTGTGACCTAAAAAGTGGTATCAGAGCATATCTGTTAACACACATACAGTAAAGATCCAAAACAATCATGTCTGAAGAAGCAGAAAATCCAACCAAGCCCGCTAAAACTGAAGAAACTCCAAAGATTTAAACCCATAGTCGATATGAGACTATCAGGGTTCCCATGTTGAGACCGTCTGAGTAACCCATATGGAAAGTGAAGATGGCTATGTTTCTAGAAGCTACAGATCCAGAATACCTTGACAGAATTAATGAAGGACCGCATAAGCCAACCAAGCTCTCTGTTGTAGTTGCAGATCAGCCAGCAAAGACCATACCAAAGGAGAAAAGTGAATACACAGCTGAAGATATCTCATCTATTGCCAAGGATGCAAAGGTAAGGCATTTGCTGCATAGTTCCATTGATAATGTCATGTCAAATAGGGTAATTCACTGCAAGACTGCAAAGGAGATATGGGATGCTTTGGAGACAAGGTGTCAGGGAACTGATGCAATGAAGAAAAACAGGAGGACTATACTCACTCAAGAGTATGAACACTTTGACTCAAAAGGTGACGAGTCATTAACTGACTTATATGACAGGTTTGTCAAACTTTTAAATGATCTGTCACTGGTGGACAAGGAATATGACATTCAAGATTCAAATCTAAAATTCCTTTTAGCTCTTCCTGAAAGTTGGGATTTGAAAGCTACTATTATAAGAGATAACTATGCTCTTGATGAAACTACTCTTGATAAAATTTATAGAATGCTCAAGACTTATGAACTTGAGATGGATCAAAGAAGCAAGAGACATGGGAGAAAGTCAAGAACAGTTGCTCTTAATGCTAAGGAGGAATCCCCCAAAGTGGTTGTCTCAAAGAAAGGAAAAGGAAAGGCTTTCATCATAAAGTCTGATTCAGAATCATCAAGTTCTGATGATGATGATTCAGAAACTGAAAGTCTACCTGAAGTAGATGCTGATGAAGAGATGATGAATCTGTGTGCTCTTATGGTGAAGGGTATCACAAAGATAGCCTACAGGAAATTCAGAAGAGGAAAGAAGTTTTCCAGGAAAGGAAGAAGTTCTGTTAAGAAGGGTTTCAGAAAATCTGAAGGCAAAGGGGGAAAGTCTGACAGAGGAGATTACTCAAATGTCAAATGCTACAACTGTGGTGAGAAAGGCCACATATCTCCTGACTGAAAGAAAGGAAAGAGTGACAAAGGCAAGGCTCTTGTCACAAAGAAGAAAATATGGATAGACACCTCAGATTCTGAAGATGAGGAGAACTATGCCTTGATGGTAAATGCTGATAGCAGTTCTGATGCTGCTGAGTTAAAGGTACCTCAAACAACTTATGCCTTTCATACTGATGATATTACTGAGTTGAGATTATATCTTAAAACCATGTTTATTAGCTATAGAGATCAAACTTTAACATGTTAAAGATTAACTTCTAAAAATCTTGCTTTTAAAAAGAGGAATGATTATTTGGAAAAAGAGTTAGTTATGTTCCATCAAACTCAGAAGGATAGAGATGTTGCTTTCTATTTTAGAGATGAAGTACTAAAAATGAATAAATCTCTAAAAACTGAGTTAGAAAAGGAGAGAGAGATTATCAGGACTTGGACTAACTCCGGCAGAGTAACTCAGGATATACTAAGTAGTGGAAACTGGAAAGAGGGCTTAGGTTCTGGAGATGAGAAAAGTGAAAAAGGAACTGAACAAGTTAAGCCAATTATTGTTAAACAGACTACTAAGACAAAGGTAAATCCTGTTAAATTTGTAACTGAAACTGTAAAGTCTGATTCTAAAAAGATGAAAGATATTGAGACAGAAGTGATAGCAGAGTCAACTTCTGACAAATTAGAACAGGATAAACCAACTAAAGTTAACATAGGCTTAATGACGAAGAAGCAGCTTAAACATAAGCTGAAAGAGATTACCAGTGTAAACAAGGTAAAGGAAGCTAGGAAAAATAGGAATGGAAAGGAAGCTGTGAATAAAAGCAACAATTATATGCCTGTTCCTAATGCTCCTAGAAAGAAATGCTATAACTGTGGAAATTCTAACCATCTGGCTTATTTTTACAGGAAGAATAAGAATATAAACTCCTTACCTTCTAAGTCAGGAGTTAAGAGTCAGTCTGTTAGGTTTAAGCCACAAAATCCTTGTTTTCAATGTGGTAGTGTGTGGCATTCCATTTATACTTGTAAGGAATATCATAGTTTGTATTATGATTATTATCAGATAAAACCTTCTTCGAATAAAGTTACTTTAATTCCTTCTAGTGTAAAGTACGATACAAAGTCTGATAATATTAATACTGATAAGAAAATTATTAGCATAAACTCTGATGTTAAATCCGCTACAAATGTTAACAAACTCAAAAAGGCCAAAGGATCCAAGCAAGTCTGGGTCCTTAAAACTAACCATTAGTGGTTTTTGTGATTGCAGGGCAACATGAAGAACATCCTAGTTCTGGACAGTGGATGTTCAGGACATATGACTGGAAATAAAGCCCTACTATCAGACTTTGTGGAGAAAGCAGGCCCATGAGTTTCTTATGGAGATGGCAACATTGGGAAAACTCTGGGATATGGCAAGATCAATCTTGGGAATGTCATCATTGAATCATTAGCTCTTGTCTCAAGACTTAAACACAATCTATTGAGTATAAGTCAAATCTGTGACAGAGGTTATCATGTGAATTTCTTTGAAGAACGCTGTGAAGTTATAAGTAATTCAACAGGCAAAGTGGTTCTGAAAGGATACATGCATGGTAACATTTATAAAGCCAGACTTTCAACAAGTACTGATGGTTCTGCAATCTGTCTGTTGAGTAGAGCATCAATTTAAGAAAGCTAAAATTGGCACAAGAAACTCTCTCATTTAAATTTCAACAATATAAATGAGCTTGTAAAGAAAGATCTTGTGAGAGGACTGCCAAAAACAGTATTTGCTCCTGATGGCCTTTGTGATTCATGTCAGAAGGCAAAACAAAGAAAATCTTCTTTCAAGAGCAAAACCGAGTCATCATGTTAGATATATTTGATAATGTCATAACTAATATGATTTATGTTTAGTTTTCAGATCTTACTTAAATAGGAAAAATCAGTACTTAACTGAAATCAGCACTTATACTGAAGTCAGAACTTAAGTTATCAGTACTTAAGGTTCATGAGATATTTATCAGAAGATAATATCAGGACTTAAAGAAAACGTTCAGATAAGGAAGGCGACTGATTGAAAGGAAGAGAAGATCAAGACAAACGTAAGAAGAGATATGCATGAAGAAGGAATTCTATGAAGAATAGAATACTTGGAAGAAAAGATATCTGATTGATATATTTTAGGAAGCAGAATTATATTCCATATCAATTAGCGATTATCTTATAACTGTGTAGTATATAAACACAGACATAGGGTTTACACTATATGTGTTATCATTATCGAGAATATTATTCATTGTAACCCTAGCAGCTCTCATGATATTTGTTCATCACTGAGAGAGGACAGTTCCATACTGTAACAGAGTTTATTGCTTTGAATAAAGTTTGTTTTCTGTTACTTGTGTTATTAGAATTCGATTTGATTGTGCTATACACTGTATTCACCCCCTCTACAGTGTGTGTGACCTAATAAGTGGTATTAGAGCCTATCTGTTAACACAAAAATAGTTTAAGATCCAAAAACAATCATTTCTGAAGCAGAAACTCCAACCAAGCCCACCAAAACTGAAGAACCACCAAATACACAAATCTATAGTCGATATGAGACTATTAGAGTTCTCATATTGAAACCGTCTGAATATCCCATATGGAAGGTGAGGATGACTATGTTTCTGGAAGCTACAGATCCAGAATATCTTGACAGAATCAAGGAAGGACCTCACAATCCAACAAAGCTCGCAGTTGTAGTTGCAGGTGAAGCAGCAAAGTCTATACCAAAGGAGAAGAGTGATTACACTGCTGAAGATATCGCTTCAATTGCTAAGGATGCGAAGGTACGACACTTACTGCATAGTGCCATTGATAATGTAATGTCAAATAGGGTAATTAACTGCAAGACTGCAAAGGAGATATGGGATTCCTTGGAAACAAGGTGTCAGGGAACTGATTCGATTAAGAAGAACAGGAAGACAATACTCACTCAAGAGTATGAACACTTTGACTCACAGGCTAATGAGTCATTGACTGATTTATATGATAAATTTGTCAAACTCTTGAACGATTTGTCACTGGTTGATAAGGAGTTTGATCTTGAAGATTCAAACCTTAAATTCCTGTTAGCTCTTCCCGAAAGCTGGGATTTGAAGGCAACAACTATAAGAGACAACTATAATCTTGATGAAACGACTCTTGATAAAATTTATGGGATGCTCAAGACTCATGAACTTGAGATGGAACAAAGAAGCAAGAGGAAAGGAGGAAAGTCAAGGACAGTTTCTCTTAAGGCTGAAGAAAAATCCCCCAAGGCAGCTACCTCAAGGAAAGGCAAGGGAAAAGCACTCATCACAATGTCTGATACTGAGTCATCAAGTTCCGATAGTGATGATGACTCAGAATCTGAAAGCTTGCCTGAGACGGATGCTGATGAAGAGATGATGAAGCTGTGTGCTCTTATGGTGAAAGGAATCACGAAGATTGCATACAGGAAGTTCAGGAAGGGAAAGAAGTTTTCCAGGAGAGGTGCAAGTTCTGATAAGAAGAATTTCAGAAAATCTGAAGGCAAAGGAGGAAAGTCTGATAGAGGAGATTATACAAATGCCAAATGCTACAACTGTGGTGAGAAAGGCCACATATCTCCCGATTGCAAGAAAATGAAGAGTGACAAAGGCAAGGCTCTTGTCACAAAGAAGAAAAGCTGGACAGACACCTCAGATTCTGAAAGTGAGGAGAACTATGCCTTGATGGAAAATGCTGATATGGTAAATGCTGAAAACAGTACTGAAGCTCCTGAGTTAAAGGTACCTCAAACTACTTATGCCTTTCATACTGATGATATTAATGAGTTGAGAAGATATCTTAAAACCATGTTCATTATCTATAGAGATCAAACTTTAACATGTGAAAGATTAACTTCTGAAAATCTTGCTTGTAAAAAGAGGAATGATATTTAGAACAAGAGTTAGTCATGTTCCATCAAACTCAGAAAGATAGAGATGATGATTTCTATGTTAGAGATGAAGTACTTAAAATGAATGAATCTCTAAAAGCTGAGTTAGAAAAGGAAAGAGAGATTATCAGGACTTCGACTAACTCTGGCAGAACAACTCAGAATTTGTTAAGTAGTGAAAACTGGAAAGAGGGCTTAGGTTATGGAGATGATAAGAATGATAAAGGAACTGTAGATATTAAGCCTATAGTTGTTAAAGAAAAGCCAAAGTTAAAACCTGTTAAGTTTGTAGCTGTAAAGTCTGATACTGAGAAATCAGAAGTTAAAAAGGAATTAACTTCTGATAAACTAAAACAGGAAAAGACAACAGAAGTAAACGTAGTCTTAATGACAAAGAATTAAGCATAAGCTGAAAGATGTTAAGAATGCAGACAAGGTAAAATCACCTAGGAAAAATAGGAATGGAAAGGAAGGTGTGAATAAAAGCAATGATTATAAGCCTATTCTTGATGCTCCTAGAAAAACGTGTCATAACTATGGAAGTTCTAACCATCTGGCTTCTTTTTGCAGGAAGAATAAGAACATAAACTCCTTACCTTCAAAGTCAAGAGTTAAGAGTCAGTCTGTTAGATATAAGCCACAAAATCCTTGTTTTCATTATGGTAGTTTATGGCATTCCATTTATACTTGTAAGGAATATCATAGTCTGTACTATGATTATTATCAAATAAAACCTTCTTTAAAGAAAGTTAGCATTGTTCCTTCTAGTGTAAGTTCTGATTCAAAGTCTGATAGTGTAAATTCTGAAAAGAAAAATGTTAACATAAATTTTTAATGCTAAATCCGCTGCAAATGTTAACAAACTTAATAAGGCCAAAAGATCCAAGCAAGTCTGGGTCCTTAAAACTAATTATTAGTGGTCTTTGTGATTGCAGGGCAACAGGAAAAACATCCTAGTTTTGGACAGTGGATGTTCAGGACATATGACTGGAAATAAAGCCCTGCTATCAGACTTTGTGGAGAAGGCTGGCCCAAGTGTTTCTTATGGAGATGGCAACATTGGAAAAATGTTGGGATATGGCAATATCAATCTTGGGAATGTCATCATTAAAGAAGTAGCTCTGGTCTCAGGACTTAAATACAATCTGCTGAGTGTTAGTCAAATCTGTGACAGAGGTTATCATTTGGATTTCTTTGAAGAACACTGTGAAGTTGTAAGTAAATCTACGGGCAAAGTTGTTCTGAAAGGTTACAGGCGTGGTAACATTTATGAAGCCAAGCTTTCAACAAGTACTGATGGTTCTGCAGTCTGTCTGATTAGTAGAGCATCAATTGAAGAAAGATGGAACTGGCACAAGAAACTATCTCATTTAAATTTCAACAATATAAATGAATTAGTCAAGAAAGACCTTGTGAGAGGACTGCCAAAGTCAGTATTTGCTCCTGATGGCCTTTGTGATTCTTGTTAGAAGGATAAACAAAGGAAATCTTCATTCAAGAGCAAGACTGAATCATCAATTCTTGAGCCTTATCACCTACTACATGTTGATCTATTTGGTCCAGTGAATGTCATGTCTATTGCAAATAAGAAATATGCTATGGTCATAGTGGATGAGTTCACCAGATACACATGGGTGTAATTCTTGCACACTAAAAGTGAAACTCCATCTATCTTGATTGATCATGTCAAGCAACTGGATAAATTGGTCAAAGATTTTGTAAAGATAATAAGAAGTGATAATGGCACTGAGTTCAAGAATTTGATCATGGAAGAGTTCTGCAAAGACCATGGAATTAAGCAGGAAATTTCTGCTCCTGGAACTCCACAGCAAAATGGAGTTGTTGAAAGAAAGAACAGAACTCTTATTGAAGCTGCATGAACTATGCTTGATGAAGCAAATCTACCAACATATTTCTGGGCTGAAGCTGTGCAGACTGCTTGTTTTACTCAGAATGCAACACTCATTAACAAGCATGGAAACACACCATATGAGATGGTAAAGAAAAAGAAGCCAAATCTGAAATATTTTCATGTATTTGGATGCAAGTGTTTTGTTCTTAAGACTCACCCTGAACAGCTATCCAAATTTGACTTAAAAGATGATGAAGGAATTTTTGTTGGATATCCACTTTCCACAAAAGCCTTCAGAGTCTACAATTTAAGAACAAGGGTTGTCATGGAATCTATCAATGTCTCTTTTGATGATAAGAAGATTACTGGACTTGAAGATTTCAATGATCATGATCAGCTGAGATTCGAAAATGAAGACTCAAATTCTGATACTGAATATCCTGACAGTCTAAATCCTGATACAACAAACTCTGAAGGATTAAGCTATGATGTTATTGAAACTGTGGTGACTACGGCAAAGGAAGATGCACCTGTACAGGGGGAACATACTGAAGATGCAACCACATCTCAAGAAGCATCAGAACATACAACTGGCTCTTCAAGTTCTGATTCATCAAGTTCTAATAAGCCAAGTTCTGGTAATTCTGAATATTTAAATACTGAAGGATCCAACTCAGAGAGCATAGTTTCAGGGGGAGTATTAGAAGATGTTGATGAAGATGGCATGGATTATGGGGGAGCATCCAGTTCTAGAGAAAACCTTCCATCTACAAGGAAGTGGACTAAATCACACACACCTGACTTAATAATTGGAAATCCTGATGCAGGTATCAAAATAGAACAGCTACTTCAAGTGAATGTCTTTACAATTCATTTCTTTCTCAGACTGAACCAAAGAAAGTGGAAGAAGCTCTTCAAGATGCTGATTGGGTGCAAGCAATGCAGGAAGAGTTAAATGAATTTGAAAGAAACAAAGTCTGGACCCTAGGGCCAAGACCAAAGAACAGATCTGTTGTTGGTACAAAGTGGGTATTCAGAAAAAAAAACTGATAGTGATGGCATAATTACAAGGAATAAAGCAAGATTGGTTGCAAAAAGATATTCTCAACAGGAGGGAATTGATTATGATGAAACATTTGTGTTAGGTCCCAATATGTTTGTAGAAGGGGGGGTTGAATACAAACAGTACCGAATAATCTAATAAATACGGAATAAAAAATGTGAAACAAAATTCAAGTTAAATAAAAATATTATTAAACTTGAAAGGTGTTACAACAACTGTATCGATTACAAGGAATTAATCTCAAATTAATTATCACAAATTTAGAATAAATTCGACATAAACTTTTTCTATTTTTGCAATAATTTGAATCAAATGCTAAACACGATTTGAGATTAAGTTCTAGGGATTTTGATCCGCTAGATTGTTACACAAGAACAAGAGAATGATTTCTAGTTGATTGGATTTAACTTTACAAGCTAGAAATTATGATCTTGAAGTTTGCAGATGAAGGATGAAATATTTTGCTTCTTTTTCTTTTCTGTTGTGTTCTTTTTTTTTTACTTGTGTTCTGGATTAAAATTGTTGAATGGCTACTTCTGTCTTTTTAATCAATCAACAGAATGGAATGAACTGGAATGACATCCCATAGCTGGTAGGACTTTCGGTGAGACTATCCTTTGAACTAGCAAGACAATCTCAACAGCTAGCAAGACTTTCGGTATGACAATCAAATGAACTAGCAAGACTATCAGAATGAACTAGCAAGACAATCCTCCTCCCAGTGTAACTTTCGGTGAGACTATTGAAAATGGCCTGGCATGACAATCGGTATGACAATCCTGATTGTCATGCTAGTTCATTTTCAATTGTCTTGCTGATTTAATGCAGATTTTAATCCAATTAAAATTCTGAAAAACCTTAATATTAATTCAGAATTAATTAATCAATAAATTAATCTTTGCAGATATAATTTATTTTCTTAATTAAATTATATGACTTAATTAATTAATAGAGAATTAATACTAATCTGAGCAGCAACCATTCTTCTGAAAATCTTCTGAAAATCACTGAAAATTATGAATCAATTCCACCACTTCAACGTTGACACTCGATGTACTGTCTGGTTCATGAGTGACTAACTTCCGTGATGTTTCTTCATGTCTTGACTTTGATACTCTGATTTTCTTCAGATTAAATCCTTATAATTAATTGATACCCTGACGAGATCTCTGTCACTTGATTAAATCCACAATCTTGATTTATATCACTGAGGCATGATCAATTTCTTGAACTTCTTCCAGTGAATTAATTCCTCAAGTATGTAGATGAACCTTGTTTCTGAATCCTTTGACAGATATTACTCTGTGAGATCTCTTTTGACGGTAGATCCACTATTTACTTATTACATTCTTATTTGAGTTGAGTTGAATCCTCGAATATACAAATAGGCTATGACATATGACTTACAATCTCCCCCTATTTGTTTGTTAGACAATAACACACAAATACCTAGAGGATAACTCAACTAACAAATAAGAAAAAGATATAAAAAGAAATGCAAAGTAAATAGTAGAAAAGTTCTGGACTAGATTTAACATTTTCCAGATTCCAAGTAGATGTTCCTCTAGACTGAACATATCTTCAAGTAGTTCCATCTTCATTTGTACAACCACATTTCCTGTTGAGAAGCCCATATCTCTCTTGCTTCTCCCCCTATGAGAATCAACTGATTTAAAGAAGATCACCTTCGTTTACCACCTCTCCCGTACAATAGGATCCGCAGATAAAAGCTAATGGTACTCCCCTTTTGAAAACAGCTTCTTCCCTTACTAGAAAATCACCTTGTGTTTACCACCTCTCCCGTACAATAGGATCCGTAGTTACAAACAACAATGGTGTGGTGTAGTGTACATATGATCTTTTTTTTTCTTCCTCCCTGCTATTTCTCCCCCTTAGTTGAGGAATCCTCCAAACTATTACTTAAGCTTTTATCTCCCCCTTAAAGAAGGAATGTATGCCGTCGTCTGAAGGGGTTCTCATATTTCACTTGGTTGGAAAAGAAATAACAAGAAGTTTCTCTTTCTTCCTCACTGTGAGTGTGTGATTTTGTTTAGTGTACCTCACATATGTTTCACTCTTCTCTCCACTCGTGTTTACACTCATTCTCACAAGTGTATCACTCTTCTCTCATAGCTCCATACCCCAGCTGTACCTGCAAGGAAAATCACCTTAGCCATCCTTAAGGAGGTCACAGGTGGTGCAATGGGAGTTCGCAAATCCCCATCCTTGTTAAACTCGTCAGATAAATCTGAGTCATAATTTACAAGTTGCTAGTTTCCCTTTTAGGGTTCCAGATTTGAATTCTGGAAAGGTAAACAATGATTCAACGAATTTAGCATAAAGATCAAAGTTCCCTTCTAATGTCTGTGAAGACATTTCCTTGTGACTCATCAGGTAATATCTGAATCATTGTCAACAAGTTGTCGATCTGCGCCTATGTCAGATCCACTATCCGTAGATGCATCCAGGGGATTTAAGCCTGGGGAGGTAGACACTGACCACTGACATATGGCTTTTGGATCAGTATCCTCTCTTAACACCTGTAAAGGCAATTGGTCCATTAACGAACCTTGAACAATCGAATCTGACCTTAAAATGGTCAAAACTCTTGTTTCCGTCAACTCATCCCTTGTGTGTGTAACCTCTCCTTGTGCATCAATAATTGTTTATATTTGAAGTGGTGACACTACATTGGATGCCTTGGCCGACAGGCAAAATTCAATAGACGCACCCTGTTGAGAGAATGAATCTAGTAACTGTTTTTGTGCCTTTTCAGTCATTACATCTTTTTGAGAAGATATATGGGGGCTAGCAGTTGTCTCGGTTTAAATACTACTCATCTATGTAGGAGACAGAGCTACTAGGTTGACTACAGAACCTTCCTTATGTGGTGCACTAAGGCACTATCTCCCTCACGCTTATTCATACTACATTTAGTGGTAAGAGAGTGTTGGTTGGTTCTGTTTTTGTGTTTGTCTTTACAGTCTGGGATAGACGTTGTGGGTTTTCAACCTCATGACTGTCAATGAAAGAAAGCCATTGGAGACTGAACCTGTATCACAGAACATAGGGCAATAGAGAGATAAAATGTACTTAAGATATATAATGAATGAAAATTATACATTTAATCTTTTGAGAGAGATGATGTACAATAGTGATTTCAAAGGATTTTACATGAAATAAGAAATCACTAATGTAGAAAGAAGTTAGATTTTCTCCTAGAACTCACTGCACATATAAAACAATATGTTTGTGCCTAGTGATTAGAGAGTTATAAATATGACAATTGCTTGAGCAGTACACTAGTTCATACCAACCTGAAGTGAGATTGTGAAGAAGAGATTACACAGTCCAATAGATCTGCAGCTGCAAAGTCCATGAACTGTGGTGCACTGACTTCCTCTTTTGACTCACTAACCAGGAGTACACTTGTACACATCTTACTAGAGTCCAATTCCAAGTGTAATATGCAGCAGGTGCCTGATATGTCGTAATATTCTCAAGTCTCGTCACTGGTGCTATATGTTAGATGATGCTTCCTGATAATAACCTAGCACACTATACAAAATTTTCAATGATAACATTCCCAGCTTGCAAACAGCCATATCCCTCGGATAAACCTTTGCTGTTATCTCCAAAGGTAACCAGGGGGCCAGCTTTCTCAACCACATTTGATAGCAGGGCTCTATCTCCGGTCATATGTCTTGATGATCCACTGTCAAGAATCCACACTACCGGTTACACCTGTTTAATGCCCTGCACTTCAAATGGATTAGACCTTCTTCGGAACCCAAACTTGGTTGGGCCCAGCATACTTATAGAACTGTCCTTTGTCAGGCAAAACAACATTTTTAATTTTAATTGCCTCAACTTTCTCAATGACTGAACATTTGACCTTGTAAACAACCTTAACAAATTTCTGTTTAAGCTTAGGCACAAATGTCTCCTTTCTAGCCTTAGAAGGACTAGCAGTCTTAGACCTATCATGCTTCTTGTTATTCACATGCTGACGAGGAGTAGTCTTATCATTAGAAACATGCTTACCATTAAAATAAGCATACATCATATTAAAAGCACAAGACATACAATTAGAAACACCACATGCTTTATGAGAGTGATTAATAGTAGGCAATTTATGCATGGCAGACATGGCATTTTTGTTATCCAACTCATGTGTGTCTGAGTTAGTCTCAGTTGCTTTCACAACTTTGACTGGAACTTTCGACACACTTGACTTGGAAACAACCTTCTCATTAGCATGATCTTCAGCACGTATTTCTTCCTGAATAATAGAAGAGGTCGCATCAAATGGTTCAGCAATTGATGGTTTATAGAGGGGTTCATCAACACCCTTAAGCACATATGGTACTTCCCTCCCTTTAGCACAGACACGAGGAGGGGAGTTTATGCCTAATTCTCCAATAGCAACATTGTAATCATAACCTATTCCAGATGTTTGAATAACAGATTGCTTACTGTAGAACTCTTTAGCCTTCGAACAAGAATTGAAGTAGGCTCTAACCTTAGTCTCAAGACCGGTGATCTTGTCTTTGAGAATAGTTTCGAGTTTTCTATAACAGTCAACTCTATTCTCTAGAAAAGATACTTGTTCTTTTAATTTATCTTGATTAATGTGCACAAGTCTTAATTCATTGACCTCTTTCTCAAGGTCTGTGATCTGTAAACTTAACAGTTCATTATCACGACGTGCACAATCTAAGTTACCTCTTAGATGATAAACCATTTCAGCATCAGAAAGTTTTACCTCTATTCTTGACGATGAAGCTTTTCCATCAATAGCCATAAGAGCAAGATTTCCTTCATCTTCATCTTCACTGTCAGTATCATCCCAGCTTCTTCCCTTTTCCAGATACGCCCTTTCAGAGTTCTTTCTTACTTGCTTTGGCTTCCTACATTCCGTGGCAAAGTGTCCCAACTCATTGCAGTTATAGCATCTAATGGTGCTCCGATCAACCATCCCTGTTTTATATCCACCACTGCTGGTGTTAGAGGATGAAGATCCACCTTTCTGGAATTTGTTGTAGTTGGACTTGTACTTAAGCTTGGGATTCCTCTTGAATCTGACATGGGAGAATCTCTTAACAATTTGGGCCATTGACTCATCTTCCAATTGCTCCAGCTCTTCCAAGGAATAAAAATCATCACTTGATTGATTTGTAGTAGGAGGATCATATTCTGCTACTAACATATTTTCCTCAGCCTTGGAACACTGTACCATTCTCTCCAATTGTTGAGATTGCTGTTGTTGTTGACCTTCAGCTACAAGTGCAGTAGATGTGTTGACCATTCTATCTTTCCCGTAGACTTCCTTTTGCTGAATTTGCTCCAACTCATAGGTTTTCAACACACCATAGAGTCTATCCAAAGAAATCTCACTCAGATCTCTAGCTTCTCTAATGGCAGTGATTTTATGTTCAAGATGAGTTGGCAGTGTTAAAAGAAACTTTTTGTTGACTTCCCTGATTGAATAATATTTCCCATTTATGTTCAGGTTGTTGATCAACGCATTGTACCTCTCAAATACTTCAGTAATTCCTTCTCCTGGATTTGATTTAAAATATTCATACTCAGAGGTTAGGATCTCCAACTTGTTCTCCCTAACTTCCTCTGTGCCTTCATTAATCACCTCAATAGTTTCCCACATGTGTTTGGAATTTTTACAGTTCATCACATGTCTGTTCATCAAGGGATCAAGGGAATCAATTAATATTAATTGAAGGCTGGCATCCAAGGAGGCTTCTTACTTTTCAGCAGGAGTAAAATCTTCAGGTTCTTTTGGATAGGTTCTAGCTCTGGTAATCACAACATCATCTACTATCACCTCTGTTTCAATAACCATTGGAGTTGTTGGACCCTTCTTTAACAAGTTCAGATATTTGGGATTTGCAACTTGTAAAAACAAGAGCATCTTCTTCTTCCGCATGATATAATTTTCTTTATCAAATAGTGGAATTTCAACGGTTCCAACTTTTTGTGAAGTCATTATGAATTTTTGAATAAATAAAAATTCAAGGAGTTGAAAAATCACAAAAGTCTAAAATCTTGATTTGTTCGTTAATCAGAAGGCTCTGATACCAATTGTTAGGTCCCAATGTGTTTGTAGAAGGGGGTTGAATACAAACAGTACCGAATAATCGAATAAATGCGGAATAAAAATGTGAAACAAAATTCAAGTTAAATAAAAATATTATTAAACTTGAAAGGTGTTATAACAACTGTATCGATTACAAGGAATTAATCTCAAACTAATTATCACAAATTTAGAATAAATTCGACATGAACTTTTTCTATTTTTGCAATAATTTGAATCAAATGCTAAACACGATTTGAGATTAAGTTCTAGGGATTTTGATCCGCTAGATTGTTACACAAGAACAAGAGAATGATTTCTAGTTGATTGGATTTAACTTTACAAGCTAGAAATTATGATCTTGAAGTTTGCAGATGAAGGATGAAATATTTTGCTTCTTTTTCTTTTCTGATGTGTTCATTTTTTTTACTTGTGTTCTGGATTAAAATTGTTGAATGGCTGCTTCTGTCTTTTTAATCAATCAACATAATGGAATGAACTGGAATGACAATCCCATAGCTGGTAGGACTTTCGGTGAGACTATCCTTTGAACTAGCAAGACAATCTCAACAGCTAGCAAGACTTTCGGTATGACAATCAAATGAACTAGCAAGACTATCAGAATGAACTAGCAAGACAATCCTCCTCTTAGTGTAACTTTCGGTGAGACTATTGAAAATGGCCTGGCATGACAATCGGTATGACAATCCTGATTGTCATGCTAGTTCATTTTCAATTGTCTTGCTGATTTAATGCAGATTTTAATCCAATTAAAATTCTGAAAAACCTTAATATTAATTCAGAATTAATTAATCAATTAATCAATAAATTAATCTTTGCAGATATAATTTATTTTCTTAATTAAATTATATGACTTAATTAATTAATAGAGAATTAATATTAATCTAAGCAGCAACCATTCTTCTGAAAATCTTCTGAAAATCACTGAAAATCACTGAAAATTATGAATCAATTCCACCACTTCAATGTTGACACTCGATGTACTGTCTGGTTCATGAGTGACTAACTTCCGTGACGTTTCTTCATGTCTTGACTTTGATACTCTGATTTTCTTCAGATTAAATCCTTGTAATTAATTGATACCCTGACGAGATCTCTATCACTTGATTAAATCCACAATCTTGATTTATATCACTCAGGCATGATCAATTTCTTGAACTTCTTCCAGTGAATTAATTCCTCAAGTTTGTAGATGAACCTTATTTCTGAATCCTTTGACAGATATTACTCTGTGAGATCTCTTTTGATGGTAGATCCAGTATTTACTTATTACATTCTTATTTGAGTTGAGTTGAATCCTCGAATATACAAATAGGCTATGACATATGACTTACAATTTGCACCAGTTGCTAGATTGGAAGCCATAAGGATATTTTTGGCTTATGCTGCTCACAAAAAGTTTACTGTCTTTCAAATGGATGTGAAAAGTGCTTTTCTTAATGGAGAATTGGAGGAGGAAGTATATGTGGAACAACCTCCAGGCTTTGTAGATCCCAAATATCCAGATCATGTCTACAGGCTTGATAAAGCACTTTATGGCCTTAAGCAAGCTCTAAGAGCAGGTATGAGACTTTAGCTCAGTTTCTTCTGGAAAGTGGATGTAACAGAGGAACTATAGACAAAATACTGTTCTACCTCAACCATGGAAAGGACTTACTTCTGGTTCAGATATACGTTGATGATATCATCTTTGGTTCTATAAATGACAGACTTTGCAAGAAGTTTGCCAAACTGATGCAGTCAAGATATCAAATGAGTATGATGGGGGAACTTAGCTATTTTCTGAGACTTTAGTCAAGCAAAATGAAGAAGGCACTTTTATCTGTCAAACCAAGTACACCAGAAATTTGCTGAAGAAATTTGGATTGCAAGATTGTTCAAGTGCATCCACTCCCATGGCCACTGCAACAAAACTGGATAAGGATACTGGTAAATCAGTAGATATTACTAATTACAGAGGTATGATTGGCTCTCTACTCTATCTAACTGCTAGTAGACCTGATATCATGTATGCTACCTGTCTTTGTGCAAGATTTCAAGCAGATCCAAGAGAACCTCACTTAACAGCTGTGAAAAGAATTTTCAAGTATCTTAAAGGAACAACTGATCTGGGATTGTGGTATCCCGGAGAATCAGATTTTAAACTAATAGGTTACTCAGATGCAGATTTTGCAGGTTGCAAATTTGACAGGAAAAGCACAAGTGGAAGCTGCCAATCCCTTGGAGGCATATTGGTTTCTTGGTTTAGCAAAAAACAAAAGTCAATTTCCACATCAACTGTAGAAGCAGAATACATTGCTACAGGAAGCTGCTGTGCACAAATTCTTTGGATGAAGAATCAGTTACTGAATTATGGGTTAACATATTTTAAAATCCCTATTTACTGTGATAATCAAAGTGCTATTACTATGACAGGTAATCCAGTTCAACACTCAATGACAAAGCACATCAGCATTAGGTACCACTTCATAAGGGAACATGTGGATGAAGGTACAGTGGAATTGCACTTTGTTCCAACAGATCAACAACTAGCAGATATCTTTACAAAACCACTATGTGAAGCTACTTTTACAAGATTGGTAAATGAACTTGGAAAGGTTTCAGGTTCTTTCTCTTAATCTGCTTAGCTTTTGTTCTGATGCATCAAACTTTATGATCAGTATTTACAGATATTACTCTCTTTGTGTATTCTGTGCCTAATTGAAAATTGTTTAAGTACTGATTGTTGTCTGATGTGAATTTCTAACCTCTGATAGTGATTTGACTGTTTTTGTGACTATTCAATCCTATGAGGATCACTGTGCTAGATGCTGACCTAGTAGTCTTTAATATACTAGAGATCCCATGTTAGAAGTAATTATTTATGTGGAAATCTATTGACACAAGCAAATTCTGACATTGACCTTAGTTAAGTTTACTTTGTCTATCTTATTACTAAGTCAAAAACTAGAATAATGCTTCGCATTTGTTAAGTTCTGATGTTAATAAATCTGCTGAATGTACTAAGTGCTGATAAACCTCACTTATCAAAAGAAAAAGGAAATGAAAAAGGAATAAAAATCAGGTACTCCTTTGAGATCTAGAGTAAAAATGTGGAAGGGACGACCCAAGTGCATTGCTGGTATTAAGTAATATGCATCAGAAAAGCAAAAATAATTATTTTTCTTGGTGACTTTTCACACTCTATGATTACTGGAGAAATACTCTGATAATAGCATAAATTCTGATAAGCAGTCGTGACTCACTTATACTGAGAAGCCACTGTAAAATGGAATTTCAAAAGATGCATAAAATAAGCACAAAACAGTTGAGATGGACTCATGCATGAAATCATTCAATAGTAGGCTTCAGAATAATGACAGATTTTAAGTAAAGTTCTTAGTTATGCCTTATTTCTAAAATGTACTGAAGTGAATCAGACTTTACTCATTGTCTGATATTTAGCTTAATGCACACACTTACACTCCATATGAATGATGAAAATTACTATGGCGATCAATGTTGTTTTAGATGAACAGTTTATGTGTCAGATTGCATAAATTCTGAGGACAGGTTTTGATGAAAGTTCTGATGATTAAGTTTTGAAGAACCGAAATCAGAGTTTGTGTGAAGAATTACAGAAATAGCCATTCAACTTTTTGAGTTAAGAAATCATGTTCTGATGACTGTTAAGTTCTGATATAAGTCTAAGTGCTAATATTAAATTCTGATTCTTTACTTGACTTATTTGTGGTTAAAATCTGCAACAGTCTTATTATAAATCGACTATGTTTGGGTGGAATATTAACAGTCAATACAATTAGGGTTAGTGGTACACGTCCATGCACAGTAATATTTACTTGTTTCTTGTGCGCATTAAACCCTATTTTACACTTCCAATGGTTGTTTCTACTCTCCTCAGTCTAGGGAGACGAGGTAGAATTATTTCTACCTGTCAGCATTAAATTTTCCTTGCGTCTCCTGGAATTCTATTGCCTATATAAACCAATACTTCACTTCAGCCAGCACATCTCTAAATTCCTCACAAACTCACTCTCATTTTATTCTTAACACCAAAAATGGCTGTATTTGGCTGGTTTTACAATTATGGCGATGAGACTGTACATGTCTTTATAAATGGAATTCCAACTCCATACCATATCGCCAACATCCCTCACAATCTTTGGATTCAATTTCTGGAGGTTATTAAACGTGATCTGTTGACAGTTCGAAGAGAACTTCATCTCTGTCGTCTTCAACAGCAAGAGCGAATCATACGACTCGCTATTCTCTTTGTTGAGAGCAGGAAGAAGAAATAGTTTATGCTCCCTGTTTCTCTTCACCATCAGCTTTGTCAGGCTTCTTAGCGTAGGACAATAGTTGATGCTAATAGGCCTTGTAGCTTAGGACACTCTTGTAATCTTGTGCTGTAATTTTAATTTCATGAATGTATTCTCTTAATATATTAATGGAATTTTTATATTTTTGCAAGATGTTGTCTCTGAGTTGTTTGAAATTCTGATGCATTTTTAAATCCTGATTTCTCCATATTCTGATGACCATTTTATTACTGATACAAATCAAGTTTAGATTTTGATGTGGCAGTACCTGTTTACTTGATTTATCTTTTGGTCATTCTCACACTTAATGTATTTTTACAGAATATTGGTTTCACAGTGAAAATGATTTAATAAGTGGGAACAGTTTAAATTTTAAATTAAAACTGAATTACATTCATTAATGGGATTACTTGGTAAGTGGAACGGTATTTCCTTGAAAAATTGCATGTGATAAGTAATGATTACTGTTTTCTCGTGCCCATTAATTATTCTTTACTGCTGCATGTCTGACAGGTGTCCAATGGTTACTTTTTCTACCGTGTATAAGTAAAAGAGAGAGGAGATTGTAAAATCTTTTATTTACTTTCACACTATATCTCTCTTTCTTTACTTCTATTCTCTCTCATCTCTTGACGTTGTTTTTCATACAGACATTTTATCAAACACCTTACAGGCAACCTTAATTCTTAATTTTTCTCATGGCACCTAAGGATTTGATCATAGATGGAGCCAAGTTCGTTCCCAATAACTATGCTGTAATCTTAAATCATGATGAAGCTCCATCTGAGTTGCACTTTGTGCAAGATCTTCTAGCACACGGTGAAATTGGGTATGCATTGACCCAACCTCAAGTCATTTCCAGCCAACAAGTTCTGACATTTTGGCGGACTGGGCATTTTGACAATGGTGGTGCTACTGGTACTCCAAGTATTATTTTCGAAGTCAATGATGTTGAGCATGTGGTAACTCTTGGAGCAGTTTGTAAAGCTCTACACTTACCAGAAGGCTGCATTTTCTCAACACCGGAGGAACCAGTTCTACAGCAGCTCATGGCCAATTTGGGGTATGAGAAGAGTTTGGCCAAGCTTAGACAGTTGAAATGAGCACATATCAGAAAGGAATGGAGCTTTTTCTTCGACTACATCACTAAAGCCTTTGGCAATAAATGTTCCAACTTTGATGCCATTCCAATCATGAGTCAGCACATCGGGTATGCTATTATTCACCAAACTCATTTTGATTTTGCAAGTGATGTGCTAGGCTTTACTGGGGATAGGATGACAGAGGATAGAAATGTAGTTTGCTAGATTCTATCAACTTATATATGCCTTTTGCTGTGATAATGAACCCCAACCAGCCAGTTCTTTATTTCCACCTTTTAAACTTGCAAAACATGCTTTTAATGACTTGGTAAATGCTGACCTTAAGAAAAAGGTGGTTAGACTCTTACAAATACCTCAGTCTGTAAAACAGATCTTGGTAAATGCTGATCCTCTAACCTACAGATCTGTTTACCCTGATGTACAATCCATCACCACCACCCAGACAACTCAACAACCATCAGAACATACCACACATACACCTCAATCTACTCAACCTTTTGTCAGGACATATCTCAAAACTTCACACAGCTACCTCAACCTTCATCATCAGCACATACTGTGAAGCCTTCATCTTCCAAGCCCAAGAGGACAAAGACTGTACCTCAGACAACACAGAAGAGAAGGAAGTTTATTCTGAGAGATGAGTCAGATAGTGAGGAACAGGTTCCTGTGTCAGAACCTATTATAGAAGAAGCTGAGAAGGTCTCTTCTCAGAAGGATACTGGAATTGGGGGATCTAAGCTTCTCAAAAGGCTTAGAAGAATGTCTTATGCTGGAACTCCCAAAGAATCTCCGTCTTCAAAGAGATACAAGAAATAGAGAGCTCACATGCCAGTTTTAGAGGATGAGGATGAAGCAGCCACGGAAGGAGATCAGGAATCTCTGATCTCAAAAGAGCCAGAAATTGCTACAACTACTGCTTCTACACCACCTGTGTCACCAACTCAGGAAGCTGCTACAGATAATGCAACTACACCACCTGTGTCTCCTACTCATGAACCAGTATCTACTGAAGACCCAGGCACAAGTGCTGAAATTGATATTCACAATCTAGTTGTGCCTGAGGTTCTTTATTTAGAAGCTCCAACATCAATAAATCCATCAACAACACCACTTACTGATGCTAATGAAACTCCAGAATTGTCTGCAACACCTTCTCAGCATCTAGATGTTGATGATCAGAATATAGGTGAGCATCAGACTATGGATGTTGATCAGAACTTGGAAGCAGATCAGCACTTAGAGGAGGATGTTGAAGTCTCAATTGCTTCTCATACTGTTCTTTTAACAGAAGATGCTGATTCTATCAGTTCTGATGCTGCAAATGCTGATGATACTGGTGATGCTGCTATAAATGCAAATGCTGATGAAGCAGGTCCTTTAGGACATGCACCTCAACAGACTGTTTCTAAATCTGAACTAGTCAAGAAGTTTGTTCGAGGAGAAGCACCAGTACCTTGGAGTGAAACTCCTAGAGGACAGGAGTGGACTAAGGAATGGAACACAGTTACTTTTGTTCCATTTGAAAATATTCTTGCTGAGCATCTTGCAAAAGCTGATGAGTTCTTAGTTAATGAAGATTTCAAGACACAGCTAAGAGTTACTGCCCTTACCACAAGGCACCTTCAAGGTCAACAGTCTGTTACTCAGGACAAGTTGAACAGGGTTCAAGAACTCTTAATGCAGCAAGATACACTTGTCAAGCTGGACAAGAAAAACTTTTTCAAACCTACCTTTGACATAGTTGCTTACATTGAGAAGACCCAAGAGAAACAACAGTCTCAGATTGATGAAATTTTGAAAAATCAAGCGTCTCAGCAATCTCAACTCAATGAAATCCAATCCTCAGTGGAATTGCTTGTCTCTCTTCTCTTACCTGCTGATGCCAAAAAGGGGGAGAAGGTAATTAAGTCCAAATGCAAAACTGTTAAGACACTGAAGGGGAAGGATGATGAAAAAGATGACCAGAGAAACTCTGGAATGGGTAGAGGTCATGGTCAAGGTAGTGGTTTCTCATCAAGAAGGGTTGAAGCTACAAGTCATAGAACAAATTCTGATACTGGAAAAAGAATTACTTCTCATACTGGTAAAAGAATAAGTTTTGATGAACTTTTGGATCTTGATGAAGAAATATCAAGACAGTTATTTCTGAAGGAAAATCCAGGAATGGACTTTGAGAGTCTGATGGAAGAAGAAGCTAGACTTAAGTCAGAAAAAGTCAATTCTAAATCTGAAGCTTCTGTTGGTAAAAAGAAACTTCCAAAGGCCAAAGGCATTGTGATAAAAAAAGGACAAATCCTGAACCAACCAAGGTCAAATCACAATTGCTTCAGATAGATCCAAGGTCCAAGGGCAAAGAAAAAGTTGGTGAACCTATAAAGGTTTATGTGCCTCATGTGGATGAAGATATTACTGTTGAAGATGATGATCTTACTCCGACTTCAAGGAAGATTTCTAAGACAACCTCTGACATGGCTCAAGTTGTTCAGAGTCAAGATATAGTTAGTTCTGATATTACAAAGAAGCAATTAACCTCTGACATAGCTCAAGTTGACTTGATATCAGAAGATAAGGAAAAGGAAACCTCTGACATTGCTCATGTTAAACCCTCAAAGTTACTCCTATCAGGATTCACCAAAGCCAAACAGACTCAACCTTTGAAGACTGCATCAAGTGGTTTTGAAGCAAGAGTGGTTAATGGAAAGGAAGCAAGAGATAAATCTGGATTGGGTAGTGCTGATGAAAGAAGAGTACAGAACACAACCAATGATCCAACTTCCTTAAGTGAACCAGGTATTGGAGCAACTCCTGAAAGATTGAATCAACTAGAATCTGTACAGATGGTTTACCATACCTACTTGAAAGAACACATCTTGTTGTACTTCATGACAGATGGTAGGGTTTATCATATAAAAGAAAATGCTATTCCACTAAAGTATTTTGAAGAATTGGAACATGTATTATTCTTACTTCAAGTGAATGACAGAATAACAGAAAGTGCTGCAAACTATTTGAAAAATCAAATTCAGAGACAGAAAAGGCTTTATTCTGTAAAGTCTGACAGTACATATCTTCCAAAGTACAGAGATCACAGGGGTGATATTGTTGAGATGAAGCCTAACTCTGCTAAGATTATAACTACCTTTCTGGGTTATAAGGCTGTAGAATTCAATCTTGAGTCTGACAAGGCGTATTTGATCAGACTGGATCAGGATATAAGGAAAGCTAAAATTAATGATCTCAGGGCTGCTATCTTTCAAACTGGTGAAGATTCTGCAGAACTTAAAGATGCTAAAAGGAGAATGATTGATGAACTCAGATATGCTGAGAGATGTTTGTTAAAGAACTATCTCAGAACAACTCCTGACATCAGAGAGATCAGAAAGTGAAGCCAAGTTAAGATCTACAACTGCTCAAATTCTGATATGAATATAGACTGCAGTTGTTATCAGTAGTTAAAGTTGGTAAAGCTTTAAGGACTGTAAGTTGTAGTTATCTAGTCAAATTCTCATGCATTTGTACTTAATGTTTTTGACATCATCAAATATCTGTTAAACTTGTATATTATGCTAATTTACAAGTTGGGGGAGATTGTTAGATATATTTGATAATGTCATGACTAATATGATTTATGTTTAGTTTTCAGATCTTACTTAAACAGGACAAATCAGTACTTAACTGAAATTAGCACTTATACTGAAGTCAGAACTTAAGTTATCAGTACTTAAGGTTCAGGAGATATTTATCAGAAGATAATATCAGGACTTAAAGGAAACGTTCAGATAATGAAGGCGGCTGATTGAAAGGAATAGAAGATCAAGACAAACGTAAGAAGAGATATGCATGAAGAAGGAATTCTATGAAGAATAGAATACTTGGAAGAAAAGATATCGGATTGATATATTTTAGGAAGCATAATTATATTCCATATCAATTAGCGATTATCTTGTAACTGTGTAGTATATAAACACATGCATAGGGTTTACACTATATGTGTTATCATTATCGAGAATATTATTCATTGTAACCCTAGCAGCTCTCGTAATACTTGTTCATCACTGAGAGAGAACAGTTCCATACTGTAACAGAGTTTATTGCTTTGAATAAAGTTTGTTTTCTGTTACTTGTATTATTAGAATTCGATTTGATTGTGCTATACACTGTATTCACCCCCTCTACAGTGTGTGTGACCTAACACATCAATTCTTGAGCCTTATCACCTACTGCATGTTGATCTATTTGGTCTAGTCAATGTCATATCTATTGCAAAGAAGAAATATGCTATGGTTATAGTGGATGAGTTCACAAGGTACACATGGTGTACTTCTTGCACAAGAATACTGAAACTGTATCTACCCTAACTGATCATGTCAGACAACTGGATAAATTGATCAAAGATTCTGTTAAAATCATAAGGAGTGATAATGGCACTGAGTTCAAGAATTTAGACATTGAAGAGTTCTTCAAAGATCATCGAATCAAACAGGAATTTTCTGCACCTGGAACTCCACAGCAAAATGGATTTGTAAAAAAGAAAGAACAGGACTCTCATTGAAGCTGTACGAACAATGCTTGATGAAGCAAAGCTACCAACCTATTTTTGGGCTGAAGCTGTGTAGACTGCTTGTTTTACACAAAATGCAACACTCATAAACAAGCATGGAAAAACACCATATGAAATGGTGAAGAAGAGGAAGCCAAATCTGAAATACTTTCATGTATTTGGTTGCAAGTGTTTTGTTCTTAAGACTCATCCTGAACAGCTTTCTAAATTTGATCTAAAAGATGATGAAGGAATTTTTGTTGGATATCCACTTTCTACAAAAGCCTTCAGAGTCTACAATTTAAGAACAAGAGTTTTCATGGAATCTATCAATGTCTCTTTTGATGATAAGAAGATTACTGGAATTGAAGATTTCGATGATAATGGTCAGCTGAGATTTGAGAATTAAGATTTAAATTCTGATTCTGAAAATTTTGATCCTGTAAGTTCTGATGGATTAAGTTCTGATGTTATTGAATCTGTGGTAACAACTCCAAAGGAAAATGCACTTGTCCAGGGGGAGCAAGCTGAAGAACCTACCACATCTCAAGACTCTCGAGAAGCATCAAAACTTGTCACTGGCTCTTCAAGTTCTGATTCATCAAGTTCTGATGAGCCAAATTCTGATAATTCTGGAAGCTCTGATTCTTCAACTCCTGAAAAATCAAATTCAAATTCTGAAGTCTCAGAGAGCATAACTACAGGGGAGCATCAAAAAATGCTAATGGAGACAGCATGGATCATGGGGGAGGATCCAGTTCTAGAGATCAACTTCCATCTGCAAGGAAGTGGACTAAAGCACATACACCTGATTTAGTCATTGGAGATCCTAAAACAGGTGTCAGAACTAGAACTGCAACTTCAAATGAATGTGTCTATCATTCTTTTCTATCTCAGACTGAACCAAAGAAAGTGGAAGAAGCTCTTCAAGATGCTGATTGGGTGCAAGTAATGTAGGAAGAGTTAAATGAATTTGAAAGAAATAAAGTCTGGACCCTAGTGCCAAGACCAAATAACAGATCAGTTGTTGGTACAAAATGGGTGTTCAGATACAAAACTGACAGTGATGGCATAATTACAAGGAATAAAGCAAGACTGGTTGCTAAAGGTTACTCTTAGCAGGAAGGTATTGATTATGATGAAACATTTGCACCAGTTGCTAGTTTAGAAGCCATAAGGATCTTTTTGGCTTATGCTGCTCATAAGAAGTTTACAGTCTTTCAAATGGATGTGAAAAGTGCTTTTCTCAATGGAAAATTGGAAGAAGAGGTATATGTTGAACAACCTCCAGGCTTTGTAGATCCTAAACTTCCCAATCATCTCTACAGGCTTGACAAAGCACTTTATGGCCTTAAGCAAGCTCCAAGAGCATGGTATGAGACTTTAGCTCAATTCTTTCTGGAAAGTGGATCTCACATAGGCATAATTGACAAAACTTTATTCTACCTCAACCATGGAAAGGACTTATTTTTGGTACAGATATATGTTGATGATATCATATTTGGTTCTACTAATTTCAAACTGTGTGAGAAATTTGCAAAGCTAATGCAATCAAGATATCAAATGAGTATTATGGGAGAACTCAGCTATTTTCCGGGCCTTCAAGTCAAGCAAACTAAAGAAGGCACTTTTATCTGTCAATCCAAGTATACCAGAAATTTACTAAAGAAATTTGGAATGCAAGATTGTTCAACTGCATCCACTCCCATGGCCACTGCAATCAAGTTAGATAAGGATACTGGTAAATTAGTAGATATTACTAACTACAGAGGTATGATTTGCTCATTACTCTACCTAACTGCAAGTAGACCTGATATCATGTATGCTACCTGTCTTTGTGCAAGATTTCAGGCTGATCCAAGAGAACCTCACTTATTAGCTGTGAAAAGAATTTTCATGTACCTTAAGGGTACAACTGATCTAGGATTGTGGTATTCTAGGGAATCAGATTTTAAGCTAATTGGTTACTCTGATGCAGATTTTGCAGGATGCAAAATTGACAAGAAAAGCACTAGTGAAAGCTGCCAATTTCTTGGAGGCAGATTGGTTTCTTGGTTTAATAAGAAACAAAAGTTAATTTCCACATTAACTGCAGAAGAAGAATATATTGGTTCAGGGAGCTGTTGTGCACAGATTCTTTGAATGAAGAATCAGTTACTGGATTATGGGTTAAAATTTTCTAAAATCCCTATTTACTGTGATAATTAAAGTGATATTTCTATGACAGGTAATCCAGTTCAACACTCAATGACAAAGCACATCAGCATAAGGTACCATTTCATAAGGGAACATGTGGATGAAGGTACAGTGGAATTGCATTTTGTTCCAACAGATCAACAGCTAGCAGATATCTTCACAAAATGACTATGTGAAGCTACTTTTATAAGATTGGTAAATGAACTTGGAATGGTTTCAGGTTCTTTCTCTAAATCTGCTTAGTTTTTGTTCTCATACATCAGACTTTATGATCAGTGTTTACAGATTGTATTATATATATGTAATCTATGCTTAATCTAAAAATTCATTAAATGTTGATTGTTATCTGATGTGGATTTAGATACTCTGATAAGTGTTTTGATTGTTCTGTGACTATTCAATCCAATGAGGATAACTGTGCTAGATGCTGACCTAGTAGTCTTTAACATACTAGAAATCCCATGTTTGAATTAGTTGTTTATGTGGAAACTCATTAACACAAGCAGATTCTGATATTGAGCTTAGTCAAGTTTACTTTGTGTATCTTATTACTAAGTCACAAACTAGATTCTTGTGTCTTATCTATCAAATTCTGATATCAGTAAATCTTAAGAATGAACTAAGTGCTGATAAGCCTCACTTATCAAAAGAAAAGAAAAGAAAAGAATAAAAGTCAGGTACTCCTTTGAGATCTAGAGTAAAAATGTGGAAGGGAAGACCCAAGTGCATTGCTGGTATTAAGTAATATGCATTAGAAAAGCAAAAAAAAAAAATTTGGTGACTTTTCACACTCTATGATTACTGGAGAAATACTCTGATAACAGCATAAATTCTGATAAGCAGTCGTGACTCACTTACACTGAGAAGCCACTATAAAAAGGAATTTCAAAAGATGCATAAAATGAGCACAAACAGTTGAGGTGGACTCTTGCATAAATTTGTTCTATAGTAGACATCATGACTGGTGACAGATTTTAAGCATTTTTCTTAGTTATGCCTTATTTCTAAGATGTACTGAAGTTGATTAGACTTTAATCTTTATCTGATATTCTGCTGAATGCACACACTTTCACTCCATATAAATGATGAAAATTGTTGTGGTGATTAAGTTGTTTTTGACAAACAGTTAAGTGTCATTTGCATAATTTCTGAGGACAAGTTCTGATGGAAGTTCTGATGATTAAACTCTAAAGAAAACAAGCCAGTATTTGTATGAAGAATCACAGAAAAAGATATTCACTATTTGAGTACAGAAGCCATGTTCTGATGACTGCTTAATTTGATATAAGTTAAGTTCCGATATTAAATCCTGATGGAATCTTTGATGTTTACGTGGCATTTTTCTTTACTTGACTTATTTGTGGTAAAATCTGAAACAGTCATATTTAAATCAGAATAATTTGGGTGAGATAAAAATAGTCATAATCATTATGGGTTAGTGGTTAACATGTATGTCTTGAAAAACTGCATGTGCACAGTAATTGTTAATTATTTCTCGTGCCCATTAACTCTTGCTTTAGATCTTTTACTGACTGTTATTATTACACATCAGTCTAGGGAGTCGAGGGGTCATTATTTTTACTTGTAATTGTTAAACACTTTTCGCGTCCCTTGGTATTCTATTGGTTATTTACAACCAACTATTCATTCAGCCAAAATATCTTCCATTTTCTCACAAACTCATTCTCTTTTTATCAACAAAAATGGTTCATTTCAACCTATTCCTGAACTATGAAACCTTCAATATCGAGTTGAGTTGTGATGACTGGTAACAGGAGTGGCATGTCACTGCCATTCCTGAAGAGATCTAGAACTCAGTTCCACAAGAGGTTCACACAGACCTCTTGTTCTTTTCGATGGACTACCACCTCCATCTTGATCGTCTGGAAGAGGAAAGGAGAGAAGATCTCCGTCAGCAAGAACGGATCATCCATTTTGCAGTGCTCTTCCTCAGCAGCAGAAGGAGCTAGTCGATAGGTCTTCTTAGACTAGGACTAAGGCTGTTGATGTTAAAAACTTTAGAATAGGACTATCTTGTAATTTTTGCATGTAATTGATAAATTTCATGAAATGTACGTAGCGGATATATTAATGAAATTTCCTTTAATTGCAAGATTTGTTCTTTGTTTCTCAAATTATATGACTGTGCATGTTTTAATTGCAATTTGTTAATCTTTACTTCATCATTTTTAACTTTATCCTGTGATGAATGTTTTGATTTAATAATGGTCAATAATAAATTTTGATTTGAGGAGACAATTGAAGCACGAGTTCATGCATCTGAACCTATGATAGTTAAAGCTGAGAATGTTACTTCTCAGAAAGAAACAGCAGCTCAAAGTTCTGATACTTTGGAAAGGAAATTTGTAAATTCTGATGCTGCTGAAGCAACTCCTTCATTGGCAAGGAGATTGAAGAAAATTAAGGCAAGGAGGTATTTGGCTAAGGCTATATCATAAGATACTGAAGAAGCTGAGGAAGGGGATCAGGAATCTCTGATCTCACAAGAACCAATCATTATTGAAGCCGTTCCAGCTCAAGCCAAAGACACTGCTAATGACACAGTTCTTACCCCTCCCGTTTCTCCTATTAAAGCTACAGATGATGCTAAAGAACAAACTGATATTTCTGAAATAGATATTCATAATTTGAATATACCTGAAGTTCTTTATCTGGAAGCTCCATCTACATCAAAGACACCAGCTCTGGAGATAAATTCCACTGATCAGAATTTAGATGATGTTATTCCTGAATCTCCAGTTGCTTCACACACTGTTGAGCTATCAGAACAGAATGAGTCTTCCTCAAGTTCTGATGACAGTGTTTCTGCTGAGACTCCAGTACCTATTCTGGGCAAGGAAGAATTGGTGAAGAAATTTGTTGAAAAGGAAGCACCTATTCCTTGGGAGGATACTCACAGAGGTGTTGAGTGGACCAAGAAGTGGAATGAATCAGATTTTATTCCATGTTCTAAAATTATGACAGAGCATATTGCAAAAGCTGATGAGTTGCTCACACATTCTGATTTCAAGACACAACTCAAGATCACAACTATGTCTACAAAACATCTTCAAGGTCTACATACTGCTACTCATGAAAAGGTTGATACACTCAGAGAACAAGCTGATAAGCTCGATCAGGTACTCAAGCTTGACAAAAATAGGTATATCAGACCTCTTTCTAAAAAAGTTGCAGCCATTGAGAAAACTCAAGAGAAGCAACAGGCCCAAATTGCTGAGGTTCTGGTTAATCAAGCTTCTCAGGAAGCTCAATTAGATGAAATTCAATCTTCAGTTGAACTTCTTCTTTCTCTCTTACTTCCTGATGATGCCAAAAGGGGGGAGAAGGTAGTTAAGTCCAAATGCTCACCTACTCAAGAACTGAAGAAAAAGGATGATAAAGGTGATGACCAGGGAAACTCTGAAAAGAGCAGAGGTAAAAGAAAAGTTCAAGGAAAATCTTCTATTCAGAACAAGTCAAGTTCTGATGCTGTGAATGCTCAAAGACTGAAGTCAAGTGGTGATAAGCAAAGTCTGATGTCAAGTTCTGATATTCTGATTCAGTCAGGATCTGAAGACTCTCAGAAGTTCTTGCAAACTCTGAAGTAAAAGGGGAAGCATACTACTGTTTATTACAAGGATCTTAAAATCCAAACACTTGATGAGGATATAGCAAGGAGATTATTTCTGAAACACAATCCATGAATGGATTTAGAAACTTTCAAGGAGAAAGAAGCTAGATTTGCTGTTGAGAAGACAAATCCTAAGTCTAAAGCTTTTGATGCAAAGAAACCTCCAAGGCCAAAGGAAAAGGGCATTGTGATAAAAGAAAAGTCAAATTCTAAAACTTCAAAGTTCAAAATTAGATCACAGATTGAGAGTAATCCCAGTGACAAAGGGAAAGGAAAAATTGATGAACCAACCAAGTCACTGGACTTGAAAACTTCTCAAGATCTGATGAAACCAGTGTGTAAAATGGTTCAAGTATCTGATGATAATCTTGTTGAAGATGAAACTGTTCAAATTCTGAAAATAAGAAAGATAAGTGAAGATTCTAAAACAACCTCTAACACTGCTCAAGTTGTTGTTCAGAATAAAGGACAGGAAGGTACAGAAGAAACAGCAAATTATAATTAAGCTATCAAGACATCAACTGCTGACAATGCTCAAGTTGATTTGAATAAATTGACAATTGCTGATAAGAAGAAGTTGTTATGGAAGAAAGTTACTCCAGTTGAATCAAAATACAATTTCATGATTAATCAACTTGCTACATTTGGGTTGAATTCCAAGCAACCTAGAGATAAAGCTGGATTAGGTTCTGATGAAGAGAAGATTCAAACAGGAGTAGAGGTTACTCTAGGAGATCCTTTTATATTGACAGACAAACCATATAAACAAATCAAATAAAGGCACCTTGACAAGGTGTTATCTGCTCAAGTTGTGATAGATGCTCATGATAAGGAGAATCTGAAAGAGAAATTAATCTTATTTCTCAATGATAGAAGGACTTATAGATTAGATGATTCTGATGTATCAAAGAAGTCTATCAGAGAACTTCAACATATTCATTATCTTCTGGAAGTAAAATGTGATGTTACATGAAGATGGTCGGAATATATTTTGAAGGCTATAAGAGATCTATTCAGAATCTCTGGTACAAAGACTTCTCATTACAGTCCAATGATTACTGAAGGTGGTGGAAGAGAAATTCCTATGCTAAAGAATTCTACTAAGGTGGAAGTTATTCTGAAAGGAAGATGCTTATGTTATAATGAAAATTCTTCACATCCTAAGGTTATCAGACTTGGTGATGGACTTGAATAAACATCCATTCAAGCTCTCAGAACAGCCATTTATCAAATTGGTGATAGTAAAGAAGAAGAACTGATGCAGGTCAAAGCACAGTTAGCTGAAGTTCTGAAGAAAGCTGAAGATAATATGATAAATAATTTTGTTAAGAATCATTATGGATTCAGATTGATTCAGTGATGTTAGTAAAGCTGGATGTTTTGTAAGTTGTAATTTATAGTCTTATTAAACTCTTATTGCATTTGAACTTAAATATTTTTGACATCATCAAATCTATTAACTTGTATATTCTTGCATAATTTACAAGTTGGGGGAGATTGTTGGATATATTTGAGATGTCATGTCTAATCTGTTTCATGTTTAGTTTTCAGATTTTAACTAACAAGAAATATTAGTACTTACTGGAATCAGGACTTATTGGAAGTCAGGACTTAAGGATATCAGAACTTAGATTATCAGAAGATAATATCAGAAGATGGATATCAGAACTTAAGTACTGGAGGACTAACAGTTAAGGAAGGAAGCTAATTTACAGGAAAGAAGATCGAAACTAATACGGAATAAGATATGCATGGAAAGAGTTCGAGGACTAGAAGAATTATATAAGATATCTGGTTGATATATTTTAGGAGACAGAATTATATTCCATATCAACTAGAAGTTATCTTGTAATTGTGTGTCTATATAAACACATACATAGATTTACTCTATAAGAGAACAGTTCCATTGTAACAGAGTTTGTTATATCGAATACATCTATTTTATGTTACTTGTGCTTTTAATCGATTTGATTGTATTCTACACTGTATTCAACCCCCTTCTACAGTGTTGTGTGACCTAACACAAGCTTATACCAAATATTCACATTGTCAGAATAATATTCAATTAAGATCAATCATAAGACTAAGAGGCTCGCACCAATTTGAAAACCCGGGATATTATATTTTACCCCCTTATGAAGATTTTGTCCTCGAAATCAGCAAAGAGAACTAAGACGTATATATATAAATAAATTCTACTACACGCATCGTAATATCGTACCGTTAGTTGTTTTTGATTAACCTTGGAAAACCTTTAAATTTAAAGACATGAGAATCTTAAAACTTTTGTACATGCAGAATTCACTTCCCATAATCAATCTTTCAGAATTTTAATCATAGAACAAGATGTTCTTAAGATAGGTTTCATTTGAATAAAAGAATGAATGGGAGATCAATATGATCAAACGAACGAAGTGTTGCGGTTTAAAATTAAGACATTAATAAAGGTTATTAACCTTCTTGTAATCGTAACACACACAAGTGTTGGTGTCCCATCTAACTCCTATCACACAGACATGTATACCTTGCGTCCCATATAGTTAAGGTTGTTCATCCCAATCGGATTAAAGGAATATCAAGAGAATTCTTCAAGAAATTGAAAATCACTGACTTTTCATAATCAAGTCTTTATCACACACATTTGTTTCCAAATTCACACAAGAAATCAATAATAATGTCATCTCATCATTCGAGAAATAGAAGATCTCATTTATCAAAACTTTTGTAGAGAAATATTATCAAAACTTTTAGTAGAACAAGTATTATAATACTTCACTGATGAAGAAAAACACTCAAATTAACCTTTAGTTGAAGAAAGGTATTGCCAAGTTCTTTTCAGATTCCCGCTCCACTTCAATAAATCGTTGTTCGCTGTATGTCTTCTTTTCCAAATCTTTAATAATCGATTAACGTTAATTCGTAATGGCCTTGTAATAAATTTATCATAGATATTGTTGTTCGCAAGAGGTCTGGCCCACTGTTATTGCTTAACAATACAACAAGAATTACAGAAGGGGGATTGAATGTAATTCTGGCTTCTTTTTGAGATTTTTAAAATTGTTCTAACTCAATAATATATAAGTGTTTGATTTGCAAAGTGCGGAATGAAAGAATTATATAAATCAAAACACAAGTAATAAAAACACAGGTCTTTAAAACTTTCTCGTGGATTTGAATGTATCCACCAGATATATATATATATATATATATATATTTAGAAAACCCTGTGAAGCTTGAATAGCTCACAGCTGCTTTTACAAGTGGATGAACAAACTACAGAGAAATTCTTAACAGTTAGATCCTTTTCTATTTCTCTTCTAAAATGTGTTTGCTTAGTTATTTATTCTACTAGCTACACTTGGTTTATATATCACCAAGTTTAAATGGTAATAAGACAGGATAATAAAACAAAACCTATCAAGTCTAACTTTATGCTGCTTCACTACTCTATTCCAGCATTTTTGAAAATCTTCATAACTTGCATGGAAATGGTAATGCTTCTTTGTTCTCATTTTCCTGTTAAACATGCTACCACATTCCTTTTGCAAACACCCAATGCATGTGACTGTGTTGTCACTGTCAACAGATATATGAATTGATCATCCGTCGGGTACTTTCTTAACATCTGTCGGGTAGCTTTGTTGCTCATCTGTCGGGTAGCTTTGTTGATCATCCGTCGGCTAGCTATTTGACATTTAACTCCATTTCACTTATGCAGAATTTCAAGACATCTTATATTTACAATTAATCAACCTATTCTGCATATCTACTAGCAGTCAACATGACTCATATGCTACTACAGAATCTACACAAAGTTGTTTACAGAAATGTGCTACATTACTTATTGTTACATAAGCCACTCACCTGGTGGATATCAATTAGTCATCCATCGGGACTATATTGGGTCATCCGTCGGGACTATAATTGATCATCTGTCGGGTGCTACAAAACTCACAAAGTTAAATCTACTAAGGTGTTTTGTTTAGCTTATCATCAAGTACACAATATATTCCTAATAATCTCCCCCAATTTATATCTACTGGAATTATAGCCATAAATTAAGAGAAACTTGATGATAACAAAATATCCTAAAAATACAGATTAAAAAATAGTAAATAAAACTGGTAAGTGCTACAAAATTACTGAAAATTGAACAATGCAAAGTACACGAAGAAATTGCTCACAATAATTATCAAGGTGCTCCTCTAGTCTGAGCAGATAAATTTATTTCCTTGATTATATGGATTTCTTCCCAAGCCTTCTGTTGTTTTCTTCTATCTGGTTTTGGAGTTGTCTGTGGAATTCAAGTTCATCAGCTTCTGAGAGATTTAGCATTCCCTGCATTTCCAAAAGAGTCTCATTGCTAGAGATACTCAATTGGTCCTCCAATATGAAGAATCTTCTAACTCCTTTTTCATCCCTGAATTCCATCAACCACTAGGGCCTCAGATGCACTCTCTTTCCTGTGAAGGGAATTGACAGAGTTTTTGGTAGTGGCTCTTTGGCTCTATTACTCCTCAGCTCCTCAATCTTCTTTAGAACTAATCTTCTTACTATCACATTGCAACCAAAGTTCTTTTTGAATGAAGAGTAGACCTTTATTAAAACAGACTGGATTTGTAGAAGGATCCTATGAAGTGGCCATATGATCTCTTTTCCTCCCTTGTATTTAAACACCAATCTTTCAGGAAGATGTCTGTGAGCATCAATTCCTCTAACTTCATCCAATTCATCTAAGTAAAGGTTTATGTCAGAAAACTCCTTAATGTCACAGATGTACAACATGTCTCCCTTGTTGACTATAGATTTAGCTTTGATTGGGGTCTTGGATTTGAGAATCACATGCCTCACTTTCTTTTTTTCTCTTGTCTTTGTCTTCTTTAGCTTTTTGAAGATAGGAAAATTCATCTCAGGAATTGGTAGACTATCCCAGATTACTGGCTCATCCTTAGGAATTATGGGCTCACCATGAATGTTCCTTGTTGGATCAACCACCTTGAATTTTTTAAATAACACTGAGGGTTTTGATGTCTGAGTTATAGTTGTAGTCTTTTTGGGAATTTGGTCTTCCTTTTCCTCATCATTTAAGTCCAATTTTCTCTTCGAATGGAGCTTGTGTCTGAATTTTTTCCTGTTTCATTTTCTGATCTTGAGGTTCAGCAATCACAGATGGTTGTGCAGAGATCTCAGTTGAAGTCTTCACAGCCTGAAGTTTGGCTAATATATCAGCTTGTTCCTTCTTTTGTTTGAGCTTCTTATCATCTAAGACAACTTGCTTCTTTTCTTGCCTTATTCTCTCTTTCTCTTCCTTTTTGGCTTCTACAAATTGAGGGTGTCTAGCCACCACACATATCTTTTTACCATTTGTGTAGATCTTTGCAATTCTTTTTTTAAGTGCTGAATCTGCTGGATCCTTGTAAAATGCAATTGACCTAGCCAACAGCTTCTTCTCATCTGGCCTAGGTGTCTCATACATAATATCCATAGGATTTTTGTCTGAGAACTTGGAGTAGTTTCTTTTAGGTTTCATGATGAAATTTGCTTTTGGAGATTTTATGCAGGAAGTTTGACCCTTTTCCAGATAGTTCATACTTATATCATTCACAGAGATTTTCATGACTTGAGAGTGATGACTGAAGACTTGATCTGGTTTCTGAATTGGCCCAAACTTTTGTTGTATATTTGCATCTATCTTTCTCCATTTTTCTTCTAGTTCCTTCTATATAGCTGTAACATCAAGCATCTTAGGATTTGACTTTGACTCAAGCTTTTCAGCTGCTATTTGGATTAGATCAATGCTATCCAACACTGGTGGCTTTGTGAAAGCAATTGTTGGCACAATCACTTTGCTGACTTATATGTTTAGCTGAAGCTCCCCCTTACTTAAGCCTTTCTCCCCCTCTCCCTTACTTGAGCTTTTCTTCCCCTTTTTGTTATCAGCAAGTAGAGTGGAGGATGAAGATTGTGCAACCACTAGTTGTTGTAGTAGTTGAGTTTGTTGAGCTTGATGTAGATGTATAGTTGTTAAAGAAGCTTCTATTGCAGACATTCTGGTATCCAATGAATCTATCTTTGTGGCAAGATCAGAATTCTTCCTGAGTTGTCTCTTAATATCAAGCATTGTAGCTTCTGGAAGTTTAGAATCCAACCTTTCAGAAATGTCCCTTTTCATTTGATCAATTTGACCTTTGATAGAAGTGACATCCTTAGTGTGTTGAAAACCTTGGATTTGTTGTAATTGAAGAGAAGCAAGGTGTGCTTGTAGGAGCTTCTTGGTGCTTGCATTTTTTGTGGATTGAAGAGCAGAGTGTGTATGACTTATAAGTTGAATGAGGGTGGTCTTAAAATAGTGTTCATTATACTGCTTTGAAAATGCCCAAGATGGCATACGAGATCTGGAACTAGGGCCGACTTCTCCCCCTATGTCCAGTGACCCCTCTTCACTTGCATCACCAAAGAAATCAGCAGATTCCCCAGTCCTATAGTCAACATCATCATCAGCTCTAGGTGGCATAGCTGTGATGGCATCCTTAGCACTTTGCATTGACTGGGTGGTGTGCACCTAGTTCAGTATTCTTTCTGCATTTTCATTGCCATGTCCAGCCAAAATTTGATATACTGAAATAGGATGAGTAAATGCCTCAGCATCCAAAGAGATGGAACTTATAACTACTTGATTATGCTGAGATAGTCTCTCAATGTCTGCATCATTGGCATTCATTGACTCACTAGCAATGATATCCAACCTTATTCTTCCTGTACCTGCATTTCTCTTAATTTCTCTCTCTTTTTGCATCAAGGGCTCCCCTTGGCTCCCCACCCTCACACCCTCACCTTCACCATCTAAGGTGGGACTCCTCTCACTCACGTTTGCCAGTCCTGAAGAAATGGACTGCATTTGTTCACTCTTTTCTCTCCTTTTTCCTGGGAGCAACCCAGACTCTCACTCAAATCACTCCCTTCCCTCAGTCCTAAGAGTGATTGCACTAGTACTAAGTCTTGCACTTGTAAGAATTGAAGAAATTTGAAGTTGTGCAGAGACACCCGACGGATGAGAAATATCCATCGGGTTAGTAGTATGGCTATCCGACGGATGACTGCTGTTAGGCTTATCCATCGGGATACAATCACTACTCGACGGATGATGAATATACATCGGGATAGTAGAAATGAAAGAGTTTGGAGTGGAGACTATTGTAGACTCTGTGCAGATTGATGAAAATTTTGGCACATATGTCTCAACAGTCTCAGAAAGGAATAGTAAATGAGCCAACAAATCATATAAAAGATGATGTTCACTTAATTGGATTTTTGGCTTCTCCAAGAGAGTTAAAGATGGAGGAATTGGAAGTGTTGTATTGATCATGTCAACATCCAGTGAGTGTGTGGGAGAATTTGGTGTATTAGGTGCTTCAATTATGAGAGATTTTGGTTGTGACTCCACATTTATTGGAGCCACATCATCCTGACTTTGAGAAGGTGCAGTGACTGGGTCTTTAGCACCAATTTGCACTAAGTGTGTGCCCTGTGCATCCCCAAGGGTTTTTAGTTTCTTCTTTCTGATATAGGTTTGGGGTGAGCTTGTGTCCCGTACCCTCTTGGCCTGTGCTCTTGGCCGAGAGCTTTGTTTAATAGTCACATCCTTTTGGGATGATTCAACTAGTAATGAGCTTGGATCCTTTTTAAGCACTGCAGTTTGTTGAGAAAATGCAGTGTGGCTAGGCTGGGAAACACTCACCTCTCCAACCTTATTCTTAGGGCTTCTTTTATTTTCACCCTGTCTCTCACCTTTCTTACCCTCCTTCACACTCCCGTCTTTAGGTTTAGTAGATTTTACAACTGATTTCTTTTGAAAGAAATCAGAGGGGGCTTTTTTAGCTATGGATTTTAGAATTTTAGTTTTGGCAGCTTGGGTAGGCATTTGTTTGGTCATTGGCACATATGCCATGTCTACACTAGAAGACAAAGAAATGTGTGAGGTTGGAAGAGTAGAGACAGTAGAATTTACCTCACTTACTTGAGGTCCCTCCATTATTAGAAAATAGTATAAGGGCACCTCCTTGTGATGATTTGCTCTATTTAAATCTGCAATAATCCTTCTTTCTTGAACCCAACAATTCAGCTTGTTGGTTGGGTTCTCAATTACAATATTCTCAATAAGATGGTTAGCAAGAATCATAAAGAATCTTGCATAATAGACACTTTTACCTCTCTTATTAAGTTCACCTAACTTAAAACCTAACTCAAAAAAACCAAGTCACTGAAATTGAAATACTTCTCAGTAACTAGCATGTAAAGCATGTTGAGCATGGATATATTGATAGAATCAAAATTGCTAATCTTACCAGAAAACACTTTAGTTACCACATCACGCAGATAACTCCATTCTTTCTTAAGACCTAACCTTCTAATTTCACTTAACTTAGAGGTAGTGAGTGCATAGCACATAGAGTTAAGCATGTTAACAATGTCAATGTCTGTGTCTGAAGCAGTTATAGTATTATCAGGGATCCTAAAGCATGATTTGACAATATTACTATTTATGCAAAACTGCTTACCTTTTAGAGTGAAAGTAATGGTCTTGTCTGTTGAGTTGTATACTGCAGTTGTCCACATATCCTCTACAACCTCACAGTAAATGGTAGGTGATTCCAGCATGGCATAGTTGAGTTTGCAGTTCTTCACAAAATACATCATTTTGTTATAGTCACCAGACTGTTGAATCTCCTTGTTTACTAAAGCTGAGAAGTTGTTTTTCTCATAAATATATCCGGTTTGAGACATGATTTTCACTATAGGTGCCATTGCTAAAGATTTGAAAGTTTGTAGAGAGAGAGAGAGTTTGCTTTTGAGATGAAAGAAATTAGAGCAATTGAATCTGGAGAATGATAAAAGAAAAGAATGAAAAAGAATTTAGCTTTTATACTATCTCAGAGATAAACTGACAAAAATTAATAAAGTTAAATAAAGGACAAATAAAAATTGCCCAAAATAGCCGTTTAAAAATAAATAAACTGTAAAAATTCCGTCACTTATCAGTCGTGTCATGCTTACAAACTGTAAGTATACTCGATGGATAATGTTCAGAGAATTAACGGCTAGGATTGAGACAATTCGACGGATGAAGATAAAACAGTTATCCGTCGAGTTATAAAATATTCCAGAAAAATAATTGATTTTTATTGACAAATTATATTTCAACAGATGATCAAACTCGATGGATAATGATCATCCGTCGGGATGTAAATTCTGACTTAACCAAAATTACATCCAAAACAGAAAAAATCAATTAAATTTCTGGCTACATAGCAACTTGCAAAATATTTGAAATGATTTAAGAATAATTGAGCATACCTAACTCACTTACCAACCTTGAAATGGTGGATTCATCAAGTGGCTTGGTAAATATTTCTGCAAGCTATTTTTCACTTGGAACAAAATGCAGTTCCACGGTACCATTCATCACATGTTCCCTTATGAAGTGGTACTTGATGTCTATGTGCTTTGTTCTTAAATGTTGTACTGGATTTTCAGTGATGGCAATTGCACTTGTGTTATCACAGAAAATAGGAATCCTATCCACTTGTAGACCATAGTCCAACAATTGTTTTTTCATCCATAAAATCTGTGCACAGCAACTACCAGCAGCAATATATTCAGCTTCAGCTGTAGAAGTAGAAATAGAATTTTGCTTTTTACTGAACCAGGACATAAGCTTGTTCATTAGAAATTGACAGGTTCCTGTTTTACTTTTTCTGCCAATTTTACAACCTCTTGTGAAGTGATTTTTCAAAAGAAACTTTGATAAAGTGTCATACCAGGCTCTAGGTGCTTGCTTCAGTCCATAAAGTGCTTTCAAAAGGTAGTATACATGATTTGGGAAATTTGGATCTTCAAAACCAGGAGGCTGACTAACATAGACTTCCTCCTCCAAATCTCCATTCAGAAATGGACTATTGACATTCATTTGATAGACCTTGAAATTGGCATAAGCTGCATAAGCTAAGAAAATTCTGATGGCTTCAAGTCTTGCAACGGGAGCAAAAGTTTCATCAAAATCTATTCCTTCTTGTTGACAATAGCCCTTAGCAACCAATCTAGCTTTGTTCCTTACTACTATACCATTTTCATCCATCTTGTTTCTTAATACCCATTTAGTGTCAATTGGATTCTTTCCTTTAGGCTTGAGTACCAACTTCCATACTTTATTCCTTTCAAATTAGTTTAGCTCCTCCTGCATAGCTAAAATCCAATCAGGATCCAACAAAGCTTCTTCTACCTTATTTGGTTCTTCCTTTGATAGGAAGCTGCTATATAGACATTCTTCTTGAGTTGCTCTCCTTGTTTGAACTCTAGAAGACACATCACCAATGATGAGCTCAAAGGGGTGATCTTTTGTCCATTTTCTTTGTCAAGGTAGATTAGCTCTAGATGAAGAGGCCTCATTATTGTCTTGATTTGTGACTGAGTTTTGATTATTAGAAACTCCCCCTAAGTTTATGAATCTTTGATTTGAGAAAGGGGAATTTTCTGTTAGTGATATATTCTGACTTTCAGCTTCTTTTAATGACCCAACGGATGGTGCACTTTGTGTTCCAACGGATGAAGCTGATTGTCTCCCGATGGATAAGGAAGATTGTCTCCCGACGGATGAAGCATTTTACAACTCGGCAGATGTTGAATTATGTGCTTCATTAGTTGTGGATTTTTCTGCATTATCTTTATTCACTGTTTCTTGATCACTTTCATCATCACTGTCATCACTAACCATCTCCACATTGTCAAACTTGAGGCTTTCATGAGAATCTTCATCTTACAGTCCTTCAAACTTTTTATCATCAAACACAACATGTAATGATTCCATAATAATGTTGGTTCTCATATTGTAGACTCTATATGTTTTTCTCACAGCATATCCAACAAAAATTCCTTCATTTACTTTAGCATCAAACTTCCCATGTTGATCAGTCTGATTTCTCAAGATATAACATTTGCAGCCAAAGACATGAAGAAAATTTAGAGTTGGCATCTTGTTCTTGAACAATTGATATGGTGTCATGCATTTTGCTTGATTCACCAAAGAAATATTCTGAGTGTAGTAGGCAGTGTTCACAGCTTCAGCCCAGAAATATGTTGGTAACTTTGATTCTTCAAGCATTGTCCTTGCAGCTTCAATAAGAGATCTATTTTTCCTGTCTACCACTCCATTTTGTTGTGGGGTTCTTGCTGCAGAAAACTCATGCATTATTCCATTCTCTTCATAAAATGATATTATCACAGAATTCTTGAACTCTGTTCCATTGTCACTCCTGATTCTTCTTACTTTAAAATGGGGATGATTATTGACTTGCCTTATGTGATTGATGATGATTTCTCTAGCCTCATCTACAGACTTTAGGAAATATATCGAAGAGAACTTTGAGAAATCATCTACAATTACTAGGCAAAATCTTTTCCTTGAGATGGATAACACATTAACTGGTCCTAACAAATCCATGTATAGCAATTGCAAAGGTTCTTCAATTGTTGAATCAAGTTTCTTTCTGAATGATGCTTTAATCTGTTTTCCCTTTTGACAGGCATCACACAATCCATCCTTAGAAAACTCCACTTGAGGAATACCTCTAACCAGTTCTTACTTAACAAAATCATTCATGGTCTTGAAGTTTAGATGGGATAGCTTCTTGTGCCACAACCAACTTTCATCTTGACTTGCTTTACTGAGAAGACAAGTAACAAATTATGCATTTGATGAGTTGAAGTCAGCTAGATACACATTTCCTTTTCTCACTCTAGTGAGAACCACTTTGTTGCTTCTTTTTTTTGTCACAACACAGGCTTCTGAGTTGAAGGTTACTGAATTACCCTTATCACAAAGTTGGCTGATGCTCAACAAATTATGCTTGAGACCATCCACTAGGGAAACCTCCTCAATGATGACACTGTCTTTTGAAATCAAGCCATATCCCACAGTATAACCTTTGCTGTCATCTCTAAAAGTAATACTTGGGCCAGCTCTCTCCTTGAACTCTGTGAGCAGGGTAGAATCTCCAGTCATGTGCCTTGAACAACCACTATCCAGGTACCAAAGATTCTTTCTGTTTCCCTGCACACATCAAAATCAAATCAAGTTGATTTTGGTACCCAAGTTTCCTTGGGTCCTTCCTTGTTAGCTTTCTTCTTTGGTTTCTTAGGTTTGATCTCATTTGACTTGGGAATATCTGATTCATCCTTAGTCATTTGAGTTGGACCTTTGAAACCAGTCATTAAAACATAATTATCATGCACACTTTGATTAACAGGAAAAGGCATGCTATTTGCAAACATATTATTCCAGTAAGGCATGCTAAACGGCATTTGAGGCATACTAAATGCAACATAATAAGGATTAGGTGCAAATGGCATATTAGCAAATTGTGCATTCATATTCTGTGCAGAAATAACTTTCATAGGCATAAAAGGCATGGCAGTCATGTTGGGAAAAGAAGAGGGTACAGACATAGGAGTAGGCATGGCAATTTTGTAATTAACAGACAAGTGATTAACACTACCACACCTAACACAGATTTTTCTTAGATCATATTTATCAGGTGTGTAGTTGTTATATTTTTTAATCCCTACTTTCCCATTTCTATTGTTTTTCCTTTTAGCTTCTCTTTTAATCTCAATCTTCTCCAATCTATCATTCAATTGCTTGATAGACATATGACCAACATTAACTTTCTTCTCCTTCTTCACTTGACTTGATTCTCCTGGAACAAAGTTTTTGGAAATTGATCCATATTTCTCATTCAGCTTGGCAAGTTTGGCTTTGCTCACAGGTTTGCTTACAGCCGACGGATGAGGATTTGTGTCACTCGACGGATAATCCTTTTGATTAGGATGACTCTCATCATCCATCGAGTCCACATCTGTTAGAAATCCTTCAACCAAATTGGATTTCAGCTTCTCCTTACTCTTTTTCCAGGCTGCATCACAAAAGGACTCAATACCTTGAACTTTAGTGATTTGAGCATGAACATCTCTGGATGATTTCTATGCCTTAATCACCTCTTGTTCTCGTTCAAGTTGCTTCTTCAAAATCTCTTTTTTCTTCAAGGACTCAGTTAATTCATCCTTAGCAATCTTACACTCAATTCTCAATTTTTCAAATTCAATAAACTGAGATTCTAGCACATTATTCCTCTCACTTAAAAATAAATTGTTTTCTTTAATTTTAGCTTTTTCTTTACTGAGTGACTTAAGTGTAAAACGCAAGTGATATAATTCTGATAAATGTGACTTTCTACACTTAGCTTTAGATAAATGTGCTAGGTTAGTGGTGATTATCTGATTACTTGAAGAACTAGTTTCTGAACTTCTTTTTGCTGGAATCTGACTTTCTACACTCACTGGCAAAGTGCCCTACCAAGCCACATTTGAAGCATTTGAATTTAGATTTATCCACCATGTTTCTATTTGGCTTGGATGCTCCAAAGTTCTTTTTGAACTTGAGCTTGGAAAATCTTCTGGAAAGAAAAGCTAAATGCTCATTAATATCATCCATGTCATCTTGGCTCAAATTGTCTTCATTTTCAGCAGCCACCCCTTTTCCTTTGTTCTCACAGGCCTTTGAAGTAGACTCAACAGCTTCTACCTTCATCTCTTTCTCTTTTTCTAACTCAGCAACCAGTGCTATGGACCCTCCTTTCTTCCTTCCATTCTCATTTTTAAAACTCATTAAGTTATATCTACTAAGGTGTTTTGTTTAGCTTATCATCAAGTACACAACATATTCCTAATACCCACTTTGATACAATCTTAAGTCCCATTTAGGTTGACATAACCCGATGCCTTATCCAGCTTTGCTCAGTCATCTTCATTGAGAAATAACATTCTAACATATTCGCAGACGTTACCTCTAACAATCGAACACACCTCTACATACACTCTACTATTCACTCCTTATCCATATACAGAACTTCCCACTCCGACTCAACACACAATCATATCTTTACATCTACTCTTTATATCTTAAGTAGAATAATAACCAACTTTCCAATATTTTAATAACACTAGGCCATTCTAGACAATACAATACTCTTTACAAATCTTAATTCGACTGCTTACTATCAAAGTTCTTCAAGTAGGTCCACTCTAACCTTCTCAAAATACTATTAATCTAATTTGGTCAACTTACTGGAAACTAAAATATCTAAAATTAGGAATCACAATCTCTATAAATATAGACACTTAACTCGCTCATCTAACATTCTCAACATAACCACCTAACATTCTCAAATTAATCGTCTAACTTGATTTTATTACTCTCCCACCTATAGACTATTCCCATGTATTGTGTAAGGCATGCCTCTGTAATAAAAAGACTATGTCATATTGACAACCCTGAGATTTAGTTATATGATAGTCTAAATCTGTAGTATGTATTGTATTTCTTGAGTCTGTAAAATGGTTAGAAGATTAGACTGATGTTGTTTTCTAGTAAATAATTTCAAGCCTAAGAATAAACTCTGGAAGGAGATCAAGCAAAGATCATGCCTCAAAGAAAAGATGTAGAAGCTTGGAGTTGAATAAATCTGTTTTATAAAAAATATTCTAAGTCAAGATATCAACAAGTCACAGATCAAGTCATATAAAGAAGTCATTCGAGAACTCTGGAATGACTTATCGAGAACTCCAAAATGGCTTATAGAGAACTCGTAGATATCGACAAGTCAAATGAAGATGTGAAGATTGGAAATATCGACAAGTCATTTCTGCATATAGAGAACTCAAAGATATCAACATATTAAATGAACATATGAATATCGGAGATATCGATAAGTCAATTTCTCATTAGAGATCTCATAGATATCGACAATTCAAAATGGATATAGAGATCTCAGAGACATTGACAAGTCAAATTCTACATGTAGAGATCTAGAGAACTCGACAAGTCAAATACACTTATAGAGAACTCAGAGACCTCGACAAGTCAATAACACTTATAGAGAACTCAAAGATCTCGATAAGTCATTATACTTATCTAGATGTCACTTCTCTATAGAACAAACTAGAGATCTCGACATGAAGATTAAATATAATAATGCAGACAAGTTAAAGATTTAAGACTATCAATCAACAAATGATCTATTCACTTAGATTTAAAAGTCTACAAAAGCAGCTTGAAGAGTGCAAGATGAAGGGTCAAGATTAACTGACAAAGGATGGTCACAGACCTATAAGATTTGCAAAGATTTATTAAGCCAAAAATAGAAAGATTCAGAGGTAGCTTAGAAAAAGGTTTAGTATATCTTATTGCATGCTGTGTAAACCAGTATTTTATTAATCTATAAAGTAAACATTGGTCCTTTGTTTTTAAAAGTAACAAACAGATTTAAATTTTCTTGTACTCTTTCAAGAAAGAAGTCGTGTTCTTTTATTTTAAGGAACTTAGAATTTTAGCAAGACAAACTTAATTAATAAAAATTAAGTGAGTTTTGAAATATTGTGTTTGATGTGCTTGTTGTTTTTATTCTTCTAACATAATATCTTTACAAATTGTAAACTACCTTGTTCACCATATCCAAAAAAGTTTGAAAAAGGCTAAAAATAAAAAAAAATACATTCACCCCCCTGTGTTGCACTTAATATCTAACAAGTGGTATCCGAGCAAAATTAGAAAAAAAATAGATTAAGATCTTGGAAGTATGAGTGCACAGAAGCTAAGTAGCATTAAGATACAATCCTTTAACAGAGCCAACTACACACTATGGAAAAATAAGATGATGTTGTTTATAAGGATGGCCAATCCATTATATATCCAGATTCTCAAGAATGGCCCTTTCACTCCCATGGAAGGGTGGAGGAATCTAAAGATGGAGACATGGTCATTCCAGCTCATTATGCTCCTAAAGACCCCTCAAAATACGCTGAAACTGAAAAAGAGAAATTCTCCATAGATAATGGCTTGCAATTAATACTGATAGTCACTTGACAATGTGATGTACAATAATATTGTCAACTGTGATATAGCCAAATAGACCTGGTAGAAAATAGAGATTTTGTGTGAGGGAACATAGGAAGTTAGGTCAAATTAAAGGAGGATACTGGTGTCTCAGTATGAGGGTTTTATGGCCAAGCCTAAGGAAGGAATAACTGAAGTATTTGAAAGGTTTAACAAGTTGATAAATGACTTACAACTTTATGATAAGTATTATAAAGCTGAGGAGGTGAACCTAAAGTTCTTGTTGTCTTTTCCTGACCACTTTGAACAAAAGATATCAACCATAAGAGAAGGAAGGGACCTTAGTAGAATGACCTTGGAGGTGCTATATGGAATCTTGAAGACATATGAACTTGAAATGTTACAAAGAATGTCATTAAGGTTAAATCAAGGACATGTAATTGATGGATCTAGTGCCTTGGTTGTAAATGACAGTGAAGCAAGTGAAGATGAGCAAGATACACAAACTCCAGTCATTCAAGCTGCGGAGTTAAAGAACAAATGACCCCAAAGACAAGTTATTTTGGAGCTAGAAGAAGATGAGTATTATACCCTTGATGAACTAGATGAGATGGACAAATCTATGGCATACCTGGCTAGAAAATTTTCTAACATTAGGGTCAAAAAGCCATGATTCTTCAAGAATAAGGGACAATCTTCCAACAGCAACAATTGGAGACTAAAGACTCAGTACAACTCAGCTAGCAAAGGTGGCTGCAAAACTAGATCTGTTGATAGATCAAAGATAAGGTGCTTTAACTGTGACGAGTTGGGTCACTTTGCTACTAAGTGCATGAAGCCAAAGAAAGTGAAGAAGGATAAAGCCTATTTCGAATTGGAAGCAAAGTATGAAGCTCTCTTGAAGAAACAACAGGAAAAATCTTATATTGTTGAAGGAAAAGGTTGGGATGACTCTGATGAGGATAAAGACAAAGAAGAATTTGGAAACTATGCTCTCATGGCTCTTGAGCATGGGGAATCATCCATTTCAAAATCAGAGGTACCAACTATAACCTCTATTAATTTAGGTGCTAGTCAATATAAGGAAGTTGTTGAAAAGATGAGTGTAGAGATGTTTCATATACACACAAGCATGATGGCAGCTATTGAGAAAGTGAGTAGGCTGTCAAAGATAAATGAGAAGCTTGAGATCGAGAAGCAAGATTTGGAACTGCAGCTTGTTGAGCTTGAGATTATTAAGCAAGAAAATGAGTATCTAAAGAACAAGCTAAAGTGTGCTAGTGAAATTGAAGCTGTGTTGAGGGAAAATCTATAGAAGAATGAGGTGAAACTGAAGTCATTCAGGAATGCATCTGAGTTGGTTGAACAATACCATGAAAAGAACAAACCATTTGCTAACATAGCTATTGGCTTAGACTATGATGCCTTGAACAGCAACAAGAAAAATGAAGGTGACAAATGAAAGGCTATTGCAAATCAAGATGTCCCAGCTATGCTGAGAAAAGTGGATGCACCTTTATTCAAGGCATGTGAAGTCAATTTTAGTGAAGAAGAGTTGGTGATCAAGCAAGAGATTGCAGATGAGGGCAAAGAGAAGAAATGCACATAAATAACTCCAACTCCTAAAATTGAAAAAAAATCCCATGGTATATCAAGTTTCTGAGAAGCCAATCACGGAAACAAGGCTGAAAATTTTGGAAAGAAAAAGAAGAATAGGAAAGGGAAAATTGGAGTGAACAAGAGCAACAACTGTGCATTTGTTACAGATGCTCCCACGAAGCAATGTTAAAAATGTGGCTCTACAAGTCATCTAACTCACCTATGCAAAAATGCTGTTAGTGAGCCAAAAGTGGGAGCCTGCAAATATAATGAAGTAAAGGCTGAAGACCCTTATTCATTCTGTGACAAATTTGATTGCATTTCTTGCAACATGAAAGTAATGACAAACTGTTATAGACTGAGAATGAATCTCAAAGAGGAAAAACCTGAGTCTACAGCCAAGAAGGAAACTGCAAAATAAAATTTGAACACTATTCTTTCTAATCATCAAATTCTACTTTTGCGCATTTTGTTAACAAGAAGAAAGTAGCCAACACTGATTGGGTAGCTAAATACACTTAATTATCATTGTGTGCAGGGCAATGAGAAGAAGGTTATATGGATCATAGACAGTGGATGTTCCAGGCATATGACAGGTGATAAATTGCTGATATCACAATTTCAGGAGATGGCTGGCCCATTGGTGATTTGGAGATAACAACAAAGAATTCATAATGGGATATGGCAATTTGGTTTTTTGAAATGTTATCATTGAAGATGTAGCACTGGTAGCTGGAATTGAGGTGAATCTCCTGAGTGTAAGTCAATTCACAGATTGAAGATTCAATGTATTATTTGACAAATGAGAATGCTCAATTATCAATAAAAAGACTGATAAAGTTGCTTCGAAAGGAGCAAGAAAAGGAAGCTTGTTTGTTGCAGACTTATTCTCAGCAAATAAGGATGTAATTTGCTGCTTGTACACCAAGTCATATGTTGAGCAAAGCAAGTTGTGGCACAAAAAGTCCTGTCACCTGAATTACAAAGCTATCAATACCTTGGTGAAAAAGGAGTTAGTGAGAGACATGCCAAATCTGGTGTTTTCTCAAAATAAAGTTTGTGAGGCTTGTCAAAAAGGCAAAATGAAAAGGTCTAGTCACAAAATTAAAGATGTGAATTCTATAAGTGCACCTTTGTAACTTATTCACATGGACCTGTTTGGACCAGTTAATGTCTTATCAATTTCAAGGAAGAAATATGCACTTGTGATAGTGGCTGACTACTCAAGGTACACATGGATAGAGTTTATGCATTCTAAGGATAGAACTCCACACATTATTGTTGAACACATCAAGAAGATTGAGAAGCAGGCTGAAGATCAGATTTGTGTAAAAAGATCGAGAAGTGACAATGGCACAAAATTCAGAAATGTAACCTTAACTAAATTCTGCAAGGAGAAGGGCATTGTACAGGAATTCTCAGCAGCTAGAACACCTCAGCAAAATAGGGTGGTTGAAATAAAGAATAGAACCTTGGTGGAGGCTTCTAGAACAATGCTACAAGATGTTAATATGCCAACAAGTTTTTGGTAAGAAGCTGTCAACATTGCATGCTATACTCAAAACAGGTATCTCATCAACAAAAATCTTGGAAAATCACCCTACTCAATCTTATCAAAAAGGAAGCCTAATGTGAAGCATCTTCATGTGTTTGGAAGCAAGTTCTATGTTTAAAAGACAACTCTGAATATGTGGGAAAATTTGACTCTAAAGTTTTTGAAGCAATTTTTATGGGATATTCATTAGAGAGAACTGCCTACAAAGTCTATGTGATTGAACAAAAGAAAATTATGGAAAACACATATGTGACTTTTGATGATTACAAGTGTCCAGGCTTGGAATACCTTGATGAAAATGAAGGTGAAGCCCTGAAGTTTGAAATCTCAACTTTGATAGTGGTTCTGAAGATGAAGTTGAAGTCAATTCAAGCTACAAAATGAATGAAGAGTCAACTGAACAAGTGAATCATGAGAATGGAAGCTCATCTAAAACACCTGAATTTGAAAGCACAAACTCAGGAGAGAAAGATGAAAAGTTCTGCAAGTCATGCCAATGGTGAAGAGAATGCATAAAATTTAAGTCAACAAACTCACACCGAAAATGGGATAGGAATCATATAAGAGAAACAATTATTGGTGATCCAAATGCCAGAGTAAGAACTAAAAGTGCAACTGCTAATGAATGTATGCATTCATGCTTTCTTTCACAAATTGAGCCTAGGAAATTTGAGAAAGCTCTACTTGATCCTGACTGGATATCTACTATGCAAGAAGAGCTAAATTAGTTTGAAAGAAACAATATTTGGAAGTTGGTTCCTGCACCTAAGAATAGAAGTATAATTGGAACAAAGTGGGTGTATAGTAACAAGATGGATGAAAATGGAATTGTAACAAGGAACAAAGCAAGGTTGGTTGTAAAAGGTTACTCACAGGAGGAAGGAATTGATTATGATGAAACTTTTGCTTTAGTTGCAAGACTTGAAGCAATAAGGATCTTTCTTGCATTTGCTGCATACTCAAACTTTAAAGTGTAACAAATGGATGTAAATAGTGCATTCCTAAATGGTGAGTTGGAAGAAGAAGTTTTTGTGCAGCAGCCACGTGGCTTTGCAAATCCAGAATTTCCAGATTTTGTTTCTATGGACTAAAACAAGCACCCAGAGTTTTGTATGACACATTGTCAGAATTTTTTCTAAAACATGGATTCACTAGAGGAATAATTGACAAGACTGCATTCTACAAGCAACATGGTGGTGATATGATACTAGTTCAAATCTATGTGGATGATATCATTTTTGCTCTACTAATGAAAAGTTATGTCAAGGATTCTCAAGGCTCATGCATAGTGAATATTAAATAAGCATGATGGGAGAATTAAGTTACTTTCTTGGACTTCAAGTCAGTCAAAGAAGTGATGGAATCTTCATCAACCAAGCCAAGTATGTTAAAGACTTATTAAAGAAATTTGGAATGGTTGGTTGTTCACCTGCATCAACACATGTGTCTATAGCTACAAAGTTGGATGAAGATAAAAAAGGAAAATGTGTATACATTTCAGGTTATAGAGAAATTATTGGATCTTTGTTATATTTGACTGCTAGTAGACCAGACATTATATTTGTAATATGTCTGTGTGCAAGATTTCAAGCCAGTCCAAAGGAATCGCATTTGATGGCTATGAAGAGAATTTTCAAATACTTAAAGGGAACACCAAACTTGGGATTATGGTATCCTAAGGGAACTGGATCTGAAGATGCTGGATACACAGATGCAGATTTTGCTGGATGCAGGATTGAGTGAAAGAGCACTAGTGGAAGCTATCAATTTCTTGGACAAAGACTTGTATCCTGGTACAGTACGAAATAACAATTTGTGTCAGCTTCCACAGCTGAGGCTGCATACATAGCTGCTGGAAGTTGCTGTGCTCAAGTGCTTTGGATTAGAAATCAACTAATGGACTATGGCCTAGTGTTATATAAAATTCCAATTATGTATGGCAATACTAGTGCTATATCTATTATTTCCAATCTATTCAATCATTCTAGAACAAAGCACATTGATGTAAGGTACCATTTTATTAGAGAATATGGTGCAAATGTTACTATTGGGCTTATTTTTGTTCCAATAGAAAACAATTAGCTGACATTTTCACTAAACCTTTGGATGAAGCAACTTTCAATAGATTTGTTGGTGAAATTGGAATGTTAAATTCTTCATCCTAAAGGCAAGAACTCAGCTAATATGTTGCAGCAAATTTATTTCTAGCGAATCAAAATTAATTTGATTTAATTGAAAATTAACTGGAATATGAGTTATAAATATTTCAGAAATCTATGTATATTTATTTTTTTAAAATTCAAAAATTAGCTTATAATTTTTCAAATTTTAAGAAAACTGTTTATCTGTTAATTTACATCCTCAATATGTAAAATTAGCATAAGGCAGAATCAAAAGCAACAAAAGTATATAGAGAACTGAGTTCTCGATAAGTCATTTTGAGACTTCTTGATAGAGTTCTCAATAAGTCTTTTTCTAGACTTCTTGAATGACTTCTCGACAAGCTTTATTATGACTTTTCGATAGGTCATTATAGAGATCTCGATAAGTCAATTTGAGACTTCTTGATAGAGTTCTCTATAAGTATCATTCTTAGACTTCTCGATAACTCAGAACTGAAATAATTTAATTCAATAAATTATTATAGTGAAATACTTTTAATATAAAATCATTATAATTTTACTTTGATTTATTCAAATAAAAATTGGAAAAATTCAGTCCATTCAGGACAAACTGGGTATTTATTTGACATCTCGATAAGTTATTTTTTTGTTCTCGATAACGGCCAGGAAAGTGATATATCGATATGTATCCGTTCTCACATGTGACTTCTCAATAAGCAAATCCCAAGTGTCTATTTCTACTTCTCGACAAGTCACTTCCATTTTTATATAAATACCCAAACATCTCGACATAACCCCTCTTTACGCTTTTGAGATCTCAAGTCACATAATTTCTGCAAATCTTAAACGCTCTCTCAAATTTCGAACTCTTTCTTCTCCAAATTTCTTACCCACTAAAATTCAACTGATTCCAATGGCATTAAATACTGTTTAGAGCTTTGTCCCAAAGGAGGGCACCAACTATCTTGTATGCACAGATGTCAACCAAGCTCCTAATAGCTTCAAGAGCTTTGTTAAGTTTCTTTCTGAGACATTCTTTGCAGGTGCTCTAACTGCAAATCCAATTCTGTACATGGATGTTCTCAATGACTTCTAGAACTCGATTGTGATTAAGATAGTGGTGCTTGAGAACCAAGATGTATCCATGGTGGTTAACTGCTCTATTCAAGGCCAACAGGTGGAATTTACTGAGAATGATGTCAACAAAGCTTTGGAGATTCCTACTAAAAACCTGATGGAGGTGCCTACTCAAGAAGAACTAGATGAGTTCATGGACTTCATCAGCTATAGTGAGAAGATCAACCTGGCCATCTTGAACAAGAATCATTTGAGGAGGGAATGGTCATTCCTGTTTGACTCAATTGTAAGGGCTTTCACCTGCAGGAAGAGATGTTATGACAAGTGTGGTCCAGAAGCTTGTATTCTCCATGGCTCACAATAAACACATCAATGTGGGGATGCTGATTCTGTTGGAATTTAGCACAAGGCTCACAATGCCTTTGTCTACAAGAGGTAAGGAAATCTTCAATCCTAGGTTTATAATGTCTACTTTAAACCATAAAGTTCAATACATTCATTTACTTAATGGTATAGATAGAACAAAAATAGGCAATTATAAACAGGTGTCCAAAGTTCTATTTGGCTCACTTATTACAAAAAATAAGGTACCTGTAAGTCTTAGAATCACTCCATTTATGTTGCAGAAATTCAGGACTTACCCTTACCCTATGCCTGACATGAGGTCTATAATTATAATTAGTACAGTAATGGCTCATGTACCTATGGAAGAAAAAACACAGGAACACCAATAGGGGCCTTCCCAAACTAAGACCCTTCCTTCTTTACCATTATAAGCTAGGAAACCAAGCGCTTCATCCTCTCAAAAGTGTGAAGTGAGGAAAAAGAAAAGATTGCAGGAAACCTTGATGGTAATAAATGAAAGTAGTGAAGATGAAACACAAATAGAGTCTACCTTGGTCAAAAAGCCAAAGAAGTAAAGAAATCTGAGCTGACCACTCAAGCTACCTCTGCATCCTCCCAAAATGATGTAGTTGAAAAAGAGGGATTAAAATAGACTCTAGAGGCATCCTCTCAACAGGGTGTCTCTATTGAAAAGAGCACTCTCCCTAGTGCACCCTGCAAAGAGTCTGCACCACAACTTGAAAACATTCAAGTTTATGAAAGAATGAATAAGGATGGCACAAACACTGAGAGCACATCTATTGAAGATACCTCATCCATTCAGGGGGAGCTGCCAACACTCAATCCTTAAATCATTAATCTTATTTTCCAAAAAATTTCTTCATATAATGAGACACTTGAACACACTTCTCAAGTGTCACCAAAATTAAGTGACATGGTTCAAGAAACTGTGCTCACCACCCAGGGACCACATCTAGTTGGTGAGAGGCTACATTCTAGGGTAGACCTGGATGACACCAACAAAAACATAGGGGTTTCATCAGTTTTTACTAAAGACCCTATGGTTGATGCACCTTCATGTGTAAATCAATCGTCATAGATTGAAAGGCTTGAGGGTACTACTCCTGAGGGGAAGCTATCTAAATCCTCTCCAATTCAATTGGAGGTTCCTCATGTAGGGACAACTCCCCTCAAAACCCTGGCTAAGATTGCTCTGTCAATTGAATCTAGGAGTCTAATTCAATGATCCAACTATTGGGGAGACAAGTATAGCACTTTCAGGTGCCAGTTCTTTGAAAGAAGAACAAGTTTTTGAGGCCATGGTAGATGACAATAACCTTGTCAAATCCCCTTCAATTCAAAGAGAGGTTCCCAATTTTGGTGAACAACCTACTGTGACAACCACAATTTTTATTGTGAGTTCAATTGTGATTCCAATCACAGGGTTACCTACATCTCAACCCTCCACCTCAACCCAAATAGATATATAATCTACCTCTAACCCTACTCATCAACCTTCACACTTCATTTCCAATGGCCGCAGGATGCTCCAACTCAGCCAATAACCATGAATGATCTTCTAGTGGACCAACTTTCTGGTATTGCCAATATTACCCAACAACCGCTCACAAATAATATGTCCAATTAGAATTATCATGCTATCTTGTTTTCTTAAAAAATAGATGTTGAAGAACAACAACAAAAGATTGTCAATAAAGATGAGTAAGATGGCAATGTGGATGCTTAGCTAGACAAAGATTTCAGTTTGGAGATGGACGAGATTTTGGCTAGGTTCAGAGAAGAATACATAACTATCCTAGGAAGCAATGCCAAAACTCTCAGTCCACCGGAGGTTTATGATGCTATTATAGAAGTCTACAAAGCACAACTTAAAGCTTTTTACCTTATTGGTAAAGCACTACGACAGACTCTGAATAGTCATCAAGAGAGTATAAGAAGATTGGTGAAGGAGAAACTGGATGACCTTGTGCCAACTCAGGTGGAAATCAAGAATAAATTTAAGAAATTTGTTGAGCAAATGACAAGGTTTGATGTCACCAGTATGGATCAGAGCATCAAAAATCTAAGGCAATCCTTTATGGCTCTGCATGAAGTTGTCCAGAATCACATCACCAGTAACAATGACACAAGGGTCAAACTGGATCAACTTCATCAAGCTAGATATGAACCTTCCGTTTTATTGATGGATGGAATTAAGGAGTCCATTCAAGCTACATTTGGTGCTCCTGTCTCAACAAGCTCACAAAAACCACTCTCCACATCAACAAACCTCCAAATTCAGTGTCTACAACAGCAAGTTTCCACTCTACAATCATCAAATGATTCCCTTACAGCACAAGTCTCTCAACTCACAGCTCTGGTACAAAGTCAACAAGCTGACATCAAGGCTTTGGTTGACTCCCATAAGCATCTTCAAATGCAAAACTCAATATCATTGGGAGCTATCATTGGTGCTCTAAATATTCCTCTGCCTGCATATCCTGAAGCTGTGAGGCCTGAAATTCCAACTCCACTAATCCTGCCCGCTACCAAGAATAAGGGGGAGATAAAGGCTAGGATGCTAAAATCATATGTCCAAACCCAAATTGTTAAAGCCAAAGCCAACGAAACTAAACAGCAAGATGTTGGAGTAGAGAGACTAATAAAAGTAGCTGAGGACCTAGTCCAAACAAAGAATTTGATGACCTGCTAAGGGCTATCAGGGCTTCTCTATCCAATAATTTCTTCACCTACAAGAAAGCTTTGGACAAGACTATCAATTTCATAAGGGTGATCATGGTGGTGACTAAGGATGGTTTTCAAAAGAGAAGAATTATTGTCAATATAAATGACTCTAGTGTGGATAAGTTGTAATATCTGGGATATATCGTGTAATTATTTTTGCTAATAAATAAATATTCTATATGTTCAGTATTTATTCTGTGAATTATTTGTTAAGTGGTATATATGTTTGGATGTTTAAATATAATATAATTTGAGTATTTTAATTTTTATATGTCCAAAATAAAATATAGATAATTGTCATATTTTTCTATTAATTTTTATGTTGATTTATGATTTTATAAAAGATTTATGGATTTAATAAATTATTTTTCCGAGTATTTATAAACTATTTTGTATAATCGGGAACCAGCCGACCTCACCTGTTTTTACGTTTTTATAACCCGAAACTCTTCCGAGAACTCCTTCCTAACCTAATTGCAATATTCCGAGCATTTTCCATATTTTGACTTTTTCGATTCGGCGTAAGGTTTTCCCCGTGCAGGTCCCGCCACGATATTTTCGATACAAAATTTGTTTTGGTAAATCGATAAAACCCGTATTTTCGTTAAAAGGGATCTGTTTATTAAACTATTATAATTATCATCTCGTAATACGTGTAGCCAAAGCGCTGAGACCAAGACCGCAGAACAAAATATACAAATTTGGATAATTATCCCAAAACCGGTACCGTTTTGGATCTGTTTTCTCAAATAAACGAATATTTTATATCCGGTATGATCCAACGGGGTACCAATATTTCGTAATTATAAATAGCCCTTACCATATTTTATTTTGTACAGAAAATCATTTGCAAAGAGTTAATTATATAATTTTAAAGAGAAAACCCTAATATTCATATAACCTTCCGAGAATCAAACCAACTTTTCAAGGTGTTATCGAACTTTGTTTGGAAAGCTTGAGTACTCAAAACGAAGGGTTTGAGAAGTATTATCAGATTCCAGGACTGGTTTTACTGCAGAATCAAAGGTTTATTTTCTATATTTTTATTTATTTTTGAATTAATTTGATTTAAAATAAGAATTTTTGTTCGAGAGATTGTTTGTATGATTTGATGATTGCATGTTGTAGAGCTTTTCTTCCTAATAATTTTGATATATTATATGACTGATTTGGAGTTCAATAACATGTTCAAAATTAGGTTTTAATTCCGAATTGTTGAATTAGGGTTTATAACCCTATGAATGTTCTCCGGCGAGTCGACAGCGGGGTTTGCAAAAATTGCAAACAGGCCCCTGTACTTTCGAAAACGATACAGTTTAGTCCCCAAGGTTTCCAGAATTTTCATATTTAGGATTCCTATTTTAAAAATCATATTTTCTATTTATTTTAATTATAGAAATTCATTTGTAATTATTTAAAATCCTAAAACTATTATTTTAATTCCAAAAATTATTTTTAATTCAAAAATAAATCTGAATTAATTAGTTAATTAATTTTAGTTAATAATTAGTTAATTGGTCAATTAATTCAAAAATTAATCGATTAATTGATTTAATTAATTATTAATTGATTTTAATTAATTATTTAATTAGATTTAATTATTTATTTTTGATTCAAAAATTTTGAAAAATTGTTTCGAGCTTTAAAATATTATTTTAGATTGTTTTCAAGGCTTGATAATTATTATAAAATTATTTTGAAGCCAGATTCGTCCAATCGAACCATGTTTATTGTTTTAAAATGATTCAACAGCCCGTTTAAATTCCGAAAAATGTTTAAAAATTCATATTAAATATCCGAAAAATCATTTTAACATCAGATCTTCCTTGAAAAAGTATTTTCATCCAACACTTTACGTGTTATGTGTTATATGTGCATTGATTGACGTGTTAAATGCGTATGTGTATATCATTTGACTGTTTTAATCGTATTTTTCAATCCGTAAATCGGGTTTGGCTAAAACGAAAGGTAGATAGAAGCTTATATCGAATAGAATCATACGAGATGAGTATTGATAGATACTTGTGCTATATGAGCAGAAGAGGCAAGGCGTAGGAAAAGGAAGCAGATAGTCAGAGAATAGGAGATTGTGATTGAAAGCCAGTGAAGTGTTAGCGAATTAAGATGAGGCAAGTGTTCTGAACCTTCTCAATACATATTATGAATAATTGATATTCCTATTTTATATTACAAGTACTTTGACGCACTGAACCCTAAACCTTGATTCCATTTATTTATCTTTGAGCCATAAGCCTTATTCTTTCTGAACCATTGATTGTTGAATAGCCAAATACGAACCACAAACATACGATACTACTCCACAAATACACACAAACTACATATCAATTACGGAACTGAAATTGCTCAACACTCAAACCTTTAAACCTTATACATTAAAAGACCAATCTTTATGACCACAAGACTTTGATTCTTTTGTTATCCAAATCTTGTACCGGCTGATAGCCAATCCTTGTAATTGCCATGTTATTCTCTTGTGAGGATTGCAAACCATCTTATGCTTGGAACCTAATGTTGTTTATGATTCCGTTCATTATTTTACATTGCTTATTCTGTTGTTGCTATAGAATTGGATTGTTTTATAAAATTGTGGACCAGATTCGTGGTCAGACCAGATTGATGGTCAAGTTAGGCCAATTTGTGCCTTGGATCCAGTAATTAGAGTAGAGTTGTGTGCCTTGCTCGGGGTTAGTGCATGACTGATCAGCAGCCTAACCTTGGATTTAAAATGAAAACTTAATATCCAATTCTAAATCATTGTTCATCCATAAACTTGATATCTTATATCATTTCACTTGATCATTATTTATTCTCAGTATTGTCATTGTGACTTACTGAGTTAGTTATCTCATTTGTGTGATTCTGTTTATGTTCTTTTCCAGTTAAGAAGGAACCTCTTGGTAGCAAGGATCCCCAATCCAATGTGTTGCGTATATGTTGTGTACTTGATGATTTCATGAACAAAACATTTTGGTAGATTTTACTTAGTGAGATTATGTAGCACTCGACGGATAAGGTTTAAAGTCCCGACGGATGACTCAATATAGTCCCGACGGATGATGATTTATTATCCATCGAGTGAGTAGCTTATGTAACAATAAGTCTGTAGCACATTTCTGCATTCACATTGTTTAGAATCTGTAGTAGTGCTTAAGTCATGTTGACCCTAAATAAGAAATAAAATAAAAAGAACTAGATATGCAGAATAGGTTGATTAGTTGTACATAGATGATGTCTTGTAATTCTGCATAAGTGAAATGAAGTCAAGTGCCTGATTGCTACCCGACGGATAAATTACAATGAATTCGACGGATGATCAACAACTCGACGGATGATCAATAACTCGACGGATGCTCAATAACCCGACGGATAAAGAATTCAAATATCTGTTGACAGTGACAACACAGTCACATGCGTCGAGTGGATGCAAATGGAATGTGGTAGCCTATTCAACTGGGTTTTCGAGAACAAAGAAGCATTGCCATTTTCTTGCTATTATGAAGATATTCAAAGATGCTAGAATAGAGTAATGTAGTAGCATTGTAATAGACTAGATAGTTTTGTTTTATTATAATTGTATCTAGCTGATTTCAACTCATCTAATACAGAATCTGTTACTTGTCTTCTCAGTAAAGCAAGTCAAAATGAAAGTTGGCTATGGCACAAGAAGCTATCCCATTTAAACTCCAATACCATGAATGAGCTAGTAAAGAAAGAACTGGTTAGAGGCATTCCTCTAGTGGAGTTTTATAAAGATGGATTGTGTGATGCCTGCCAAAAAGGAAAGCAGATTAAAGCATCATTCAGGAAGAAACTTGATTCAACAATTAAAGAACCTTTGCAACTGCTACACATGGATTTGTTTGGACCAGTCAATGTGTTGTCCATCTCAATGAAAAGATTTTTCCTAGTAATTGTAGATGATTTCCCAAAGTTCTCTTGGACATATTTCCTAAAGTCTAAAGATGAGGCTAGTGAAATCATCATCAATCACATAAGGCAAGTCAATAATCACCCTGATTTCAAGGTTAGAAGAATCAGGAGTGACAATGGAACTGAGTTCAAGAATTCTATCATAAGAGCATTTTGTGAGGAAAATGGGATTCTGTATGAGTTTTCAGCAACAAGAACTCCACAACAGAATGGAATAGTGGAAAGGAAGAACAGATCATTTATTGAAGCTGCAAGGACAATGCTTGAAGAATCTAAACTGCCAACATATTTCTGGGCTGAAGCTGTTAATACTGCATGCTACACTCAGAATATTTCTTTGGTTAATCAAGCAAGATGCATGACTCCCTATCAATTGTTCAAGAACAAGAAGCTAACTCTAAAATTTCTTCATGTCTTTGGCTGCAAATGCTATATTCTGAGAAATCAAACTGATCAAAATAGGAAGTTTGATGCTAAAGCAGATGAAGGAATTTTTGTTGGATATGCTGTTGGTAAAGCATATAGAGTCTACAATCTAAGAACCAACATTGTTGTGGAATCAATACATGTTGTGTTTGATGATAAAAAGATTGAAGGGCTGCAAGATGGAGATTACCATGAGAGCCTCAAATTTGATAATGTGGAGATGGTTAGTGATGACAGTGATGAAGAAAGTGATCAAGAAATAGTATCTAAGGATAATGCAGAAAAGTCTACTACCAATGAAGCACAAAACTCAACATCTGTCGAGTTGCATAATGCTTCATCCGTCGGGAGGCAATCTGTGTTATCCGTCGGGAGACAACCAGCTTCATCCGTCAGTACTCAGAATTCACCATCCGTCGGGTTATCAAGAGGAGCAGGAAGTCAAGATAAATTACCTATAGAAAGTTCCCCTTTCTCAAATCAAAGATCCACAAACTCAGGGGGAGTTTTTAATAATCAAAACTCAATCACACATCAAGAAAACAATGAGGCCTCTTTATCTAGAGCTAATCTACCTCAACAAAGAAAATGGACAAAAGATCACCCCTTTGAGCTAGTAATTGGTGATGTTTCTTCTAGAGTTCAAACCAGAAGAGCAACTCAGGAAGAATGTCTATATAGCAGCTTTCTTTCCAAGGAAGAACCAAAGAAGGTAGAAGAAGCTTTGTTGGATCCTGATTGGATTTTAGCTATGCAGGAGGAGCTAAACCAATTTGAAAGGAATAATGTATGGAAGATGGTGCACAAGCCTAAAGGAAAGAATCCAATAGACACCAAATGGGTATTCAGAAATAAGATGGATAAAAATGGAATAGTAGTCAGGAACAAAGCTAGATTGGTTGCTAAGCCAACAAGAAGGAATAGATTTTGATGAAACATTTACTCCTGTTGCAAGACTTGAAGCCATTAGAATCTTTTTAGCCTATGCAGCCCATGCCAATTTCAAGTATACTTACAGTTTGTAAGCATAACACGACGGATAATGGGTCGAATTTTTACAGTTTATTTTTAAACGGCTATTTTAGGCAATTTCTATTGGTTACTTTATTTTACTTTATTATTTTTAACAATTATTTTTGAGATAGTATAAAAGCGTATTTCATTTCAATCGCTTTTCTTTTATCATTCTCAATTCAACTGCTCTAATTTCATTCTCTCTCAAAGCACTTACTCTCTTTCTCTTCAAGCTTTTATTCTCTAACAATGGCACCTGTTGTAAAGATTATGTCTCAAACTAGGTTCATTTATGAAAAGAACAATTTCACTGCACTAGTGAACAAGGATATTCAGCAATCTGGTTACTATCACAAGATGATGGACTTTGTGAAGAATTGCAAGCTCAATTATGCCATGCTGGAATCACCCACAATCTTCTGTGAAGTTGTTGAAGAGATGTGGACCACGGCTACCTACAACTCAACAGATAAGACAATCACACTCACCATTAAAGGTAAAGAATTCTGTATCAATAGTGATGTTATAAAAGCATGTTTCAAGATTCCTGATAACACTGTGACCTCACCACACACTGACACTGATATAATCAATATGCTTAATTCCATGAACTATGCTCTTTCTACTTCTATGTTAAGTGACATTAGGAGAATGGGTCTTAGGAAAGAATGGAGTTTTATATGTGATGTTGTGACAAAGGTCTTTTCAGGTAAAGTCAGTAATTTTGATTCAGTCAATATCTCAATGCTTAACATGCTCTACATGCTAGTTATAGATAAATTCTATAATTTCAGTGACCTTGTCTTGTTTGAGTTAGGCTTTAAATTAGGAGAGTTAAATAAAAGAGGTAAAAGTGTGTATTATGCTAGATTCTTTATGATATTAGCTAACCACCTCTGTGAAGAGATTGTGCTTGAGAACCCTAACAACAAACTAGATTGTTGGGTTCAAGAGAGAAGGCTCATTGCAGATTTGAACAGGGTCAATCATCACAAAGATGTGCCATTGATCTATTTTCCTGTAATGCAAGCACCTCAGATAAGTGAGGTAAGTTCATCTATCCCTACCACTATTTCAACCTCACTAATTTCTTTGAGTTCCAGTGTGGCTATGGCAACGGTGTCAATGACCAAACAGTTGCCTACCCAAGCTACCAAAACTGCAAAAATTTTCAAACCTAAATCAAAGAAAACCCTCTCTGGTATCTCCCAAAAGATGCTAGTTGAAAAATCCACTAAAACCAAAGAGGGGAGTGTGAAGGAGGGAAAGATAGGTGAGGAGAGGGGTGAACATAAAAGAAACCCCAAGAATATGGTTAGAGAGTTGAGTGGATCCCAGCCTAGCCACACTGCAGTTTCCCAACAAACTGCAGTGCTTAAAAAGGATAAAAGCTCATTTCTAGCTGCATCTTCCTAAAAGGATGTAGTTATTGAACAAAGCTCTCAACCAAGAGCACAGGCCAAGAGGGTTAGGGACACAAGCTCACCCCAAACTTATGCCAGAAAGAAGAAATCTAAAACCCTTGGGGATGCACAGGGTACACACACTGTGCAAACTGGTGTTAAAGACACAATCACTGCACCTTCACAAATTCAGGTTGATATGGCTCCAATAAATGTGGAGTCACAGCTAAAATCTCTAGTCATAGAAGCACCTCAAACACCAAACTCACCAACAAATTCTTTGGATGTGGATATGATAAACACATCAATTCTTGATTCCCCTTCTTTAACTCTGTTGGGGAAGCCAAAATCTAGTGCAAGTGAGCATCATCTTTTAGATAATTTGTTGGCTCACTTGCCAATTCTTTCAGGAACTGTTGTATCATCTGTGCCCAAAATATCTTCAATCAGCACAGATTCAACAATAATTTCCTATTGCCAGTTCATTCATTTCTACTCTCTCGACGGATATTGCTCATTCGTCGAGTAGTGATTGTATCCCGACGGATAAGCTTAACAGCAATTATCCGTCGGATAGAAAAACCACTCACCCGATGAATATCACTCATCCATCGAGTATCTCTGCACAGCTTCAAACTTCATTTATTTTAAGTGCAGAAGATTTAGTGGTTGTATAGTCACTCTTAGGATTGAGAGAGAAGAGTGTTTTGAGTGAGAGTCTGGGTTGCTCTAGGGAAAAAGGAGAGAAAATGAGTGAAACTATGCAATCCATTTCTTCAGGATTGGCAAAAGATAGTGAGAGGAGTCCCACCTTAGTAGGTGAAGGTGTGGGGAGCCAGGGTGAGACCCTAATGCAACAAAAGAGAGAAAACAAGAGAAATGCAAGTACTGGAGCTGTAAGGATGGATGTCATTGCTAGTGAGTCAATGAATGTCCAGGATGTAGACATGGAGGGACTATCTCAGCATCCTAAAGCTGTTATAGGTTCCACCTCCCTTGATGTTGAGGCATTTACTGACCCTGTTCCAGCTTATCAACTTCTAGCTGAACAGGGTAATGAAAATGTAGAAATGATGCTGAATTTGGTGCATACCACACAGTCTATGATGAGAGCTAAGGATGCCATCACATCTTTTCCTTCTACAGCTGGTGATGTGGACTATGAGACTGGTGGATCAGCTGATTTCTTTGGTGATGGGAGTGGGGATAGTGAAGATGAGGCAATGGACATAGGGGGAGAAGTAGGTTCAAGTTCAAGATCAGGTATGCCATAATGGGCATTTTCAAAGCACTGTGATGAGCACTGCTTCAAGACAACCCTGATCCAGCTAATCAATCAGACAAATACTGCTCTTCAAACCACTACTAATGCCAGCACCAAAAAGCTCCTTCAGGCACATCTAGCCTCCCTGCAACTTCAACAAATCCAAGGCTTCCAACATGCTAGGGATGTAAACACAATGAAGAATGATATTGAGGAGATGAAGAAGGCCATTTCAGACAAAATGGATTCTAAATTTCCAGAGGCTACAATGCTTGACATCAAGAGGCAATTAAGGAAAAATTATGATCTATCAACAAAGATAGATGCCTTGGACATAAGAATGTCAGCCATGGAAGCATCTTTAACATCCATTCATCTTCATCAAGCTCAACAGACAGATTTACTTCAAAAATTGGTGGCTGCTCAAACCCCCTCCTCCAATCAACTTGATGATAATAAAAAGGGGGAGAAAGGACCAAGTGAGGGGGAGAGGCTTCAGATTCAGATCAGTAAAGTAATTGTGCCTTCAATTACTATCTCAAAGCAACCAGTTACAGACAGTATAGATCTGATCAATGCAGCAGCAGCCAACATAAGAGCAGCTGATAAGGAGAAGTTGAGTTTAGTCAACTGGGAGAAGATTGATGAAAAAATACAAAAGAAGTTTGAACTTGTCAAGGAGCCAGTTAAGTCAGCCATCCATCACTCTCAAGTCAAGCAAATTAGTGTGAATGAGATGAGCATGAACTATCTGGAAATAGGACAGCCATCTTGCATCAAATCTCCAAAGGCTGAAACAATTCTGAAACCAAGGGTAAACTACTCAAAATCATCATTGAAGAACCCTTTGGATACTGTGTATGAGACACCTAAGCCTGATGAAAAGAAGCTTCTGTCAAGATCAATTACTTTCTACAAAGATCCAGCTGATTCAGCTTCCAAAAGAAGAATTGCTAAAAAATTTCAAAAATGGGAGAGAAATTTGTGTGGTGGCGGGACATCCTCAATTTGCTCAAGCAAAGAGAGAAGAAAAGGCTAGATTGAAGCAAGAAAAGAAGCAAGCTGCTCTGGATGCTAAAAGGACTAAACAAAAGAAAGAGCAAATTATTATCTTGGCCAAGCTACATGCTGTAAATTCATCACAACAAATCCCTTATACATTAAAAGACCAATCTTTATGACCACAAGACTTTGATTCTTTTGTTATCCAAATCTTGTACCGGCTGATAGCCAATCCTTATAATTGCCATGTTATTCTCTTGTGAGGATTGCAAACCATCTTATGCTTGGAACCTGATATTGTTTATGATTCTGTTCATTGTTTTACATTGCTTATTCTGTTGTTGCTATAGAATTGGATTGTTTTATAAAATTGTGGACCAGATTCATGGTCAAACCATATTGATGGTCAAGTTAGGCCAATGTGTGCCTTGGATCCAGTAATTATAGTAGAGCTGTGTGCCTTGCTTGGGGTTAGTACGTGACTGATCAGCAGCCTAACCTTGGTTTTAAAATGAAAACTTAATATCCAATTCTAAATCATTGTTCATCCATAAACTTGATATCTTATATCATTTCACTTGATTATTATTTATTCTCAGTATTGTCATTGTGACTTACTGAACTAGTTAGCTCATTTGTGTGATTCTGTTTATGTTCTTTTCCAGTTAAGAAGGAACCTGTTGGTAGCGAGGATCCCCAATCCAATGTGTTGTGTATATGTTGTGTACTTGATGATTTCATGAACAAAACATCTTGGTAGATTTTACTTAGTGAGATTATGTAGCACTCGACGGATAAGGTTTAAAGTCCCGATGGATGACTCAATATAGTCCCGACGGATGATGACTTATTATCCATCGAGTGAGTAGCTTATGTAACAATAAGTCTATAGCGCATTTCTGCATTCACATTGTTTGGAATCTGTAGTAGTACTTAAGTCATGTTGACTTTAGTTAGATATGCAAAATAGGTTGATTAATTATACATAGATGATGTCTTGTAATTCTGCATAAGTAAAATAAAGTCAAGTGCCTGATTGCTACCCGACGGATAAACTACAATGAATTCGACAGATGATCAACAGCTTGACGGATGATCAATAACTCGACAGATGCTCAATAACCCGACGGATAAAGAATTCAAATATCTGTTGACAGTGACAACACAGTCACATGCGTCGAGTGGATGCAAATGGAATTTGGTAGCCTATCCAACTGGGTTTTCAAGAACAAAGAAGTATTGCCATTTCCATGCTATTATGAAGATATTCAAAGATGCTAGAATAGAGTAATGTAGTAGCATTGTAATAGACTAGATATTTTTGTTTTATTATCCTGTCTCATTACTTTGTAATCTTGGTGATATATAAACCAAGAAGTAACAACTAAGGAACGAACTAACGAATCTGAGAAAGAAGCAGAGAAACATTTGTAAGCAGAATCCTTAGCATTTCTCTGCATTCTTAGTTGTTGCTGTGAGCATTTTGTACACAGGGTTCTCTCGATATATATTATATATCTCTGGTGGAATCATTCAAATCCACCAGAAAGTTTTTAAGGACTCATGTTTTTAATTACTTATGTTTTGATTCATTTAAGTAACTATTCCGCATTGTGCTAATCAATTCACACTTATATATATATTCGAGTGAGAACATTTTTATTTCAAGAAAAAGTTTCAAGAATTCCATTCAACCCCCATTCTGTAATTCTTGTTATATTGTTAAGGGACTAACACAATGTGCGAGCTAGGATTCCAAGTTAAGAGGAATAAGCTAGCTTAAGACTTTTGTGATAGTTTAAGTTTGTGAAGTCTGTAAGAATGTTTAATAATCAGTTGTAAGTTTGAATAGTTGGGATTTGGATGTTTGTAATATAAGTATGTGTGTGTGGCTTATGTGCATACTTTAACCTGTTATGAGCCATGGAAGCTGGTAAGTAGGGTTACTGCATATTATTATTATCTTTATTATTGTTATCTTTATTATCTTTATTATTATTATTATTATCTTTATTTATCTTTTTGTGTGTGTGGACCCCAAACTTTTGACCTGGGTTTGGAGGGCGCCACATAGGTGCATGCAGGTGTCCTTCAACTATCTCATAACTAGAAGGAAGTCTGAATTTGGACATCTTAATAAAAAATGTTAATAGGGTGATTCATCAAGACACTCTCTTGCTTACTGAATTGAAAAAGGCTCAAGAAGCTGCTTTTCCAGAAACATATCTCCAACCAAGCAAGGAAGTGGCATACATCTGTCCATCCACCAAACATTGCAAACACTTCCAAATCCCAAAGCAATGTATCGTGGTAAACAAGAAGCTAATAATGACTCTAGAAATAGACTTGAAGATATGGCAGAACAGGACTGTTGAAGATGAGGAAATGATCAAGATACTGGGGAGATACTTGAGATGCTGAAACCATGATCCCTAAAACTCAAATCAACACTAAGGATGATTTGGATGATGATGAGTAGAAAAAAGATGATCAAAAACCTTCTGGCTCAAATCTAAGTCAATCCTCTAAGGCAATTGGCAGCAAGGTGTATGAGAAAAAAAGAGCAGAGATGGCAAGAAGGAGGATGGAAAAATAAGTAGAAAAGGTGGAAAAGGGGATTCAAAGAGAAGAAATATCCAAGAACTACCAGTCAAGATTTAACCTACTCAAACCTTTAAGCCTGCAAGCTCAAACACTCAACCACATTTAACCTATAAGCCTAAACTTTTGTACAAACAAACTGCAAACACCTTACTCAAAATACCAATCACTTCTAGCCAAACCACCTTAAAGAAAATCTCAAACCTACCTTCATTTAAGCCACCAATCAAGACTCATTTCAAGATTGTTGGGAGAAAACCAAAGAAGCTGCAAGTTGGTAAGGGGTCATCTGGAATTTCTTTAATTAGACTAATTTTCTACCTTTAAACTGGTGCATCACAAATGATGACTACTTTCAATTATTATCTGAAGAAGGGGTCAAAGTTTGGGTTATATCATTGAGATAAGTCAGAATCTATTATCAGGATGGCTATTTCACTCTAGTTGGCAGGGATTTAATGAATACACTTTCAACCACATAATTTAAGAGCATGGTTAGCTTAATGAAGGACATGGACACAAGTACAAGGGCATGAAAGGCAGTCATGTGTGTATGGATGAGAGAAAGGGATGAAAGAAATGCAAAATAAAGGGCTAAAAAGGAAGAAAAGGATAGGAAGTATGTAAAAGAAATTTCTAGGTTTGAACAAAGATCAAATGAGCTCAAGGAAAATGGGATGAGTAGAATTTCAAAAGATGAACACTTTTTAAACATAAAGATTGGCGGTTATACAGGTATCAGAGTTAATTACCTTAATGGTTACAAATTGGATGTTTGGCTCAAACTGATAGAAGCCTTGAGAGGGACAAAATTTATTGAAGAACTCAATGTGCTTATAGATCTCAAGGACCTCATTTGGAAAGAACCAGGCTATGAAGATTTCACCTAGTTTTTGTAATGTTAGGTCCGTAATCAACTATAGAGGGGGGTGAATATAGTTTATGCAAATAATTCGATTAAAGCTTTAACAGAATCAACAGTTTTTATATTAACAGATAAAAACTGATTACAAAAATATTCTCTCAAAGGATGAAAAATTATCCTTGAGAGCTGTTAGATTATAGGAATGATATATCAATGTACGCAACACTTAAACCTAATTTGTGCTTTATATAGAGAATAATTACACAATCAATAAGGAATCCTATTTTATTACAATAAGGAAACCTATTACATATCCATGTATGATTGCTTTTGAGATAAAGTCCTTCACCACCTTAAATTTCTACTTTCCTTTTCCCCCTCGAATATCTACTGAAGTGACAAATCCTGATGACATCATCTGCTGATTATCAAGTACTGATATAAGTACTAATGACGTCACTTTTCGGTAAATACTGATATTAAGTCATGATAAGAACTTCTGATAGTTTTTGTCCTGATATCATCAATTATATATAACAATCTCCCACAACTTGTGCATTATAAAAATATATTCAAGTTCCAATTGATAATGTCAAAACTATCTAAATGCGGAAATCAAGTAAACATATTCATTCTTACTTCAGTGAATATCAGACTTTACTCTTCATTTTGAACTTTAACACAGTCTGGAAAATCTTCAAGAAACTTCCTCATCGTATTTTCTTCCATTTCATCCAAATACCATTGCATCCTCTGTTTGTGTTCTTTCAATTTATCTGTTGATTCATCATTCTGATAGATGGTAGCCCTGAGGTCATGTAACTTTGAATTTCCAAGAGATATATCATCCAGTTCAAAAAATCCAATCCTCTTTCCATTAGGATTAAAAATTAAGACTTGTCATCCTAGACTCATTTATATTTTAGCACCTCCAATAGGCAAATCAACAACATATTCAGTTTGATCAATTTACTTTAGAATATAGTTAGATTTGTAAGGCATTCCTCTCTACTTGAACTGTATCAGATTCTTTATAAATGCAGACCATCTGGAAGTTACAGGATTGGTTACCTTGAGAATTGTAGCAATAAGTTCCTATTCCTGCCATGGTTTGTCTCTCAACTATTCTTGAGTCAACCTTAATTTTCTCCCAGACTCCAGAAAATTAATCATTTTATCTCCAATAAGATCAATAACAATTTATACTAATATGATCTTCTATAAGTCTTCAAGCATCACATTATCTCCAATTTCTGTCAGATTAGCATGCTTCCTTAGAATCAAAGCATCTCCTACAGATGGATCAACATTTAACCTTCCCAGACCACTTGTTATTCCAGGTTTTCTAGCATGAGAACTTCTACTATTAATCTTCTTTAATGTTTCAGAAGAATCTCTTCTAGGTGCAGGTTTCTTGCTTCCCCATAACAGCTTCTTCTTCTCTTCAAGAGTAAGTTTTGGCTTATCAGAGACTATGTTTTTGGAATCAGGATAGCTTGAATTGGGTTTGAAAAATCAGCAACATGAGTAGTATCAAAGGTTGTGATTGGTTGAATAACAACATTTTCTTCTTCATTAACTTGAGCAATGTCAGAGGTTAACTTCAGTTTTTCAGCCCATTCAGCTCCATAAATCTTCCTTCTTTGATGAACTTGACTGACTTCTTCTTCTTCAACAATTTCTTCAGTATCAAATGCTTGAGCTACTGTATAGATTGAATCTATCAGTGTTTGAGATTTAGTTGCCTTAGATATTGAATTCCTCTTAGTAACAGCTTTAGCTTTTGGCTTTGAAGGCTTGGACTTCTCTCCTATCTTCTCTTTCCTTTTATGACTCCTGTCAGCAATTAAGTTAGCTTGAGACCTAAGAGATCTTTCAGCATCTGCCTGACTCACCTCCCTTATGACTACCCCTTTGGTTGGTCTGTTGGAAGGATCATCCTCATATGGATCTTGAGAGATAACAGCAGCATCAGTTTTTGTTGTCTTCATAGAATTCTTGAAATCTTCCTCCATTTTCCTTAGATGTTCTAGATCAACTCCAGGATTTTCTTTTTCATAGATTCTTCTACTAACCTTAGAGTCAAATTCTTGAATCTTTATGTCATTGTAGAATAGAGTTATCTTTTGACTTTTTACTTTCAGAGTTTGAAGATACTGACTTACTTTTGCACCGGCTTCTATCTCCAGAATACCTTAGTCTTCATCAGTAGTTATGACTTTCAAAGTTTGTTGAGTTATTGTAGTCACAGTCAGTTCTTTAGATTTAACTCTTCTTTCACTTCTCCTACTTTCTCCACCTTGTCTAGATTGAGACCCAGTGATTGCTTTTGATGAGCCACTAATCCCAACTAGCTCTTCACCTCTTCTCCTTTCATTGTCCTTTTGTCCCTCCTTATTACCTCCATCGGGATTTTCATCATCAGTATTTGTCAATGTCAGCCGCTTGTATTTAGATTTAACAATTTTACCCCTTTTTTGGTATCATTACCAAGCAGTAGAGAAAGAATCATTGTTGAGTGGCATTTATGACACTTTATTATGCTCTAATAAGTTTTGAATTGATGCATTTGTACTCAAGTTGTTAAGTGTTTTAACATGTTTTCGAGTGTTTTTGCATTTCAGGCATTATCTAGGTAATCAGGTGAATTAGCATTATTTTGTTGTTAATTTGGTGTCAAGGTAGTATTGGAATAAAAGCTCGTTGAAGCCGGCTCAAAGCTGCAAGAAAAATGAAGAAACTAAATTCTAGCAGAAGCCCAACGCGGCCGCGCTGATCAAGCGCGCGGTCGTGCCAAAGTACAGAAAACCAGCACGCCCGCGCTGATCAAGCGCGCGGCCGCACTGTGTCGGGATGACAGATTCATGTTTCCACTTAGTTTCTGAGAGAAATAATTCTACACTGCATGGGGCTGCTATATAAACATCTTTAGGTCATTTTTAATAAGATATCAAGATATATCAAGCCAGAGATATATCAAGGAGAGCTGTGAGAAGACCGTATTTGCACGATTCAACGAAGATGAAGAAGATCTTGTTTTTACTTGTGAACCTTTATTTTAAGTTGTTTTTTGGATGCTAGTTTTCTTACTTGTGAACCTTAATCTTGTTTATGTACTTGGTTTTATTTATTCGTTATAAAGACTACATTTGTTATATCATGTTTTTATCAGAATCCACATTGATGATGAGCCCGATTATGGGCTAATCGTTATCGTGGGGTTCTAGCGGATTTATTTATGGATTTCTTTAGTTAAATTATTTTGATGCCTTAGTATGTGGTGATTGTATGATATCCTAGTATTGGTTGTGCGTATTCATCTTAAGAGCGTCGTGAACTTATAAAATAGTGTGTTAATTCTTAATAAAGCGAAAGTGAATTTAAGGATTTAGAACTTGCCATGCTAGCAAAGGTTCATGTATTTGTTATGTATGATTCGTAGGTAATTTTAACCATCTTACTTGCCCTGTGTAATCAAAATAGATAACTTGTCACACCCCCAACTTAACAATACATAATATATAACTATTACAATATTTAAAAGAAAGTAAATACAGCTGAATCCAAGATCTTACAGTTTAGGGTTTGAAACAACCCAACACTACTAACTATTACAACTGGTTTTACTATCGAGTCCTCACACAAAACTATCTTTTATTCTACCTAAGCTCGGACATACGCATCGGCATCACAAGTCTTACGTGTTGTTTGCTTGAATCTAACCATAGCTGCTAGCTGTAATATTAGGGTTAAAGCAAGTAGTGAGCCAAATGTTCAATAAGTGCTAAACAGTACGATACAAAACATGAATCGAGATATATATTAAAGAATGACAATGTGAAGATATAACTAATAATAACAAGAGATGAACTTTTGGGTGATGGCATCATTTGCTTGAATCAAAACATTTTCAAAATCATATCTTAATCAAAAACCATTTTATGACGCTACGGATTACAGCCAGTGATCAGCCGCGAAGTAATCCCGAACCTCGCTGGGTTCTAAAACATTAATGGAATCCCTAGGCAACTTTTAAGCCTATAATATCAGTGTGGAAAGGACTTGCATCTTAGTCCAGATCCACTATTTAAGAAAACATTTATCCCCCTTTGGGACTGAAAATCCAAATTTTAATTATTTCAAAAACTGATGTCGATTGATAATAAAATTTCTTAAACAGTAAACATCTTTATCAAGGGATTGTAGATTGACTTGAAACACTGGAATTATGTTCACTAAATCTTAGGACCATGATCCACTAGACTTTATTGTATCAGGGTAATTGAAAGGTTTCCATTTACAAGAATTTTGACAAGGAGATTTAGTAGGGTTATGGATAATATGAAAGAGTAATGCCAAACTAGGCTTAAAGAAATGGTTTTAGATAAGGTATAGGTATTAGAACATCAAGAAGATAAGAATTACTGGTTACAAGTATGATAGAGGTGTTAAAATATAAAGAAAGTGATCATTAGCTCAAGGTATATCGGGATGTCAAGCTTTAGGGTAAGGATAGGGTTATCAAACAATCGTGAACGACTTTAAAGAATATCTGGCTTTTAGGTATCAAGATAAAGTTTCTATCGGGGTTCTTACAAGAGTTAAATCAAGCATCAGGGTGCAAAATCAAGATTTCTCAGTAACCAATAGCATGTTAATCAAAAGGATCAATCAAGTATTGTAAGGCATATGTCATAGCCTATTTGTATATTCGAGGATTTAACTCAACTCAAATAAGAATGTAATAAGTAAATAGTGGATCTACCGTCAAAGAGATCTCACAAAGTAACATCTGTCAAAGGATTCAGGAACAAGGTTCATCTACAGACTTGAGGAATTACTTCACTGGAAGAAGTTCAAGAAATTGATCAAGCCTCAGTGATATAAATCAAAATTGTGGATTTAATCAAGTGACAGAGATCTTGTTAGGGTATCAGATAATTACAAGGATTTAATCTAAAGAAAATCAAGTATCAAAGTCAAGACATGAAGAAACATCACGGAAGTTAGTCACTCATGAACCAGAAAGTACATCGAGTGTCAACATTGAAGTGGTGGAATTTATTCATAATTCTCAGTGATTTTCAGAAGATTTTCAGAAGAATGGTTGCTGCTCAAGATTAGTATTAATTTTCTATTAATTAATTAAGTTATATAATTTAATTAAGAAAATAAATTATATCTGCAAAGATTAATTTATTTATTAATTGAATTAATTGATTAATTAATTCTGAATTAATATTAAGGATTTTCATAATTTTAATTGGATTAAAATCTGTTTTAAATCAGCAAGACAATTGAAAATGAACTAGCATGACAATCTGGATTGTCATACCGATTGTCATGCCATGCCATTTTCAATAGTCTCACCGTAAGTTACACTGGGAGGAGGATTGTCTTGCCAGTTCATTCTGATAGTCTTGCTAGTTCATTCAATTGTCTCACCGAAAGTCTTTCTAGCTCAATGGATTGTCTTGCTAGCTCAATGGATTATCTTGCCAGTTCAAGTAGGTCTGTTAATTGAATTATAAAGACAGGAGCATCGGAAGTCATTCTTAATCATCCAACAACTCAAGAACAAAAGAAAAGCAGCAGCAGAAAACATTTTATTTTTCATCTGCCAAATTCAAGATCACATTTCTAGTTATTAAAGTTAAATCCAAACAACTAGAAATCATTCTCTTGTTCTTGTGTAACTATCTAGCGGATCAAAATCCCTAGAACTTAATCTCAAATTGCGTTTATTATTTGAATCTTTTTATTGCAAAATAGAAAAAGTTCATGTTGAATTTATTCTAGATTTGTGATAATTAATTTGAGATTAATCCCTTGTAATCGATACCGTTGTTGTAACACCTTTCAAGTTTAATAATATTTTTATTTAACTTGAATTTTGTTTCAATTTTTTATTCCGCACTAAATTCGATTATTCGGTATTGTTTGTATTCAACCCCCCTTCTACAAACACATTGGGACCTAACAATTGGTATCAGAGCCTTCTGATTAACGAACAAATCAAGATCCTAGACTTTTGTGATTTTTCAACTCCTTGAATTTTTATTTATTCAAAAATTCATAATGACTTCATAAAAAGTTGGAACCGTTAAAATTCCACTATTTGATAAAGAAAATTATATCATGTGGAAGAAGAAGATGCTCTTGTTTTTACAAGTTGCAAATCCCAAATATCTGAACTTGTTAAAGAAGGGTCCAAAAATTCCGATGGTTATTGAACCAGAGGTGATAGAAAATGATGTTGTGATTACCAAAGCTAGAACCTATGCAAAAGAGCCTGAAGATTTTACTCCTGCTGAAAAGGAAGAAGCCTCATTGGATGCCAGCCTTCAATTAATTTTAATTGATTCCCTTGATCCCTTGATGAACAGACATGTGATGAACTGTAAAAATTCCAAACACATGTAGGAAACTATTGAGGTGATTAATGAAGGCACAGAGGAAGTTAGGGAGAACAAGTTAGAGATCCTAACCTTTGAGTATGAACATTTTAAATCCAATCCAGGAGAAGGAATTACTGAAGTGTTTGAGAGGTACAATGCGTTGATCAACAACCTGAACATAAATGGAAAATATTATTCAATCAGGGAGGTCAACAAAAAGTTCCTTTTAACACTGCCAACTCATCTTGAACATAGAATCACTGCCATAAGAGAAGCTAGAGATCTGAGTGAGATTTCTTTGGATAGTCTCTATGGTGTGTTAAAAACCTATGAGTTGGAGCAGATTCAGCAGAAGGAAGTCTACGGGAAAGATAGAATGGTCAACACATCTACTGCTCTTGTAGCTGAAGGTCAACAACAACAACAATCTCAACAGTCAGAGAGAATGGTACAGTTTTCCAAGGCTGAGGAAAATGTGATAGTAGCAGAATATGATCCTCCTACTACAAATCAATCCAGTGATGATTTTTATTCCTTGGAAGAGCTGGAGCAATTGGAAGATGAGTCAATGGCCCAAATTGTCAAGAGATTCTCCAATGTCAGATTCAAGAGAAATCCCAAGTTCAAGTACAAGTCCAACTACAACAGATTCCAGACAGGTGGATCTTCATCCTCTAACACCAGTAGTGGTGGATACAAAATAGGGATGGTTGATCGGAGCACCATTAGATGCTATAACTGCAATGAGTTGGGACACTTTGCCACAGAATGCAGGAAGCCAAAGCAAGTAAGGAAGAACTCTTATGATTCAAATCAGAAGAGTAACTCTGAAAGGGCTTACCTGGCAAAGGGAAGAAGCTGGGATGATACTGATAGTGAAGATGAAGAAGATGAGAATCTTGCTCTTATGGCTATTGATGGAAAAGCTTCATCGTCAAGAAAAGAGGTAAAATTTACCGATGCTGAATTAGTTTATCATCTAGGAGGTTCCTTAGATTGTGCTCGTCGTGATAATGAACTGTTAAGTCAGCAGATCAAAGACCTTGAGAAAGAGGTCAATGAATTAAGACTTGTGCACATTAATCAAGACAAGTTAAAAGAACAAGTATCTTTTCTAGAGAATAGAGTTGGCTGTTATAGACAACTCGAAACTATTCTCAAAGACAAGATCACCGGTCTTGAGACTAAGGTTAGAGCCTACTTCAATTCTTGTTCGAAGACTAAAGAGTTCTACAGTAAGCAAGCTATTAATCAAACATCTGGAATAGGTTATGATTACAATACTGCTATTGGAGAATTAGGCATAAACTCCCCTCCTCATGTATGTGCTAAAGTTAGGGAAGTACCACATGTGCTTAAGGGTGTTGATGAACCCCTCTATAAAAGATCAATTGCTGAACCATTTGATACGACCTCCTCCATTAATCAAGAAGAAATGCATGCTGAAGATCTTGCTAATGAGAAGGTTGTTTCCAAGTCAAGTGTGTCGAAAGTTCCAGTCAAAGTTGTGAAAGTAACTGAGACTAACATAGACACACATGAGTTGGATAACAAAAATGCCATGTCTATCATGCATATTTTGCCTGTCGTTAATCTCTCTCATAAAGCATGTGGTGTTTCTAATTGTATGTCTTGTGCTTTTAATCTGATGTATGCTTATTTTAATGGTAAGCATGTTTCTAGTGATAAGACTACTCCTCGTCAGCATGTGAATAATAAGAAGCATGATAGGTCTAAGACTGCTAGTGTAATAACCCCAAAATTTTGGATTTTTTGTAACCCTTATGAATAGTGATTTTGCTGATTATGCTGAATAAGAAAACTTTTCATACCACACTTTGCAAGGGTTCTTTTATTGTTAATCTAAGATCTTATTAATACTCTATATGGTATATAAGTGTATGTAAAGATCGTCAAAATCGAAATTCGAACACTTTGATTTTTCCCGAAAATCCACCAGATACCGAAAGAATTGAGTATAAGGTAACAGGATAAAAAGGATTTAAATTCAAGGATTATAAGAGAGGATCATAAAAGGAATATAATGTATTGAGAAAGGTTAAGGGAACCCAAGTAATAAGATCCCGGGTATGATCCCTCAAACGATAAACGAAAATGAAAGTTAAGCGAACCGTATAACAGATCAGCGATCATTAGCCAAGTAATTAGGAGTTAATCAAAAAGGTTAGTGATGATGATGTCATCACACCAACAAGAAGAATACAAGTGTGGGAAGATGACATAAGAGGATGACATAAGCATGACACAAGGGTAAAAGGTTAATTAACAACAAAAACAAAGCAACCAAGCAAACACGTTCATTTCTCTTCCCCCCATCTCCTTGCTCACGGTTTTTTGAAGAAAAACAAGAAGAAAAATTTCCAAACCCAAGCTCCACTCAATCATAATGCAAGAGGTTTGTTTCTTTGGATCCTATATTTCATAACTAAGAAGAGCAAGTAGTTTGAGTGCTTGAATCAAAGGTTTTCTATCTCAAACAAATCATTTTAGTTTAGGGTGAATAGTAACTTTCAAGAACAAATTTTTGATTCTTGATTTTATTTGTAAGGTCAAGGTAGCTTAAGCATAGATAATGGCTTCCATGTGCATTCCAAGGATCTTTCATGGATCAAAAGCTTCAAGGAAGGTATAAAACTTCAAACCCTAGTTTTACTTTGAATATTTAGGAGTGGTTTTGATTAATATAGATCACGAGAAGCATGATGCTTGTGTGTTTAAAGTTTGGTTGGGTTTGTAGCGATTTGGATGATGGAATCTTGTTTATAGTTAATGAAACTTAAGTATAAGCTTTTAGTTCATGATTGAGAGTAGTATAAATTGGAAATCTTGAGATGTTGGGGCTGTTGTAGTAGAGTATGGATGGAGTTTGGTTGTAGTAATGATTGTGGGAATGATTGTGGATTGATTTGGAGTTGTACAAATTTGGTAATCGCGTAAACATAGCCGTCGTAATGCCCAATTTACCTTAGACTGCTTTTGTTCTTAACATCAAGACCCGTGAACTCACTGTTAGGTTTTGACCATTGCCATGATTAGATAGTTCATGTTACGAGCTTCGTTTTGATATGTGGTTCGCTTAAATCCGATGTACGGTTTAGGAGAAACGACCGTTTTAAGTAACGGCGTTTCGTGAACGAACCATTACCCCTCGCCTTACTTTGAAACCTTGGTTAAGGTCCTTAAATTACTAATTGGAGTATGTAACAATTATGTAAAGTGGATTAGGCAGTTGGTAGGGTGCACGCGAAAGAATCGCCTTAAAATGGTTAATTTATTAAAAATGGTAGAGCCAAAGGTACTCGAACGACTTATGCGATTCGTTAAGCATAGGAGTGACCATAAGCGAACGTTAGGGTTCAATTGGCTAAAGTCTAGTTTCTTAAGCGACCGGGGTTTAATTCCGACTTATGTTGTTGTTCATAGGTTATCGGACCCACTCTAAGCTTAAGTCTATCCGGGAACACTCAGGCAAGTTTTCTACCCGTTATATTGTTGTTGTGATGTATATATGTATATGCATTATCTTGTGATAAGTGCATGACTATTATTAGCAAAGTCTTGCGATATATTGGAGCATATGATATGATATTTATATGCATGACTACTTTGTAATCTTGATATCTAATTATTGATTCAAATGCTTATAAACTGCATAATACCTATGCTAGAGATAAGCAGTAGTTGCGTAAACCCGTAGTATAGGGGACCCAAAGGTGAACATTTTCTAAACCGGGAGTCGATGTTCCCGAGTATATTATATATATATATATTTATATATATATATAGATATAGTTTTCAAAACTATTAATCGAATAAGGTTTATTCTATAAGTTTATTTTAATTAATGAATATTAGTTTGAATATTCATTCGAGGACTTATGACTCCGTTTATTTTTATTAATGAATATTAGTTTGAATATTCATTCGAGGACTTATGACTCCGTTTATTTTATTTAATTAATATTATTTTGAATATTCATTCGAGGACTTATGACTCTGCTTATTTGTTAAATAATATTCTTTATTTTATTAAAGAATAATGTTTCGATAATCAAACTTATTTTCGATTATTCAAATAAAGATCGTACTTTCGTATAAGTATATCTTTGGTTATTTATTATTCATTTCAAGTATAAGTTTAAAACTTCTACTTCAATTATTTTTATAAGGATTATCCTTTTGGGAATATTATTTAAATAATAATATTCAGATATTTTCTAATATATCGGGACTGATTTATTTCATTAAATCGGCATTACTCCAAACATTCTTAAAAATGTTTCGAGTCTTCAAAATGATTTTTAAAAGTTAGAGCGAATCCCAAAACTCATTTTTATATTTAAGATCTTCCTTTCGAAGGGGATTTAAATACTCGCTCAAAACCTGAGGGATCCGGCTCAGTGGTGTATTTTACATTCGCAACGAGGTTGCTGTTTTGAGAAAACATCTTGATTACTTGCCCATCGTTCGGGAAGTAAGTTCATCTATTTGAGTCGGCATAAGCAACATGGGCTCAGCGGGCATCCATGAAAGTGTAAGTGGCTCAGTGGGAGTCCATCAAATGCGTAAGTGGTTGAGTGGCAGTCCAGCATAAGGTCCTATTGCTGCCAGGGTGATGACCAGTGGGGAATTCGTCCATCTACTAGTAGAAAAGGTTACTTATTGGTATCTTTGCCTGATCAGCTAGATATCAGGTTTATGCCAAGGTTTTCTCCTTTCCAAATTTATTGGATATTACAACTCTGTTTATAATTTTCATAACAGAGGTTTTCAAGGAGTGTATGAAATGTATATATATATAGGTGTATATATATATCGGGACTTAATAAAGTATCTCGTAACTTCTTTATTTATAATGATATTTCAAGGATTGAATCAATTCAAATCTTATCTTGTAGTCTCATCTATATGATGAACTTTTGAAACGGATTATACCTTGAACGGTGGTAGTTCAAGTAGTATTCGGAAAAGATATAAGTATATTGGAGTATCTCGTAACTTCACCTTTTCAACTTATATCTGGTTAATGATTATCTTATACATGACAAAGATTTTCAGAAAAATGTTGAGACAAGGTTAGATATATGAGATCACCTTGCAACGATATTTTTATACAGTTATAAACTGGAACTCTGCGTATATTATGCATGGCAGAGGATTTCAAAGATTTTGAAAAGTATATATACATATATACTAAATATTTTGTGACTTGGTCACTAAGAGGTCAAACTTGGTCCAATTCTTCTTGACCAAGACTTTCATGAGTGCTATGAGAATGCTCATATATTGTTAATCATTATACATATTATTTTGGTGAGCTTGTTGCTCACCCTTGCTTTCTTCTTTCATCACACAACAACAGATAGACAAGATGAACAGGACCAAGCTCCCAATTCGTGAGCGGATAGGAAACGTTCCCCAGTTTCCTATAGGCGATGATGCCGTTGTAGCTGAGGTAGGATCTACCAATAGGCTAGACTTTCAACTTTTGATGTACCAGACTTATGTATATTTATGAATTGTAATAATGGAAAAGAATATGTAAATTATTTACGAACCCTTTTTAAGGTGTAATGGTTTATAATTGTGGAATAAAATGACTTGTGTTATTTTTGGTATTCATCTCTGAGACTATAACTTGTGGTGTGTGTGTGTATATTGTGGGGTCACAGTACGCAGTAGTTGGTTGACTGTTAAGATTAAGTATTGATAAGGGAAATGGAACTCGTGACAAACCGAATCCCCGACCCCAGATTTGGGGGTGTTACAGAAATGGTATCAGAGCTAAGCATTATAAACCTTATAGATGATGTGATGTTAAAATAATAACTTCACTAAGATATTAAGAACTCTTGCCAAGTTCATAGTCGGACTACCTAACGTAGTACTGACAGTTAAAACCCTTATGGGAACCCTTATAAATAACGTGGTAGAAGCGTAGTTCGTTATCGTATATGGTAGCGGCACTCCGAACCCTGAGGTTGAGGAGCAACAAAGCGATGATGTTTTATTACTTATTGGAGATCAGATTGTGGATCCGATAGAGCGTCCCAACGCGGGACAGGATGATGTTAGGGAAACTATCAGAGGTAGGATTGGTCGGTCACTACCGGAGGTTCGTTCAAGTTTGTAAAGATAGTAGCCCATTTAACGCGGCTACTCGTAAGACTGAGAAGTTTGAATGGACAGAGAAATGTGAGAACAACTTTTAAGAACTGAAGCAAAGATTGGTGATGGCCCTTATGATGGCGTTGCCGGATGGAAAAGGAGATTTTTTGATGTGTTGTGACGCTTCGCATAAGGAATTAGGGTGCTTCTTATACAACACAACAAGGTAATCGCGTACGCGTCAAGACAATTAAGGGAATATAAAATTCGATATCCCCACCCATGCGCTTGGGCTCGTGGTAATAGTTTTCCCTAAAGATTTGAGGCACTACTTGTGTGGAGAGAAGTGCGAGATTTACATAAGCCGTAAGTGCTCTAGTATATTTTCATGCAGAAAGAGCTCAACATTCGTCGTCGGAGGTGGTTAGAGCTAATCAAGGATTACGATTAAGAGATTCTTTATCATCCAGGGAAAGCCAAAATGGTGGCTAATGCCCTTAGTATAAAAGAGAGACTAAAGATGAAAATATCTTTGGGAGAGTTGATAAGAGATTTTGAAAAAAATGGAAATAGAAGTGAAGGTAACCGGAGCCGGTACCGAAAAGCTGTTTGAGATTACAATGCAGCCCGAATTATCGAAAAAGATCATATTGTGCCAAGAAAAAGTGATGAATGAAGGTAGAGAGTCAATGACTGGAGAAGATATTAATACCAAGAAAGATGATAAAGGAATAATGAGGTATTCCTACAGAATTTGGGTTTCAAACGTTTAAGAGCTTAAGGACTGGATCTTAGATGAAATCCATAGTTCGAGGAATAAGATTTAGGATAAACTCCGAATGTGATAGTCAGGGAGGTTGCCATTAAGAAAGAAGGAGCCCATAATATAATGAAGTGGAAAATAAGGATTTTAACGTATAAGATAACCCTGATTATGGGAGAAGGATGAAACATTTCATATTGAGAAAACAGAAGTCGAGCAAGATAAGGAGACCCGAGACGGTACTCCTATACGGAAATTCATGGACCTGTCTAAACAGAACTTATACTTTTATTCCCAACCACCACCTTGAGGAAACAATGCGGTAGGAAATCCTTTCATGACCTTTAAGTCGCTAAGCTCTCAGAGTTCCAAGGAACAGGTTGACCCAGTCGAGGCAAGAGCCTGGCTAAAGGAAATATAGGAATCATTTGAGATTCTAAATGATTGACGAAGCACAAAAGACTGTTTTTGTCACTTACCCCCCCCCCCTAAGAGAGAGGCCACCCGCTGGTGAAAGTCCAAGGAAGGCACGGAGCCAGAGGTTATAATAAACTGATTAAAGTTCAGTCAATTGTTTTCGGGAAAGTACTTCCCAAGGTTATGGAGATAGTGTAAAAGCTTTAGAGCCGAAACAAAGGCGGACGAGTATGATGAATTATGAATCTAAGTTGTAAAAGTTGTCAAGATTCATTCTGAGGACACGAATCCAGAATGACGGGATGTTTGAAATCAATGCTTATGTTGTGTTGGTTCATGTAATGGTTGTAATGGAAACAAAAATAAAAGACTGAAAAGGGAAGGAGTATAAAGGGATATCAAAGACAATAGAGTTTGAGGAATGATAAGGGAGTTGGGTATGAGGAAAACCTAAAGACTTGTAGCAATAGAAATAGAAAAGTATGTATTCGGCAGGATGAGGGTGATTCACCATAAGTTAAAGTAGATGGTTGAAGGCATAAGAGATACATATATTTTATCCCCTGTAAGTTGGGAGGATTTGAGGAAACCTTGAGATAGTTCGAAGGATAAATAATGAGACGCGGATAGACTGAGGAGACAAGAAAGTAAGAAATTAGGAAAATTGGATGAAGGAAGTGACCTTCAAGAATGTGAAGTGTAAGACCGGTGGCATGATACCCAGAAAGGGAGACGCCAGGTATGAAAGATATCCCAACATTGAGATGACTGTTGAGATAAACAACAAAAGTAAATGAGGAATTATTAAGAAGAAGTTCACGTTGAACACGACCAATATCTTCTAGAACATCCCTGTTATCATTACCAAATCAGGCAAGAAAAGTGGATAACCGTTGTTATCTTTTGGAGGCCATATGGATTGACCTCATTTTAGATAAGGATATTATTATGAAATTAGGAATAGACTATCGAGGTGAGAATGATTGAATAAGATAATCTATTAAGGATATATGACTTGATTTATCCATGGAAGAGTGTAAGTATTTTTTTAAAGGTGGAATTAAGGATATAACTTCGATAACTTGAGATGAGCCTTAGGGGAATGCATAAAGGTTGGCATTTCACCCTTAATAGGGACATTATGAGTTTGAGTAGTAAGGAATGAAGGACTAAAGTAACAACAACCTTTAAAGATTAGTAGAGAAATTTTTCAGAAGTAAATAGACAATGGTTCTGGTATTAGTAAATGGTATCTTGATATGCCCTGTGCCTAGGGTGTACCTGCTGAAGGATTTAAGGATAACCTTAGAGGTTTTACAAGGAGAAAGGTAATATTCAAAGTTCTCAAGAATAGAGATTCTGATGAAGGAAATATGACGTAATTATAATAATGCCAGGTGGGCACGTGTTGAACCATGAGAAAGTATAGATCAACCCAATGAAGGTCGAGATTGGTGAAAACAAGAAGGACCCAAGATAAGAGACGTCCTAAGTATGATCGAGAGTCAGCCGTGACAATGTTCACATCTAAAGACTAAGGCAATGACTTATGGAAAAATGGTGATTTTTTTTCTTTTCTCACCAGGACTTAAGAAAAGCATTTTCACATAAGCAGTGATTGAAATGAGGTAGAAAATTTAGTTGGAGGTGGTTAAAATGAGATTGATTGTAAGGAAATTTTACTATCAGGAAAGGGCAAAGAGATGGCCGACACTTTAAGTGTAAGAGGACAATTATAGGCGCTCGTGCTAGAGGAATACAGTGATAATGGTTGAAGCCGGGAAGGTTGTATTACGGTTCGGAAGATTGACATTCCTTCTGATGACTGTGCAATACTCAACCGTAATAGTAGTTGGGTAATGGTTTAATTCGTGTAATTGCCATAAGCGGGCTATCTATCTTAGAAGGTCCTATCTTGAGAATAAGCCAGGACCATATTTCAAAAAGGACTAAACAAACCTTCGAGTTAAGTCTTCTATTGAAGGCATATGATTAAGAATGGTATTAACCTGCTATCGTTGCTTTGATTGAAACTCTTCTGCAATTTTATCTGCTTCATGTCATGTATGTATGTCAGGATCAGGAGTGTTCTTCATGAATCATGAATGGTGATTATGTTACCTCCTTAGAAGGATTTGATACAATATGTATGGACTATGTATGGTTAGCTATTAAGACTTCATGGAAAACGAATGACTACAGTAGGTCAACGGTGGACCATAGTAATGTAGGAATGATTCTGCGAGTAATGAGCCGATTAATTACAACCGTGAGAGTTATATTGGAATGGATGTTGAGATTGAGTACCACTAATCGAGTTGTGGTGATGTATAAGTTATCATTGATAGACTAATTGAGTCGATTATCTACCTATTGAATATTTATTCCTTCTTATGAATAGAGAACTATATTACTATACGAGGAAGGTTGCAGTGCAAGCATAGAATTCTAGTAACGATGATGTCTAGAATGAGATCCCAGATTCGATTTTCGATGTCGAGGGAGTTTCAAAGGTGATTGTGTATAAGCTCGAGCACGAGCATGGGTCCATAGAATGATGGACAGAATATCAAAAATATTTAGGCATGTGAAATACAATACTATAATACCTGATGTTGATATATATATACATATATGTTTTGTTCTCCTATGACAAACCTCTATAGTTCAGAGGTAGATTCCAAGCCAGATATTTTGCGGCAGTATATTTTATATATATACAATTCTCTTCAATTTATTCTTTTCTCTCCTTTTTATTTTGTATAATCTGAGAAGAACAACCCTTCCAGAAGGGGAGGTATTGCCGAATGACTATCTATCTATGTGATAGAAGCCTAGTAGGATACCACATGTTGTTTAATTGCTTGTCAAGTACTAAAGGTTGGCCACCTTCTGTACTAACTATGCAATAGAACAAGTGTTCATGATCATAGTGATCTCTCAATAAATTCTTTTACTTCTACACGAAGGACCAAGGTTTCAAAGATGGAGGCATCTGGAGATGAAGTGGTACCAAGTATGGTGGTATTAGGAATGGAAACGCATTCGTGATACTAAGGTTGACGCATTTATTAAAAGGTTATAAAACTCTAGCAAGTAAAGGTATATCTAGAATAGTATTCTGTACGGAAGATAGTAATGATTATGAACGGGAAAAGAGTGGGTATTGAGAAGCAAAAGCTATAATGCTAGAAGCTATGATGAGGGTCTGTGCAATAGACTTGAAAGAATTTGGAATGATCACTTAACGCGGATTGAGTTTTCTTACGATAATAGATCGTATGTCAGTATCGAGATATCGCCTTATGAGATCCTTGAGGGAAGACAATGTCGATCTCCCATATGTTAGGATGAAGTTGTAGAGCGCAAGATGCTCGGACCCGCAGTAGTCCAAAGGACCAAGGATATAATAGATCTAATCAGAGGACGGCTGGTAGTAGCCCAAGATGGACATAAGAAGTATGTTGATTTGACACGATAGGACAAAGAATAGGAAGTAGGGGACCTAGTGTTGTTATAGGTATTCCCTTGGAAGGGATTAATGAGGTTCAGAAAGAAAGGGAAACTAAGCCCAAGATACATTGGACCTTTTGAGATACTAAGACGGATTGGGAAGTTGGCTTACGAGCTAGCCTTACCCCCGAACCTACAACAAGTTCATAATGTGTTCCATGTGTCAATGCTAAGGAAGTATCATCGGGATGCCAGACACATAGTGGAGTACGAGCAGGTGGATATGCAACCAGATCTGACTTACGTGGAGAAACCAGTAAAGATTATGGATAAGAAGGAGCAGGTGCTTCAGAACAAAGTGATCAAGCTAGTCAGAGTGCTATGGTAGAATCATAATGTGGAAGAATTAACTTGGGAGCTAGAGAGTGCAACGCAAGAAAAGTACCCCCTTTTGTTTTCTATTTGATTCTGGGACGGAATCCTTTTAAGGAGGGGAGACTGTAATAACCCCAAAATTTTGGACTTTTTGTAACCCTTATGAATAATGATTTTGCTGATTATGCTGAATAAGAAAACTTGTCATACCAAACTTTGTAGGGGTTCTTTTATTGTTATTCTGAGATCTTATTAGTACTCTATATGGTATATAACTGTATGTAAAGATCGTCAGAATTGAAATTCGAACACTTTGATTTTTCCCGAAAATCCACCAGATACCGAAAGAATTGAGTATAAGGTAACAGGATAAAAAGGATTTAAATTCAAGGATTATAAGAGAGGATCATAAAAGGAATATAATGTATTGAGAAAGGTTAAGGGAACCCAAGTAATAAGATCCCGGGTATGATCCCTCAAACGATAAACGAAAATGAAAGTTAAGCGAACCGTATAACAGATCAACGATCATTAGCCAAGTAATTAGGAGTTAATCAAAAAGGTTAGTGATGATGATGTCATCACACCAACAAGAAGAATACAAGTATGGGAAGATGACATAAGAGGATGACATAAGCACGACACAATGGTAAAAGATTAATTAACAACAAAAACAAAACAACCAAGCAAACACGTTCATTTCTCTTCCCCCCATCTCCTTGCTCACGGTTTTTTGAAGAAAAACAAGAAGAAAAATTACCAAACCCAAGCTCCACTCAATCATAATTCAAGAGGTTTGTTTCTTTGGATCCTATATTTCATAACTAAGAAGAGCAAGTAGTTTGAGTGCTTGAATCAAAGGTTTTCTATCTCAAACAAATTATTTTAGTTTAGGGTGAATAGTAACTTTCAAGAACAAATTTTTGATTCTTGATTTTATTTGTAAGGTCAAGGTAGCTTAAGCATAGATAATGGCTTCGATGTGCATTCCAAGGATCTTTCATGGATTAAAAGCTTCAAGGAAGGTATAAAACTCCAAACCCTAATTTTACTTTGAATATTTAGGAGTGGTTTTGATTAATATAGTTCATGAGAAGCATGATGCTTGTGTGTTTAAAGTTTGGTTGGGTTTGTAGCGATTTTGATGATGGAATCTTGTTTATAGTTAATGAAACTTAAGTATAAGCTTTTAGTTCATGATTGAGAGTAGTATAAATTCGAAATCTTGAGATGTTGGGGCTGTTGTAGTAGAGTATGGATGGAGTTTGGTTGTAGTAATGATTGTGGGATTGATTGTGGATTGATTTGGAGTTGTACAAATTTGGTAATCGCGTAAACATAGCCGTCGTAATGCCCGATTTACCTTAGACTCCTTTTGTTCTTAACATCAGGACCCGTGAACACACTGTTAGGTTTTGACCATTGCCAAGATTAGATAGTTAATGTTACGAGCTTCGTTTTGATTTGTGGTTCGCTTAAATCCGATGTACGGTTTAGGAGAAATGACCGTTTTAAGTAACGGCGTTTCGTGAACGAACCATTACCCCTCGCCTTACTTTGAAACCTTGGTTAAGGTCCTTAAAATACTAATTGGAGTATGAAACAATTATGTAAAGTGGATTAGGCAGTTGGTAGGGTACACGCGAAAGAATCGCCTTAAAATGGTTAATTTATTAAAAATGGTGGAGCTGAGGGTACTCGAACGACTTATGTGATTCGTTAAGCGTAGGAGTGACCATAAGCGAACGTTAGGGTTCAATTGGTTAAAGTCTAGTTTCTTAAGCGACCGGGGTTTAATTCTGACTTATGTTGTTGTTCATAGGTTATTGGACCCACTCTAAGCTTAAGTCTATCCGGGAACACTCAGGCAAGTTTTCTACCCGTTATATTGTTGTTGTGATGTATATATGTATATGCATTATCTTGTGATAAGTGCATGATTATTATTAGCAAAGTCTTGCGATATATTGGAGCATATGATATGATATTTATATGCATGCCTACTTCATAATCTTGATATCTAATTGTTAATTCAAATGCTTATAAACTGCATAATACCTATGCTAGAGATAAGCAGTAGTTGCGTAAACCCGTAGTATAGGGGACCCAAAGGTGAACATTTTCTAAACCGGGAGTCGATGTTCCCGAGTATATTATATATATATATATATATATGATAGGGATAAATAAATTATGATTGTATAATTAAATACTGCATTAATTGTACAAGCTGTGGGCTGCTAGGCCCAATAAAAAGATATATGATACTCAGACCAGAAAGGTTAAGCCTGATGGACCAGATCAGGCCTGATGGAATAAAAAAGGCCCAAAAGCCCTGATTATTAATTAATTTCGTAATTAATTAATAAGGGACAAAACAGATGTTGAAAAGAGTCCCGATAAGGATATAAATCTTTGGAGATTAGCCTCAAGGGGACCTAAAAGGATAAGGAATCAGTTTCCTACTATCTAGGACTCCAAAGTCCATTCTAATTATGAGACTTGCCCACCAAGTCTCCTATACCAAGTCTAATTCAAGGACTCTCAACATCTATATAAGGGGCCTCACCCCACAAATCAGAACTACATTTTTTGGCTTGATTCTCTAATTCACAGCGATACGTAGGCATCTCGTAAAGGCAGAATTAAGCTACGATACACGAGAGCAGCCATTAAAGGCCTTGAGCTCCCGAATCTTAGTAATAAATACAGCAAATAATAACCTTAGTTTTTTATCCATAACATTTGGCGCCGTCTGTGGGAAACACAATAACAACCATGGCGAGAACACGGAGAACAATTGGAGCTCTAGAGGAAGGAACACCATTAGAGACAACCCAGGTGATTTCATCAACCGTGGAGGTTCCTCCCCATTCAACTTATGCATCTACTCAGGAGGAAGCCCAGACAGGGGCAACTCAACCCCAGCTACAAGGGACAACTCCCCCGATTCAAGGTACGAATCCTCAAGTTCAACAAATACATATACCTGTGAATTCTCGACCCGTCGGGTATGAATATTCAACTATTGTTACTACTAACCCCCCTTATGGGATGCCCCTTCACCCTGAGGTTGGAGGAAGCGGATATGCTGGGCGAAGCGAAGCACGAGGGCGGTCGCCCCCCTATATACGAGGTTTGGATCCTATCCCTGAGGATCGGGAATTTTCTGGTCCATACACTGAGAGAGACTCCGAATCTTCGGATGATGAAGTGGCCCCGAGAAGGAGGCGTCCTGGAAAAGAGCCAATGGCCGATGGAAGGCAACGCCCCCAAAGCACCCCAGGGGAGAATCCCCAAGAAGTGCAGGAAAAGATTAGGGCTCATGAGGCTGAAATCCAAAGGCTGAGGCGTGATTTGGAGGCTCACCAAGCCACCAGACCCCACATACCTCCTAGGGGGAGAAATCCTCCTCCTATCATAGACCTGGATGGTCCGGTAAGAAGAAGGGCTGTTGTCCCAAGAACTGATCCAAGCAATCTCCTTCCCCTTGGAGATCCGGATGATCCAACTCCACCCTTCATAGAAGAGATAATGAATGCCCATATCTCAAGGAAATTCAAGATGCCCACTATCAAAGCCTATGATGGCACGGGAGACCCCGCTAATCATGTTAGGACATTCTCTAATGCACTGCTGCTGCAACCCGTGAATGATGCTATAAAATGTCGGGCCTTCCCTCAAACCCTGTCGGGTATGGCTCAAAGATGGTACAGTCGCCTACCCCCAAATACTATTGGATCATTCAGAGAATTAAGTCAGGATTTTATTAAGCAATTCATCAGTGGAAGAGTCCATGAGAAAAGTTCAGCATCTCTTATGAGTCTTGTGCAGGGAGCTAAGGAATCCTTAAGAGATTACCTGAATCGTTTTACAAAGGAGGCTTTAAAAGTCCCAGACCTTGATGATAAGGTAGCCATGATAGCACTGCAACAAGGAACTAGGGATGAGTTTTTCAAGATGTCTTTGGTCAAACGACCCCCTGAGAGCATGTTGCAGCTCCAAGAGAGGGCAGGGAAGTATATCAAGGTTGAAGAAAGTATGAGGAAGACCGTAGTAAGTAATGAGCCCACTGGAGGCAAGAAACGAAAAACTGATTTGGAGTATATCGCTAAGGACAAATATCCTAGAACTGAACAAAACCCTGATTCAACCCCCCAAGAAGGGAGGACCTGGGCAAAAGTTCACTGAATACGCCCGGATTCAACCCCCAAGAAGGGAGGACCTGGGCAAAAGTTCACTGAATACGCTAAGCTGAATGCTCCCAGAAGTCAGATTTTGATGGAGATTGAGAAAGACAGAGATATTCACTGGCCTAAGCCCTTGAAGGCTGATCCCGCCAAGCTAGATAAGGGCAAGTATTGCAGGTTTCACAAAGATGTTGGCCATGACACCGATGAGTGTAGGCAATTGAAAGATGAAATTGAGTTTTTGATTCGAAAAGGAAGATTGAACAAGTATACTGGAGATGGAGGGGACAGAAATAATAATGGAAGGAAGAACTTTGAAGATCGTAGGAGGGACCAAGACGATCAGGGGCGAAACCCCCAGCCTAGAGGACCAGTTATAAACACCATTTATGGAGGGCCGAGACCTCGAGGGCCTGTGATAAACACGATCTTTGGAGGTCCAACTGCTGCTGGATTGTCCAAAAATTCCAGAAAGGCATATACTAGAGAGGTTATGCATATTGTTGGAGAAGCCCCGAAGAGGGCCAGGACAGAAGTAACATTGGCTTTTGATGATTCCGACCTAGAGGGTGTGAAGTTTCCCCATGACGACCCGCTGGTCATAACACCAATAATAGGAAATAGCCCGATTAAGAGGGTCCTTGTGGATAATGGTGCTTCTGTGGATATCTTGCTCCACGACACCTTTTTAAGGATGGGGTATAACGACTCCCAGTTAACACCAACCGACATGCCGATATATGGATTTGCTGGAGTAGAATGTCCTATGGAAGGGATAATCAAATTGCCAACCACCATAGGTACGGAGCCAAGGCAAGCAACGCAGATGCTGGATTTTGTGGTGGTAAAGGCTAGTTCAACTTATAATGCTATCATGGGGAGAACAGGGATACATGCCTTCAAGGCAGTCCCCTCTTCCTACCATTCAGTCATGAAGTTTCCCACCCGAAACGGGATTGGAGAAGAGAGAGGAGATCAAAAAATGGCTAGAAGCTGTTATGTGGCCTCTTTGAGGGCAGATGGAGTCGGGGGGCAGGTTCTTCCTATTGAAGATATGGATGTTCGAGAAAATGATGAGAATAGAGGAAGGCCAGCAGAAGAATTGGTTTCGGTTCCTTTAGACCCCGAGAATCCTGAGAGAACGACTTTCATTGGAGCCACATTAGAGGAGCCCCTTAGAGGGAAGTTAGTGAAATTTTTGCAAGAAAATAGTGATGTGTTTGCATGGTCAGCAGCTGATATGCCAGGCATAGACCCGGAGTTAATTACTCACAAGCTAAACGTAGATCCAAGCCGGAAGACAGTAAAACAAAAGAAAAGAAATTTTGCCCCGGAAAGACAAGAGGCTATAAAGCAGGAAGTGGAAAAGCTCTTAGAGGCTGGTTTCATTGAGGAGATTCAATTTCCGGAGTGGTTAGCAAACCCTGTAATGGTGAAGAAGGCTAATGGAAAGTGGAGGATGTGTATAGACTTCACCGATCTGAATGATGCATGCCCCAAAGACTGTTTTCCGCTGCCTAGAATTGATACTTTGATTGATGCCACCGCTGGACATGAGATGCTGAGTTTCATGGATGGGTTTAGCGGATACAACCAGATCAAAATGCATAAAGATGACATTCCAAAGGTATCATTTATCACTAACTTTGGTGTTTATTGTTATCTTGTTATGGCGTTTGGTCTCAAGAATGCAGGAGCCACCTATCAAAGGTTGGTGAATAGAATTTTTAAGGATCTTATTGGTAAGACTATGGAAGTCTATGTTGATGACATGTTAGTCAAGAGTCTAGTAAAGACTGATCATATAGCCCATTTAAGGGAAGCTTTTGAGGTCCTGAGGTACCACAAGATGATGTTGAATCCGACGAAGTGTGCTTTCGGAGTAGGATCTGGAAAATTCTTGGGATTGATGGTCTCGAAGAGGGGAATTGAGGCAAACCCCGATAAAATAAAGGCAATCCTGGACATGGAACCCCCCAAAACTGTCAAGGATGTTCAGAAGCTCACAGGAAGGGTTGCTGCGTTAGGACGATTCATCTCCAAGTCAGGAGACAAGTGCTTGTCATTTTTCAAGTCACTAAAGAACATCAAAGACTTTGTATGGAGTGAGGAAAATCAGAAGGCATTTGAAGAGTTAAAGAAGTATATGGGCCAGGCCCCGTTGTTGGCCAAGCCAGTTCTGAATGAAGTTTTATTCTTGTACTTGGCTGTTTCAGAGAGCGCCTTGAGCGCCGTGTTGGTTAAGGAGGAACTGAAAGTCCAGAAACCCGTATACTATGTCAGCAAAATTTTGCATGGTGCTGAGTTGAATTATTCAGCCATTGAGAAATTCGCTTTAGCCTTGGTAATGGCTTCAAGAAAGCTGCGTCCTTATTTTCAAGCTTACCGGATTGAAGTGCTAACAAATCAGCCACTGAGAAACATCATTCACAATCCCAAGGCAAGTGGGAGACTGATTAAGTGGGCAATAGAGTTGGGAGAGTTCGATCTCAAGTATAAGCCGCGCACGGCTATAAAAGCCCAGGCACTATCTGACTTCGTGGTGGAATGTACCATACCCAACCAAGAAGTCGGGGGGCAGGAAGATACCATACCTCAAGACAAGGGAGTCGACAATGGGGACAAAGAGAAGGATGATAAAGAATATTGGGTTCTCTATTTTGATGGGGCATCAAAAACAAACTCCAGTGGAGCAGGATTGGTTTTGTAAAGCCCTGATGGATTCTTAATTGAGTATGCTATGAAGCTAGACTTCCCAACCACAAACAATGAGGCAGAGTATGAAGCCCTGATAGCTGGCCTTGGTCTAGCTGGGACACTTAGAGTCAAAAACTTAAAGGTCCGTGGAGACTCGAAGCTGATCATATCCCAGGTAAAGGGAGAATTTGAGGCAAGGGATGAAACGATGGCTAAGTATGTCCGCCTAGTAAGGGCTGTGATGACCCAATTTAATGAATGCCATGTTGAACACATTCCAAGGGAAGAAAATGTTAAGGCAGATGCGCTATCAAAGTTCGCTTCGTCTGAGATTGAAGAAAGTTCAGGAAGTGTGTACTTCCGTGTTTTGAAGACACGAAGCATAGATGTTAAACTAGTGGCTCCCATAGGCTTGGGGACGTCATGGATTGATCCCATCAAGGCTCACATTCAGACCGGTTGGTTGCCAAGTGATGCAACTGAAGCACGAAAGTTAACTGTTCGGGCACTAAGGTACTCTTTGATAGATGGGATTCTTTACAAAAGATCTTTCGTGGTTCCCTACTTGAGGTGTCTCAGGCCCGATGAGGCACGCTTGGCTCTTGAAGAAGTGCATGAAGGTATTTGTGGACAACACTTGGGGGGCAGGGCCTTGGCTCATAAGATAACCCGTTTAGGCTTCTATTGGCCAGAAATGATGGCTGATGCCAAAGAATATGTGAAGAAGTGTGATCGCTGTCAGAAGCATGCACCAGTTGTTAGACTACCCCCCGAGATGCTGACCTCTATCAACTCCCCAATCCCCTTTGCTATGTGGGGGATGGATATTCTAGGGCCTTTCCCTATGGCCACAGCACAAAGGAAGTTTCTGATTGTAGCCATTGATTATTTCACTAAGTGGATTGAAGCCAAGCCCTTGGCCAAAATCACAACTAAACAGGTTGCACAATTCCTGTGGGAAAACATTATGTGCCGATATGGAATTCCCCGTATCCTCGTCACTGACAATGGAACACAATTCAACAACGAGGAATTCAAGAAGTATTGTGAAGAAAATGAAATTGAGTTACGGTTCACCTCTGTGGCTCACCCACAAGCTAATGGGCAAGCAGAAGTAGCAAATCGAATAATCCTGGATGGATTAAAGAAAAGGATCGAGAAGTCAAGAAATAATTGGGTGGATGAGATACTTCCCATATTATGGGCCTATAGGACTACCTGTAGAGTTACGACAGGAGCAACTCCCTTCATGTTGGCGTATGGGGCAGAAGCAGTAGTTCCAGTAGAGATATCACATTCCTCTCCAAGGATTCAGGCTTTCAATGCAGAAGAAAATGAGGAAGGGCAGAGGTTAGCCCTGGATCTGATCGATGAAGTGCGAGATACGGCACATGAAAAGGTAGTAGAATATCAGAAAAAGGCTTCATTCTACTACAACCTAAGGGTTAAAGAAAGGTTTTTTAAACAAGGCGATCTAGTCTTGAGAAAAATAGAGGCTTCTGGTGTCGGACAGAAAGGAAAGCTAGCCCCAAATTGGGAAGGGCTGTACAGAGTCAAGAGCGTTCAGGGTAGAGGAACCTACAAGCTAGAAAATATGGATGGTTTTGAAGTCCCGAGGACCTGGCACGCACAAAACCTGAAGGTTTACTATGTGTAAGATAGGCGAAGTACGATTCTCACTTGTCATTATGACAAGTAGGTTTAAAAGCACCTTGAAGCTTTGCTTGTGTAGGATTTTATATTCCAGTAGAATTTACTTTGTCTAGTTATTATTAATTAGGGTCGAACCCATGCTATGTAAGGTTTTGAAAAACCAGACTTCATATTAAAGAGTTTGAAATTATTTCAATCTAAGGATGTTTAAGATTCAAATGCATATTAAGATTGTAAAGTCAAAACAGAAAGAGGCAAGAAAAGCAACATATAGAGTACAAGCCCCGAAGGGTAATAAGTTCTGAATACGATTAAGTCAATACATAGAAAGCCACAATGGGCCAAACAAGAAAAACAAAATACTCAAAGATCCTTGAAGAAGTCATCATCGATGTTTCCTTCATTGGCATCAGAAGAAGGAACTGGAACAGGATCAGCACCTCGAGGAGAAACAGCTTCGGCCTCAGCAGAAGAAGCAAGAATAGGAGAAAGAGGGATATCATCAAGAAGAGGCTCTTTCCCAGGAATATCAGGGACTGGATAGGCAGTGAGAGTCACCTCTGGAATCTTCTTCCCAATCTCCTCTACTATCTGCTCCCAACAGCTAGAAAAGGTCTCCGGGAAGTTAGCATCGTACTCAGCATTTAGGACATCCTGAAAGTCCTGAGATGCCTTATACTCAGCTATCACCTCAGCTCGGGCCCTTTGAGCATCCAGCTCCAGCTTACGAACTTTCTCCTTCTCGTCCGCCAGCTCCTTCTCTACCTCAAGGAAATGAGTGAAGTTGGCCTCGGAAGCCTTGAGGTACCTATCCCTGTCCCTCTCAGCAATAGTTAGGCTGGTCCTCACATCCTTCAAATTGTGAAGGGCAGCCTGGAGATAGGTATTCATCTGCACGAACATATCAAAGTACAGTAAGTAATAATAAAAAAAAACAGTTAAAAAAGGAAGAGGCTTACAGAAGCCACGGCCTGAGCACCCAGACGTTCAATCTGTAGGTCATCAGAAGACTCGACGATCTCAGCCCTGTCACGAGGCGTGATCACACTCTGAGACCAAACGGCGGCAGCCTCGGAACTCCCTACCACCGTGTCCCTCCTCTGAAGGCCCCAAGTGACGGTGAAGGGAGAGTTATCTTCATCAAGGCTAGGAGGCCTCTGGGATAAAAAAGTAGGGACGGCCTCCTGAACCGTGACTGAAGGGCCGTCACCAATCCTAACCCGCTTGTCGCGGTGGCTCTCAACAGCAGAGCCCTTGGCGGCACGGGCCTCCCGCTTCTTGAAGATCGTGTCCAAAGCGGCCCTAGCTGCAGGCAAATACGAGCACGTAAGAAAAAGGACAAATAGAGAATGGAGGAAATGGAACAAAAAGGGGAAAGAAATACCCTCGGGACCAAGGTCACTTAGACCTAAACCTTGCAAATTACCCTCTGAAAGGATTAGAGCGTAATGGTGCAAGTTATCAGCAGTAATGGCCTTGATGGCCGCATCCTCATCTATCCCCAATTTTAGGTCTCTTAAAGACCCGTCTATACTTTTTGAGAAGTTGGGCCTGAAAAAATGGTCCCAACCCTCCTCGGAATCCAGAAATATATAAAACCACTCACTCTTCCATGTTGGATACGAGTCGGGATTGGTGCCAGAAATAAAGCAGGAACGAGCCAAGGATCTATGAACTATTTTGACCCATCCTTGGTCCTCAGAAGCATTTACAAATTTAAATAAATAATGAAAGACACAAACATTTGGCTCAAAACCGTGTTTACGAGATTGGGCCATATAACAGTGAATAAAACGCCAAGAGTTGGGTGTGAGTTGGGTCGGACAGACTCGGGCCTCAGCCAAAAGGCGAAAAACAAAAGGATGAGGAGGTAGGCGAAAACCAGCATAGAAGGTTTCCTTATAGACCTGAATGGCCCCGGGTTTTGGGTAGCAGGCCCTATCATTTGGGCCTGGAGCCTCGGCCCTATAAGGGTGAGAAATGCCAAAAAGGCGGGCTATGGTACCTACTTGATCTGGACCAAATCTAGAAGGATAATTATATGCATCTAAGTGTAACATGTTATGAAAGGCTTGCCCAAATTCGGTTAAAAGATCCCTAAGAGAAATAACTGAGGAATGTACAAGAGATTTTTTACCTCGGCTGGCCCTAGAGGGACGGGCAACAGCTTGGGGGACATGGGAGTGAGATGAATCGGAATCCGCCATGGATGAAGACAAAAACCCAGGAAGCTCTTGAAAGTAAGTAAAGAAGATGAAGATTCAAACAGAATCTTCAAAATAAGCCCAGAAAGCGGCGGAGTAGAAAGCCGGAAATCCCTTGGAGGTGGCGATTCTTAAAAGACTAATTGCAGAGTTGAAATTTAGAAATTTTTGTGAAAGTGAAGTGTGAGAAATGAACTCACACTCCACCTCTTATATAGAGGAGCTCAAAGATGCACAAACGGGCCTGGGCCTAAGAAAAAGGCGGGAAGCCCATAAGATTTGAATTTTGAAAAGATTTAAAATCAAAGTTCATTGAATGAATCAAGGCCCGAACAGCCTCAACAACACCCAGGATGCATCGTCCCTAGACGTTGTTAGAAGTGTGGCTCCTAGGCGTGGTACAACAACGCCCAGGAAGCATCTGTCCCCAACAACGCCCAGGATGCATGGTCCCTAGACGTTGTTAGAAGTATGGTTCCTAGGCGTGGTACAACAACGCCCAGGAAGCATTTGTCCCCAACAACGCTCAGGATGCATCGTCCCTAGACGTTGTTAGAAGTGTGGCTCCTAGGCGTGGTACAACAACGCCCAGGAAGCATTTGTCCCTAACAACGCTCAGGATGCATCGTCCCTAGACGTTGTTAGAAGTGTGGCTCCTAGGCGTGGTACAACAACGCCCAGGAAGCATTTGTCCCCAACAACGCTCAGGATGCATCGTCCCTAGACGTTGTTAGAAGTGTGGCTCCTAGGCGTGGTACAACAATGCCCAGGAAGCATTTGTCCCCAACAACGCTCAGGATGCATCGTCCCTAGCCGTTGTTAGAAGTGTGGCTCCTAGGCGTGGTACAACAACGCCCAGAAAGCATCTGTCTTCAACAACGCCCAGGACGCAAGTTTCCTAGACGTTGTTAGAAAGCTGTCTCCTAGGCGTGGGTGCACAACGTCTAGGATCTATGAATGCATCAGCCTCCAACAACGCCCAGGACGCAAGTTTCCTAGACGTTGTTAGGAAACCGTCTCCTAGGCGTGGATCAACAACGCCCAGGAAGCATCAGCCTCCAACAACGCCCAGGACGCAAGTTTCCTAGACGTTGTTAGGAAACTGTCTCCTAGGCGTGGATCAACAACGCCTAGGATGTATTGAGCAGCAAAAGTTCTATTTTTCTGATCATTTAATTAGAAAAATAAGAAAATTCCTTAAATATTTTCTGAAAAATGTTAATATTTTCAGAAATAAGGATTAAATCCAGAAAATTAAAGGATAAATCCCAGAAATTAGGAATAAATCCAGAAAAATTAAAGGATAAATCCCAGAAATTAGGGAAAAAATCCAGAAATTCCTTAAATATTTTCAGAATATAGGGAAAAATCCCAGAAAATTAGGGAAAATCCCAGAAAATTAGGGAAAATCCCAGAAATTAGGGAAAATCCCAGAAAATTAGGGAAAAATCCAGAAAATAAGGGAAGAATCCCAGAAATAAGGGAAAAATTCCTGGAAATTAAGATAATTCCTGAATAAAAGGAAAAATTCATTGTAAATGTGTAGGTCGCTCCACACTTTACGGAAAAATGAAACCCTGTAAGGGAACGAATAGACTTAACTTCTGCGAAACCTAATCGATGTTTCCCAAAAGTTGGGGGGCAAATGATAGGGATAAATAAATTATGATTGTATAATTAAATACTGCATTAATTGTACAAGCTGTGGGCTGCTAGGCCCAATAAAAAGATATATGATACTCAGACCAGAAAGGTTAAGCCTGATGGACCAGATCAGGCCTGATGGAATAAAAAAGGCCCAAAAGCCCTGATTATTAATTAATTTCATAATTAATTAATAAGGGACAAAACAGATGTTGAAAAGAGTCCCGATAAGGATATAAATCTTTGGAGATTAGCCTCAAGGGGACCTAAAAGGATAAGGAATCAGTTTCCTACTATCTAGGACTCCAAAGTCCATTCTAATTATGAGACTTGCCCACCAAGTCTCCTATACCAAGTCCAATTCAAGGACTCCCAACATCTATATAAGGGGCCTCACCCCACAAATCAGAACTACGTTTTTTGGCTTGATTCTCTAATTCACAGAGATACGTAGGCATCTCGTAAAGGCAGAATTAAGCTACGATACACGAGAGCAGCCATTAAAGGCCTTGAGCTCCCGAATCTTAGTAATAAATACAGCAAATAATAACCTTAGTTTTTTATCCATAACAATATATATATTTATATATATAGATATAGTTTTCAAAACTATTAATCGAATAAGGTTTATTCGATAAGTTTATTTTAAATAATGAATATTAGTTTGAATATTCATTCGAGGACTTATGACTCCGTTTATTTTAATTAATGAATATTAGTTTGAATATTCATTCGAGGACTTATGACTCCGTTTATTTTATTTATTGAATATTATTTTGAATATTCATTCGAGGACTTATGACTCCGCTTATTTATTAAATAATATTCTTTATTTTATTAAAGAATAATGTTTCGATAATCAAACTTATTTTCGATTATTCAAATAAAGATCGTACTTTCGTATAAGTATATCGTTGGTTATTTATTATTCATTTCAAGTATAAGTTTAAAACTTCTACTTCAATTATTTTTATAAGAATTATCCTTTTGGGAATATTATTTAAATAATAATATTCAGATATTTTCTAATATATCGGGACTGATTTAATTCATTAAATCAGCATTACTCCAAACATTCTTAAAAATGTTTCGAGTCTTCAAAATGATTTTTAAAAGTTAGAGCGAATCCCAAAACTCATTTTTATATTTAAGATCTTCCTTTCAAAGGGGATTTAAATACTTGCTCAAAACCTGAGGGATCCGGCTCAGTGGTGTATTTTACATTCGCAGCGAGGTTGCTGTTTTGAGAAAACATCTTGATTACTTGCCCATCGTTCGGGAAGTAAGTTCATCTATTTGAGTCGGCATAAGCAACATGGGCTCAGCGGGCGTCCATGAAAGTGTAAGTGGCTCAGCGGGTGTCCATCAAATGCGTAAGTGGTTGAGTGGCAGTCCAGCATAAGGTTCTATTACGGCCAGGGTGATGACCAGTGGGGAATTCGTCCCTCTACTAGTAGAAAAGGTTACTTATTGGTATCTTTGCCTGATCAGCAAGATATCAGGTTTATGCCAAGGTTTTCTCCTTTCCAAATTTATTGGATATTACAACTCTGTTTATAATTTTCATAACAGAGGTTTTCAAGGAGTGTATAAAATGTGTGTGTATATATATAGGTGTATATATATATCGGGACTTAATGAAGTATCTCGTAACTTCATTATTTATAATGATATTTCAAGGATTGAATCAATTCAAATCTTATCTTGTAGTCTCATCTATATGATGAACTTTTGAAACGGATTATACCTTGAACGGTGGTAGTTCATGTAGTATTCGGAAAAGATATAAGTATATTGCAGTATCTCGTAACTTCACCTTTTCAACTTATATCTGGTTAATGATTATCTTATACATGACAAAGATTTTCAGAAAAATGTTGAGACAAGGTTAGATATATGAGATCACCTTGCAACGATATTTTTATACAGTTATAAACTGGAACTCTGCGTATATTATGCATGGCAGAGGATTTCAAAGATTTTGAAAAGTATATATACATATATACTAAATATTTTGCGACTTGGTCGCTAAGAGGTCAAACTTGGTCCAATTCTTCTTGACCAAGACTTTCATGAGTGCTATGAGAATGCTCATATATTGTTAATCATTATACATATTATTTTGGTGAGCTTGTTGCTCACCCTTGTTTTCTTCTTTCATCACACAATAACAGATAGACAAGATGAACAGGACCAAGCTCCCAATTCGTGAGCGGATAGGAAACGTTCCCCAGTTTCCTGTAGGCGTTGAGGCCGTTGTAGCTGAGGTAGGATCTACCAATAGGCTAGGCTTTCAACTTTTAATGTAGCAGACTTATGTATATTTATGAATTGTAATAATGGAAAAGAATATGTAAATTATTCAGAAACCCTTTTTAAGGTGTAATGGTTTATAATTGTGGAATAAAATGACTTGTGTTATTTTTGGTATTCATCTCTGAGACTATAACTTGTGGTGTGTGTGTATATTGTGGGGTCACAGTATGCAGTAGTTGGTTGACTGTTAAGATTAAGTATTGATAAGGGAAATGGAACTCGTGACAACCCGAATCCCCGACCCCAGATTTGGGGGTATTACAACTAGTCCTTCTAAGGCTAGAAAGGAGACATTTGTGCCTAAGCCTAAACAGAAATTTGTTAAGGCTGTTTACAAGGTCAAATGTTCAGTCATTGAGAAAGTTGAGACCATTAAAGTTAAGAATGTTGTTTTTCCTGAGAAAGGTCAATTCTACAAGTATGTCGGGCCCAACCAAGTTTGGGTTCCAAAGAAGGTCTAATCCATTTGAAGTGCAGGGCAGTAAACAGGTGGAACCGGTAGTGTGGATTCTTGACAGTGGATCGTCAAAGACATATGACCGGAGATAGAGCCCTGCTATCAAATGTGGTTGAGAAAGCTGGCCCACTGGTTACCTTTGGAGATAACAGCAAAGGTTTATCTGAGGGATATGGCTGTTTATAAGCTGGTAATATTATCATTGAAAATTTATATATTGTGCTAGGTTATTATCAGGAAGCAGTATCTAACATATAGCACCAGTGACGAGACTTAAGAATATTACGACATATCACGCACCTGATGCACATTACACTTGGAATTGGACTCTAGTAAGATGTGTACAAGTGTACTCCTGGTTAGTGAGTCAAAAGAGGAATTCAGTGCACCACATGGACTTTGCAGCTGCAGATCTATTGGACTATGCAATCTCTTCTTCACAATCTCACTTCAGGTTGGTATGAACTAGTGTACTACTCAAGCAATCGTCAAGAACATGGTATGGCACTCTAACTGAAGTTACAGTTTAATATGAACTAGTAGAGTCATCATATTATTAACTCTCTTATCACTAGGCACAAACATATTGTTTCGTATGTGTAGTGAGTTTTAGGAGAAAATCAAACTTCTTTCTACATTAGTGATTTCTTATTTCATTAAAATCTTTTGAAATCGCTATTGTACATCATTTCTCTCAAAAGATTAAATGTATAATTTTCATTCCTTAAAGATCTTAAGTACATTTTATCTCTATAGTACCATATGTTCTGTGATACAGGTTCAGTCTCCAATGGCTTTCTTTCATTGACAGTCATGAGGTTGAAAACCCACAACATCTATCCCAGAATGTAAAGATAAACACAGAAATGGAACCAACCAACACTCTCTTACCACTAAAATGAAGTATGAGTGAGTGTGAGGGAGATAGTGCCTTAGTGCACCACATAAGAAAGGTTCTTAAGTCAACCCAGCAGCTCTGTCTCCTACAAAGATGAGTAGTATTTAAACCGAGACAACTGCTAGCCCCCATACATCTTCTCAAAAAGATGTAATGGCTGAAAAGGCTCAAAAACAGTTACTAGATTCATTCTCTCAACAGGGTGCGTCTATTGAAATTTGTCTGTCGGCCAGGGTATCCGATGTAGTGTCACCACTTCAAACATAAACAATTCTTGATGCACAAGGAAAAGGGTACACACACAAAGGATGAGTTGACAGAAATAAGAGTTTCGACCATTTTAAGGTCAGATTCGATTGTTCAAGGTTCTTTAATGGACCAATTGCCTTTACAGGTGTTAGGAGAGGATACTGATCCAAAAGCCATATGTCAGTGGTCAGTGTCTACCTCCCCAGGCTTAAATCTCCTGGATGCATCTGCGGATAGTGGATCTGACATAGGCGCAGATCGGTAACTTGTTGACAATGATTCAGATATTACCTGATGAGTCACAAGGAAATGTCTTCACAGACATTAGAAGGGAACTTTGATCTTTATGTTAAATTCGTTGGATCATTGTTTACCTTTCCAGAATTCAAATCTGGAACCCTAAAAGGGAAACTAGCAACTTGTAGATTATGACTCAGATTCATCTGACAAGTTTAACAAGGATGGGGATTTGCGAACTCCCATTGCACCACCTGTGACCTCCTTAAGGATGGCTAAGGTGATTTTCCTTGCAGGTACAACTGAATGTTGGAGCTATGAGAAAAGAGTGATACACTTGTGAGAATGAGTGTAAACACGAGTGGAGAGAAGAGTGAAACACATATGAGGTACACTAAACAGAATCACACACTCACAGTGAGGAAGAAAGAGAAACTACTTGTTATTTCTTTTCCAACCAAGTGAAATATGAGAACTCCTTCAAACAACGGCATACATTCCTTCTCTAAGGGGGAGATAAAAGCTTAAGAAATAGTTTAGAGGATTCCTCAACTAAGGGGGAGAAATAGCAGGGAGGAAGAAATAGATCCTACATGTGTACACTACACCATTGTTGTTTGTAACTACGGATCCTATTGCACGGGAGAGGTGGTAAACAAAGGTGATCTTCTTTAATCAGTTGATTCTCATAGGGGGAGAAGCAAGAGAGATATGTGCTTCTCAACAGGAAATGTGGTTGTACAAAAGAAGATGAAACTACTTGAAGATATGTTCAGTCTAGAGGAACATCTATTTGGAATCTGGAAAATGTTAAATGTTATCCAAAACTTTTCTGCTCTTTATTTTGAATTTCTGTTTATATCTTTTTCTTATTTGTTAGTTGAGTTATCCTCCTCTAGGTATTTGTTGTTATTGTCTAACAAACAAATAGGGGGAGATTGTAAGGCATATGTCATAGCCTATTTGTATATTCGAGGATTTAACTCAACTCAAATAAGAATGTAATAAGTAAATAGTGGATCTACCATCAAAGAGATCTCACAAAGTAACATTTGTCAAAGGATTCAGGAACAAGGTTCATCTACAGACTTGAGGAATTACTTCACTGGAAGAAGTTCAAGAAATTGATCAAGCCTCAGTGATATAAATCAAGATTGTGGATTTAATCAAGTGACAGAGATCTTGTTAGGGTATCAGATAATTACAAGGATTTAATCTAAAGAAAATCAAGTATCAAAGTCAAGACATGAAGAAACATCACGGAAGTTAGTCACTCATGAACCAGAAAGTACATCGAGTGTCAACATTGAAGTGGTGGAATTGATTCATAATTCTCAGTGATTTTCAGAAGATTTTCAGAAGAATGGTTGCTGCTCAAGATTAGTATTAATTCTCTATTAATTAATTAAGTCATATAATTTAATTAAGAAAATAAATTATATCTGTAAAGATTAATTTATTGATTAATTGAATTAATTGATTAATTAATTCTGAATTAATATTAAGGATTTTCAGAATTTTAATTGGATTAAAATCTGTTTTAAATCAGCAAGACAATTGAAAATGAACTAGCATGACAATCTGGATTGTCATGCTAGATTGTCATGCCATGCCATTTTCAATAGTCTCACCGAAAGTTACACTGGGAGGAGGGTTGTCTTGCCAGTTCATTCTGATAGTCTTGCTAGTTCATTCAATTGTCTCACCGAAAGTTTTGCTAGCTCAATGGATTGTCTTGCCAGTTCAAGTAGGTCTGTTAATTGAATTATAAAGACAGGAGCAGCAGAAGTCATTCTTAATCATCCAACTCAAGAACAAAAGAAAAGCAGCAGCAGAAAACATTTTATTTTTCATCTACCAAATTCAAGATCACATTTCTAGTTATTAAAGTTAAATCCAAACAACTAGAAATCATTCTCTTGTTCTTGTGTAACTATCTAACAGATCAAAATCCCTAGAACTTAATCTCAAATTGCGTTTAGCATTTGAATCTTTTTATTGCAAAATAGAAAAAGTTCATGTTGAATTTATTCTAGATTTGTGATAATTAATTTGAGATTAATCCCTTGTAATCGATACCGTTGTTGTAACACCTTTCAAGTTTAATAATATTTTTATTTTACTTGAATTTTGTTTCAATTTTTTATTCCGCACTAAATTCGATTATTCGGTATTGTTTGTATTCAACCCCCCCTTCTATAAACACATTGGGACCTAACAAGTATTATAAAAATTCTCTATTTTATCAAGGCATCCCAATTACTTTGGTATACTAGCATGGTATGATTTTTGATCCACTTGCAATAAGTACTTGAGGGTTCACGACATTTCTATATAATACGAAGATAGATTTGAGAATCGCTTGGTTCGGGTATAACAAGATAAATCAGGATACTCGCATCATATATATAAGAACTAGTTATCACACATTCGCAGTGTAAACTAAAAAGTAGGTTGAATCATATGCCTTGAGAAGGCTGGACTGGACTGGAAATTAGGAGCAACTGGAAGCTTTACTCGACCTTTATGGCAAGTTTACCCTCATCTCGAGATCCTACACAATTAATAAGAACCTCATTATAATATATTCTCACCAACGCAACCTACTTACAACCCGAAATTAAACACAAATGGCATTTAGGCCTATATGCATGCAATTTATAATCACCTTATAAACATAATAGTACACATAGCCACATATACTCACATACCATATTTTAAATACCAAACAATATCACACACACACCATATTGCAACACTAGGCTTGGATGATCTCGTTCCACAACTTAAGTCACTTGATCGCTAAACTAGACAAAGTCTCCAAATTTTGGCCTCCTAACTCGATGTGCCTTTACTAAACTATCCAAAACCTATTGACCCTCACTTGGGACTTTCACTCTACTGGCTTTATGCTATCTTGAAACTATAGTGGTCAACCTAGGCCTCACTCATAAATGCTCTAAAACTATGTGGTAAGTGAAGGTGCTTACTAAGGTAAATTTCAGAATGACATATATGGTTTCTTGAGTGCATTAGACACTCTTACTCTACAAGTTTACCTCCAAAACTTCTACACTAGAATCTTCTGATCATAAGGCAACTCTCAAATTTGATGTGGCTTAAGGGCCTAGCTTGGACCTCCCTAGGCCTATGCTTAAAGTCCATGGTTCCCCTGTTTTTCTGGGCAGAAAAGGTCCTGACTTGAACTAACTTGTGACACATTATTCTAACTCAAATCCTATGAACTATGGCTGGAAAAACTCCTCTGATACTCCCTCTAACTAAGGCCCAACAAGGCCTAATGAGGGCCTACCTATGATATGGTCAAAACTTCCTATTCCTAGGTTGCAACAAAACTGTCCCCTGCTGGACAGATTTTGTGATTCCACTCGTGCACCTAACCAAACATCTTACAAACCTCCAACAAACACCTAAAACCTATTATATACTCCTAGTTCTAGCTTCTGGTGGCTTGGGCCTCAAAGTGCACAACAAATGCTCATTCAAAACTTCCCCATAAACTAGTGCATCAAATCTGGAAAAATGCAAACACTAACTAATCCCTTTCCACCTTGACTCCCACTTATTAACCAAACATCCAACCTTTACCAAAGCAAACCTAGTGTATCAACATCCTAAAATAGTGTCCCAACAGGAGTGGAGATCATCCATGCCCTAGAACACCAACATACAAATAAAAATATAACATGCAACTCATGGAAAACACTTAACAAAATTTCGGCTAAAATATAGAGTTTAAATTCTTGTAAATTCGACTTGTACCTATTACTCAACCTTAATAATCATGAAATATATCTTCTCTTAACTATTATTAAGAAATATATCATGGAAACAATCTATTTCAAGCACAAATAATTCGAATTTATAGATTTTTAAACATGAAAACATGATTTCGAGAAGAGTAGCATACACAACATGGTTGATCATCATATTAACATCTTAAAACTAGCATGCATGGCTAAACATGATTATATAGTGAAATTTCAGTATCATGCAAAGGTTTTTAAAGCATGGTTTCTCCATAAAACACTTAGTTAAAACATATATAAAATATATCTCATAGAGAGCTCTTGAATTCACAAGAATCAAGAGTTTCTCTTTGGAGATCACACAAAAGCTACACATGCAACCATGAAACTTCATCTCCCGAATCACAAAACTCTTGGGAAGTATATAAAATAAATTTAGGTGGAAGAATTACACTAGGGAAGATGAGAAATGGGATAGAAAAATGGAAGGGAGTGGGGGAGGGGGTTCTCAACCAAGAGTAAGGAGATGGAGGGGGAGGAGAGAAAAAGAGAGGTGAGTTGGAGTGTGGAGTGAGTGAAATGATTTCTCACATTTTGTTTTTGGTTTTATGCCTTTGATTGACTAAAAGAAATGAGTGGAAATGAGAAAATACAAGAATACCCTCTAGCTAAAGTTAGGCCATTTTGCATGCAAGGTTAATGTGGTAATTTGGTTAACAACAAGTGAGTTAGTGGGGTTAGAAAGGTCTCCTTTGCCCTTTAATAGAATGTACGAGTGATTTGCATGCAAGGATTTCCATGTAATTTTCTAATTATAACAAATAAATTTTTAAAGATTTATTTTTATAAAATAAAATACAAGTTCAAAAATTATAAAATTTATACCATAAAATAACTTGGATTTTTAGAAATTTTATAAGATCACTTTTGAAATTTGTGAATGATATAACTTTTAAAAGAAAATTTTTATAAGGTTTAGAATGTTCCTTATAAATCAAAAATAAGGGAGATAAATAAACTTTTGCTTTAAAAAATCATATTCTACATAAAGCAATTTATAATGCAGAAATTTTCATTCACACAACGTACAATCATTAAGTATATTTACATTCGGCTCTAATATTATACAAAGTTCACAAATAATATTACACAAAATGCCGGTCATAACATAACTTGTGTTTAAACCGTTATGTTTTCAAATTCTATAGACATATAGGGTCTCAATATAATTGGTGTCTATTCAGCTTCCATCTCTTTTGTGGATGTCTGGTAGTATGGTACTCATGCAACAAAAGTTGGCATTTATCAGTTTCGTGTTGTATGATTAGTGTCATCACCATTGCATGCTAAGGTTAAGAACAATAAGGCTATTGAATGAAGTTAGAATCTCATGTCCGTCATATATATTAATTCAGTCAATATTAATCTCGTAGTTATATTATTAGTTTAATTCTTAGTTATAAACAACCTCAATTTGTTATCGTCTTAGCATTGAATAATAACCAAACATTGTTGCTTAAGTGCGTGAATTAATTAGTTAACCAATACAGTCTCTGTGGGAACGAACTAGAAAAGATTCTATACTACTTGCGAACTCGTATACTTGCGTGTATTATTAGCGCGTGTTTAGCGACTAACAAATTTTTGACACCGCTGCCGGGGATTGTAGTGTTAATTTATTTTTTATGTTCTTTCCTTCAGTGGTCGTTAAAGTTCATTGTCTCGGACATTGTTACTTATCTGTTTCCTTGTCTTATTTAAGGTACTCGGGCGAAGGTGTATGCATACGCGTTCGCGTACTCAAAAGAGAACACTGGATAAAGCCGAGGAAGAAGTTGTGGTAGTTCGTAAGGAAGTTTTCGAGGAAGAAAAAGGTAGAAGAAGAAAAAGAGAAAGTTGAAGAACCAGATTTAGTAGAGATGGGTGATCAAACGGAAAATTTGAAGGATTTGATGGACTATTCTCAGCCTAAGATTAATGACATTCAGTCAAGCATCATCAGACCAGCCATCAGGGCTAACACTTTCGAGATCAAGTCAAGCACGATTCAAATGATACAGAACTCAGTTCAGTTTGGGGGTTCTCCTACTGAAGACCCCAACATGCACATCAGGGATTTCATTGAGATCTGTGGCACTTTTAAGTTCAATGATGTGACTGAAGATGCTATCAAGCTGCGACTCTTCCCATTCTATCTAAGGGACAAGGCTAAGTGCTGGTTACATTCTCTACTAGCAGGGTTTATCACCACTTGGGAAGATCTTGCTCAAAAGTTTCTCACTAAATTCTTCCCTATGGAAAAGGCTGCTGCAATCATGAATGCTCTTACCCAATTTACTCACCAAACAAGAGATTCTCTGTGTAAGGATTGGGATCGATATAAGGAGATGCTAAGGAAGTGCCCACACCATGGCATGCCTAATTGGATGATTATCAACTGTTTCTATAATGGATTGGGTGCTACTTCCAGACACATGCTTGATGCAGCATCAGGAGGAGCCTTGTAGGCTAAAAGCTATGATGAAGCATATGAACTTATTGAACTAATGGCTGCTAATGAGTACCAGAATCCTTCCCAGAGACTAACTCAGGGAAAAGTCACAGGAATTCTGGAGTTGGACGCAGCAACTAATATCGCTGCCCAACTTAAGGTTTTGACGATGAAGGTGGACACTTTGGTTAATTATGGAGTTAATCAAATCGCTAGAATCTGCGAGCTTTGTGCTGGTGCCCATGAGACTGATTAGTGCGCAATTTTTAGTGAATCGGCTCAGTTTGTGAGCAACTTCCAGCGATTGCAACAACCAGTCCCAGCCACCTATCATCCCAACAACCGCAATCATCCTAATTTCAGTTGTAGCAATGCTCAGAATGCGGTTCAACAGCCTCATCCACAATATCCAGCTAAGCAGCACAACCCTCTAGTTGTCAGCAACCACAGTATACCCCTAGACAACAACTCCAGCTGCAACAAGCCAATGAAAAATCTGAATTAGAGGAGTGGAAGCTTATGTGCAAGAGTCAAGCTATTTCTATAAAGACCTTGGAAAATCAAATTGGGAAAATTGCCAATGCCTTGCTAAATCGTCAGCCTGGTACACTACCTAGTGACATTGAAGTTTCGGGAAAGAGGGAAGCTAAGGAGTAGGTAAAGGCAATCACTTTAAGGTCTGGAAGGTTGCGAATCCCGAACAAACTCAAGTGTTGACTAAAGAAGCTGGGGCTGAGAAAGAAGTAGAATAGCATGATGAAGAAGTGGAACCAAGGAAGACTACTGTTGAGCATACTCTGCCTGAGGGTAATACACGGAGAAACAGATCTATCCTCCACCGCCTTTTCCTAAGCGGCTACAGAAGAAAAAGCTGGATAAGCAATTTGAGAAGTGTTTGGATGTGTTCAAGAAACTTCATATCAATATACCTTTCGTTGAGGCTCTTGAGAAGATGCCTAGTTATGCAAAGTTTATGAAAGGTATTCTCTCTCGGAAAGTGAAGCTAGATGATTTAGAGACAGTCGCTCTTACGGAGGAATGCAGTGTTGTGCTGTAACAGAAGTTACCTCCGAAGCTTAAAGATCCATGCAGCTTCACTATTCCATGTACTATTGGAAAAGTATCTTTTGACAGATGCTTATGCGACTTGGGAGCTAGCATCAATCTGATGCCTTTGTCAATCTTCAAGTAGTTAGACTTGCCTGATCACAAATCGACTTATATGACCTTGCAGTTGGCCGACCATTCTATTACATATCCACGAGGTATTGTGGAGGATGTCTTGGTCAAGGTTGATAATCTCATCTTCCCTGCTGATTTCGTAATTCTTGATTTCGAGGAGGATAAGAAGATTCCCATAATCTTGGGGAGACCTTTTTTGGTGACTCGCCGAACCTTGATAGATGTGTAGAAGGGTGAGCTCACAATGCGAGTTCTGGATCAGGATGTTACTTTTAATATGTTCAATGCTATGAAATTTCCTACGGATAATGAGGAGTGCTTAAAAGTGGAGTTGGTCGATTTAGTGGTCACATCAGAAATTGATCAATTGCTAATGTCCGATGCCTTAGAGAAATCATTATTGGGAAATTTAGATAGTGAAGATGACGAAGGTGAAGAACAATTGCAGTATTTGAATGCCTCTCCCTGGAAGAGGAAGATATATATGCCTTTTGAATCTCTTCGAATGGAGGTTTTGAACAAGGCTCCTAAATGTCTCAAGACATCTATTGAAGAAGCTCCCACTCTTGAGCTTAAGCCTTTACCTGAGCATTTGAGGTATGCGTTTTTAGGTGATGCATCTACTCTGCCTTTTATTATTGCATCTGACCTTTCAGTTAGTGATGAGGAAAAGCTTTTAAGGATTCTGAGAGAGTTTAAATCAGCAATTGGATGGACTATAGCAGATATCAAGGGAATCGGCCCTTCTTACTACATGCATAAAATTCTGCTAGAGGAAGGTAGCAAGCATATGGTCGAGCAACAAAGAAGACTTAATCCAATCATGAAGGAAGTAGTGAAGAAGGAAATTCTTAAGTGGCTAGATGGAGGGATCATCTACCCTATTTCTGACAGCTCATGGGTAATCCCGGTTCAATGTGTGCCAAAGAAAGGTGGAATTACGGTGGTAGAAAATGAGAAGAATGAGCTTATTCCTACTAGAACAGTCACGGGGTGGAGAGTTTGTATGGACTATAGGAAGCTGAACAAAGCCACTAGGAAGAATCACTTCCCTTTGCCTTTTATTGATCAGATGCTCGACAGGTTGGCTGGTCATGATTACTATTATCTTCTGGATGGTTATTCGGGTTATAATCATATTTGTATCGCTCCAGAAGATCAGGAAAAAACTACCTTCACTTGTCCATTTGGTACTTTCACTTGTCCAACCACATTTTAGAGATGTATGATGGCCATCTTTTCTGACATGATTGGCCTGAATATGGAGGTGTTCATGGATGACTTCTCAGTCTTTGGAGATTCTTTTAATGAATGCTTGAAAAATCTTGGACATGTTCTCAAGAGATGTGTTGAGACCAATCTGGTTCTCAATTGAGAGAAATGTCACTTTATGGTGCGTCAGGGCATTATTCTTGGGCACAAAGTTTCTAGTAAGGGTCTTGAGGTGGATAAAGCCAAGGTGGGGGTCATTGAGAATCTTACTCCACCCATTTCTGTTAAGGGAATTCGTTATTTTCTAGGACATGCAGGTTTCTATAGGCGTTTCATCAAAGACTTCTCTTAGATTTCGAAGCCATTGTGCAGTCTGCTAGAGAAAGATGTTCCTTTTAAGTTTGATGACGAGTGCCTTACAGCTTTTGAGACATTGAAGAAGAGTTTAATAACGGCACCGATCATAACTGCACCTGATTGGAATGAACCTTTTGAGATGATGTGCGATACAAGTGACTATGCAGTTGGAGCAGTTCTTGGGCAGGAGAAGAACAACATATTCATGTGGTCTACTATGCTAGTAAGACCTTAAATGGTGCTCAACTTAATTATACTACTACGGAGAAAGAACTTTTGGCTATTGTCTATGGTTTTGAGAAATTTCGATCTTATCTACTTGGGACTAAGGTGACAGTTTTCACTGATTATGCTGCAATTCGATATTTTGTCTCAAAGAAGGATTCGAAACCTAGATAGATTAGATGGGTTCTTTTGCTTCAAGAATTTGAACTAGAGATCAAGGATAGAAAGGGAACGGAAAATCAAGTCGCTGATCATCTCTCGCGTTTAGAGAATCCTAATGCTACTTCATTGGATAAGACATTGATAAATGAATCTTTTCCCGACGAGAAGCTATTTGGAGTGCAAGAAGAAGAACCGTGGTTTGCAGACATTGTGAACTACCTTGTGAGTAATATCATGCCTCCCGACTTATCTTATGCTTGAAGTGAAGTGGTATATGTGGGATGAGCCGTTTCTTTTTCGACACGAAGCTGATCAAATCATCGGGAGATGTATTCCTTATAGCGAAAAGGGGGCCAAATCTTGCGAGATTGCCACTCAACGGCTTATGGAAGACATTATGGTGGAGAAAATACAGCGGCTCGTGTTCTTTAAGCAGGGTTCTTTTGGCCAACCTTGTTTAAAGATGCTCAATAGTTTATTTTGAAATGTGATCAATGTCAATGTGTGGGTAATATGTCCAAAAGGGATGAGATACCTCTTAATGTGCTTCTCGAGGTTGAGGTCTTCGATATTTGGGGAATTGACTTCATGGGGCCATTTATCTCATCGTGTAACAATTAGTATATCTTGTTGGCAATTGATTACGTGTTGAAATGGGTTGAAGTTAAGGCATTGCCAACGAACGATGCGAAAGTGGTGCTTAATTTTCTTCACAAGCAGATATTCACAAGGTTTGGAACTCCAAGAGTCATAATCAGTGATGAGGAGTCGCATTTTTGTAATCGCAAGTTCACTACTATGATGAAAAGATATAATGTGAATCGTCGCATTGCTACGGCTTATCATCCTCAGACAAATGGTCAAGCTGAGGTATCTAACAGAGATATCAATCGCATTTTAGAGAAAGTGATGTGTCCATCAAGGAAAGATTGGTCTTTGAAGCTTGATGAAGCTGTTTGGGCGTATAGAACAACATATAAAACTCCACTGGGAATGTCATCGTTTCAGTTAGTTTATGGTAAGGGGTGTCATTTGCCTGTGGAGCTCGAGCATAAGGCTTATTGGGCTTTGAAGAAATTGAATCTTGACTTGGATGCGACTGGAAAGAAGATGATGCTTCAATTGAATGAACTCGACGAGTTTTGACTTCAAGCTTATGAGAACAACAAAATGTACAAGGAAAAAGTCAAGAGGTGGCACAATCAGGGTCTAGCGCTCAAGTAATTTGTGCTGGGGCAACAAGTTCTTTTTTTCAACTCTCGTCTCCGTCCTTTTCCTGGAAAATTGAAGCCAAGATAGCTAGGGCCCTTCATAATCAAAACTGTGTTTCCACATGGAGCGGTGGAAATTTTTGAGAATGATCTGAGCCAAGCATTCAAGGTAAATGGTAAAAGGTTGAAGCATTATTATGGTGACATGGAAAAACGCGAGGTGGTTAGTGTTGTTTTATTGTCCATTTGATCTCGAGATTCTACGTCAAGCTAGCCACATAAAAGAAGCGCTTTTTGGGAGGCAAACCAAGTATGTTGTACATGAGTAGGTAGAAGAAGCAAGAAAAAAGGAGAAAAACATAAAAAAATCAGAAAAAGAAAAAATACAGGGTCAACTATAGAAGCTGGGCGCACCCGCGCCGTTTTTCCAGTAACCAAGCGCGCCCGCGCTGATCCAGCGCGCCCGCGCTGATCCAGCCAGCGCCCGTGCTGATCCAGCACGCACCTGTGCCGGTTTTCCAGAGAGTGAGCGCGCTCGTGCTGTCCTAGCGCACGGCAGCGCCGGGTCCCTGTTCGAAAAAAATAAAAAATAGCAGTTTTAAGAGAAAATCAGGGTTTTAAACCAAAAATCAATTCCAACCCGATTTTTACTCTTCCACATCCTATAATTACCTCTCCTAATCAATTCCATTATTCCCACGATTCCCACAATCAATTCCCACTTTTATTCCTTATTGAATTCACACCTCTCCACCTATAAATACATACACTTATACACAACTTTTCCACCATATCACAAACTCTCAAACACAAATTCTCTCTAAACACTTACACTTTTATTCTCTCTTCTTCAATCCCGATGGCACCCAAGAGACAAAGAACACAAGTTGGCAGCAACACCACCGATTCTTCATCTACGGGTGGTGTGAGGCCCAGGTTTTCTACTCTTGAGGCTGAGGAAGAATACACAAGGCTTCTTTCGAAGCCTATTGCTAAGGAGCGAGGTTTTCCGCCATCAGGGAAGGATGGTAAGCTGTTAGAGATGATTCTCAAGATGGGCGGGGTTTCTTTTTGTGAGGCACCCGCTGCTGTACCCATGCGTGTTGTGCGAGAGTTCTATGTGAACGCCAAGGCGGAGAAGAATGGTTTCATGATGGTGAGGGGGAGAACTGTAGAGTATAGTGCTAAAGCTATCAGGACGGTGATTGAGCAGCCCGCGAGGAAGGTGGGTCAGGACACTTGGAATGACAAGACTCTGGAGGACTTTGATTTGGATCTCATCGTTGCTACTCTCTGTGTGTCTGATACTCACTAGAAGTTCAAGAGGGGCACTATTTGTAACGATCGGGAAATTTACGTTGATAAAATATGTATTAATATGTCAGTTATGTGTGATTACTTGTTAAACCCTAATTGCTATGTGTTACGTGTATTCCGTATCATTTCTGTATTTTTAAGGTATTTTTCAGATGTTTTATATCGTATTCAAAGGTTTCATTTCAAACATTTTGCAACCCAAACAATGATTTTAAAGCCAGTATTTCAAATAAAATAATGGGCCTTATTTTTCATCAAATGGCTTTTACAATCGCAATATTCTGAACATTTAGATATTTTATATATTTTCTCGTTTTACGAAAAATGACTTTTCCGGGCCCCATTGGGTGTTAAAAACCCCACAAAAATCACATTTTTTATTTTTATAAAATTATAGGACTTTTATTTATACCATTTCTTTGTATTTTTGAATTATTCACAATTTTTGGCATATATATTGTATATATAAAATATTTATAAATTAAATTTTAATACCCAAAAATTATGAAAATTAGGGCCAAATATTTTTATTAAATGTATAATTAGCCCCTTAATTTTATTTAGGAGTATTAATTTTTCAGCTATAAATACCCTAATTATTATTAATTTAATTAATTAAAATCAGAAAATTCAGCAAAATCTCCAAATTCCAGAAATTAGGGTTTGGTGTTCTTGAGATTCAACCAACGATTTCATCGTGATTCCGACCTCCAAATCAGACATGTAAGTAGTCGTTGCAAAGCTCTTGATCTCTACTTTCTAATTCTGTTATCAATTTTGAGTTTTATTGCTTTGATTTTTAATTCGATTTTTTAGGGTTTATGTGTGATTTGGGCATTTTTGATTCAGGAATCGTTTGATTGTTTTGATGATTTGTATAGCTTTGTCTTGAGTTTAGGAATGATTTTGAGTATTCAATTGATTGGTATAACCCCAGGAGGGTATGGTTCGAGTTCATGGGTTTAGCCGAATTTTTGATTCGATTTTCTGTGATTTTGAGTAATCTGAGATTGTTTTGGTTATGGGGGTTTGATTGTAGAAGTTAATAGCTTTATTTTTATATATTAATCGTAATTTTTCATGTACGGAATCGTGATTTTGAGTTTTGGCCGGACTTGTGTTTGATTTGATCGGAGAACTAGTTGTAGGGGTTATTAGATTATGATATTAGTTTAGTTGTATTCCTCGTGAAATTCTGAACAAAAACTCATCAAACAACGATTCGAACGGTGCTGGTATTGCCTGGAAATCAAGTTCGCCGGACTTGGGTTGAAGGTCGCCGGATTTTGAACGTTTTTCGCCGGAGAAGATGGTGTAGGAGGTGTTGAGGATCATCGAGGCTAGGGCTGAACTACAGGAAGGTTCTGGAAGAGATTCGCGTTGAAAACGGAGCAGAAACATCACGTTAAGCTCGTGATTTAAGCTCGCCGGAGTCCGGTGAGGAACCGCCGGAAACTGGAGATTTTCCAGAAACCGGTCGTGTTCTTCCCGACCCGGTTAGCCATCCCTGACCCGGTTGTTAACCCAGAAAACAACCCGGTTTCAATCCAATAAAACCCTAACCCCTTTTCTGATTTCTGTTTCTGAATTTTTATTATTTAATTATATTTTATAAAAACAGAAATTAGATTTATTAATTCTGAAAATCAATTAAAAATTAGTTTTTAAATTCTGTAAAATAGTATTAATAATTCCTAAATTATTTTCGTAATTTATAAATTCGAATTTAGTAATTTAAGTAAGTATTTAATTATTTATTTAATCATTTATCTATTTATTTATTAATAGTTAATAATTAATAATTAAGGATTAAAATTTATCGAATATTACAGGGAACGATTCGATAAATAAGGGAATAAATCGAATAACTCGTAGTTATACGAGTAATTGAACGATAAGTTCGATTATTAATATTCAGACGATAGATAATTATTCATATAATATCGTAATAATTATTCGTAATGAATAATTAAATACAGATAATTAATTAAAGCGTATACGTGTAATAATAACAGTAATGTTTCGATAATTATGCGAGAAACGCGAATAACTCGTAGAAATACGAGTAGTGGATCGTTGCGTTGAAATATGGTTTGAATAATGACTCAATTATTCAGTAATTATCGTACCAGTTAATGATATCGATTATTTATTTATAAATAATCGATCTAATCGAATAAATAACGAGAAGTTGTAGATATTTGTAATAAATTGTGATTAATCCTAATAATTTGGGATTAATTACTTTAAATTATTAAATAATTATTTATTAATTCGTTATTAGTTATTTATTTATGAAATATTAAAAAAAGTGATTAATTATTTCGATAATTAATCACATAATTTTCAATAAATCATAACTTCTTCGTTTTAACTCCAAAAAAATTATAAAAAAATTATTTTTGACTTTGATTTTTCTTAAATAATTATTTAAAAATTATTTTAGGATTTAAAAGGTTATAATAATTATTTATATTGAATAATAAATTGAATTATCAGTGTTTAATTGATAATAATTCAACCGTTAGTCCGATTCGAGTGAAACGAAAGCCATTTTACTCAGAAAAATGAATTCTTTTTATTAAAAATAATATGAAGACCTAATTTCTTCTCGAAATTAGTTGACTTTATTGATTGCTTGATTATCAGTCGAAATACGCGCCGGAACGAGTCCGAAAAATTCTGGAAAAATGGGAAATGAAGCTGAAGGTGATCAACGGAGCAATCAGCGAGTTGATTTTGATTCTAAAAAAATTATTTTAACTATAAAATGATTATGTGCTTATGTGCTTATATGTATTATATGGTTAATCGAGTCTTACTTGCTTATATGTAATATAAGAGTCAGTTATAAGCGCATGGGTAGATGATAGGAACGAAATGAAGTCAATTCAGGATGCAAATTGAAGTACAAGATGACTTAATCAGTCTATTTTGCTAACAGAAGCTAAGCCAGCAAGGCAGGTCAAGTAAGGGATAGACAAAAGTGATTTGATTGCAGTAAGTCGCGCAAAAGGCAAGTTTCTCCCCTATTCAATTCCAGAATAGTAATATTCATTTCAAATTCTTATTATGCTTGTATTCCTTTAATTTCTTTATTCATATTTCAGTTAGATTCTTGAATTATTCTTTTCATTTGAATTCATTATTCATATTCCAATTGTTACTCACATTATTGATATATTCTGGTGATTAGAATATATCAAAGCATACCGATTTGTTCCGGTTGCTATTCCAGGGACTGGATAATACTACTTTTGGGATTAAGTCTACTCAATCCTAAGGACCGGGACATAACCGGATCCTTGAAATGGGCCGTAGTGCCTGGGTGCCTGACGGGATCTATATAATGAGATATAGATCTGCACTGTATCCTGGATGATCAGCAGGGTATAGCTGCAAATTTGAGTCCAGTTTAGTTCAATTGTATTCGCCAGTAAAGGCCTTCTTTCGATTCTTATGAGGTTATATCTTTGCAGATATACCTGGGTTACGGATTCAATTATAATGCTTTAACACTGTTTATATTTTGTGGACATGTTGAGCAATTTTGGCTCACCCCTTTTTTTGTTGTTATTCACTTTATTGTTTTCAGTTAAGAAGGAATATGAAACCCATCAGAACACGAGTGGTAAAGAAGCGGGTCAAGCCTCGGGATCCTCTCATACCCAAGGTGTTGATCCCAATTCAGGAAGAAAGCTTTGAGTTGCCCGAGCAGGTGGAGTGTTAATAGATAGTATGTGTGTTTGAATAAAAGTTGAACTTAGTTTAAAAATAAATTAGACAATGGTCTGTAATAAAGAGAGTTGTGAGATTTTAAATGTTGGGTTGTAATAAAAGTAGTTAGTGGTTCTTGTTTTCATACTTCAACCTAGAAGGTCCTGGTTAGTGTTAAAGGGGTTTAATTTCATTTCTTTGTTATTTATTAATAAGCTTGTACAGGTTTGATGATTAGCTCGTAACCCCCAGACTTATACCCCGGGTCTGGAGGGTGTTACAGTTTGGTATCAGAGCTGTAGGTTTGGTCCCTGAAAACAAGAACATTAGGACTAAGATATGATAGGGAGATCACATAAGATAGGGATAGTCAAATTAGGAAGAATAGTATTAGGATTTAGGTCAAATTAGAATAGGGAAATATAAATCTTAGGATTGTTTAGTGACCTTTTCTTTTCTTTGGTATATTATCAGATGGCATCTTCTGGTTATTCTGCATCTTCCGAGAGGACAGTCACTGGGCCAGCAGCACCAGTTATACCTTCAGTATCTGAGTATATGTTTCCTCCTTTACCACCTCCACCGCCATTGCCACAGGAGCTGGTACCACCAGTTCAGAGGATAGTTCATGACCCCATAGAGATGTTTGATCCATTTGAGTTCTTCGAGCCGATGGTTCCTTTACCTATTGAGCATCAGTTTATACCGGGTATTGAGCAGGAGTTACCACCACCACCATTGTTACCTCCTATACCAGTGCATGCCCCAGAGCCAGACATAGTTCAGATGATTCCAGTCGAGGGGATGGGAGAGCATGATGTGGATCTACAGTTAGGTTTACCACAGCAGGGTGCAGGTATTCTGAGGGTTCCTTCACGGGAGTCAGTAGGTCAGATTGCTCAGCCGTATATGGTACCATACCATGAGTATAGAGTTATGAGGGACGATATGGAGTATTGGCGAGCATAGTGTCGAGAGATTATGCATCTGTTTGATCAGAGGGACAGAGGACCGTTAGCGGCCCTACAGCCGGATTATTACATGAGACAGCGATTACAGTCAGTGTTGATGAGTGCTACTTGGGAGCTTGATGAGTTGACCCATGACGGACCTCCTTCTTTTGCAGAGTTCTATCGGATATTCCGCTTGGCACAGACTTTGGTCCAGGCACTTAGAGAGAAGCTTAGGCGTATTCCGCCTGGGTTCTGAGACAGGGACAGTTGAGCCGGTGACTCCAGAGTACATGTGTATATAGAGACAGCATAGTATAACCTAGTGAGTAGTGTGTATGTGTGTATCAGTAGTTTAACTTGTAGTAGTAGTTTAACTTGTAGCGATAGTGTGACTTGTAGCCGTAGTGATGACCAGCAAAGCGAGACTTTTTGTATCAAGCATTTACACCTGAGGCTGGTGTCATATATATAAGCTGAACTTTTCAAGTTTCTTTTATTTAAATTTCAGTCTTTATAATTTACAGCATTTACTTTCATTTTATTGTTTTACAGGAAAAAAAAACGAAACAGAAAAGAAAAGAATAAACATTTTATTTAACTGTTTACATTTCCAGTTTTTACATTCAGTAACTATTTTCTTTAAATAAACCATGTTATTAATACAGGATAAATTGTTTTCCACTACATACTGTCGATTGTTTATTAAATTGTCAAATAAATATCACCTATTTTATTATCAGAAGAAGATGGCACCAAAAAGAAAGACTAAGGCTGAAACCTCGAACAGCAATTCCGAAGGTCAGACTAATGAGACCATGAACCAAATGTTCCATCTGATGCAACAACAGATGGTAATGATGCAGCAGCAGATACAGCATCAGCAACAGCAGATACAACAACAAATGTTACAACAACCACCTCGTCCTGAGCCTCAATTACCACCAATATTACCTGTTGTTACTTTTAAGCAGTTTCAGTCGGTTAAACCTCCAGAATTTGATGGGTCTACTGATCCTATTAAGGCCACCACCTGGTTAAAAGAAATAGAGAAAGCATTTGCACTAGTGAAGATAAGTGAGGACCAGAAGACTGATTTTGCTAGTTACTTGTTGAAGGGAGAGGCAAATTATTGGTGGGAATCTAAAAAGGCATTAGAGGGTGAAGATGTTATTGTTTGGGATAGGTTTAAAGAGTTATTTTTAGAAAAATATTCTCCTCGCTATGTGAAGAATCAGATACAGATAAAGTTTTTAGAGCTGAAGTAGGGAAGTATGTCTGTAACAGAATATGAAGCCAAATTTAATGAATTGGCTAGGTTTGTTCCAGAACAGGTTGACACTGAAGAGAAACGAGTGCAGAGATTTCAAGAGGGATTACGACCATGGATATGTGGACAGGTTGCAGTCTTTGAATTAACGACATATACTGCTGTAGTCCAGAAAGCTTTGATCATGGAAGGAGAATGTGAAAGATCTCAACGAGACAGAGGACAGGGAAGTTTCCAAGACCGTTTCAGCAGGAAGCCGGGATTTCAAGCCCGGGCAAATTTGAATTTCAAAAGGATAGGACAGGGTACACAAAAAGCAGGTAATCGTTTCCAAACCTCCAAACAATAGGGAATTGTTAAGGTTCCAGTGCCATATTGCAAAACTTGTGGACGCAAGCATACCGGCGTATGTATTAAAGCAGATGTGACATGTTTCAAATGCAAGCAGAAAGGGCACTACTCTAACGAATGTCCAACAGGAAAAACAGCAGAAATCACTTGCTATCAATGCGGAAAGAAAGGGCATATCGCTAGGAATTGTAAAGGACCAGCAATGGCAGCCAGTATATTAAAAGTATTGGCATTACCTCCGCCACCACCACCGAATCAACCCAAAGCAAGGACTTTTAACATGACCATGAAAGAAGCAGTGTAGAGTCCAAGTGTGATTGCAGGTACGCTTTTGGTAAACTCCGTAGATTCTAAAGTATTAATTGATTCTGGAGCTACCCATTTATTTATTTCTGAAGAATTTCTTGATAAGTTACATTGCGAAATCGAATGGTTGGACAAGACGTTAATCATAAAATTAGCGAATGACGACCAAGTTCCAGTAGATCGAGTATGTCATGCGTATGATGTAGAAATAGCTGGACATCATTTCTCTGTAAACTTAATTCCTTTTAAGCTAGGAGAATTTGATGTGATTTTGGGAATGGATTGGTTAGCGTATCATAAGGCTCAAATAGATTGTGCGAATAAGAAAGTGAAATTGCGAACTGCGGAAAATGCAACGGTAATATTCAAAGGCGAAAAACAGCGGAAGAAATTTCTCACCGTGATGCAGACCAAACGATTGCTTCGACAAGGATGTGAGGCGTACATAGCTTACGTGTTAGATACTGAAAAAGTAAGCCCTAGAATAGAAGATATCCCAGTTTTATATGAATTTCCGGACGTCTTTCCAGACGAGCTTCCAAGGTTACCGCTAGATCGAAAAATCGAATTCACGATTGATCTAGCACCAGGCACAAAACCAGTTTCGAAAGCTCTGTATCGAATGACTCCAGTCGAGATGAAAGAATTGTCAACACAACTGCAAGATCTTCTAGATCGAGGCATCATACGACCTAGTGTATCCCCATGGGGTGTACCAGTGTTATTTGTGAAGAAGAAGGACGGCAGCATGCGATTATGCATCGACTATCGGGAGTTGAATAAACTCACTATTAAGAACAAGTATCCTTTATCGAGAATTGACGATTTGTTCGACCAACTAAAAGGAGCTGCATGGTTTTCAAAGATAGATTTGCGATCAGGCTATCATCAATTGAAGATTAAAGCTGAAGATATTCCTAAGACTGCGTTTCGTACGAGATATGGACATTATGAGTTTCTTGTAATGGCATTCGGTCTGACAAACGCGTTAGCTGTATTCATGGATTCGATGAACAGGATATTCAAGAAATATTTGGACCAATTCGTGATTATATTCAGTGATGACATTTTGATTTACTCCAAGACAGAAGAAGAGCATGCAGAACACTTGAGAATAGCTTTGGAAATTCTGAGGAAAGAGCAATTATATGCAAAATTCTCAAAATGTGAATTCTGGATAAGGGAAGTACAATTTCTAGGGCATATCATCAGTAGAGAAGGCATCCAAGTCGATCCAGCAAAGATTGAAGCCGTGTTGAATTGGGAAAGACCGAAGACACCCGCAGAAGTTCGAAGTTTCTTGGGATTGGCAGGATATTATCGAAGGTTTGTCAAAGATTTTTCAAAAATAGCAACGCCGCTGAACAAGTTAACACGAAAAAGTGAAAAGTTTGGATGGAATGATAAATGTGAAGAAAGTTTTCAAGAGTTAAAGAATCGGTTGGTGACCGCACCAGTACTGGTATTGCCAGACGAGCAAGGAAATTTCGTTATTTTCAGCGACGCTTCGTATCGCGGGCTAGGATGTGTATTGATGCAACACGGTAACGTCATCGCATATGCTTCGAGACAACTTAAACCTCATGAACAGAAATATCCTACGCATGATTTGGAATTGGCAGCGATTGTATTTGCATTGAAACTTTTGAGACATTATCTCTACGGTGAAAGATGCGAAATCTACACGGATCATAAAAGTCTGAAGTATATCTTTACGCAAAAGGAACTGAACATGCGACAATGTCGATGGCAGGAATTGATAAAAGATTACGATGTTACAATCAGTTATCATCCAAGAAAAGCAAATGTTGTAGCGGATGCGTTGAGCAGGAAAGAAAGACTGAATTGGTTAACTTCATGCAAAAAATTGGCCAAGGAATTCGACAAATTGGAAATTGAAATTCATATTCTCAATGATTCTACATAAGTTATCTACACTATGACCTTCCAACCGGAGTTGCTAGAAAAGATTTGCCGTTGTCAAGATGAAGTAATGAGTCAAGATGACGACCTGACGGGAGAAGAGATCACAACTCAGAAAGATAGTGAAGGAATTTTATGCTTTGCGTCGAGAATCTGGATCCCTAATGTGGTAGAATTAAAAGAAGAAATAATGCGAGATGCGCACAATTCGAAGTATTCCATTCATCCAGGAAGTAAAAAAATGTATCGCGATCTAAAAGAAAACTTCTGGTGGCCGAACATGAAAAAGGAAATAGCAGAATGGGTGAGTAAATGCTACACATGCCAGCGAGTTAAAGTGGAACATCAACGTCCGAGCGGGTTATTGTAACCGTTAGACATTCCAGAATGGAAATGGGAACATCTAGCGATGGATTTTGTGGTAGGACTACCAAGGACTAAGGCAAATCATGATGCGATATGGGTAATCATTGACAGACTTACGAAGTCGGCATATTTTCTACCGATTAACGAAAGATTTTCGCTCGACAAATTAGTGCACATGTATCTTAAGGAAATTGTTTGCACGGGCTTGGAACTCGTTTATTTGTGCTAACATCATGCCATATTCACTTGTGCATGAGATTAATGTGGAGTGTGCTCGTCTGCTATGGGGTATTCTTCAGGGTGATTACATTGATTTGGGGATGGTGATATATCAGGGGATTTTGAGATTTTTGAGAGGAGATACTACAGATGTTATTCCGTATGCATCCGTTGTGACGAAGTTGTGCGTGGAAGTTGGTGTTCATTGGCCCGCACATGAGCAGTTTCAGATTCCCAGTGCTCCTATTGACAGTTCTACGTTGCACAATATGGTTGAGTGGGGAGGAGGTAAGCCCGATCCTAAGGGGCTTGGTTACACGTTTGATCATCTTCCATGAGGTGTGCCCCGCGATCAAATGTATGCTGGTGGTACGCTGCAAGCAAGTAGAGCAACTTGGAGAGCTTAGTACGGAGAGGAGGCTGGTTCGTCGGAGCAGCAGCATCAGCAGGAGGCAGCAGGAGCAGAGATGGGAGCTGGTTTGAGTTTGACGCAGTATAGGCATCTCGCGAGGAGGATGGATCCGATGCACGACATCCATAGTCGGTTTGCACACCATCTCACCCAGGCACTTGGGATAGCTTTCACAGCCACCGGTGTTGACATCCAGTATTTGGTGAGGATTCCATGTATCCGCTTCCAGACACGCCTGATACTCCACCCATTGAGGGTGAGGATTCTGATTCGCAGTAGGTATTCCTGATTCCTTACTATTACCTTCACTGAGGACAGTGAATATTTTAAGTTTGGGGGTAGTAGTTGAAGGAATATGTTTGTGTGTGAGTCTCATATAGTTGCATATTTTATGATAGTTTAGTTCATATAGTTGCATATTTTGCCATGTTTTTTATTTTATTTTTATTTTTTGCAGTTTTATGATATTTTGTTCATGTAGTTCCATGCATTTGCATTATAACATGATCCCTTATATAATTTTCTGATTAATTGGTGATATTGATGTGAGTGTAGTGATGTCGTATTTAGTGATGTTGAGTCTTATTGGATTGATTTGCATGCTAGAGACACTTGTATTTCATTAAGTCTTATAGGTTTCTAGAGTGTTAGATCATAGTCATCGTTTGATTGTTTGTCGAGGTGTAATCGCTTGTTTATATTTAGAATTTAGGATATTCTCTTAATAATAAAAGACATGGACATTTAAAAATTGGAGAAAATTGGATTTCATTGCTAGTTGTGTAGCTTGGTGTGAAATGGCTAGTAGCCGGCTCATATTTATATGAGTAGTCTAGGGTTGAGCGAGATGGAGCGAAACGCACTCGTTCAGAATTTTGTTGAAAAAAAAAGAAAAAAGAGGAAAAAAAAGAAAAAAAATTATGGTATGCATAATTGATCACGAGTGGGCTCTTTAGTACTCGAGTTATTAAGTTATTATGGGACTTTGTGCCTAGTGACCTAAGGCTTTTATAGTCTGGGATCCGCTAACCTAACGCTCGCTACATGGGTACTATTGTATAAGTCTTTTGTGGACCTCACTCATTGCACGATCAAATAAGCATACTTGTGTTATTTTATTATGAATAAAAGCATGAATCCATACAAAAGCTTTGATATAAAAATTGAAGTGTTATAAGTTATTTTGAGTCTAGCTTTTATTCTATTTATTGATGGATTTTTAACGCAGCGGGGGCATGGCAAAACGCTTTTACACATACAAAATCCAAATAAAAGCATATAAATCGTGAATAAAAATTTGAGGGATCGAATCTAACCTTTTAAATTAAATTCGGAGACAACGATCAGAGATCCTTAGCAGTTGCTCCTCAAGTGTGAAGCACTCCACCGATATCCACCAAGAAAACGATGTTAAGGAGGAGGAAGGAGGTGGAGAGAATTGGGTTTTCCAAACTTTTTGGGTTTTCGGGTTTGATGTGGGTTCGAATAAAAATAGGGTCTATAATAGTGTATTTATATGCAAAATTTTCAGCTGAAATTTTCCCATAAATATTATTATTATTATCCCATTTATTATTCTCATTAATAATTAAAACACCTTTTAATTATTAATCCTTTTTCTAAACACTTTAGAAATAATTCTCTCTCTTGATTTAATTTCCAAAAATTAAATCCTTAATTAATAATATTAAGAACTTTTCTTAATTAATTTATAATCAGTTAAATCTTATTTAATCAATTATTAAATTTGCCAATTAATTATTTATTTCACAAATAAATAATTATTAGCCATTATTAATTAATTTCTCCACCATAAAATCATTCTCTTTTTTATGGTGTGACCCTGTAGGTTCAATATTAAGCCGGTAGTAGAAATAAATAATAATAAAACTATTTTATCATTATTTATATAAATTCTCTAATTTATTAAATATGATTAATTAATCACATTTATTCTACATCGTGAGAGATACTTCTCAGCATATCGCGACTATCCGGATAATATGAATTCACTGCTTAGAATACCAAGAACCTATTCAGTGAATAGTTATCGTACAATAAACTCCTTCTACCCTACAATGTCCCGATTAAATACAAGGCATGGATCTCGTGTCAAGCCTATCTAATTCAATCACTTGCTTACCATTTATTATGCGTAGTTCTATGCAAATTAGAAACTCCTTTCTAATTTCATTCACTCTGGCCAGAGATTTCTGAACTAGCATAAGTGGATCAACCTTGAACATTCGCTTCCTTCACTGGAAGGGGTAGATCCTTTATTGATCATACACTATCTTCGTGTACAAATTCCTATACCCAGAAGAGCCCTAATAATTGTCCCTGGAGACTAAGAACTAAACCAAAGCATAGTTCAGTGTACACAAGATGACTATGATGACCTCAAGTCTAAGGATACTTGTACAACTATCATTATGCGAACAACTGCTGACACGTGAGTGAACTCCATGTAATAACCCCAATTTTTGGGAAATTTTTGAAACCCTTATGAATAGTGTTTTTGCTGAATGAGAAAACTTTTCATGCCACACTATGTAGGGGTTCTGATATGGATATTCTGAGATTTTATTAGTACTTTATATGGGATATAAGTATATGTAAAGATCGTCAGAATCCAAATCCGAACACTTTGATTTTTCCCGGAAATACACTAGATACGGAAAGATTTGAGAAAAAGGTAACAGGATAAAAAGGATTTAAATTAAAGGATTATAGGAGAGGATCATAAAAGGAATATAATATATTGAGAAAGGTTAAGGGAACCTAAGTAATAAGATCCCGGGTATGATCCTTCAAACGAAAACGAAAGTTAAGCGAACCGTATAACAGATCAGCGGTCATTAGGCAAATAATTAGGAAGTTAATCAAAGGGATTAGAGAGGATGATGTCACCCAACCAATGAGAAGAGGACAAGGAGGGCAGGATGACATCATGAGGATGACACAAGCATGACATGGGAAGGAAGGAGATGTGGTGGCTTTTTAACCACACAAAATCAAGGGCAACTGGGAATTTACTAAAACAAACACAAAAATCAAACCAACCAAGCCAAGCAAATCATTTTTCATCAAAATCAAAAAGAAACCAAGGCATTGTTCTTCATGCTCTCGGCCAAAACAGAACCAGAACACTAAAACTGCTGTATCTCCTTCATTTCTCACTCAAATATTGTGTTCTATAGCTCATTGAAAAGGTATTGAGATGGCCTACAACTCTTGTTCACAAGTCTCGTCCAAATAATCATGGTAAGACCCTCATTTTTACAGTTCTTTAAATCGGACTTTTAGAAACTTCAAAGCCTAACTTTGTGTTCTTGATTTCTTTGGAAAGATCAAGCTTGTAGGAGGCTCCCTAAGGCTTCCTAGCAACTTAACACCTCCCAAGGAAGGTATAAACTTCAAACCCTAGCCTTTAATTTATTTGTTAGTAAGTTTAATGGTTGGTGTTGTGAAATGAGAAGCACGGATTGTGATTATTAGTAGTTTGGTTTGATTTGGAAGTGTTTTGGTAATTGAAGCTTGATTATAGTTCATAGGTCTTGATTGTGGTTGTTTGAGTTGAAAACCTTGGAGATTATGGACTGATGTGGTATGGTTTAGGTGAAGTTTTGTTGTATTGATGGTTATGAGTTGGTTGGTGGTTAATTGGAGTAGTTTAAACATTGGTAATCGCGTAAACATAGCCGTCGTAACGTCTGATTTTCTTTGGACTATTTTTGTGCATAACATTAGGACCCGAGAACCCCCTGCTAGATTATGACCACTGCCATGTTTAGATAGCTCATGTTACGAGCTTCGTTTTGATATGTAGTTCGTTCGATTCTGATGCACGGTTTAGGAGAAACGACCGTTTCAAGTAACGGCGTTTCGCGGACGAAACTTTTCCCCTCTCCTTACTTTGAAACATAGGTTAAAGACCAAAAAGGGTTAATTAATGTATGAAACATTTATGGTAAGTGTGTTAGGCAGTTGGTAAGACACTCGCGAAGGAATCGCCTTAAAACTCGTAAAGGTTAAATTATTTAAAATGGTGGAGCCGAGGGTACTCGAGTGACTTAAGAGAATCAGTAAGCGCAAAACAAGCGTTAGAGTCTAAGTTAGTTAAAGTATAGATTTACAAGTGACTTTGGTTTAATTCCAACTTACTTGTTGTTTATAGGTTACCAGACTCGTCCCGAGCCATTCGTAACCCCCAGTCGCTCAGGCAAGTTTTCTACCCGTTATATTGTTGTTGTGATGTATATATGTATATGCATTATCTTGCGATAGATGCATGATGTTTATATTAGCAAATGTTGCAATATATTGAAGCATGCTGCTATGGTATATATATGCATGCCTGTTTCATATTCTTTCCATATATAATTGTTGATTCAGTTGATAATACCTATGCTAGAGGATAGCGGTAACTTGCATATACCCTTAGTATAGGGACCCAAAAGGTGGAAATATTTTCTAAACCGGGAGTCGAGGATCCCGAGTAGATTTTGTATATAGGTATATATATACATATATATTTATATAAATATATGGTTTTAGTTTTCAAAACTATTAATCGAATAAGGTTTATTCGATAACTTTATTTTATTTAATGAATATTATTTTGAATATTCATTCGAGGACTTATGACTCCTTTATTTTATTATTGAATATTATTTGAATATTCATTTGAGGATGTATGACTCCTTTATTTTATTTAATGAATATTATTTATAATATTCATTCGAGATATTATGACTCCGCTTATTACTGAAATATATTCCTTATTTTATTAAAGAATAAGGTGTCAATAGTCAAACTTATTTTCGATTATTCAAATAAAGATAGTACTTTCATATAAGTATATCTTTGGTTATTTGATATCCATTTCAAGTATAAGTTTTAATACTTCTACTTCGATTATTTTTATAAAGATTATTCTTTATGGGAATATTATTTAAATAATAATATTCAGACATTTTCTAAATATAATGGGGACTGATTTACTTCATTAAATCAGCTTTACCCCAAACATTCTTAAAAATATTTTCGAGTCTTCAAAATGAATTTAAAAGGTAGAGCGGATCCCAAAACTTGTTTTCAAATTAAGATCTTCCATTTTAAGGGGACTTGAATACTCGCTCAAAAACCTAAGGGATCCGGCTCTGTGGTGTATTTTATATTCGCAACAAGGTTGCTGTTTTGTTAAATGAATCGATTACTTACCCAACACTCGGGAAGTAAAATTCTTGAAACAAGTTAATCCATTAATAGGCATCGCCTGGGAAATATCGGTGAGTTCTCCTTTCCAACTAGATACGACTTCTTGGTGGAGCCGTATCAACAAGTTTCTACTTGGGGAAAGGGGGAACGAGCTTTACGTTTCAGAGTAATGGATTTTATCTGAACTAGGAGTGGCGTAAGTGGTCGAGTGGCGCCGGCCCAGCCTTATTATATTGGCCCAAATGGCCTGGAAGTTCCGCTAAGGCGGTCCATTCCTTAGGAGTTCAGTGTTCGGTTGACAAGTAAATCTGACAGGTTCTCCTCTACATGTAGAAAATGGTGGGGTTGTACTACTACGACTGATCATCGTTAGTGGTCTTCCTGGCGCGGCAAACTCCCGTAATGAGTTCATCATCCAATTGGATATTTCTGCAACACTACCCAGAGCACTTCGATAGAAAGGCTACGGTTGGGCGATTGTTGAGTGTTGGCAGGGTCAAGTTTTCAAAATGATGTTTGCATCAAATGAAGTATCTCGTAACTTCATTTTATTTTTATGATATTTTAAAGATTTAATCTATTCAAATCTGGTCTTGTAGTCTCATGTATGTGATGAACTTTGGAAACTAATTATAACTTGAATGGTGGTAGTTCAAGTAGTATTTGGAAAAGATATAAGTATATTGGAGTATCTTGTAACTTCATCTTTTAAACTTATATCTAGTAAATGATTATCTTATGCATGACAAAGATTTTCAGAAAAACGTTGAGAGAAGGTTAGATATATGAGATCACCTTGCAACAATATTTTTATACAGTTATAAACTGGAACTCTGTGTATATTATGTATGGAAGAGGACTTCCAAGATTTTGAAAAGTATATATGTATATATACTGAATATTTTGCGACTTCATCGCATTAAGTTATCAACTTGGTTCATTTCTTTTGACCAAGACTTTCATGAGTACTATGAGAAGGCTCATATACTATTAATCATTATACATATTATTTTGGTGGGCTTGCTGCTCACCCTTGCTTTCTTCTTTCATCATACAATAACAGATAGAAAAGATGAACAGAACCAAGCTCCCGATTCGCAAGCGATTAGGAGACGTTCCGCAGTTTTCTAGAAGCATTGATGCCGCCGTAGCTGAGGTAGGAACTACCAATAGGCTAGGCTTTCAACTTTTGATGTACCAGATTTATTTATATTTATGAATTGTAATAATGGCAAAGAAATGTAAATTTATTCAGAAAACCTTTTAAGGTGTATTGGCAGATAATTATGGAATAAAATGACTTGTGGTTATTTTTGGATGTTCATCTCTGAGACTATAACGTGTGGTGTGTGTGTTTATTGTGGGGTCACAGTACAGAGTAGTTGAGTAATTATTAAAATTGGGTGTTATTAAGGGAAATGGAACTCGTGACGACCCGGATCCCCGACCCCGGATCTGGGGGTGTTACAGAAATGGTATCAGAGCCAAGCGTTATAAACCTCAGAGATGATGGGACGTTAAGATAATAAGTTCACTAAGATAATAAGAACTCTTGCCAAGTTCATAGTCGGACTACCTAACGTAGTACTGACAGTTAAAACCCTTATGGGAACCCTTATAAATGTAGCGATAGAAGCGTAGTTCGTTATCGTATATGGTAGCGGGACTCCGAACCCTGAAGTTAAGGAACATCAACGCGATGATGTTTTATTACTAATTGGAGATCAGATTGTGGATCCAATAGAGCGTCCTAACGCAGGACCGGATGATGTTGATATTGAGGATGTAGCGGTTGAGGATGTTGTCCTAGAAGGGATAGTTGTTGAGGAGGATCCTATGGAGGATCCTGACGAGATTGGATAAAGGACCACTGATGAATTGATGACCCTGGTTGGGTCGACTACCAGAGGTAGGATTGGCCGGTCACTACCAGAGGTTCGTTCAAGTTTGTAAAGATAGTAGCCCCTTTAACGCGGCTTACTCGTAAGACTGAGAAGTTCGAATGGACAGAGAAATGCGAGAACAACTTTTAAGAACCGAAGCAAAGGTTGGTGACGTTCCCTATGTTGGCGTTGCCGGATGGAAAATGAGATTTTGTGAAATGTAGTGACGCTTCGCATAAGGAATTAGGGTGCTTCTTATACAGCACAGCAAGGTAATCGCGTACGCGTCAAGATAATTAAGGGAATATAAAATTCGATATCCCCACCCATGAGCTTGGGCTCGTGGCAATAGTTTTTCCCTAAAGATTGGAGGCACTACTTGTATGGAGAGAAGTGCAAGATTTACACAAACCATAGGAGCTCTAGTACCTTTTTACGTAGAAAGAGCTCAACATACGCCAGAGGAGGCGGTTAGAGCTAATCAAGAGTTATGAGTGGGAGATTCTTTATCATTCGGGGAAAGCCAATGTGGTGGCTGATGCCATTAGTAAAAAGGAGAGACTCAAGATGATAATGTCTTTGGGAGAGTTGATAAGAGATTTTGAGAAAATGGAAATAGTAGTGAAGGTAACCGGAGCCGGTACCGAAAAGCTGTTTGAGATTGCAATAGAGACCGAATTATTGGAAAAGAGCATATTGTGCCAGAAAAAGGTGATGAATGAAGGCAGAGAGCCAACAAATAAATATGAGATTAATACTGAGAAAGATGATAAGGGAATAATGAGGTATTCCTATAGAATTTGGGTTCCGAAAGTTCAAGAGCTTAAGGATGAGAACTTAGATGAGAGCCATAGTTTGAGGAATAGGATTTAGGGCAAACCCAGAGTGTGATAGTCAGGGAGGTTGCCATCAAGAAAGAAATAACCCATAACATAATAGAGTGGAAAACAAGGTTTTTAATGTATAAGATAACCCCGATTATGGGAGAAGGTTGAAACATTTCATACTAAGGAAACAGAAAGTCGAGTAAGGAAAGGAGACCCGAGACGGTACTCCTATATGGCAATTTATGGACCTGTCTAGACAGAACTTAGACTATTATCCCCAACCACCACCCTGAGGAGACAGTACGGTGGGAAATTCTTTCATGACCTTTAAGTCGCTAAGCTCTCAGAGTTCCAAGGAACATACTGACCCAGTCGAGGCAAGAGCCTGGCTAAAGGAAATAGATGAATCATTTGAGATTCTAAATAATTGACGAACCACAAAAGACTGTTTTGTCACTTACCCTCCTAAGAGAGAGACCACCCGCTGGTGAAAGGCCAAGGAAGGCACGGAGCAAGAGATTATAATAAACTGATTTAAGTTCAGTCAATTGTTTTCAGGAAAGTACTTCCCAAGGTTATGGAGATAGTGTAAAAGCTTAAGAGCCAGAACAAAGGCAGACGAGTATGATGAATTATGAATCTAAGTTGTAAAAGTTATCAAGATTCGTTCTGAAGACACGAATCCAGAATGATGGGATGTTTGAAATCAATGCTTATGTTGTGTTGGTTCATGAAATAACGATAAGAGAAAGGAATATAAAGGCAAGAGAGTTTGAGGAATGATAAGGGAGTTGGGTATGAGGAAACCCTAAAGACTCGTAGAAATAGAAATAGAAAAGTAGGTAATCGTCCGGATGAGAGTGATTCACCATGAGTTAAATTGATGGTTGAAGGTATAAGAGATACATATATTTTATCCCCTGTAAGTTGGGAAGATTCGAGGAAACCTTGAGATAATTCGAAGGATAAATAATGAGACGCGGATAGACTGAGGAGACAAGAAAGTAAGAAATTAAGAAAATTGGGTGAAGGAAGTGACCTTCAAGAAGGTAAAGTGTAAGACCGGTGGCATGATACCCAGAAAGGGAGACACCAGATATGAAAGATATCCCAACATTGAGATGACTGTTGAGATAAATAACAAAAGTAAATAAGGAATTATTAAGAAGAAGTTCACGTTGAACATGACCAATATCTTCCAGAACATCCATGTTATCATTACCAAATCAAGAAAGAAAAGTGGATGACCATTTTTATCTTTTGGAGGCCATATGGATTGACCTCAATTTGAATAAGGATGCTATTATGAAGTTAGGTATAGACTATCGAGGTGGGAATGATTGAATAAGACACCCTTATCAGGGATATATGACTTGATTTATCCATGGAAGGATGCAGGTACCTTTTAAAGGTGGAATTAAGGATAGAACATCGGTAACTTAAAATGAATCCTAGGGGAATGCATAAAGGTTGGCATTTCACCCTTAATAGGGACAGTATGAGTTTTGACAGAATGATTGGGAAAGGGTTAAGGTAACAACAACCTTTAAGAATCAGTGGAGAAATTTTTCAGAAGTATATAGACAATGATTCTGGTATTAATAAATGGTATCTTGATATGCCCTGTATCTAGGGAATACAGGAGGAACGATTGAAGGATAACCTTAGAGGTTTTACAAGGAGAAAGGTAATATTCAAAATTCTCAAGAATAGAAATGTTGATAAAGAAAATATGACGTAATTATAATGTTGCCAAGTGGGGCACATGTTAAACCAGGAGAAAGTATGGATCGAACCAGTAATGGTCGAAATTGTTCAGGGCAATTAGGACTTAAGATAAAAGATGTTCTAAGTATGATTAAGAGTCAGTCTTGACAGTGATTAGCCTCTAAAGATTGAGGCAATAACTTATGGAAAAATGGTGATATTTTTTTTATTTACTCATCAGATATTAAAGAAAAGCATTTTCACATAAGCTGTGATTGAAATAAGGTAGAAAATTTATTTGGAGGTGGTTAAAATGACATTGACTGTAAGGAACTATTACTATCAGGAAAGGCCAAAGAGGTGGCCGACACTTTAACGGTAAAAGGATAATTGTAGGCGCTTGTGCCAAAGGATACAGTGATGATGGTTAAAAGCTGAAGGTTGTATTATGGTTTGGAAGATTGACATTCCTTCTGATGACTGTGCAATACCCAACCCTAATAGTAGTTGGTAAAGGTTTAATTCGTGTAATCGCCATGAGCAGGCTATCTATCTCAGAAGATACTATCTTGAGATAAGCCAGGACCATGTTTCAAAAAGGACTAGATGAACCTTTGAGTTAAGTCTTCTATTTAAGGCATATGATTAAGAATGGTATTAACCTGCTATCGTTGCTTTGATGGAAACTCTTCTGCAATTTTATTTGCTTCATGTCATGTATGTATGTCAGGATCAGGAGTGTTCTTCATGAATCATGAATGGTGATTATGTTACCTCCTTAGAAGAATTCGATACGATATGTATGGACTCCGTATGGTTAGCTATTAAGACTTCAAGGAAAATGAATGACTACAGTAGGTCAGTGGTGGACCATAGTAAGGCAGCAATGATTCTGCGAGTAACGAGCTGATTACAACCGTGAGAGTTGTATTGGAATGGATGTTGAGATTGAGTACCACTAATCGGGTCGTGGTAGTGTATAAGTTATCATTGATAGACTAATTAAGTAGAGTATCTACCTAGTGAATATTTATTCTTTCTTATCAATAGAGAGTCGTATTATTATACGAAGAAGGTTGCGGTATAGAAATGGGTTCTAGTAACGATGAGGTCTAGAATGAGATCCCAAATTCGATTTTCGATGTCGAGGGAGTTTCAAAGGTGATTGTGTATAAGCTCGAGGAAGAGCATGGGTCCATAGAATGATGAACGGAATAGAAATATTTAGGCATGGGAAATACGATGCTATAATACTTGATGCTGATATAAATACGTTTATGTTTTGTTCTCCTATGACAAACCTCTATAATTCAGAGGTAGGTTCCAAGCCAGATATTTTGTGGCAGTATATATATTTTTTTATATATACAATTCTCTTCAGTTCGTTCTTTTCTCTTCTTTTCATTTCATGTAATCTGAGAAGAACAACCCTTCCAGAAGGGGAGGTATTGCCGAATGACTATCTATCTGTGTGATAGAAGCCTAGTAGGATACCATCTATTGTTTAATTGCTTGTCAAGTACTAAAGGCTGGCCACCTTCTGTACTAACTATGCAATATAACAAGTGTTCATGATCATAGTGATCTCTCAACAAATTCCTTTACTTCTATTTGATTGATCAAATTTTGGAAAATAGAAACAACTGAAAAAGGAGTAATAAAGTGGTGGTAGTATGCGGAATGGAAACACATTTGTGATACTAAGGTTGTCGTGGTCATTAAAAGGTTATAGAACGCTAACGAGCAAAAGTATAACTAGTATAATATTAGGAACGGAAGGTTGTAGCGATTACGAACTAGAAAAGAATGGGTATTGAGAAGCAAAAGCTCTAATGCTAAATGCTATAATGAGAGTCTGTGCAATAGACTTGAAAGAATTTGGAATGATCACTTAACGCGGATTTAGTTATATCACGACAATAGATCATATGTCATTATCGAGGTGTCACCTTATGAGATCCTTGAGGGAAGATAATGTCGATCTCCCTTATGTTAGGATGAAGTTGTAGAGCGCAAGATGCTCGGACCCGCAGTAGTCCAAAGGACCAGGGATATAATAGATCTAATCAGAGGACGGCTGGTAGTAACCCAAGATGGACATAAGAGGTATGCTGATTTGACTCAAAAAGGACAAAGAGTATGAAATAGGGGGCCTAGTAATGTTATAGGTATCCCCTTGGAAACCCTTGAAAAGGATTGATGAGGTTCGGAAAGAAAGGAAAGCTAATTCTACAATTTGTTGGACCCTTGGATATATTAAGATGTTTGGGAAGTTAGCATATGAGCTAGCCCTACCCCCGAACCTGTAGCAAGTTCATAACGTGTTCCACGTATCAATGTTAAGGAAGTGTAATTCGGATGCCAGACAAATAGGGGCATATGAGCGCAAAGACATGCAACCAAACGTAACCTATATGGAGCAACCAGGAAGGGTATAGAGTAAAAAGGAACGAGTGCTTAGGAGAAGGGTTATCAAACTAGTAAGAGTTTGATGGTAGAACCAAAAATGTGGGAAAATTTACTCGAGAGTTAGAAAGTGCAATGCTAAGAGAGTATCCCTATTCATTTTCTATCTGATTCCGGGACGGAATCCTTTTAAGGAGGGGAGACTGTAATAACCCCAATTTTTGGGAAATCTTTGAAACCCTTATGAATAGTGTTTTTGCTGAATGAGAAAACTTTTCATGCCACACTATGTAGGGGTTCTGATATGGATATTCTGAGATTTTATTAGTACTTTATATGGGATATAAGTATATGTAAAGATCGTCAGAATCCAAATCCGAACACTTTGATTTTTCCCGGAAATACACTAGATACGGAAAGATTTGAGAAAAAGGTAACAGGATAAAAAGGATTTAAATTAAAGGATTATAGGAGAGGATCATAAAAGGAATATAATATATTGAGAAAGGTTAAGGGAACCTAAGTAATAAGATCCCGGGTATGATCCTTCAAACGAAAACGAAAGTTAAGCGAACCGTATAACAGATCAGCGGTCATTAGGCAAACAATTAGGAAGTTAATCAAAGGGATTAGAGAGGATGATGTCACCCAACCAATGAGAAGAGGACAAGGAGGGCAGGATGACATCATGAGGATGACACAAGCATGACATGGGAAGGAAGGAGATGTGGTGGCTTTTTAACCACACAAAATCAAGGGCAACTGGGAATTTACTAAAACAAACACAAAAATCAAACCAACCAAGCCAAGCAAATCATTTTTCATCAAAATCAAAAAGAAACCAAGGCATTGTTCTTCATGCTCTCGGCCAAAACAGAACCAGAACACTAAAACTGCTGTATCTCCTTCATTTCTCACTCAAATATTGTGTTCTATAGCTCATTGAAAAGGTATTGAGATGGCCTACAACTCTTGTTCACAAGTCTCGTCCAAATAATCATGGTAAGACCCTCATTTTTACAGTTCTTTAAATCGGACTTTTAGAAACTTCAAAGCCTAACTTTGTGTTCTTGATTTCTTTGGAAAGATCAAGCTTGTAGGAGGCTCCCTAAGGCTTCCTAGCAACTTAACACCTCCCAAGGAAGGTATAAACTTCAAACCCTAGCCTTTAATTTATTTGTTAGTAAGTTTAATGGTTGGTGTTGTGAAATGAGAAGCACGGATTGTGATTATTAGTAGTTTGGTTTGATTTGGAAGTGTTTTGGTAATTGAAGCTTGATTATAGTTCATAGGTCTTGATTGTGGTTGTTTGAGTTGAAAACCTTGGAGATTATGGACTGATGTGGTATGGTTTAGGTGAAGTTTTGTTGTATTGATGGTTATGAGTTGGTTGGTGGTTAATTGGAGTAGTTTAAACATTGGTAATCGCGTAAACATAGCCGTCGTAACGTCTGATTTTCTTTGGACTATTTTTGTGCATAACATTAGGACCCGAGAACCCCCTGCTAGATTATGACCACTGCCATGTTTAGATAGCTCATGTTACGAGCTTCGTTTTGATATGTAGTTCGTTCGATTCTGATGCACGGTTTAGGAGAAACGACCGTTTCAAATAACGGCATTTCGCGGACGAAACTTTTCCCCTCTCCTTACTTTGAAACATAGGTTAAAGACCAAAAAGGGTTAATTAATGTATGAAACATTTATGGTAAGTGTGTTAGGCAGTTGGTAAGACACTCGCGAAGGAATCGCCTTAAAACTCGTAAAGGTTAAATTATTTAAAATGGTGGAGCCGAGGGTACTCGAGTGACTTAAGAGAATCAGTAAGCGCAAAACAAGCGTTAGAGTCTAAGTTAGTTAAAGTATAGATTTACAAGTGACTTTGGTTTAATTCCAACTTACTTGTTGTTTATAGGTTACCAGACTCGTCCCGAGCCATTCGTAACCCCCAGTCGCTCAGGCAAGTTTTCTACCCGTTATATTGTTGTTGTGATGTATATATGTATATGCATTATCTTGCGATAGATGCATGATGTTTATATTAGCAAATGTTGCAATATATTGAAGCATGCTGCTATGGTATATATATGCATGCCTGTTTCATATTCTTTCCATATATAATTGTTGATTCAGTTGATAATACCTATGCTAGAGGATAGCGGTAACTTGCATATACCCTTAGTATAGGGACCCAAAAGGTGGAAATATTTTCTAAACCGGGAGTCGAGGATCCCGAGTAGATTTTGTATATATGTATATATATACATATATATTTATATAAATATATGGTTTTAGTTTTCAAAACTATTAATCGAATAAGGTTTATTCGATAACTTTATTTTATTTAATGAATATTATTTTGAATATTCATTCGAGGACTTATGACTCCTTTATTTTATTATTGAATATTATTTGAATATTCATTTGAGGATGTATGACTCCTTTATTTTATTTAATGAATATTATTTATAATATTCATTCGAGATATTATGACTCCGCTTATTACTGAAATATATTCCTTATTTTATTAAAGAATAAGGTGTCAATAGTCAAACTTATTTTCGATTATTCAAATAAAGATAGTACTTTCATATAAGTATATCTTTGGTTATTTGATATCCATTTCAAGTATGAGTTTTAATACTTCTACTTCGATTATTTTTATAAAGATTATTCTTTATGGGAATATTATTTAAATAATAATATTCAGACATTTTCTAAATATAATGGGGACTGATTTACTTCATTAAATCAGCTTTACCCCAAACATTCTTAAAAATGTTTTCGAGTCTTCAAAATGAATTTAAAAGGTAGAGCGGATCCCAAAACTTGTTTTCAAATTCAAGATCTTCCATTTTAAGGGGACTTGAATACTCGCTCAAAAACCTAAGGGATCCGGCTCTGTGGTGTATTTTATATTCGCAACAAGGTTGCTGTTTTGTTAAATAAATCGATTACTTACCCAACACTCGGGAAGTAAAATTCTTGAAACAAGTTAATCCATTAATAGGCATCGCCTGGGAAATATCGGTGAGTTCTCCTTTCCAACTAGATACGACTTCTTGGTGGAGCCATATCAACAAGTTTCTACTTGGGGAAAGGGGGAACGAGCTTTACGTTTCAGAGTAATGGATTTCATCTGAACTAGGAGTGGCGTAAGTGGTCGAGTGGCGCCGGCCCAGCCTTATTATATTGGCCCAAATGGCCTGGAAGTTCCGCTAAGGCGGTCCATTCCTTAGGAGTTCAGTGTTCGGTTGACAAGTAAATCCGACAGGTTCTCCTCTACATGTAGAAAATGGTGGGGTTGTACTACTACGACTGATCATCGTTAGTGGTCTTCCTGGCGCGGCAAACTCCCGTAATGAGTTCATCATCCAATTGGATATTTCTGCAACACTACCCAGAGCACTTCGATAGAAAGGCTACGGTTGGGCGATTGTTGAGTGTTGGCAGGGTCAAGTTTTCAAAATGATTTTTGCATCAAATGAAGTATCTCGTAACTTCATTTTATTTTTATGATATTTTAAAGATTTAATCTATTCAAATCTGGTCTTGTAGTCTCATGTATGTGATGAACTTTGGAAACTAATTATAACTTGAATGGTGGTAGTTCAAGTAGTATTTGGAAAAGATATAAGTATATTGGAGTATCTTGTAACTTCATCTTTTAAACTTATATCTAGTAAATGATTATCTTATGCATGACAAAGATTTTCAGAAAAACGTTGAGAGAAGGTTAGATATATGAGATCACCTTGCAACAATATTTTTATACAGTTATAAACTGGAACTCTGTGTATATTATGTATGGAAGAGGACTTCCAAGATTTTGAAAAGTATATATGTATATATACTGAATATTTTGCGACTTCATCGCATTAAGATATCAACTTGGTTCATTTCTTTTGACCAAGACTTTCATGAGTACTATGAGAAGGCTCATATACTATTAATCATTATACATATTATTTTGGTGGGCTTGCTGCTCACCCTTGCTTTCTTCTTTCATCATACAACAACAGATAGAAAAGATGAACAGAACCAAGCTCCCGATTCGCAAGCGATTACGAGACGTTCCGCAGTTTTCTAGAAGCATTGATGCCGCCGTAGCTGAGGTAGGAACTACCAATAGGCTAGGCTTTCAACTTTTGATGTACCAGATTTATTTATATTTATGAATTGTAATAATGGCAAAGAAATGTAAATTTATTCAGAAAACCTTTTAAGGTGTATTGGCAGATAATTGTGGAATAAAATGACTTGTGGTTATTTTTGGATGTTCATCTCTGAGACTATAACGTGTGGTGTGTGTGTTTATTGTGGGGTCACAGTACAGAGTAGTTGAGTAATTATTAAGATTGGGTGTTATTAAGGGAAATGGAACTCGTGACGACCCGGATCCCCGACCCCGGATCTGGGGGTGTTACACTCCATCAGTTGTTCAGCTGTGCGAGTCATGTTCAGTGAACTTATTCTATAATAAGCACCTACATACTAGCTATAGTGTCACCACACAAATGTCTATGAGAACAGACATCCTTCATAATGAAGCAAGCATAGTATTTACCGATCTTTGCGGATTATTAATTACCAGTTAGTAATCCTATGACCAGGAACTATTTAAGTTTAGAGTTATCATCTTTTTAGGTCTCACTATTATGATCTCATCATAATCCATAAAAAGCTTTACTCTAAACTATGGTATATCTTATTTAAACACTTAAATAGATAAAGCCCGTAATAAAAATAAAACAAGTCTTTATTAATATCAATGAAATCAAAACAGATTACATAAAAGTTATTCCTAAATCCTAATACATGATTGGACTTAGGACATATTCCTTTCAATCTCCCACTTGTACTAAAGCCAATCACTCTGGTATCTAATACCCATCTTGTCTTTATGACGATCAAAGTGACTTTCATAAAGTAGCTTTGTGAGTGGGTCTGTTATGTTGTTATGTGTGTCAACTCTAATTCAATACAATACAAGAAATGTTACCGCGCTCCCACTAACCCTTTTGTAGACGCATGGTTCATCTTCGTTTTTGATAAAATCAAACTCTTTGATTGTCTCATCAAAACGAATGTTCCATCTTTCGAGAAGCTTGCTTTAAACCACATATGGTTCACAGCAGCTTACACACTAGGTTTTCATTTCCCTTGGAAAGAAAACCATCTGGCCATCTGCCATATTTCATAGTCGTAGTAAGCAGCATTCGCAAGCAAAATCTGAACTGATTTTAACAGGGCTACAGGTAAAAAGTTTCATCAAAGTCAATCCATTGCCTTTGTTTGAATCCTTTTGCCACAAGCCTGGCCTTATAGGTCTCCACCTGGCCATCTGCTATAATCTATCTTTTGTATACCGTATACATAGATTCCATTCTGGATTTCATGGCACTATGCCATTTCTCTTAGTCAACACTACTCATAGCCTCATTATAGGTTACAGGGTCGTCATCATCAATGATCGACAACTCATTGTCATTCTCAATGACAAGGCCATATTACCTCTCAGGTTGGCGAGACACTCTACCTGATCTATGAATGGGCTGTTCCATAAAAGGTTGTTCAGTCAGAATAGGTGTTTCCACTTGATCCGTAGTAGTTTGTGCTTCTTGAACTTCATCAAGTTCAATTTTGCTCCCACTGTTTCCTTCAAGGATAAACTCCTTTTCCAAGAAGGTAGCATGTCTGGAGTCAAACACCCGATGATCGGTGTAAAAGTAATACCCTAAAGTCTCTTTAGGATATCCCACAAAACTACATCTTACGGATCGATATTCCAGCTTATCTGGGTCAACTTACTTGACATAAGCTGGACATCCCCAAATCTTAACGTGTTTAAGACTCGGTTTCCTTTCTTTCCATATCTCATACGGAGTTTGAGGAACAGATTTGGAAAGCACCTTATTCAGTAAATATGCTGAGGTTTCCAATGCATAACCCCATAGGAATACTGGAAGATTTGCATAGCTCATCATGGACCGAACTATGTCTAATAAAGTTCAATTTCTCCTTTCAGATACCAATCTGGATGAGTCCACTGGGAGACTATACCATTTACTTTGAGATAATCTAGAAACACTCCATTAAAGTATTCACCACCTCGATCTGATCGAAGACTTATAATACTATGTTTGGTTGTTTCTCCACTTCATACTTATATTCTTTGAACTTTTCAAAGGCCTCAGACTTGTGTTTCATCAAACACATATCCGAATCTAGATCTATCATCTATGAAAGTAATAAAGTATGAAAATCCACCCATGGCTTGCGTAGACATTGGTCCACATACATCTGTGTGTACCATTCCTAGCAAATTTGCAGCCCTCTCTCCATGTCCACTAAATGGAGACTGCAGTGCCACAATGAAGTGAGATTTTCATCATCCCTTTTCTTTTATTAGTTTGTTCAATCTGAAGCAAATTATGTCACATATATATACAGACCATTATTTAAAGCACCACGTCCATAAAGAATATTATCTCTAAGAATAGAACATTCATTATTCTCAATAATAAATGAAAATCCAGCCAAGTCTAACATGGGAATAATATTCCTCACAATCGAGGGAACAAAATAACAATTATTTAAAACAATAGACTTGCCCGTAGGCATATGTAAATGAAATGATTCTACATCTTCAACAGCAACTCTTGCTCCATTTCCCATCAGTAGAATCACCTCATCTTCCTCAAGAGTCCTACTTCTCCTTGGTCCCTCCAACAAATTGCAGATTTGAGAACCACAGGCGGTATCTAATACCCAAGTAGAAATTTGATTTAATGACATATTCACTTCTATCATGAACATACCTGAATCAGAAGCGGTAGTCTCACTACCCTTCTTCTTCTTCAATTCTGCAAGGTAAACCTTGCAGTTCCTCTTCCAGTGCCCCACCTTGTTACAGTGAAAGCAAACAACTTTGCTCTTGGGGTCTTCAGCTTTTGGTGGAACCGGCTTTTCTTCACCTACTTTCTTCTTCTTGGAAGAGTTCCTCTTCCTTTTCTTAGGATTGGAACCTTCACCAATTAGAAGAACAGAACCCTTCTTAGGGGGAAAATTCAATTCTGCAGTCTTCAACATGTTATGGAGTTCAGGCAGGCTGACATCCAACTTATTCATGTGAAAGTTCACAACAAACTGCGAGAACGAACTCGGAAGCGATTGTAAGACCAAGTCTTGGCTCAGCTCCCCATCCATGGCAAAACCAAGTTGTCCAAGACGTTCAATCAAATTGATCATCTTAAGTACATGGTCATTCATAGATGATCCCTCAGACATCCTACACCCGAACAGCTCCTTCGATATCTCATATCGAGCTGTCCTCCCTGCCACATCATACAACTCTTGTAGATGCATGAGGATAGTGTGAGCATCCATATGCTCATGTTGCTTCTGTAGCTCAATGTTCATAGAAGCTAGCATGATGCATTGAGCAACATTTGCATCATCTATCCACTTACGATACACAACATGTTCATCATTATGTGCATCACTAGCAGGTTCAGTAGGCTTAGGTGAGTCAATCACGTATTCCAGCTTCTCAATCCTGAGAACGATTCTCAAGTTTCGAAGCCAGTCAGCATAATTAGGACCAGTCAATTTGTGAGCATCCAGTATGCTCCTGAGTGATAGTGCAGAAGACATAATATATATTGTAAATCTGTAAATGATAAACACATAACAACACTTAGCAAATATTCGATTTCATTTTAAAACACTATATGAATCGGGTCTTTATTCATAAGTGGCTCCCACTAGTTTTCCTAATTTATTCAACCCCCTACGTGAAAAATTAAGCATTCATAATGCTAGTGGGAATAGGGATCCTACATTCCATTACATGACCCCGGCTGTAGCACGAACCGTCATGTAATGTTCAATAGGCAGACAACTCTTGTCAATTACATCTTATGTTATTCCCTAATCAAACTTTAGCCTCTTGAATAATTGAGACTCGGTTGTAGCACGACAAACTCAATATTCTAAGTCAAGTCTAACCCAACATTCCGTATAGTTGAATCAATCCCCAAAGGCCCACGGCTGTAGCACGTACCGACCTTTAGATTCTTATTCAATGTACACATCTCTATGTAATAGACAAGTATTTCTTATTTCGAAATCAAAGCCCTCGGCTGTAGCACGAACCGACAATGATTCAAAAATAAGAACTACTTTTCTATCATGTTGGAAGGCTATGACCGACACAAGCCCGTTGTATCATTGGCCAATTACTACTTGATATTATTTAATTTTAGAGGGATTATATTACGTTACAATCATAATCATATTATAAAGAGATTCTACCTTTTAAATTAAATATTTTAAATCAATAATCAATAATCAGATGATTCCCAGATCGGGTGGAGCATTGTCAAGAGGCGTCACTTAATAACCCTTTCTTACAGATAGAAATATGTTGTTGACAGAATCATCCTTTCTCTCATATCAAAAATTCATATTCAATTACGTGTTTCACAAACACATGAATCTCATGATTGTATTCATAATATTTTTATTAAGGTTATGAAACAATTTCACTATACTAGGTTGTCTAACAAACGCCTTATGTTCATTTAAGTTCACCTAAATCTATCATCGCATGATAAACTAAGCATATATCACATATATCAACATGAATAGACATCAAGGTAGGCATGTTATATCATCTAGCACATTAGTCTAAGCATTATACATCTCTATATATCACATGAAGCATTTAAAAGCAATTAAAAACAGTCAAAAACAGCTTTAAAACACTTCATGAAAATCAATTTTAAAATCAACAGACGGGCTGTAACGCATTACAGGAACGCGTTACAAGCCCTGTAACGCATTCCGGTGATGCGTTACACCCCTTTTAAGCCATTAAAGGGTGTAACGCATTCCGTGAATGCTCCACAGGTGTGTAACGCATTCCCGGAATGCGTTACACCCCTATTTTTTTTTATTTTTTTATTTTTTTTTTGTTTTTCAGCAGCCGACAGCTTTTCCTCGGAAAACGAGCCTGACAATCTCTGTTTCTTTGTCTTTCGTGCAACAGTAATCAAACAGCAACAACAGCATATGCAGATGACTTACAGATGTACATATATATATACTTACAAATAATATATATATATATATATGATTTATTTAATTACGAATTTAATTGTAAGAACTTCAAAAATTTATAATAAAAAATCTATACATCCTAAAATTATGAAAAAAAATACCCAGACGATCTACAACACTTGTAGAACCCAGATCAACATTCAAAATTATTCTGAGAAACGATTTCTCATCAGACAAAATTAATCCATGATATAACTTGTAAAAATCATAATTAATTCATACAAGCACATAAAATTCTGAAATTTTTACCACAGATCTATATGCATATAACCTGGCTCTGATACCATTGATGGATTTTTAACGCAGCGGGGGCATGGAAAAACGCTTTTACACATACAAAATCCAAATAAAAGCATATAAATCTCGAATAAAAATTCGAGGGATCGAATCTAACATTTTAAATTAAATTCGGAGACAACGATCAGAGATCCTTAACAGTTGCTCCTCAAGTGTGAAGCACTCCACCGGTATCCACCAAGAAAACGATGTTAAGGAGGAGGAAGGAGGTGGAGACAATTGGGTTTTCCAAACTCTTTGGGTTTTCGGGTTCGATGTGGGTTCGAATAAAAATAGGGTCTATAATAGTGTATTTATAGGCAAAATTTTCAGCTGAAATTTTCCCATAAATATTATTATCATTATCCCATTTATTAATCTCATTAATAATTAAAACACCTTTTAATTATTAATCCTTTTTCTAAACACTTTAGAAATAATTCTCTCTCTTGATTTAATTTCCAAAAATTAAATCCTTAATTAATAATATTAAGAACTTTTCTTAATTAATTTATAATCAATTAAATCTCATTTAATCAATTATTAAATTTGCCAATTAATTATTTATTTCACAAATAAATAATTATTAGCCATTATTAATTAATTCCTCCACCATAAAATCATTCTCTTTTTTATGGTGTGACCCTGTAGGTTCAATATTAAGTCGGTAGTAGAAATAAATAATAATAAAACTATTTTATCATTATTTATATAAATTCTCTAATTTATTAAATATGATTAATTAATCACATTTATTCTACATCATGAGGGATACTTCTCAGCATATCGCGACTATCCGGCTAATATGAATTCACTGCTTAGAATACCAAGAACCTATTCAGTGAATAGTTACCGTACAATAAACTCCTTCTACCCTACAATGTCCCGATTAAATATAAGGCATGGATCTCGTGTCAAGCCTATCTAATTTAATCACTTGCTTACCATTTATTATGCATAGTTCTATGCAAATTAGAAACTCCTTTCTAATTTCATTCACTCTGGCCAGAGATTTCTGAACTAGCATAAGTGGATCAGCCTTGAACATTCGCTTCCTTCACTGGAAGGGGTAGATCCTTTATTGATCATACACTATCTTCGTGTACAAATTCCTATACCCAAAAGAGCCCTAATAATTGTCCCTGGAGACTAAGAACTAAACCAAAGCATAGTTCAGTGTACACAAGATGACTATGATGACCTCAAGTCTAAGGATACTTGTACAACTATCATTATGCGAATAACTGCTGACACGTGAGTGAACTCCATCAGTTGTTCAGCTGTGCGAGTCATGTTCAGTAAACTTATTCTATAATAAGCACCTACATACTAGCTATAGTGTCACCACACAAATGTCTATGAGAACAGACATCCTTCATAATGAAGCAAGCATAGTATTTACCGATCTTTGTGGATTATTAATTACCAGTTAGTAATCCTATGATCAGGAACTATTTAAGTTTAGAGTTATCATCTTTTTAGGTCTCACTATTATGATCTCATCATAATCCATAAAAAGCTTTACTCTAAACTATGGTATATCTTATTTAAACACTTAAATAGATAAAGCCCGTAATAAAAACAAAACAAGTCTTTATTAATATCAATGAAATCAAAAAAGATTACATAAAAGTTATTCCTAAATCCTAATACATGATTGGACTTGGGACATATTCCTTTCATTTATAAGCTTGCGATTATTTTGATAAGTAGTGAGTCATGATTGTCGATCTAGTTACGATAGTATATCTGTAGCATTTGCACACACGCACGTGTCTAGTTTGTAGGTTGGTTTATGAGATTTGATTGCTCTTTATGTGAATAATTGCATTTACTGATGTGTTGCTTGTTGATTCGTTTAGTTATTCTATGGGGATCGTTACATTCATATTAGTTGCATTCATGCATTTTTATTTCTTGTTCTTTGAGTCTGTTTATGTTTGAGGACAAGCATTGATTCAAGTTTGGGGGTGTGTTGACTAGCATTTATGACACTTTATTATGCTCTAATAATCTTTGAATTGATGCATTTCTACTCAAGTTGTTAAGTGTTTTAACGTGTTTTCGAGTATTTTTTCCATTTCAGGCATTATCTAGGTAATCAGGTGAATTAGCATTGTTTTGGTGCTAATTTGGTGTCAAGGTGGTGTTGGAATAATATATCATTGAAGCCGGCTCAAAGCCGGCTCGAAGCTGCAAGAAAAATGAAGAAAATAAATTCTGGAAGAAGCCCAGTGCGCCCACGCTGATCAAGTGCGCGTCCGCACCGAAGTACAGAAAGCCAGCGCGCCCGCGCCATGTCGGGATGACAGATTCCTGTTTCTACTTGGTTTCTGAGAGAAAGAATTCTACACTTGATGGGGATGCTATATACACATCTTTAGGTCATTTTTAATAAGATATCAAGATATATCAAGCCAGAGATATATCAAGGAGAGCTGTGAGAAGACCGTATTAGCACGATTCAATGAAGACGAAGAAGATCTTTTTTTTACTTGTGAACCTTTGTTTTAAGTTGTTTTTGGATGCTAGTTTTCTTACTTGTGAACCTTAATCTTGTTTATATACTTGGTTTTATTTATTCATTATAAAGACTACGTTTGTTATATCATGTTTTCATTAGAACCCACGTTGATGATGAGTCCGATTATGGGCTAATCGTTATCGTGGGGTCCTAGCGGATTTATTTATGGATTTCTTTAGTTAAATTGTTTCGATGCCTTAGTATGTGGTGATTGTATGATATCCTAGTATTGGTTGTGCATATTCGTCTTATGGGCGTCGCGAACTTATAAGATAGTGTGTTAATTTATAATGAAGCAAAAGTGAATTTAAGGATTTAGAACTTACCATGCTAGCATAGGTTCATGTATTTGTTATGCATGATTCGTAGGTAATTTTAACCATCTTACTTGCCCTGTGTAATCAAGATAGATAACTTGTGTTTAAACCGTTATGTTGTCAAATTCTATAGACATATAGGGTCTCAATATAATTGGTGTCTATTCAGCTTCTATCTCTTTTATGGATATCTGGTAGTATGGTACTCGTGCAATGAAAGTTGGCGTTTATCAGTTTCGTGTTGTCTGATTAGTGTCATCACCATTGCATGCTAAGGTTAAGAACAATAAGGCTATTGAATGAAGTTAGAATCCCATGTCCGTCATATATATTAATTCAGTCAATATTAATCTCGTAGTTATATTATTAGTTTAATTCTTAGTTATAAACAACCTCAATTTGTTATCGTCTTAGCATTGAATAATAACCATACATTGTTGCTTAAGTGCGTGAATTAATTAGTTGACTAATACAGTCTCTGTGGGAACAAACTAGAAAAGATTCTATACTACTTGCGAACTCGTATACTTGCGTATATTATTAGCGCGTTTTTATAGACTAACAATCATCTTCATTGAATTATGTACCTTTGTAAGTTGTTCAGACATTTGAGTTTGCTTAGCTTCCAATCTAGCTTGTTTGGCTTCAATAGTAGCTTGTCTGGAAACAATTAATGCAATATGCTTCTGAATTTCCTAATGAGTAGTCAGCCTTGAAGCAATCAAAGATTCTTTGATCTGATTGATTTGAGAAGTGGTTGCTTCTTGAGCTGTATGCAGAGATCTGACTATCAAAGTAGATGATTTCAGATGATTTAGCATATCAGGATTTTGAATTCTCTGTTCAGCTATTTCCAGATGTTTAACAGTATTGGTTCTGGAAATAGGATATGCGGCATCTTTCCATTTTTCATTCCAGAAATCATCAAAATAATCCTGCTTCTTCTTAGCATCCAACTCCTTCAGACTCTGTTGCCTCACATTATTAGGCATATCTTCAGGGAAGAATAGATCATATTCATGTTCTATAAGAACATTTAAAGTATCTGCTTCTTCAATATCACAAGATTCTTTATTTGCAACTGGATCTTGAACTATCTTCTGAACTTCATCTCCAGCTTCAGCATGTAAGATAGAATCAGAAATTAGTGTTGTATGTGATCCGGCAGCTTCAGAAGCTTCCATACCATCAGCATTTACCTCCACATCTTCAAGAATTATAGATAAATGAACTGGAGCTTCAAAATTTACCTCCAGAACCTCTGTACCTGTGGAGTGCTGTGGTGACTCTGTAGTGGATTGAACTTTATGAATGGACTGTTGTGCTACTACATCTTTAGCAACAACATGGAGAATTTTAGGTGATGAAATAGTAGAGTGAATGGACTATTTTTCAGCAAAAACATGGATTGCTACAGGTGGTGGAATAGTAGATTGAATGGACTGTAGGAAAGTATCATTACTTAGACCTGCAAGGAGATTATCAGCACTTGGTACATCAGAGTTTATCTGAGGGTCAACAGACTATTGTTCAACAGATGTTTCTTGTGTACTTTGTGCACCTGCAAAATATAACAAGTAACACTTAATCTCTATATTCTTTTCAAGAAGTCTCACTACTCCTTACACCACACAGCTCATAACTTTTAATAGTTAGAGTTTCCTAACAAGGATTACTAAATCTTGTTTCTCATCTACCTTTCCTTTTTCCAGGAAGGATCCTTCCTCTCTTTAATTATGTGTTTCTCTAAATCTTTTCGCACAACTCACAGAAAAGCTCAGATAATTTGTCCAGCAGAAATAAGAGGTGGATAAAGAAGGGTGGGCTGTGGTCATACAACTAGAGGTAGTCCTTAAATAAGGTCTAGAAATAATCACACCAACAGGATTTATAACATGCATAATAAATGATGATAATAAAAAATCAGTATTTAAAATAAATGTTAATAAAGTGGAATCAGTATTTATACCTTGTGAATCTGAAGTCATAATTGAACTCACAGTTGAAAATATAGTTATGACAGTGTGTTGTTCACCAATTATGGGAACCTCCATATGAATTGGAGAGGATTTGACCAGGTTACCGTCATGTCTTTTGGACATTATGAATTCTTAGTGATGTCTTTTGGATTAATCAATGCCCTAGAAGCATATGTGGATCTGATGAACAGAATTTTCAAGGAATATTTGGACAAGTTTGTCATTGTATTTATAGATGATATTTTGATTTACTCGAAGATAGAAGAAGACCATGCAGAGCATTTGAGGACATCTTTGGAAATTTTGAGAAAGGAAAAGTTATGTGCTACATTTTCGAAGTGTGAGTTTTGGCTACAGGAAGTTCAGTTCTTAGGGCACATAGTTAGTAATGAATGGATCAAAGTGGACCCGACAAATATTGAAGCTATTACGAATTGGGAAAGGCCGAAAACACCAATAGAAGTAAGAAGTTTCTTGGGTTTAGCAGGATATTATCGGTGATTTGTTCAAGATTTCTCGAAGATTGCGACGCCTTTGATAAAGTTGACCCGAAAGAATGAAAAGTTTATATGGAATGACAAGTGTGAGGAAAGTTCCAGGAATTAAAGCAGAGATTGATCATGACACCTGTTTTGTCACGTCCAGATGACCAAGGAAATTTTGTAATCTATAGTGATGCTTCAAATAAGGGATTAGGTTGTATTCTGATGCAACACGATAAGTTTATTGCATATGCATCAAGGCAACTGAAACCTCATGAGCAGAAGTATCATACTCATGATTTGGAACTAGCGGCCATAGTATTCGCTTTGAAGATCTGGAGACATTATCTATATGGAGAAAAATGCGAGATTTATATGGATCACAAAAGTTTGAAGTACATATTCACGCAAAAGGAGCTTAACATGAGATAAAGAAGATGGTTAGAGTTGATTAAGGACTACGACTGCACAATTAACTATCACCACGGCAAAGCAAATGTTGGGGCAGACGCATTAAGTCAAAAAGAGAAGTTGAATGTGGTGTCAGTACTCGAGGAACTATTCAAGGAATTTTAGAAATTGAAATTGGAAATCAGAGTTTGTAAGCCTAATGAAGCAAAGATGTATAGTATGACTTTTCATCCAGAATTGCTAGAAAGGATAAGAAAGTGTCAAAAGGAAATAATGGATTAGGACATCAACTATTTGGTAGGTGAAGAGTTGTGCACATAAAGGGACAATCAAGGTATTCTTAGGTTTTCTTCTAGAATTTGGATTCCACCAGTGACAGAGTTGAAGAATGAAATTTAACAGGAAGCTCATAATTCAAGGTATTCAATCCATCCAGGAAGTACAAAGATGTATAGAAATTTAAAAGAAAATTATTGGTGGCCAGATATGAAGAGAGAGATTGCGGAATGGGTTAGTAGATGTTATACATGTCAGAGGGTCAAAACCGAGCACCAGAGACCAAGTGGATTATTGCAACCCTTAGAGATTCCAGAATGGAAGTGGGAGCATATTGCCATGGATTTCATAGTTGGATTACCAAGGACAAAAGCAAATCACAATGCCATTTTGGTTATAGTGGACAGACTTACCAAGTCAACTCATTTTCTGCCTATAAATGAAAGATTTTCACTAGACAAGTTGGTCCATATGTACCTGAAAGAGATAGTAGTTCATCATGGGGTTCATGTGTCTATCGTATCTGATCGAGATCCGAGATTTAATTCAAGATTTTGGAGAAGTTTTCAAGAATGTTTGGGAATTTGGTTGAATATGAGTACAGCTTACCATCCACAGACGGACGGCCAAAATGAACGAACAATTTAGACAATTGAAGACATGTTACGCATTTGTGCCATTGATTTCAAAGGAAGTTGGGATGAGCATTTACCTTTGGTAGAATTTGCTTACAACAACAGTTACCATGCCATTATCGGGATGCCACCCTATGAAGCTCTTTACGGACGTAAATGTCGATCTCCAGTATATTGGGATGAAGTAGGAGAACGCAAGATACTTTGGCATGAATTGGTGCAACAGACGAAGGAATTTGTTAAAGTTATCCAGAAAAGATTAATGGCACCACAAGACCGTCAAAGGAAGTATGCAGACCAATTAAGAAAAGATATGGAATTTGAAGAAGGGAATCTAGTATTGCTGAAAGTGTCGTCGTGGAAGGGATTGACAAGATTTGGGAAGAAAGGAAACGGAGTCCTAGGTATGTCGGACCTTTTGAGATTTTGAAGCGTGTTGGCAAAGTAGCTTACGAATTGGCATTACCCCTGCATATGGAGCACATTCATAATATTTTTCACGTATCGATGCTTAAGAAGTATAATTCAAACTCCGGACATGTAATTGAGTACGAGCCAATAGAACTTCAGGCAGATTTGTCATATGTAGAGAGTCCGATAGAAATTCTAGAGGAAAGAGAGAAAGTGTTGAGAAATAAAATTGTAAAGTTAGTAAGGGTATTGTGGAGAAACCCAAAGGTTCAATAATCAACCTGGGAGCTAGAAAGTGATATGCGAGAAAAGTACCCTCATCTGTTTTCTTAATAGATTTTGAGGACAGAATCCTTTTAATGGGGGAAGGATGTAATATCTGGGATATATCGTGTAATTATTTTTGCTAATAAATAAATATTCTGTATGTTCTGTATTTATTCTGTGAATTAATTATTAAGTGGTTTAAATGTCCAAAATAAAGTATAGATAATTGTCATATTTTTCTATTAATTTTTATGTTGTTTTATGATTTTATAAAAGATTTATGGTTTTAATAAATTCTTTTTCCGAGTATTTATAAACTATTTTTTATTATTGGGAACCAGCCGACCTCACCCGTTTTTACGTTTTTATAACTGGAAACTCTTCCGAGAACTCCTTCCTAACCTAATTGTAATATTCCGAGCATTTTCCATGTTTAGACTTTTTCAATCCGGCGTACGGTTTGTCTCGTGCGGGTCCCGGCGCGATATTTTCGATACAAAATTTGTTTCGGTAAATCGATAAAACCCGTATTTTCGATAAACAAAATCTTTTTATTAAACAATTATAATTATCATCTCGTAGTATGTGTAACCAAAGCGCTGAGACCAAGACCGCAGTACAAAATGTACATATTTGGATAATTATCCCTAAACCGGTACCGTTTTGGATCTGTTTTCTCAAATAAACGTAATATTTTATATCCGGTACGATCCAACGGGGTACCAATATTCCATAATTATAAATAGCCCTTACCGTATTTTATTTTGTACAGAAAATCATTTGCAGCCAGTAATTATATAATTTTACAAAGAAAAACAGTATATTCATATAAACTTCTGAGAATCAAACCCTAATTTCAAGGCGTTACCGGAATCCTTTGGAGAAGCTCGAGTACTCAAATCAAAGCCCTTGAAACCTACTTTCAGATTTCAGGACTGGTTTTACTACAGAATCAAAGGTTTATTTTCTATATTTTTATTTATTTTCAAATTATTTTGATTTAAATTATGAATTTTTGTTCGAGAGGTTGTTTGTATGATTTGATGATTACATGTTGTAGAGCTTTTCTTCCTGATGATTTTGATATATTATATGACTGATTTGGAGTTCAATAACAAGTTCAAAATTGAGTTTTAATATCGAATTTCAAAATTAGGGTTTATAACCCGTATGAATGTTTTCAATTGAAATTTGGGGGCTTCTTCCCCAAGGGTTATTAGATGTTTTTGTTGCTTGCATCGTGTTCCTCGTTAAATTTACAATCGATTCATGTATAGTACATCAACAAACGATTCCTGGTTTGCTCAAATCGAAGCAAACAAAACTCGCTAGAGACGGCGAGTTTCTCGACCAATTTCCGGCCAACCCAGGGGTTATTGGTGTGATTTGATTATATGAAAGAATTCCTGATGTTGAGTTGATCATTTCTGGAGGTGGTGGTGGCCTCTGCATTCCTGGATCGTCTTCTCCGGCGAGGCAGGGGTTTTTTTTGGCGAACCCCTGTACAAATTATAATTTAGTACCTAAACTTTTAAAAACGATACAGTTTGGTCTCCCGGGTTTCCAGAACTTGCATATTTTGGATTCCTGTTTTAAAAATATTTAAAAATGATATTTCTGTTTATTTTAATTACATAAATTCATTTTTAATTATTAAAAATCCTAAAAATTATTATTTTAATTCTAAAAATTATTTTTAATTCAAAAGTAAATCTGAATTAATTAGTTAATTGATTTTAGTTAATAATTAATTAGTTAATTGGTCAACTAATTCAAAAATTAATTGATTTAATTAATTATTAATTGATTTCAATTAATTATTTAATTAGATTTAATTATTTATTTAAAAATTCTGAAAATTAGTTTTGAGCTTTAAAATATTAATTTAAATTATTTTCAAGACTCGATAATTATTATAAAATTATTTTAAAGCCAGAATCGGCCAACCGAACCCTGTGTATTGTTTTAAAATGACTCAACGGCCCGATTTAATTCCGTAAAATATTTAAAAATTCATATTAAATATCTGAAAAATCATTTTAATATCAAATCTTCTATGAAAAAGTATTTTCATCAAACACCTTACGTGTTATGTGTTAAATGTGCACTGATTTACGTGTTAAATGCATATGTTTATATCATATGACTGTTTTAATCGTATCTTTCAATCCGTAAATCGGATTTGGGTAAAATGAAGGGTAGATAGAAGCTTATATCGAATAGAATCATACGAGATGAGTATTGATAGATACTTGTGATATGTGAGCAGAAGAGGCAAGGCGTAGTAAAGGGAAGCAGATAGTCGGAGAATAGGAAATTATGGTTGAAAGCCAGCGAAACGTTAGCAAATTAAGACGAGGCAAGTGTTCTAAACCTTCTCAATATATATTGTGAATAATTGATAGATTTGTTTTCATACGGCAAGTGCTTTGAAGCACTGAACCCTAAACCTTGATTCCATTTGTTGATCCTTGAGCCGTAATCCTTATTCCTTCTGAATCATTGATTATTGAATACCCAGACGTGAATCCCAAACATACGATACTACTCCCCAAATACATACAAACTAAATACCAATTACTGAACTGAAATTGCTTAACACTCAAACCTTAATGTTAGATATATTTGAGATGTCATGTCTAATCAGATTTGTGTTTAGTTTTTAGAACTTAACAACAGGACATATCAGGACTTACTGCAATTAGAACTTACTGAAGTCAGAACTTAATATCAGAACTTAAGGTGCTAGAAGATATATATCAGGACTTAAGTGCGGGAAGACTTCAGATAAGGAATGCGGGTGATTTACAGGAGAAGATTTGGACTAAAGCAAAAGAAGATATGCATGAAGAGTTAGAGGACTAGAAGACTTGTAGAAGATATCTGATTGATATATTTTAGGAGATAGAATTATATTCCATATCAATTAGAATATATCTTGTAACTATGTACAATATAAACATAGCTTAGGGTTTACACTATATGTGTTATCATTATCGAGAAGATTATACATTGTAACCTAGCAGCTCTTAGTGATATTGTTCATCACTGAGAGAGAACAACAGTTCTATTGTAACAGAGTTTATTTGAATATACTTAATCTTTATTATATACTTGTGTTGAAATCGATTTGATTGTATAAACACTATATTCAACCCCCTTCTATAGTGTTGTGTGACCTAACAAGTGGTATCAGAGATTTTCTGTTAACACACATACAATAAAGATCCAAACAATCATGTCTGAAGAAACACAAACCCCAACTAAGCCCACCAAAACTCAAGAAACTCAAAACACTCAAACACACAGTCGATATGAGAAAATTAGGGTTCCCATACTGAGACCTTCTGACTATTCCATATGGAAAGTGAAGATGGCTATGTTTCTGGAAGCTACAGATCCAGAATACCTTGACAGAATTAATGAAGGACCATATAAGCCTACGAAGCTCTCTGTTGCAGTTGTTGATCAACCAGCAAAGACCATACCAAAGGAGAGAGGTGAATACACACCTGATGATATCTCATCTATTGCCAAGAATGCAAGTGTAAGGCATTTGCTATATAGTGCCATTGATAATGTCATGTCAAACAGGGTAATTGGATGCAAAACTGCAAAGGAGATATGGAATGCTTTGGAGACAAGATGCCAGGGAACTGATGCAATAAAAAAGAATAGGAGGACTATACTCACTCAAGAGTATGAGCACTTTGACTCAAAAGCTGATGGTCATTAACTGATTTATATGACAGGTTTGCCAAACTCTTGGATGATCTGTCACTGGTGGAAAAGGAATATGATCTTGAAGATTCAAATCTAAAATTCCTTTTAGCTCTTCCTGAAAATTGGGATTTGAAGTCTACTACCATAAGAGACAACTATGACCTTACTGAAACTACTCTTGATGAAATTTATGGTATGCTCAAGACTCATGAACTTGAGATCGATCAAAGGAGCAAGAGGCATGGAAGAAAGTCAAGGACAGTTGCTCTTAAAGCTGAGGAGGAATCTCCTAAAGTGGTTATCTCAAAGAGGGGCAAAGGAAAGGCTCTCATCATAAAGTCTGATTCAGAGTCATCATATTCTGATAATGATTCAGAAACTGAAAGTTTATCTGAAGTTGATATTGATGAAGAGATGATGCAATTGTGTGCTCTTATGGTGAAGGGCATCACAAAGATAGCCTACAAGAGGTTCATAAAGGGCAAGAAGTTTTCCAGGAAAGGTGGAAGTTCTGATAAGAAAGGGTTCAGAAAGTCTAAAGGCAAAGGAGGAAAGTATGACAGAGGAGATAACTCAAATGTCAAATGCTACAATTATGGTGAAAGAGGCCACATATCTCCTGACTACAAGAAAGGAAAAAGTGATAAAGGCAAGGCACTTGTCACAAAGAAGAAAAGCTGGACAGACACTTCATCTTAGCCTATGCAGCTCATGCCAATTTCAAGGTCTATCAAATGGATGTCAAAAGTGCTTTTCTGAATGGAGATTTGGAGGAGGAAGTCTATGTTAGTCATCCACCTGGTTTTGAAGACCCAAATTTTCCAAAATATGTCTACTATCTTTTGAAGGCACTTTATGGACTGAAGCAAGCACCTAGAGCCTGGTATGACACTCTATCAAAGTTTCTTTTGGAAAATCACTTCACAAAAGGTTTATTTTCTATATTTTTATTTATTTTCAAATTATTTTGATTTAAATTATGAATTTTTGTTCGAGAGGTTGTTTGTATGATTTGATGATTACATGTTGTAGAGCTTTTCTTCCTGATGATTTTGATATATTATATGACTGATTTGGAGTTCAATAACATGTTCAAAATTGAGTTTTAATATCAAATTTCAAAATTAGGGTTTATAACCCGTATGAATGTTTTCAATTGAAATTTGGGGGCTTCTTCCCCAGGGGTTATTAGATGTTTTTGTTGCTTGCATCGTGTTCCTGGTTAAATTTACAATCGATTCATGTATAGTACATCAACAAACGATTCCTGGTTTCCTCAAATCGAAGCAAACAAAACTCGCTAGAGACGGCGAGTTTCTCGACCAATTTCCGGCGAACCTAGGGGTTATTGGTGTGATTTGATTATATGAAAGAATTCCTGATGTTGAGTTGATCATTTCTGGAGGTGGTGGTGGCCTGAGCATTCCTGGATCGTCTTCTCCGGCGAGGCAGGGGTTTTTTTCGGCGAACGCTTGTACAAATTACAATTTAGTACCTAAACTTTTAAAAACGATACAGTTTGGTCTCCCAGGTTTCCAGAACTTGCATATTTTGGATTCCTGTTTTAAAAATATTTAAAAATGATATTTTTCTGTTTATTTTAATTACATAAATTCATTTTTAATTATTAAAAATCCTAAAAATTATTATTTTAATTTTAAAAATTATTTTTAATTCAAAAGTAAATCTGAATTAATTAGTTAATTGATTTTAGTTAATAATTAATTAGTTAATTGGTCAACTAATTCAAAAATTAATTGATTTAATTAATTATTAATTGATTTTAATTAATTATTTAATTAGATTTAGTTATTTATTTAAAAATTCTGAAAAATAGTTTTGAGCTTTAAAATATTAATTTAAATTGTTTTCCAGACTCGATAATTATTATAAAATTATTTTAAAGCCAGAATCGGCCAACCGAACCCTGTGTATTGTTTTTAAATGACTCAACGGCCCGATTTAATTCCGTAAAATATTTAAAAATTCATATTAAATATCTGAAAAATCATTTTAATATCAAATCTTCTATGAAAAAGTATTTTCATCAAACACCTTACGTGTTATGTGTTAAATGTGCACTGATTTACGTGTTAAATGCATATGTTTATATCATATGACTGTTTTAATCGTATCTTTCAATCCGTAAATCGGATTTGGGTAAAATGAAGGGTAGATAGAAGCTTATATCGAATAGAATCATACGAGATGAGTATTGATAGATACTTGTGATATGTGAGCAGAAGAGGCAAGGCGTAGTAAAGGGAAGCAGATAGTCGGAGAATAGGAAATTGTGGTTGAAAGCCAGCGAAACGTTAGCAAATTAAGACGAGGCAAGTGTTCTAAACCTTCTCAATATATATTGTGAATAATTGATAGATTTGTTTTCATACTGCAAGTGCTTTGAAGCACTGAACCCTAAACCTTGATTCCATTTGTTGATCCTTGAGCCGTAATCCTTATTCCTTCTGAATCATTGATTATTGAATACCCAGACGTGAATCCCAAACATACGATACTACTCCCCAAATACATACAAACTAAATACCAATTACTGAACTGAAATTGCTTAACACTCAAACCTTTATGTTAGATATATTTGAGATGTCATGTCTAATCAGATTTGTGTTTAGTTTTTAGAACTTAACAACAGGACATATCAGGACTTACTGAAATCAGAACTTACTGAAGTCAGAACTTAATATCAGAACTTAAGGTGCTAGAAGATATATATCAGGACTTAAGTGCGGGAAGACTTCAGATAAGGAATGCGGGTGATTTACAGGAGAAGATTTGGACTAAAACAAAAGAAGATATGCATGAAGAGTTAGAGGACTAGAAGACTTGTAGAAGATATCTGATTGATATATTTTAGGAGATAGAATTATATTCCATATCAATTAGAATATATCTTGTAACTGTGTACTATATAAACACAACTTAGGGTTTACACTATATGTGTTATCATTATCGAGAAGATTATACATTGTAACCTAGCAGCTCTTAGTGATATTGTTCATCACTGAGAGAGAACAACAGTTCTATTGTAACAGAGTTTATTTGAATATACTTAATCTTTGTTATATACTTGTGTTGAAATTGATTTGATTGTATAAACACTATATTCAACCCCCTTCTATAGTGTTGTGTGACCTAACAAGTGGTATCAGAGATTTTCTGTTAACACACATACAGTAAAGATCCAAACAATCATGTCTGAAGAAACACAAACCCCAACTAAGCCTACCAAAACTCAAGAAACTCAAAACACTCAAACCCACAGTCGATATGAGACAATTAGGGTTCCCATACTGAGACCTTCTGACTATCCCATATGGAAAGTGAAGATGGCTATGTTTCTGGAAGCTACAGATCCAGAATACCTTGACAGAATTAATGAAGGACCATATAAGCCTACGAAGCTCTCTGTTGCAGTTGTTGATCAACCAGCAAAGACCATACCAAAGGAGAGAGGTGAATACACACCTGATGATATCTCATCTATTGCCAAGAATGCAAGGGTAAGGCATTTGCTATATAGTGCCATTGATAATGTCATGTCAAACAGGGTAATTGGATGCAAGACTGTAAAGGAGATATGGAATGCTTTGGAGACAAGATGTCAGGGAACTGATGCAATAAAAAAGAATAGGAGGACTATACTCACTCAAGAGTATGAGCACTTTGACTCAAAAGCTGATGGTCATTAACTAATTTATATGAAAGGTTTACCAAACTCTTGAATGATCTGTCACTGGTGGAGTAGGAATATGATCTTGAAGATTCAAATCTAAAATTCCTTTTAGCTCTTCCTGAAAATTGGGATTTGAAGTCTACTACCATAAGAGACAACTATGACCTTACTGAAACTACTCTTGATGAAATTTATGGTATGCTCAAGACTCATGAACTTGAGATCGATCAAAGGAGCAAGAGGCATGGAAGAAAGTCAAGGACAGTTGCTCTTAAAGATGAGGAGGAATCTCCTAAAGTGGTTATCTCAAAGAGGGGCAAAGGAAAGGCTCTCATCATAAAGTCTGATTCAGAGTCATCATATTCTAATAATGATTCAGAAACTGAAAGTTTATCTGAAGTTGATATTGATGAAGAGATGATGCAATTGTGTGCTCTTATGGTGAAGGGCATCACAAAGATAGCCTACAAGAGATTCAGAAAGGGCAAGAAGTTTTCCAGGAAAGGTGGAAGTTCTGATAAGAAAGGGTTCAGAAAGTCTGAAGGCAAAGGAGGAAAGTATGACAGAGGAGACAACTCAAATGTCAAATGCTACAATTGTGGTGAAAGAGGCCACATATCTCCTGACTACAAGAAAGGAAAAAGTGATAAAGGCAAGGCACTTGTCACAAAGAAGA